>NC_139678.1:90484687-91684687 GCF_964106915.1 Podarcis gaigeae | reverse complement strand
GTAGACGGGAGGTCACAAAACCAGTACTAGTTTGCTTTTCAGGAGCACAATTAATTGTGGCATGTTCCGTTAAATCTGAGTAGCTTACAGCTGAGTTGCATCTAGAAAATTAGCCAGGGTTATCATAGAAGATCTGGGGAGCAGCATTTGTAGTGCATCAGGGGCAGCCAGAGTGGTGGCCTCTGGGTGTTTTATTTATTTATTGTTCACATTTAAAAATGCTGCTTTACAGCTTGAGGCCATCAAAGCAATGGCCAAGATAAAAATAAAATAAAATGCAGGAAATAAAAACTCCAAAAACAACAAAGCCATTCCAGCAGATAAACAGTAAATTTTTCATAAGTGGGTCATACTTCAGTAATAGCCTTCTTAAACAAAATAAGTCGTTGGACTCCACATCCATCATCCCCAGTCAGTGTGGCCAGTGGTTAGGGTTAAGGGGAACAATAGACCAGCAACATCAAGAGGGCACTAGATTGGCTACGGCTGCAGTACATCATCTGCTACATACTAGGAACCCTCCAGTCTTTGGTTCACTGGAGCAACCGGAAGCTTTTACACTGCATGTTCCCAATGGAGCATCAGTCAGGGATGTTTTGGACTAGCTTTCATCCTCAAAAGCGTATAGCCTGTGCTGCAGAGAAGGTGTGAAAAGATTGCAAAGTCAAGATGAGAGTTTTACAAAAGAAAAGGGAATGTACGTGGTGAACGACAGGAAGATTGGAAAAAGAGATTAGAACATTTTTCAAGTACAGAAGGAACAAGAGGTCAATGAAGGGCCTTCAGGAGATGACAAAGGTAATTTAGTGGCTGTGAAGAAACGATTTGGAAGGGGGAGGGGGAAATCCTCACTTCGTTGTTTGGAGGATGAAGGAACAATGCCAGAAATCTTTCCTTCCAAGAGAAAAATACAGGTCTGGGACACATGAAATGGAAATTAGAACGAAACAATTGAAAAATACAAGTCCACTTACTTAGTACTTATGCTACCCCTGGTATTAAAATGATAAACGTCTGTCCACCGAGAACAGAAAATGCAGTTCAGCAATTAATGGTTTCCCCAACCATCAGAGATGGTTCATGTAGGGGAAAAGGGAGATGAAGCAAAACTGCAAGAGACTATCTCAATCAAGATTGTGGATTTCAAATTAAATAGGAATAGCAGGGCATTTTATGTCTAGACCTGCTCTAGTATAAGAAGTATCTTGATTTCGGCATGTTTGCATTGCCTAAATCTGCAGCTGCAATCCTGTTCCATCAGTTGGAAGGACATTCCTAGTAAGCATGGGTAGGATTGTGCTGTGGATTTACGTTTGTACCACATTGGAGTAGATTAACCTCTTTTAACCTCTTTTGGCGTAGATTAACCAGAAGATTTTTATTTGGATATGTCTGTGTAATATGGAAGAAGGAACAAACTTGCAAATTTGTAATCTGTATTTATCACTGGAAGTTGTGTCTTGAGATCCATGTCAATATAAACATCATGACAGTCGGCAAGAACTCTGCAGTAAAAATAGCAAACAAAACGAAAACAGTAGTTAACGTTAGAGAGTTTTTAAAGTTGTAAAAGAAACGCTGCTGTTCTGTTCTCCTTCAGTGTGGAATACTGAATGATGATAGTCCTAATGAAAACTTGACAGAGAGGATCCTTCAGGATGCTCAGCGCTTATTCCTGATGAACGATGTTGTGCAACCGGTCTCTGTTGATCCATATGTCACTCAGGACAACATTCGTTTTTCTAAGCTGGTGGTTGACATTGTTCAGGGCAAGGACACACTATACCATGTGATGTATATTGGGACAGGTAAGTGCTTTTTACACCTGGGAGACTTCAACCATCTCATATGTGGATTTATTAAACAGTAATCTGTGAGTTCCTTACTACATGTTCTCAAATAGGAGAAAGCGTGAGAATTGATCTTCCATTATTATCTGGGTAGAAACTGAAAGAGCATTTTGAAAGTGTAGGCCACAATTTAGATGGCTTTAGGAAGCAGAAGGGATGGGGTTAGGGTACTATAGTTAGCCTAAGAAAGAGAATAGTATCTGCTTAAATGGAATTCATATGCAAATGAAGGTTTCTGTGAAGACAACCCCATCCTGGTGAAGGTTCAGCTCAAAAAGGAATAGAGAGGTAAATGACATCCTCAAGATAGCTGGTTGACAGTCTTCACTCGTTTCTGGGTCATATAGTATTTTTCTACTTCATTGTGCCTTGTTGGAAATGCATATACATACTTTCTTCTAGAGATCTGAAAAGCATTTTCACGTTTGGGTAGCATTTCTGATGAAGTTAAGAGATGGGAAACAGATTTCAAGCTCCACTTTCTGCATTAAGAGGAACATAGGAAATTGCTTTAGCTAGACCAGTGATGGCCAAACTTGGCCCATCAGCTGTTTTGGGACTACAATTCCCATTATCCCTGGCCTGTTAGCTAGGGATGATGGGAATTGCAGTCCCCAAACAGCTGGAGGGCCAAGTTTGGCCATCACTGCTCTAGGCAATCTAGGCCAATATTGTCTACTCTGACTGGCAGTAGCTTCCCTGCATGTCAGTCTGTACCTTGTCCTGACTGTGCACTGTGCCAGGGATTGAATCTGGAACCTTCTATGTGCAAAACATATGTTCTACCACTGAGCTGTGATCCCCAAAACTTAGGCACATCTACTGAGTTGTTCCTTTGAATAAAAGCATCCTGCTAGCAGGGTTCATATGCATAATGAGCTCCAGCACACAAAGAGGTTTCCATGCTCTCAGAATCCACATGCCATTCTTCAAGCTGGTTGCATGTAGTGATTTGCAGACAGACTTCCATGCCCTTAAAGTCTGTGATCCTGGTTTGTTGGCAGACTGTGGTTTATACAGTGGTACCTCAGGTTAAGTATTTAATTCGTTCCGGAGGTCCGTTCTTAACCTGAAACTGTTCTTAATCTGAAGCACCACTTTAGCTAATGGGGCCTCCCGCTGCTGCCGTGCTGCCGGAGCACGATTTCTGTTCTCATCCTGAAGCAAAGTTCTTAACCCGAGGTACTATTTCTGGGTTAGCGGAGTCTGTAACCTTAAGTGTATGTAACCTGAAGCGTATGTAACCCGAGGTACCACTGTATAGTATTTCAAAGTCTGCCCAGTTTAGATATAATGAGGAGACCTATCACAATCCCATTTATTGCCAAACTTTCAATAGTGGACTAATCTTCAATGCCCAACTTTTTAAGTAGGAAAAAAAGCTTGGAAAGGTGTACTATGTTGCAAATGGTAACTTCCTTCTGTGGTGGAAGCTAAATTAAACATTTTAATTAATCAGAATTTATGTCTGAGCTCCATTTTAAAAAATCTAATAATTCCATTATATATTCAGAATGAGTTGATTTTATGTTAAGATATATGGCCTCTCTAAGTGATGGTATAATTTATCCCATGACTATGGAGTCATCTGTCTCAATCTACCAGACAGAGTAATAGTATATCTTTCTACTTTTTGCCGCCACTTACTTCGAATGTGATTAGCTTTCGTGTATTTCCAGTAACAAAACTGCATAGACAAAAGCTTTATTTAACTATAGAACAAATTAACAAAACAAATACTAAATCTTGATCTACAGAGATAAATGGTAGAACTTTAGTGCATGAACTCCAAAGTGAAAATAGCCTCATGGGCTACTGTTAGACAGATCAAGAGTTGATCTAGTATCAGAAATATTCTTATTTTATCTAACCAACCCCCCTGTGTGGTACAAAGTTGTCAAAGACAAATACTAACAAACCCTGCTTATTTAAATGGAAGAATTGCTGTTTTCTTGGAAATTAATGGGACCTTTAAATGCTTAACTTTATTCCTTTATTAACTTAAAGTCTAGCCCATTCCCAAGTCAATACTTGAGGGATGCAACAACGCTTTAAACTGAAACCTATAGATAGAATACTTATTAAAACACTTATCAGATTTAAATTGCATCCCCCGCACAATTATCCCATCTAATAAAAGTCATTCCAGATGACGATATCTTACAGCATTTCCAGAAAATATCCAAGTACAGGGTTAAGCAAGTTTCCAGGCTGTGGATCAACTACTGAGACTGCCTTGGTGCATAGGTAGTATAGTCAGGAACAGCTTTCCTCAACCTGGTGCCCTTCAGATGTTTTGGACTACAACTCACACCATCCCTGATCATTGGCCACACTGGTTGGGACTGAGAACTGAATAATTTAGTTTGGGGAAGTCTGGTCAGTGGAGTACAGAGCATGGGGGAAGAGGGACAAACTCAATTTTGTAAGGCCCAAGATTTTTAGGACTTTAAAGGATGAAGCACATTTACTTGGAAATCCCACTGAGCTCAGTAAGGCTTATTTCCAAGTGAATGTGCATAGATAACAGTCATAATGTGATTCTAGCATGTGATTAGAAGGCGTATTTGATATGCAGTCCTGAAGTCTGTTGAGTCATAGCTCCCTACTAAGGACCACAGAAATATCATAGCTACATGTCTACTGTTACTTAAACTTATATGGGGGCGTTCCAGCAATCACAGGATGTAGCTGACTGCAAGGATGCAGTTGTGTTTAGTTTGTACTGATTTTCAGATGAAAGTTGTGCAGAATGTTCCTTGGAATCTGTGGCTACAGATTGATATTCTGCCTACAACAATGTTTTTAAGCTTTAAGCTGTTAGCATATTTAAGATCACACAGCTTTGTGTGAATCAGCCTCTAGGACACATCTACGAAACACATTCAACCCTATTTGAAAACAACCCTGGGAAATTGTAGGTGTAGCCGAAACTTACTAGGTAGAGATCTTTATATCCTTTAAATAGTTACAATTTGCAGGGTACACTGCTTTAATGTGTAAATGTATCTCTTCATCCCATGTCATCCTTAATAAAGACATACAATTTGTTTATTATTAATTGATTAAACTACTTATATGCCACCTTTCTACATAAAAGCTCAAGGCGGCTTGCAAGAAAGGTTAAAAACTATATATTAGCAGTTTTTCAAACACCATTAAAAAGCAGTGGAAATCAGAACACAGGAGCAACTTGTTAAGCAAATTCAATAGTCATACTTTAGCCTCATTCAGTAGTTATATACTTTAGTCTCATGCACTCTTCATTCAGAATGAATGGGAACCTGAATGCACAAGCAGAGGGGCTTCAACCAAATAAATGGATTCACTTTTTTTGGTTATGTTTTCATAAGTGTATAAGAAGAGGAGAAATTGGAGAGGAGGGGGGGAAATGGTGTCAGAGCAGCCGTGTAAATGGGATGTAGTTAATCTTTACTCTGTGTGCTGGATGATAAACTGAATCAACATCTTGGAGATTTACTTGCCTCCTGTTTCTTCTTGTTCTGCTAGAACATGGCACCATTTTGAAGGCACTTTCTACAACTAATAAGAGCCTAAGGAGTTGTTACTTAGAGGAAATGCAGATTCTTCCTGCCAGCCAAAAGGAGCCAATCCAGAGCCTCCAAATCCTTCACAGCGACAGATCCCTGTTTGTGGGCTTGAATAATGGAGTGCTAAAAATTCCTCTGGAGAGATGTTCAATGTACAGAACAGAAGGGTAAGGAAATTTATGGCTCTGATATATTCCATGCCAGCTTAAAAGAAAAGCATGAGGGAAACGTATTGCAGTCTGATTCATTTTAGAATACCTTTCTTCATCTTTCAGAGAGAGGCAGAAGATTCTGACAGGCACACGTAGCCTATAGAAGCAAAGGGAATGATTTGAAGGCAACTGTTCTTGCTCATTAGCCCTCATTGGAAATTAATGCTGTTTACCAAGAAATTATGTCTGCAAGCACGGGGGTTGTTCAGGTAGTGCCAAATAATGGTTTTGTGTTGAGTGTGAACTGACCCAGTGACTTAGTGGAGTAAATGGGGCCTATTGGTTGAACCTTTACCCCGTACCCGTGAAGTACTAACTGACCAGTGTTACTCGCTGAGTTCAGTTCTGTGAAGATCTAGACACCTGCACTCAACTGCTGAAACCTGGGAGTAGAACTAGGTGTTGCTATACCTCTGTTTAATATAACACATCTTAAAATGTAAGGAGAAAGGTTGAAGTGTGTGTGAATGACTGTGTATAATTAAAAAGGAAGAACACTATGCATGCCTGACAAATTGGACAAGAGAGGACAAACCTACCTACCACAGATAAGACTAGCCCAAGCTAAACACAGTGGGAGTTTTTATACTTATGGCAAGACTTCTTTGAGTGAATACTTGAAGTGTTGCTCTATATCTCTTGTTTCTATCATTTTAAAGTCCCCCCTACATTTGCTTTGTGTGACAGCAGTTCAGCTCTAGATGGCTGGAATATTCAGTGGAAGGTAGGTGGCTGCTGCTGCTTGTATACAGCGAATGGAACTTGACATTGTTCCTGGCACATTGCAGAATGTGTGCTTGTTTCCTGTCCTTGCACCACACAGAGGTAAACACATGATGTGATAGACACAGTGGTCACATTCCCATGTTGCATATGCAACATGTAAATTTCAACACTGTAAATCGTAATGCCCTGTGGACTGTCCTTCTGAAAATTGGCTGCCCAGATAAATTTGTAAACATCATTTGGCTCCTCCGTGATAATATGACAGCAACAATCACAGATAACAATGGCTCTCAAAGTGAACCAATCACAGTGAGATCAGGTGTTAACAGGGTTGTGTTATTGCCCCAACTCTATTCATTATTTTCATTGCCATGATCCTGCACTTTGTCGAAGGGAAACTCCCCACCGGAGTAGAAATCATATATCAAACAGATGGAAAGCTCTTCAATCTGAGCAGGCTGAAAGCAAAGAGTAAGGTTACCATAACTGCCGGCATAGAGCTTCAGTGTGCTGATGACAACATAGTGTGCGCACGCTCAGAGGATGACCTCCAAACCATCCTAAATATCTTTGCATCCTAAATATCTTTGCAGAAGCTTACGAAAAGCTTGGCCTATCACTCAACATCCAAAAAACCAAAGTGCTGCACCAACAAGTACAAAATAACCCCTCTGCGGTGCTGCAAATCCAAATCAATGGTGTAATGTTGGAAAATGTCAATCACTTCTTCAACCTAGGCAGTTATCTTTCCACAAGGGCCAACATTGATGCTGAAATCCGGCATCACCTGAGCTCTGCAAGTGTGGCTTTCTCCTGATTGAAGTGCAGTGCAGAGTGTTTGAGGACTGGGACATTTGCAGGGAAACCAAAATGCTTGTTTACAAAGCTATTGTACTACCAACCTTACTATATGCTTGTGAAACATGTTACAGATAGGTAGCCGTGTTGGTCTGCCATAGTCAAAACAAAAAAAATTCCTTCCAGTAGCACCTTAAAGACCAACTAAGTCAGTTCTTGGTATGAGCTTTCGTGTGCATGCACACTTCTTCAGATACTTCTTCAGGTATCTGAAGAAGTGTGCATGCACACGAAAGCTCATACCAAGAACTGACTTAGTTGGTCTTTAAGGTGCTACTGGAAGGAATTTTTTTTGTTGTGAAACATGGACCACTTATAAACGCCATCTCCACCTCCACACATCACTTGTGTGACAGGTGAACTAATGTCAATGTACTGGAAGAAGCAAAGATCACTAGTGTTGAAGCAATGATTCTTCAACATCAACTTCGTTGGACTGGTCATGTTGTGCGGATGCCTGATGATTGTCTTCCAAAGCAACTACTCTATTCCGAACTTAAAAATGGAAAGCGTAATGCTGGTGGTCAACAAAAGAGGTTTAAAGACCGTCTCAAGGCAAAACTGAAAAAATGTAGTATAAACACTGACAACTGGGAAACACTGGCCTGTGAGCGCTCCAGTTGGAGAACAGCCTTTACCAAAGGTGTCATGGGCTTTGAAGACACTCGAACTCAGGACACAAGAGAGAAATGTGCTAAGAGGAAGGCACGCATGGCAAATCCACACCGTGATCAACTCCTGTCCGGAAACCAATGTCCCCACTGTGGAAGGATGTGTGGATCCAGAATTGGCCTTCACAGTCACCTACGGACTCATTGTTGAAACTGTGTTTATGGAAGACAATCTTACTCAGCTATGAAACCAAAGAGAAAGATGCAGATCACATTTTTGTGTGTGGACATGTACAAGGTTTTGGGTGCAAACATTAAAAACATTAATTATGTTCATGTGAAATAGTTCCTAAATAGTTTGCTTTAATAACAGCTGCAATATGGGGCTCCATTTAGATTTTACAGCTGCCCTCCACGGTCTTGCAAGCAGCAATCTGTCCTCTAGCTGTTCATATACCCTTTGTCAGTGCTGTCCCCCAAGGGCAGATGCAAAGGGCATATAAATATAACATCACTGTCAGCCTACTCTGCCTGGCGGTCTCCACTGACATGTGACTCCCAGCATCTCATTGGTCCAGGGTTCTTCAGGTCAAAACAGCCATGCCAACTCAGGTGCCTAGGATTTTTTTAAAAATTGCTTTTTGAAGCCAATCACTCATTTCAGAAGGAAGTGACATCTGGAAAAATGCCACATTTATATTGTCAGCAAGATGGACAGGGAGGGGGATAGGAATGATTTTTTCTGTTTGGTTTTGTTTTCAATTTTTGTTCCTGAGTGCAGGCCTGCCATATGGGAGTCACAAAGACAAAAGGTTTGTGTGTCTTTGATGACCTTGCCTCTGAGCACTTGCAAAAACATTGACAGGCTTTGAATTTTCACTAGGCTTCTTGAGATGAATGTTATGCCCAGCAAGTTAAAGTGGGTGTTGGGCACTAAGCATTAGCTGCTTTTACAATGGATCTGGGCAGTTAAACCTTGTGTTTGTCAGCTGGCAAAGCTGATCTCCTTTTTGTTCCTTTTTATTTGTCCTATGTAGATAAGAATTTTGAATGTCACATACCCTCGTTCCACCAACAGCATATTAAAAGCCCCCATTTTCTTGGGGTTATTTTGTCAAAATATAAAAAAGAGGCAAAATTCTGATGCCAGGATGTAATTGAGCCCAGCTTCATATTCACTGGACACATAACAACCTTACTATTTCAAAACATTTAAAACTCTGCTTGGAACTGTTAAGATATATGCAAAAGTATTTAGCAATGGCCATCTTTGGTCAGGTACTAGGGTCTGCTCTTGCAGAAGTGCTTTTCCTTTGGTGAAGATTTTTACTTTCTTGTCTCTGAATTAATAGAAATCTTTGTCTGATATAGATTTCTTAAACTCCTTTATTGTCCCAGAGAGCCAACAGAAGACTTAGTGGTTTGATGCTCTGTAGCTTTGTGTGGCCACTCACCTAAACCCTTCCTTTTTCATCTCTCAGAAACCTAAATGGATGAATTTTATGCCTACTTGATTTTTCGGGGGGGGGGGGAATGCCAATTAAGCTTGTTCTGATATTTTCTTTCCCAAATCTAAAACTCCCATTTCCTTCTTGTTTTCCCCCACCCCCTCAGTCTTCTTAAGTATCATTGTACCCTTTAAAGAAAAATGGCATAATTACTTTAAATACAGCAAGATCAGTTAATGCATTAAAACCAGGATTCTTATTCTCAGAAGTGGACAGTGTAGAGTGGAGTGCTAATCCAGTCAAATGAGAAATGGATGCCTGCTGCAGCCTGCCCACATCTTGCCATACATACTGTAAAAACCCAACCTTGTAGGAGAGGCCATCAAGGCAGGAATGGAATTAAATAAATGCCTAAATAACTCTTTTCATACAATAGTTTAGGGAGAAAGAGAGGATAAGTGCTGATTGACTGAAAATCCTGTCTACTTCATTGAGCCAACACAATATTTGGAATTTTAAATGTTTGATCCTAGTAATTCCCTTTGCCTCAGTTGTCTCCCCACTTCTTGCTGATACACCTGCATTATTCTTGGCCCCTGTGGAGCACTGATGTGTTGAGCCACAGGTCTCACACTCTGATAGTGAACACTCATGGCTGGCCATGCCCAGTATGCAGCATTCCCCAATCTGGTGCCCTCTTTTTCTCCCATCATAGACATCTCATTGGCCATTGTTAGAATGGATGTTGGATTAGGCCACAGAGGTCAGCAAGGTTTATCTTGCCTGGGTCGGGTCGGTCTTGCGGAGATCCCTTCATGGGCCGGATTGTGTGCATGCATGACCGTGCGTGCCTGTGATTTTCGGCATCTGTGCAGACATGGTTTTTGGCGCTGCGGAAACGAGTCCCTGTGCTGCACTGGTTTAGTGCAGCGCACGAGTGGGCAGCTCGGTTCGGTGGCAGCTATGAGCCAGTCAAACGACTAATGTTGTTGCTGTTGTTGATTGCTGATTAACAATGTCCTTGCATTCAGTTTGATCAAATCGGTGTGATCAGGAAAGTAATACAACGCTGGGTTTCAAAATTCACAAGTTCATCATAACAGGGATGTCGAAACCCAAGCAAAAAATACCAGTTGTACAGAATCTTTAAGGAAACAAAAGAAGAGACTGTGCTATTTGGTAGATGGTTAAATGAATGAATGAATGAATGAATGAATGAATGAATGAATGCATTGTAAGCATATTTTATTAATAGCCTTCATTTTGAAATATTTTCACCCGCACCCACACTTCCTAGGTATACAGACGACAAGTTCCCCAACTAACTTTGTATTGGTATCAGCACTGGGTTGTATCAAGAAAGATGTTTTAATTTCATCCATTGCTTTCTACCTGGCACTTCTCCTGGGCAGTGATTTATAGCCTCTTGTTGTTGAGTCTACGTTTAATACATGCCAATAAACTAGCTGCAGGAGGAAAGGCACGGTATCCCCCCTCCCTTTCCTTTCCTAACTTCTTTATGTCATCTCTCTGAGTGTGTGTGTGTGTGTGTGTGTGTGTGTGTGTGTGTGTGTGTGTTTAAAACTAGCTTCTTGCAGAAACTCCATCTTCAGCACTATTTTTTTTTGAAAGTAACTTGTTAAATAACATGGGGCTTTGAGGGAGCTTTTATGCAGCAGGAGACTTTGTGCCCTCGAGGCAGCAACACCACAGCCCTGTTTGTTTTCTTTGGCTCTGTCCCACTTTGCTGGGGTAGCTGTGAGTTTGTGTGTTACACCCTCGAGGCTGATTGGGAGGTCATGATCATTCAGGGTTTTGGAATCCTTTGTCTGGCTCCAAAGCGAGGAAGGGAAAAGGCATATCAGACATGGAAGAAACATTGATCTTAACATTGATTAAACCTAGGTGTTCTGGCATTCTCAGCAGATGTTAGGCTCCGGGATACACTGGAAATTCTCAGAGGTATAGCAAAAACAAGAGCAAGGGTGAGCAAACAGCACTTCTGGCATGTTCTCCTTGCTTTGTTTTCTTCTACAGCCTCTGATGAATCTTCCAAAGGGTTTACTCCCAAGGTTTGTGCTTTGCTTTGTGCTTAAATACTGTGGTGTACAGTATGTAGGGACGCGGGTGGCGCTGTGGGTAAAAGCCTCAGTGCCTAGGGCTTGCCGATTGAAAGGTCGGCGGTTCGAATCCCCGCGGCGGGGTGCGCTCCCGTTGCTCGGTCCCAGCGCCTGCCAACCTAGCAGTTCGAAAGCACCCCCGGGTGCAAGTAGATAAATAGGGACCGCTTACCAGCGGGAAGGTAAACGGCGTTTCCGTGTGCGGCTCTGGCTCGCCAGAGCAGCGATGTCACGCTGGCCACGTGACCCGGAAGTGTCTCCGGACAGCGCTGGCCCCTGGCCTCTTGAGTGAGATGGGCGCACAACCCCAGAGTCTGTCAAGACTGGCCCGTACGGGCAGGGGTACCTTTACCTTTACCTTACAGTATGTATATGTTTCTGCTGATCTGTCTCAGCTAGATTTGTTTTCAGAGCATGATTTGGCCAAATGTGTGGATCAGCTTGTCTGCAGGATATTTCCCACTGTGAAATAGCCTTCATGCTCTTCTGAAGTTACATTTTCAGAGGAAAATCTGAGTGTCTCTGTGTCCTCGGTATCTGTAGTTCAGATTGTTAGCAAACACAATCTTCTCACCTAGGATTGTCATTGCCTATCCTAGATACTGTGACCATCCTCCATTTTTGGTGGTAGTTAAAATGTGGGATTTGCTCCCACAAGAGGCAGTGATGGCCACAAACTTGGGTGGCTTTAAAAGAGGATTAGACAAATTCATGGATGATAAGCCTATCATGGATGACTAGCCACAGTTACTATACTCTGCCTCCACTGTTGGAGGCAGTATGCTTTCTGAATATGAGAAACCACAGGAGGGGAGACTCCTGTTGCCCTCAGGTCCTGCTTGTAGGCTTCCCATGGGGGCATCTGGTCGGCCACTGTGAGAACAGGATGCTGGACCTGATGTGCCACTGACCTGATTCCACAGGCTCTTCTTATCTCACATTGATGTTTTCACACCAAAACTATTTTTATGAGGATATAGGTGACAAAAAGAGAGAAAATGAGCCTCATGGCTGGCTCTGCTGTTAGGCAGGGTGAAGCTGCCGCCTCAGGCAGCAGATGCTAAGGGTATGTGCTTGGGGTTTTTTTTGGGGGGGGGGGTTGCAGTAGTCCTCCACCATTCCTCCCTAGCTGCTTCTTCTAGCCCATGGGTAGGTAAACTAAGGTCCGGGGGCCGGATCCGGCCCAGTCGCCTTCTAAATCTGGCCTGCAAATGGTCCGGGAATCAGCGTGTTTTTACATGAGTAGAATGTGTCCTTTTATTTAAAATGCATCTCTGGGTTATTTGTGGGGCATAGGAATTTGTTCACCCCCCCCAAAAAAAAATATAGTCTGTCCTCCCACAAGGTCTGAGGGACAGTGGACCAGCCCGCTGCTGAAAAAGTTTGCTGACCCCTGTTCTAGCCATTCCCCTCTGTCAGAGGACAGAGCTATGTGTGCCACTCAGCCTGTCTGCCTGGAAGACCCTAAGCAATGCTTCTAGCCTCAGTTTTGTGTTGGGAAACACTTTTCCCGTTGCTAGTGTTTGAAGTAAGATCAATTGCCAGACTTACCTCAGTACCTAGAATGGAGCGGGGGGGAGTGCCATCTTCTCCTTTGCCTCAGGCACCAAAATGTCTTGGGCCTGCCTTAATGATCTTGTACACTGCTTGAGACAGAACTAGTAAAAAGGAGTAATTTCAGAGGTGCCTAGCTTCTGGTTTCTGTATGTCTGTCACTTAAATGCTAGTGAGTTTGGAGACTTGGATGGTGTCAGTGTGTTATTCTTTTAAAGCTTGCTCGTTTGATATAGAATAGCTTTGTCTACTTACCTCTTTATCTCTACCTAACTGGTCTAAATCCAGCCATGATGGACTGAGGGTAAAATACAGTGCCACAGTGAGCGAGGTGAAATTAGTTTCATCCTAGTACTGATTGACACTGAGTAAGCAATATTGTCAAAACTTAAGATGCCTGCAGATGCTGCCGAAGAATAACTAGCCTGATGTACTGTAGTCATAAATTCAAGTGGAAATCCTTCACAGTGTGCTATTTGTTTTACTTCCACTAACTTTCTGACCCTTGGCGTCCACAGTTTATCAACAGATTTGCAGATAATCAAAGTGGGTTCTGACATGGTGATGTAGAGAAGTTGTGGGGTGATGCAGTTTGCTATTTACCTCAGTGGATTTTTCAGTCTGCAATTAAAGAAAGTGTCCACCCAAGCCAGGAGTTTGTTAGGCTTCCCTGCTTCTCATGCTGCGTATACACTATAACTATAAAGCCCATTCAAAGCACATTCTTGTCCTCAAAGAATTCTGGGCACTCTGTTCCCAGCAACCCTTAACAAACTACAGTGCCAACAATTTGGGGCTGGGGAGAGCAAATGTGTTTCAAATGCACTTTTAAAATATAGTGTGTACACAACCTCTGTGCTGCACAAAATAGAACCTTTGTCTCCCTCCTAGTAGACATATACATCCAGAGTAGGGAATTGCAAAAGTTCTCCTTGAGACAGGAGAATTAAGAAATGGGAAGTATCATATGCTTCACCATAAATGTCTTGCTAATGTCATCTGCTAATTTCTTTTTGTAGAATATAAATCACTAAGAGAAGTTCCACACATCTTCACAAAAATTGTGTTGATTTTCACCACTACCAATTATTGTACCAGGATAATGGACAAAGTTTAAAATGAAATGAAATGCTCAAAAGTCCTGTCTTTCTACAATCTTGGCTTCTTCTAGTCATGCTTTTTTACCATGACCACCCAGTTGTAAAATTTCCATTTGCTATAAAATAAACATGTTAAGTTGTAGCTAAAATTTTGCACAACAAGAATGATATTCTTAGCAATCCCAGGGATCATAATTCAGCATCACAGTAGATAAACCAGCATAAGTGTGTGGTGTTTGGTCTCCAGTTTTTCAGGCAGTATGTTTGATTATTCAAACCTAAAATGTTTAAATTTGGTGTATTATCCTAAGCAACTTGTCCTATGCCTCTTTTCCCCATACATTTTTGGACATTAACTTTTTATTCATTACATTTTAAAACTGTTTTCCCCATTGCGCTGCATTCATGTTTGCTTACAAATGATTAAATGAAATGCCAATATATTACATAATGCGGCAATTTGTTATAAACTTGAAAATTCAATATTTCCAGAGGGGGTTGCAGCAAAAACCATCATTGGAGCCTTGTAGCACCTTAAAGATTAACAAATGTCTTATACATAAGCATTTGTGGACTAGGGCCCACTTAAAATTACACAGGAAACATTCCATATTAAAGTAACAAAGGCAATTAGTGAAAAATAGTTATCTGTATAACATTCTCCAATTTAATTTAAAGCCAGCAATGTTCCAAACAAAGACAGAGGCGAGAGTACATCTCTGGCAGCCATTCTCATATGGAGAAATTCCAAGAATAATTGATCTATTTATAATGTTCATATGCACACTTCTGATTCCAAAATAATTACATTTTGTAATCAAATATCTCTTATTTTACCAGATTAGATCTCAGTTCAAGATTAGCTTTATTAGGCCCAAGCCAAATGTTATCCAAGAGATGCATGAACACTGTAGAATGGAAGCCGCTGTGGGATGCTACCAAGGAGGTGCTGTTTAATTCAGTTCCCTCCAGCCATTTTCCTTTTCAAAATCATTTGCCCAGTTGCTCCTGCATCTGCTGGAAAAATATGTGTGTCATGTCTTATTCCTCACATAACATTGAAAAAGAGCTAGGGGGCTCATTTTGAGCAACCTTTTCCCTCACACCTTATATCAACTGTTGCAAACCTAATGTCTGTGGGGAGTGTGGCATCTGCGACAGCCTTCTTTGGTATGTCCAAGATGAACCATAACCACCAGATTTTCTGCTGCTTTTTCTTTTTCTTTTTTTAAAAAAGTATGTTTCTAGTATGTTTAGATCTTGAGATGTAAGGCAAAAAAATAAAGATACCATTCTCCACATTCTCCACATGTTTTGTGAGGAATTAGGCAGTTCCACCCCTTCAATATTTTAGTCTCCCCCAAAACAACAACAACAACATGTAGATGCCCATGCGGGCATGAGACTGTGTGTGTGTGTGTGTGTGTGTGTGAGAGAGAGAGAGAGAGAGAGAGAGAGAGATCGATATTGTGTTATCTCCCCAATCAGGAACAGCAAGACATTGCTGACTTCCTGTGGTGAGTCTGAGGTTGGCCAGGAGTGGTGGCAAAGCAATAATGACTGCACCCTCTCTAATGTTGCATTATGCCACACACCCCACAGCAGCCAGGGCCTAATGTTAAACCACTCCTTCTTTCTGGTGAGTCTTACAGGACGTTACAGGGAAGCTAGAAATGTATGCGTTTCCCCATCTGCCAAATTTCTGCCTGAATCCCATGAGGCTATCTAAGTCTTCTAAGAGAAGGTAGAGCTATAGTATTTTCTTCTGTAAGGGACTCTTCAGAAGTATATTTTTAGGTGTGTCAGCCAATATGTTTTAAGTGTATGAATGTAAAGTATGAATGTGAAAAAATATGTGTTTGCAAACACATATGTTAAATGTGTATATTCATTAGTGAACTGCATCCTGTTTGTGATGGATGGTTTGTGGCCACAGTTCAGGAGCAGATCGCTGCTTGATCAAATAGTGTTAAAGAAAAACCAGGTGCAGCAATAGCAGGAGGAAGTATGTTACATATCATTCTTTTCTCAAAATGGAAGGAGAGGCTACTAAGACAGAATCTGGAAACCTCTCATCCATGACTTTTTCTGAAAGCATAGCTTAACACTTACAATTTCAATCCATTGTTCAGGTAGAACCATCCCTAAAAGCCATTTTGTTCTTCTCAGCCAGAGTTGTATAGATACTTTTCCTATTAGTCTCATTCCTATTACAACAAACAATTGATTCCTTTGGTCCTTTAGCTGCACTAGTAACATATGATTGCTGTGGCTTCAGGATAGTATCTGTAATTTACTCCAGCATGTTCTACATTTTAAAACAAACATTATAACAACTTGCAAGAACTAAATATTTGAAATAGGCACTCTCCTTTGAAGGTACCTGTCCCAGGGGCAGTACTTTAGGGTAATGGCAGCTGCTCTAAGCTGCAACCTTATATGTTGGCAGCAAGGACTCTATTCCCTCCACAATTCTCATGCCATTTAGTTCAAGCTTCTGTATTTATGGCAAATGTGTAGTGGAAGATGTTTCTCCTTAGTTTTGGTGAGCTACTCCATTTTACAAGGAGGTGAGATATACATACTTTTGGGAGGTGAGGGCCTCACTTTTCATCCATTTTGTATGGGTTGTATCAATTTTTTTAAAATAAAAGATAAAGTTTTTTAAGCAAATTATTATAATTAATTGGTTAAAAAAAGATTTATACACTGGCTTCTGACCAAATGCCCTCCAGGGCTGCTTACATGAGATGATAATGCAAATTATATTTTGGTTGTGACCAGTGCTTTAATAAAGAGAAAAAGGTGCTGGTCCTCATGCAATTATTACAGTAAGTGCCACGCTTTTAACAATTGGGGAAAGGTGTCAGTACTGAGTACCCCTGAGTGCCCCCAGGAAAAAGCACTGGTTGTGACTATTCAGTCACACAGATGCTACTTCACCTTTAGACTGAGAACTCCTGACAAGGGGCCTGGAGCAAAGAGAACTGGAGAGCATTGGAACCAGCAAGCAGAGGGACTCAGAACTTGGAATAGGTGGTCAGAGTTGAGGCCTTCAGAACCCTGGACAGGTCCCAGGAAGCAGAGGACTTGATCTGGCTGTCTTGCTGTGTACTACCTGTACCACCTCATGCTTGTTTGGTACCACTGCAAAGAGGAGTTTGGAAGGTATTGCTTCCATTTTTATTTTATTTTTACTAAATGTAGCTTAAAGGGATATCTGAATGTAGGAAGACTCATGGTTAGTCTTATTGTTTCCTAAATCATGGTTTATGAAGCTGGCTTGTTTTAGGTTTCGGATGTAATGCTAAACTGTGCTTAATCAAAACGAAGTGGAACTTTCTGAGCACCTTGCAGCTGTGCCAGGAAAGGGGGAGTTGATCATGTGTAAGCTTGAAACTCATGATTGGTATGTAAAATTGTAGTTTAAACATGTGAATACGTTTAGCCTGGATAAAGAGCTGTCACGTGAAAGGTGGAGCAAGCTTGTTTTCTCTTGCTCTGCAAGGTAGGACCCAAACCAATGACTTTAAGTTACAAGAAAGGAGATTCCAACTAAACATCAGGAAGAACTTTTCTGGCAGTAAGAGCTGCTCAGCAACAGAAGGGACTCTCTTGGAAGGTGGTGGACTCTCCTTCCTTGGAGGTTTTTAAGCAGAGGTTGGATAACCAGCTGTCATGTATGATCTAGTTGAGATTCCTGCATTGCAGCGGGTTGTAATTGATCACCCTTCAGGATCCCTTCCAACTGTACAATTCTCTGGTTCTATCTATGCCAATTAGCAATTGTTTCAAATTAGAAACAATTGCCGCCACCACCATCTTGTAGACTGCATCATGAGAAGGTAGGGTGTAAATAGAAATAAATTCATTGATTTCCACCAGACACCAGATCCAACAATCTGAACTGCCCTGAGATAAACTGTAATAATTTCACTTCCATTTCTCCTTCCAGGACCATACTAAATCGGCATCAGACAGTTGTGGTGTTGGTGACCCCACATTTGAACAGGGATACCTCCTTTTCTTGGATAGTTGAAGTTGGGGAGGCCTTGGTTCTTTTCCCGGCCCTCTAATTAAAACCCCTAACTAATTGCTGCTCCTCTCCCTGGGATGATTCCTCCTGTAGGATGTTATATTAAGACTGTCATGGTTAGGAATGGGATTGTGCTTCAGCACCCAGATTGACTTATTCCCTCCTCTGAAAAAATGCTCTGTCTCTTTCATTCCTGTTTTTATGGCCTCTGAGTTTCCACTTGGATGACTGCCCTCGTTGCTGGTTGTCAGAGGCCCATTGTATTTCTGTTTTTATTTGAGGTTGCTTTTTCTTGGCAAGGCAACAGGAGTTCAGATTGTTGTATTTTTTTAAACAATGTTTATGAAGCGGTGCTTATTCATATATTTTTAATAACTCTCTCTTTACCAATGCAGACGTAAATCTAGATTTAATCAGAATTTCCTCGGGGTAGCATTCATCTTCATATTCGAGCAAAAGTAGTGTTTATTTTATTTTGTTCCTTTTAAAAAGTAAATTACTCTATAAAGAACTCATTGTCACTAGGAATGATGGAAAGGTGTGTCAGGGAATAAGAAATGGAGTAATTTGCTGTGTATATTGTTTGAGGCCATAATCTGAGAAGCTGCCATCAATTACAAAGATACAGAACATGCTAGGGAACGAGGGATTAACCAGTTAAAGGCAAGCTGGAATCACTGGTGTGAATGGAGAAATGAGGGGAAATGGCCCAGGGAAGCCATGAGTCTTATTTTGCTGTTGCTGTCAGCTTTCCAACAGCCTGGAAAGTTGTGTTTAGTTTCAGAGGTTCTATGTAAGGGCTTAATTTATGTATTCAAAATGTATTGTGTGCCCACCAGTATGAGGGAGGCAACTTAGCAATAAATGCATTCATACATGAGTACGCATGTGAGCACAAGGGCAATATAAATTGTGAGTTTTATGTTCTGAAATCATAAATGTGTTGCAGAGGTTAATATACTAAAAAAAGAAAAGAATATCAAATTAATAGTGCACAATTAACTGTGATGATTGACATTCATATTTAAATTGGGATCTCTTAATTTGCAAAGTTTTAAATTGCTATTATTTTTAGGGCGCAGTACCTTCCTGCATCAGTTCTCCACTCTTACGCTTTTCTACCTGCTGCTGTTTAAATTTTATGTTGATTTTTATTGCGTTTTGAAGAGTTGATTAATTGTCATTGTATTTTAATGTTTAATGTGTAAGCTTTCCAGAGAACACTGCAATTGGGCAGCATATAAAAACTATAAATAAAGAATTATTCTCTTCCAATCAGCAACACATAACCCTACTTTTCCCTGTACCTTGTGTGCATCCTGATACTTTTAAAAATGTCTAAGCAGATTTGGAATTTTCGTAAGCATTCTATAACTTCTTAGTAGCTGAGTCAATCGCTATTTAAGGCTTGTTTAAATTAATGGAGCTTTTACAGCAAAATAGCTACAGAGGTTTCAAGGATTATCACTGCTTTCTTGTTCTTTCTTTTCTCAAGCTTGCAATTAACTCACTCATCTGTTGTTAGTAAGTTGGCCTTGCAGCTGCTTGTGCTTGTTTGTTTCTGTACAGGATGAGTGCGTTATCAAAATGCACCTCTAATTCTTACATTATGTGAAATGCAAACAGCCATTTCTCATTTACTTCAGCCGTATGATCTATGATTGTTTAGACTTTTACAAGACTCTGTTACCAACCGGCTCCTTTAGATGGAAGATGAATGACAACTTGTTTAGAGATCAGGAGATTATCAAGAAGGCCAAAAAAACAATAAAGGACTATTTTGAGATAAATTTGAACACTGCTGTGGAAAAAAGAACAATCTGGGACGCAAGCAAAGCTGTGATGAGAGGGTTCTTGATACAACAGAACGCCATAAAGAAAAGACTACAAAATGAGAAAAAGGACAAGATTTTGGGGAAAATTAAAGAGTTAGAGAAGAAACTAAGAGTAAACCCGAAGTCACAGCCGATTTTGAGAGAAATTAAACTTCATCAGGCACAATATTCCAAACTGATAAATCAGGAAATAGAATGGAAGATTAAATCAATGAAACAAAAAACATTTGAATCGGCTAATAAATGTGGGAAACTGCTGGCTTGGCAGTTGAAGAAGAGACAAAAGCTGAACATAGTAACAAATTTGGAAATAGAAGGAAGGAATATTCAGAACCCGGTGGAAATTAGAAAATGTTTCCAGAAATATTTTAAGAAATTATACACTCAAGGGCCACAAAAGGAGGAAGAGATTGCAAAATTTTTGGAGAAAAATGGACTTAAAAAACTATCACAAGAAAATAGATCACTCCTGAATAGTAAAATAACACGACTAGAGATAGAACAGGCCATTCAGAATATGAAGTTGGGCAAGTCTCCAGGGCCAGATGGCTTGACCTCCAAGTACTATAAGACATTAAGTGACTATTTGATTCAACCACTGATGGAGGTCAGCAATGAAATTATGGAGGGAAAGAAGGCGCCTGAATCGTGGAAGGAAGCTTTCATCACATTGATACCAAAATCAGAAACTGAAAAGACACAACTTAAGAACTACCGCCCCATTTCCCTTTTAAATGTGGATTACAAAATATTTGCTGACGTTTTGGCAGGAAGACTCAAAAGAGTTTTAAATGAGATAATTCATAAAGACCAGGCAGGCTTTCTCCCAGGAAGACATTTATTTGCTAATACAAGGAACATTATTGACATTTTGGAACTTTTGCAAACAAATATTAACACTAAAGCAGTTCTAATTTTTATAGACGCGGAGAAGGCCTTCGATAATATTTCTTGGAAATTTATGAAGGGGAATTTAAAGGAAATGGGAGTGGGGCGGGGTTTTGAAAATGGGATTGACGCGATTTATTCAGAACAAAAGGCAAAACTGATAGTTAACAATGTGGTTACAGAAGAGTTTAAGATTGAAAAAGGGACACGACAAGGCTGCCCGATTTCCCCCTTGCTGTTTATTTCTGTCCTGGAGGTGCTCTTGAACTTGATTAGAGGGGACCGGTTGGTGCAAGGGATTCAGATCGGAGTGAAACAATATAAACTTAAAGCTTTTGCAGATGACCTTGTTTTGACATTGCAAGAGCCAGAATCTAGTACAAAAAGAGTGTTACAATTAATTCAGGACTTTGGTCGGGTAGCGGGCTTTAAACTAAACAAACAGAAAACTAAGGTGTTGGGAAAAAACTTGACAGATGCAGAGTCAGAACGGTTTCAGAGAGAAACAGAACTAACTGTGGTTAAAAAAGTAAAGTACCTAGGGGTAAACATAACAGCAAAAAATCTGAGTCTATTTAAGGATAATTATGAAAAATGTTGGTCTGAAATTAAGAGAGACTTGGACAGTTGGTCAAAATTGAAGCTTTCTTTGTTAGGCCGAATTGCTGCTATTAAGATGAATGTATTGCCTAAGATGTTGTTTTTATTTCAAACATTGCAAATTGTGGATAAGACGGAGTGCTTCAGGAAGTGGCAGAGAGATATTTCTAAATTTGTCTGGCAGGGCAAAAAGCCCAGAATTAAGTTTAAGATATTAACTGATGCGAAAGAAAGAGGGGGCTTTGCCCTGCCAGACTTAAGGTTGTACTACGAAGCCGCAGCTTTCTGCTGGCTAAAAGACTGGCTACTTCTAGAGGACACTGATGTGTTAGATTTAGAAGGTTTTAACAATGCATTTGGCTGGCATGCATACTTATGGTATGACAAAGTTAAGATCAATAAGGCCTTTAAGAACCATATTGTCAGGAAAGCAGTGTTTAATGTCTGGACAAAATACAAAGACCTATTGGAAAATAAAACTCCAAGATGGCTATCACCTCTGGAGGCTAAGGCCCGAAAAAGACCCAATATGGAGGCCAAATGGCCGAAATATTGGGAAATAATAGAGAAAGAGGGTAACAATTGGAAATTGCAGAGTTTGGAAAAAATGAAAGACAAAGTGCGAGACTGGTTACATTACGCTCAGATTCAAGAAATTTTTAAAAAGGATAAAAAGTTAGGATTCCAGGTGGAGAAATCGAAGTTGGAAACAGAATTGTTAGAACCTAAGACTAAAGTACTTTCAAGAATGTATAACTTGCTGTTGAAATGGAATACACAAGATGAAATGGTTAAGTCGGCCATGATAAAGTGGGCACAGGATATTGGGCATAATATTATGTTTGAGGATTGGGAAAGGTTGTGGACCACGGGGATGAACTTCACGGCATGTAATGCTCTGAAGGAAAATGTAATGAAAATGATATATAGGTGGTACATGACCCCAGTTAAACTAGCCAAAATATGCCATGTGCCAGACAACAAATGTTGGAAATGTAAGGAAAATGAAGGAACATTCTTTCACCTCTGGTGGACTTGTCCCAGGGTGAAGGTCTTCTGGGAAATGATATATAATGAGCTGAAAAAAGTATTTAAGTATACCTTCCTTAAGAAACCAGAGGCCTTCCTCCTGGGCATTGTCGGCCAGATGGTGCCAAAGAAGGACCGAACATTCTTTTTGTACGCAACAGCAGCAGCAAGGATACTTATCGCCAAGAAGTGGAAAACTCAAGATCTACCCACTCTGGAAGAATGGCAGATGCAGCTGATGGACTATATGCAACTGGCTGAGATGACTGGCAGAATTCGAGACCTGGGAGAAGAGAGGGTTGAAGAAGATTGGAGGAAATTTAAGATTTATTTACAAAAATATTGTGATTTGGTGGAAAGTTAAGTAGGATGTTTGATCATAAATAATTGGCCACCACAAAATCGGATCGAAATGGGATGTAAAGTGAGATTAAGAGAAATTAATTTACAGAGGATTATATTTAAATAAGTGGTTATAAAATTTGCAAATTAGATGATAAATTGCTGGGAAAAATTTATGATGATGAAAATGGCAGCGGGAGATGTGAGGAAGTCCAAAGAAGTCATGAAACTCTGTTGAGATAAAAGAAAGGTTGTTTATTTTTGTACTTTATTTTGTAAAAACCCCTAATAAAAATTTATTAAAAAAAAAAAAATAGACTTTTACAAGACTCTGGATTTTCAAAATTTAAAAAACAAAGCTTGTTTAAAAAGTATTTGGAATTATGTTTTACTCCCCCCCCCCCCCCCAGCAAGCAGCAGTGGGAAACAACCAACCAGTTCTAAAGATATAAGAGGCCTGGTAAATCTTTAGAACACAATGGCTTCTAACTAAGAAGATGCTAGGAAGCAAAAATATTATGGCAAGTGACATGTGTATTTCTGCTCTCCTCATCTAGTATACTGATGCTCTGATGAACTAAAAACCTGCCAGTGTCAACTATGCATTGCCATTGATGGACTTGCAAGCAACTCCCTTGGTCTCTTATCACAGAGAAACCTGAGGGCATCTGACCTCAGGGAAGACAGACTATGCCAGCTGATGGGATGTGCTTATGACTCAGAATGGTTGTCATTAGGTTGGTTGCTTGTGCATCACCCAAAAAGAGCAAAGGCATCACCAGGAAAGGGCAGAAATTTGTAAAATCAATACGCATAGGTGCCAATTTAGAAAGAATTACTATAGTTTAAATAAAAATGCAATACAGTTTATGAATGTTATGGATATAACATTCCACCTAGAAAGCACTCCAGGAGCCTTTTAAATGAAAATTAAATTCACCATCATGGGAAATACTGTGACTGCTCAGTCTACCTGCTGTAGATGTGCAACTTCAGGGGCCCTGAGTCTTCCTTCTTAGGAGTCTTTTATCTTTAAACTCCACTTGGACCAGGCAGCCCTTCAAACAGAGAACTATCCTCCCCCTGCCCCGTACTCAGGTTCTTGCAGTTTAATATGGGAGGTGGTGAGTTATTACATTACTAGTTCCATTGTTTAAATAAGAATCAGTTGGCGTTAAGCGGAAGTGAATATTGGTACTAGACGGCAGCCATGAATGTGTTGTGTTGTTTAGCAGGAAAATGAATTTGTTTCCACTTGACTGGTGTCTGGATAAAGTAGCTCAGTTCTGCTTCACTTGTCTTTTCAGTGGGGATGATAATGGATTTTTACAGATCACCAGTTTGTCTCTACAGTTTACGTTATGTTTTGGGGTTGTTTCTTTGTTTTTGCTTAGAAAATTAAAATTGTAGGATTTGGCTTTTATTTTTATTTATTTAATTTCGTAGCCCTTGAGCATTCTTGAATTCCTATTCTGCTCTTTTAGCGCCATCTGCTTTGGGGCATGACAGATGCTCTGTATCCTGCATGTTGGTTATTGAGGCTGTCAGTAATTAGGATTTGTTTGGCTGGAAACTAATATGATTATTTGTTTAGCTCAACCCCCTTTGCAGGTTGATGTTAATGGGACAATAAGCTAATCTTGTCGAGTAGTTCCAAGACTGCCAAGCACAATCTCACACTCGCAGCTACTGGGCAAGGATCTAATAATTCTTCTCCATTGCTTGTAAAAATTGCATTGGTAGTTGCCAAGCAGCTTTGTGAATGAATTCTACAAACCTGGATTCTACTCACAGCTTTTCTTCTTTCATAAGGTGGACTGATATAAAGACTGCTATAGCATGCTGAACCCATAGCCCAGTTCTGATGCATCAATAAAAGCTAAATTCTGTGCCCACTAAATTAATGCAAATTACTGACATTTGCAAAATCCCATGGTTTTGATTTTAAAAGGCTTTGGAATTGGTGATGGGGAGCAGGATTTAGAAGGAGGAAGGAGACTGCAAGGAAGAAACGGCATGGAGATTTTGACAGTGTGAGCAATGAGACACGGAAGAAGGTAGATGTGGAAGAGCACTAACTTGTCACTCACTAGCAACTAAGGGCCATTATATCAATCACACTTTTAAAAAGCTGCCCTTAATGCTGCCACTGGGACTTTAATGGAAAATCAACTGTGGGGCTTTGATCCAAATGAGGGGCCTTTGCCAGTTTCCCACCAAATGTCCTCTGCCACCAGCTGTTGTGGGTCCCTAGAGGGAGGAAGGGTGTGTTGGTGGGAAACTAATTTGGATCTGTGATGTGGATCAGGCCCCAATCTGGTTGCTTTTCCTTCAAAATTCAATAGGTAGTGTTAAGCATACTTTATTTTTTTATATTTTAAGCAGTTATCAACACATGATTTTGCTCTTAAACTTTTGCCCAGATGCTCTGATTTCCAAAGTTTCACCTAAAACTCACCACCTGTTTTCCTCTGTGATGCTGAGATTTTGAAATAATCTCCTTTTTATAGTACTTGAGTTTCTCAGGATGCCCAAATACTCTTATCAAATACCGGTTTCCGTGCCTAGGGCTGCTCCATGTGGGAACTTTTCATGATCCTAACTCACCTTTGTAGGACATGGCCAAGATCATGAGAACTGTGCCACGGAAAAGCACATTTCCTCCTCACAGAGCATCACTGTTATAGGTTTAATGAATTGATTCTTATGACTTCACAGTTTGCATTGGCCACAAAGAAACCGTGTGGACCAGGATGGAAGAGCATGGGCCAGTATATCCTGTATGCCAGGGCTGGGAACTCTGAAGCAATTTTCAGTTTCCAAAATGAGAGCTATCTGGATATACCCTTGGCAATCGCACAGCATAGCCCTGTGCTTAAGAAGTCTTTTGCTACATTCATTTCACTAAGGTTGTCACTTTTGTTCTGTGTGCTTATTCCCACACTTATCTCAAACTGTACCTTCTGCTTTCATCTGCACTCGTGACTTCACAAATTAAAACAATGAGTGAGGATAGAGTCATAGCAGCAGATGGCAGGGAAACTCCTAAGGAGCCTAGATCCTATTTTCATGCAAATGTCTTCTGTGGCTAAGAATAAGGAGTGAGAGGCAAAATAACTCTTGTATTAGAGAGATGAATTGAATTGTTTATAAATGGAGTGTTTGGGGTGTATTCTATTAGGCATCAGATAAGACATTTATTGCAAAGCAATGAACTTAGAAGTGAAAGCCTTTTGACATTAATGCCCTGTCGGAATAAATCCCATCTGTTAAAATGCGTTCAGGGTGGCGTTTTCTTGGATTCCCAATGAATATACCACAGCTAATAATTTCTGGAATAACCCTAGCATCATCCCCCTAAACACAACCAAATGTGTTGTGAATTATCCTACCTAGGCTGACTATCCTTTCATTCATACACACAAACTGTGGGATATACTCACACAGTGAATGCTGCAGTCACATGTCTCTTTGGATTCTGCTGTTTTAAGTCCTTTCTGAATTGTTATCCTTTTCCCAATTGGTCTTGGTCTTCTCAGTTCCACTGGCCTTATCCACGCCAGATTGCCTTCTCCATATTGGGTTCTCCACAAAATTACCTTTTTCAAATTGATATTGAAAGGGAACTGTTTTTTAGTGTCGCACATCAAATAAAAGTTCTTTCTGTAGAATTATTCTCTGCCAGGATCCAGGTTTGAATTGTCTCTACGTTGATTACTTCTCCTACCTGAGCTGTTATCCTTCCACAAGGGCTGACATTGATGCTGAAATCCAGCATCACCTGAGCTGTACGAGTTCAGCTTTCTTCTGATTGAAGTGCAGAGTGTTTCAGGACCAGGACATTCACAGGGAAACCAAAATGCTTGTTTACAAACTATTGTACTACCAACCTTATTGTATGCTTGCGAAACATGGACCACTTATAAACGCCACCTCCAGCTGCTTGAAATATTCCATCAGTGGTGTCTCTGGAAAAAAAGTACATACCAAATGGGAAGATGGCCAACCAATGCCAGTGTATTGGAAGAAGCAAAGATCACCAGTGTCAAAGCAATCATTCAACATCAAATTCATTGGACTGGTCATGTTGTACAGATGCCTGATTATCGTCTTCCAAAGCAACTACTCCATTTCGACTTAAAAATTCAAAGTGTAATGCTGGTTGACAACAAAAGAGGTTTAAAGACCCTCACAAGGTAAATCTTTAAAAAATGTGGTATAAACATTGACAATTGGGAAACACTGGCCTGCAAGTGCTCCAGTTGGAGAACAGCCTTTACCAAAGGTGTTGTGATCATCAAAGAAGAATAATGTTGCTCTCTACATGAATAGGAACATCCTCCATTTGCAGAAGCCCAAAGTTTGTGGCAAAGTTCAGATTGCTTACATCAAAAATTCATCTTCACACCCCTCACAGTTGGAAAAGTCCAGACTGTCAGTTTGCTCATCTGCTAGACCAAACTTGCTTCTTAGTCCTCTGTAAGGAAATCTCTCTCTCTCTCTCTCTCTCTCTCTCTCTCTCTCTCTCACACACACACACACACACACACACACGACACACACACACACACACACACACACACGAGAAGTTCCATCTGTTCTTTTGTGGAGGTCTTTGACACTAGAAGAACATTGGTTGAAGTCTCCAAAGACAGCATTTTTATGGCTCCTGGGTGCTCTTGGGTAGGACAATAAATGACCTTGCCCAACCAAACTCAGAAAAGCTCCCCTATCCAGCAGAGTCCCTTTACTTATTTTCAGTAAGCACTACCCCACAGTCCATGTGACTGGAAAATCCCACTTTCACTCTGCCCTTGACTTGCCTACAGTCACATAGGCTTCAATGAAACTCTGACCAAGATTTAGCTTAGGCTGTTTTAATTCCACAGGAAGCCCCTGGTACAGATAATGGGAGGCTCCTTGAGAAGGGAACTTTCAATTGAACAGTTGCCTTTATTACTTTGAATATTTGCTGAATTGCATGCAAGTGCCACAGTGATCATCTCCACCAAAGGAGAGTTTCATAGAATGTGTAATGAATGTTGAAAACGCCTCCAGTGGGTTGTCTGGTTGAAAACATGCCTTAGAACTGTACTAAAACCTGAAAATCCCCAACAGATCCCAGTCTCCTGCTATAACTTCCCAGGGCAACATTCCAGCAGTGAACTTCTCTTGAAGTTAGAAAATATTTTATTTCATGTGACCCTGAGACCTAAACAGTTCTTTAATGGTGTTCAGCTGCTACACCCTTAGAAAACCTTCCATGGAAAGTGATCCCAAACACCTATAGATCTTGGCTTTTGCCCTGTACTCCAGTGTTACTGCAACTGAACTTATTTTACATCTACCGTGTGCTTAACCTGTTCTGAAGTTTGCAGTAGATTCTTATGGCAATAGTGCTGGTTAATGCTGCATTTTATAATCAATTTCTGGCCTCAGGTATTAACATCTAGCAGGGCTATGCATACAGAAATCATAAATGAGAGGAAGGTGGATTGAAAGAGATCAGAGACAGAGGGAGAAATTGCAATTAAAATATTCTTTTTAGTGCCAAGATACACAAGCAGCACAGTCATGTAGTTCAGCTTTTGGCAGAGTGTACCAGTTTCTTACTCCAAGAGAGGGATTGCACAGTTGAATATTTCTCCTTGTCAAAGTTGCTTAAATGTGGAAAACTAAGGGTCAAACTAGATGTGACACTAATTGTGTGAATATGATTAACTTGAAGCTTTGTTTACAAATGAAATAGCCATGGGCAGGGGGTGCTTAACAGCAGCAGGACCCTGAGGGGTGAAGAGGGGAGAGTTGAACCCTTTCCTCTCCTAATGAAAATTGTGCTCCTATAATTGCCTTTTGTATCTGGAGGGAAGCCTCCTCTCTGCAAATAGCTGCTTCAGCTGGGCAATATTCAAGACCATGGGATCATGATGGGAGGCGGCAGGGAGTGTTAAACTCTCTTCCCTAAGTTCCTGCTGCAGCTACTAGTAACATTTTTCTTAAAAAAACAACAAAGCTCTCCACATTTTTAAAAATGCCATTAATGACCATTGGTCCATGTAGCTTGGCGTCTATACTGATTGGCAGAGGCTCTCTAGGGTTCCTGGCAGGAGTCTCTCCACCCTATGTGGCGATGCCTTCTCTTTGGGATGCATGCAGGAAAATAACCACCTGCCTAGTTTCTTGCCCTGCAGTCTTGCCCTGCAAATCCCTCAAAGTTGTAAACTAATGACAGAGGCCTTGGACTGACCTGCTATAATTCATTAAGTGCATTGTCCAGATTCTTCAACCCCCCTCCCCACCTTGCTGCCATGTTAGAGGCATAATGCATGCGGTTGAAGTGTCAGCAAAGTAGTCTCTGTACCTGAGCAGGATACATTGTAGCCTGTGGAATGCTGACAACGATGCAGCGTAGGCAAAATAGAAACGATTTTTTAAAAATCCATTTGGTTTGTGTTTTGTTGTAAAATAAACAAATACCTTAGATTACATTAGTGTAATGAATAATTATAATCACCCCATCTTGCCTTCATTCCTGGAAATTTTTGTTTAAGGAGTATGGAACCTGATCAGCATCAAGGGCCATTTTGGAAAGAAATGGATCATTGAGCTGGAAGGCTGAAACCTAAACTGAATCTTTTATGAGTCCAAAATTAAGATGATTAGCACACAGCTTGCATGAATGTGGTTGTTGCCAGGTTATTGAGATGCCCCAGGAGTCATGGATTGATATGTTGGCTTGCTGTGTCTTGAATGCTGAATTGGGATGATCTAATTTTAGATAATGCAAAGATTTAGATGTAATTATTTTAGTCTGCCTTGAGTTAGGCTGCAAAGTTGGGTTGCTTAACCAGTTAAAGGAATTGATTCGAAACACTTCAGTGGACTTAAAAAGGTGCCTGCAATTAATTAGTCCCCAGATACTAAAACATTTTGAATTTAAATATGGATAAATTTTGTAAGAGGCATTTCCTCTTGTGCAATAAGTTGGTGCTTGCTGTGATACTTATATGCATCTTCTCACCAGGGGTTGGGGAATCTATGACACTCCAGGTGAAGACTCCCATTTGCCCCAGCTAGCATGGCCCCAATGGTCAGGAATGATGAAGTCTAACAACACCTGAGTATGCTTTTGTAAATAATATTATTCCTCATGTGGAGATTAGTAAATTAAAAACAATTAATTTATTTTTAATGACAGTAGTTATTTCTGAACTACTGTGCCATTTCAGCGGGGACTACTGTTGTTTGTCATTCTCTGCCCACCCTACCCTACTTTTTCTGCACTGTGCATGCTGATGGCCGCGAAATATGAAGCCCACAAATAGAATGCCTTTCATGTTGGTCCTTGCCACTTTCCATTTGGAACACGTTTGAGCCTAACCACTCAGCCATGATGGCCCACCTGTTCTTCCATACTCCAGACTTGTGCGTTTGTAAATACACAACTACTGACTCTATAAAAGAACGGTGGGGGAAGCTGTAGCTTTCCATGTATCATTGGACTCCAACTCACATCAGCCCCAGCCAGCCTGCTCAGTGGTCACAGATGATGGGAGTTGTAGTCCAACCACATCCAGAGAGCCCCAGCTTTTCCCATTATACTATTCTCCCCCCTACCTTAATACATCTTGTTGGGGAAAATGGAAGCAAAAAAAGAATATGTTTGTGAATCATTTGATTTTGCTTTGGGGTGCTTCGGTAGTTAAATGTGTTGTTATCCCTTTTTCCTGTCTCTTAGTTACTCCCAAATTGTTGTTGTTGTTGTTGTTTTTAAAAAAAACCCATTAAAAACATAGTAGATGTGAAATTCTGCAAACAAATATATAATAGTTTGAAAAATGGACTGCATGGAAATAACTTAGTACGCATCCTATATATCTCATGCTCAGCTTGTGCTCAGCTCCACTTTTTTAATGGGAGGCACTCCAAATGAGTTTGGTTTCAGAATCTTGAAGGTCAAAGTGGGGATTTCGATGTAGAATTCTCTCCCCCCCCCTCACTGATCGTCATTCTTCTCATCTCTAGGAACCATTTAATTCTGCCCTGGAATGTTCAGGCTACCTTGAGCTCCAAGGCCATATGTCTCAGCTGCTTCTCCCCCCTCCTTCCTCCATCTGTCTGCTCAACGACTTCACAAAACCCTTCCCCCGTTTCCTTTTCTGAATAACTGCTGTTATTGATTGATTGATTGATTGATTGATTTTGCGCCCACTGACAATTTGGGGGAGGGGCTGGCAGCTCCGCTCAGTGGATTAGAGCAGTAAGGTATTGTTCTCTAGACAGATTAAAAACAAACAAACCCACTGCACAATTTTCTCTGTAGTGTCCTTGTGCCAGCAACTCCCGTGGTTGTGTTCCTACACCATGACTTAGCTCTTGGCATGTTTTGTCTGGTATGAGCTGCACCAGAATTACCGTTTCTCTTCACCTCTTCCGATAGTTGTGTTTTTGTTTTAAAAGTTTCCCTTCTAGGGAAGCATAATAGAGCATCATTGCATCTCGCCCAGAATCTTTTATTTAAAACAGCCAAGAGAGATGTTGCTATCATATGCCTATGCCTAAATCACAAGGCAGACGTCCTTCTGCGGAGGAAGAGCAGATTGGAGACTAGTAAATAATAATAAAAACCATTCCTACACCTGGCAGCAGAAAGGAATCTAATGTTTGCTCTGGGGCAAATTGCTCTGGAATCACTATAGGCTGGTACTGCATCCGACTTTGTTCAGCTATGCTTAAGGGACACGCTTTTTCATTTGTAGCTGATTACCAACTAATGGGATTTCAAAGATTTCTGGATGTGAATACTTCACATCTCATTTCATTTGATTTTGGGGAGGGGTGGGTGTTTCTCTTAATCATACTGATGTCTTGGTTTGGAATAAATCTCATTTCCCTTCTTTTTGCCTGAATTGGATGTGCCCCCGCCCTCACCTTGGTTTAATGCCACAGGCTTAATTGACATTGCTGAGGCTTTGGGAAAGGACTGAAGCAGCTGATTGCATGATTGCAAAGGATCAGCCAAAAAAACATAGTTACAGGCCCTTTCAACTGTCCATTTGCATTTGTTTCTCACTTTGGCTACATGTTACACCCTGCTATGTGAAAAGCAGGCTAGCTCTGCCTGTTCAAAACTTTGGAGGCATTGTTCCAATAAGCAGAGAAAGCTGGAAAGGATTAAAGTCATATCCATAGGGAAGGACATCCTGTTGTCTATAGTTGGATGCCTCTTTCTCTCTCAGAACGAGCTGTCCTTAGCGTTTGGGGAGGGGCAGGAGAATACAAGGCTGGCCCCAGACATTTTGCTGCCTGAGGCCAAGGGCATTCCCCACCCCAGGTGAGCATTCTTTGAACAGAAGTCAGCCAGAATCTTATGTAAACACTGACGATGGACAGAATCCAAAGGGCAGCTTTGATGGTGCAGGACAGACAGTGGGACCTTTGTAGCCCTGTCCTTCAAAGCCATTCTTCCCAGAGTCCACTGCCTGAGACAGCCGTCTCACCCTGCCTAATGGTAGGGCAGGCTTTGTGCAAACAAACAAGATTAGCTGCCACAGGGAGAACTACAGATAAATAACCAGAAGATAAAACTAGACTATGACTCTTTGTTCTCTGCATGTATGACCTAAGTCCCTTCCTTGCCTATTCACAGGAAGTCTAAATAAGGAAAGCCACACAGCTTTTCATATGATAATTTAAAGTGTAGCCCTGTTTCTATTTTCATATGGCCTGGTTTAGCCACTTTTGATTTTCTAAGTGAAAACGTATAATGACCTAAAGGAAAGGCTAAATTAGACAAGGGTATATTCACAAGTGATGCTAAATGCAAATTCTGAATTTCCTGAAGCTAAGTCAAGTAGCAAGTTGCGTTTAGCAGCATGTGTGCTCTGTTACTCACTGTCAGAAGTGATACTTCCAGAGTAGAAGGGTTGCTGACATCACTTTCCTAAATAATCTTGAGTTTGATCTTTGACCTTTACTGTATTTTGAAAGTATTAACAGTTATTTTCCTTTAATGAATCACAGAAAGGGACTGCATACACAGACTATATGAGCATAAAAATGAATGCATCCATTGTTGAGCACCACCAAAAAAGACTTCTGAGTTAACACTAACTGTGTCTGTTTCAGGTTGGCGGCATGAGATCATGATTAAAAGTGCTGCCATTGTTGTTCTTGTTTTAAACGCCAAAGCTAATAACCTTTAATATTGGCCCACTTGCTCTTTCTGCTTGTCTAACCCCTACAAGTTGTTTCAGAAAACATTGTCACAGAAGGTTCTTTGTAAGAGAATGAACGAATGCATCATTATTTGCAAGGACAAGTGTTCTTTGACTACATTTGCAAAGCAATTCTTTGTCATCTACCGGGCCTTGGAAGAGAGTAAATGGGCTTTTAATCCTTGATTTGTGTGAGTGATATTTTCTTGGGGAGAGGGAGTTGTCATCACCTTGTTATTTTGTTCATCATGAACCTTCCTTGCAGAGTTGACAGCTGTCGCACAGAAGCTCTGTACTTGAGTAACTGATTTTTTTAAGTTTCCATCTGTGAAATGTTGCTTATATTTTTTCTCTTCCCATACACAGTGAGTGCCTGGGAGCAAGGGACCCATACTGCGGCTGGGATAGGAAGCAGAAGCGTTGCACCACCATTGAGGACAGCTCCAATATGAGCCTGTGGAGTCAGAATATTACCGAGTGTCCTGTAAGTGGAAGGTTAAACCAGTAATGGATAAATGTATGACAAATGCTATTTGGGGGTTGATAAATTTGAACAGTTGCTGCACACCTCAGGGTGTGCTGAAGGCACATGAGACCACCACCTTGTGGAAGCTAAACTGGCTTGAATCAGATCAGTGCCAGGCTGGGAGACCTACAGGTTGGGAGGCTTCCTGGAGTTCCACAATGGAAGAAAGGTGGAATATAAACGTAAGAATAAATAAATCTATGAAGTTGTTTCCCACACTGCAGTGGTGAAGTTTGTAAATGTGCAGGGCAGGCAGCTGATGTCTCAGTGTGTTCCAAGGGCACACTTTCACGAGGTTTGATGGCACAGGTATGGAGGGAAGCCCTGTCGCCTGTCTGATATGCATGATTCCCATGGTGTTGGGAGGGGCAACAAATTAATTCTACCATGGTTTGTATGATTTGTTTCTCAACCACTCATCCACATATCATGGCTCCCTCTCTCCTGTGAACTGCAGTTGGTGTAAGGCTAAAGGTATGAAAATGGATTATGGCTGCACACACCCTGTATATTTAAAGTACATTATTTCCCCCCAAAGAATCCCTTCACTTTGGTTTGTTAAGGGTGCTGGGAATTGTAGCTCTGTGAGGGGTAAACTGCAGTTTCCATGATTCTTTGGGGAAAGTGTATGCTGCTTTAAAGGTATCTGCAGCTGCTGTTTATGCAATTGTAGCAATTTTTGCATGAAAGTCTTGCTCAAGGGTAGCCAAAGTGGTGTCTTCCAGATGTGTTCAACTCCCATCCTTTATCATCCTTAGCCAAGCTAGCCGGGGCTGATGGCAGTTGTAGTCCAACAACATCTAGAGGGCACCATGTTGGCTATCTGTGGCTTGGTCATTTGAAATTTAGATGAAGTGTTGAGATGGCAAAGCCATTGTGATGAAATCCGTTCGCATGGTTTGTACCTTGAACCAGATCTCCAAGGTAGAAGGGAGGTGCACGTAGGCTTACCCAAATGCACTCTCCCCTTTTTAATAATGTTACTTTCTGTCATGATGCAGCTTAGCACGCTGAGGCAATATATAGCTAAGGTTGCAGAGGGTTATATCTACATCATGCCAGTTAGATTTTAAGTTGCAATGCTGGGATGTTTATTCTTCTTATCGTTCTTGGTTCCCAAGCTCATTCTTTCCCCCTAGAGAGCATTAGTCATTCCTTCAATCCATCCTCTACTTGGCAAGCTTACGTTTTCTTTTCCCCACCCTGCCAAAGCTGGTTTTAAGGGATTGCCTGTTTATAACCTTCCTGTGCTGTTCTTGGGATATAGTGCTTCTTGACTGCACATGCTGTTATCTCCTTCAGCTTAATGCCTCTGCCTGTTGATAGGTGTGTGAAGTGTTAATCCTCTACTTGGAAAATGTCTGGCCTGGCCACGTGGGGAGCCTTCCAGCTCCTCTCACTATCATTGTTTCAAGGTCTTTGAAAACTGATGAAAATGGCTCCTCATGACTCCTTTGAGTTTTAGAAATGACACCAGGGATGGGAAGGTTTATATTTAATATGCAGACGATTTAGAAGTTTAGTTGTTATTGTGCACCATATCTTGGAGAGAGGAATCCTAGAGATGCATGCTGAAAAAAGTTAACTGGAGCATCACTGGCTCAAGAAATTGTGCTCTTGCCACATCAGGCAGTGAATGATTATAGCTTAGTTCATACGTTTCTCTTCTTTAAAATGTGCAACGCTTCTCTACGGTCTCTCTACGGTCTGTTTTCACACCTCCCTGATGTGGGGAAATGATGCTGGATGGTTGTGATCTTGTGTTTTCCTCCATTACCATGGCTACCATCTGGTGCTAGAGGTCGGTTGTGCTGGTGTGAAGGGTAGCAGCCATGTCATTGTACTCATAAGAACATAAAAAGTGCCTTAAAAAACATAAAAAGAAGACAGTGGCCAAACCCACAAACAGGACCTGAGCACAAGAGCAGTCTCCCCTCCTGTGGTTTCCAGCAACGGGTATTCAGAATCATACCGCCTCTGACCACAGAGGCAAAACCATCATGACTAGTAGCTATGGATTACCGTATTTTTCTCTCTATTAGATGCACCAGACCACAAGACGCACCTAGTTTTTGGAGGAGGAAAACAAGGAAAAAATATTCTGAATATCAGAAGCCAGAACAGTAAGAGGGATCGCTTCGCAGTGAAAGCAGCAATCCCTCTTGCTGTTCTGGCTTCTGTGATAGCTGTGCAGCCTGCATTCACTCCATAAGATGCACACACAGTTCCCCTTACTTTTTAGGAGGGAAAAAGTGAGTCTTATAGAGCAAAAATTACGGTAACTTATTGGGCCATCACTGCCTCCTGTAGGAGAGAGTTCTATAGCTTACGCTTGCCACATGGCTTCTTTGTTCAGGAGCTCTGCTGTGCCGTCCTGGCCACTATCCTGATCCTGCTTTCCCACACTGCCACTCCACTGCACTTTCTCTTCCTCCTCTGCTACTTTGGTCACTCTGTTCCTCTCCTCCCACTTCACAAGGCCATAGCAAGGAAGAGCGGGGATCTTTGTATTATTGTCTCTTAAAAAAACAAAACAAAACATTCAGCTTTATGTTCTGCCCAGTGAAGTGCTGTAGCTTCAGCCACTCCCAACACCCCCAGAACAACACATCACATTCATTTCACTACAGTGTGGGAAAAGAAGATGTTTGGTGCACTGGAAGTTCTGCCAGTGCTTCCCTGATTGCATGCCCAACTGAATGTTGTTGTTGGTTTGCTTAAAGGAAGAAAAAGGGAAATTGCAGTGACTGGCAGACATCAGCCTCAGAATAACCACCCAAGAGCTAACAGTACTCCAGTTTCCCACCACACTGTAATCTGCCAGTGACTGTGGGACACCCCAAGGAGTGCAGGGCCCCAGACTTGGGCCTCACAGTCCACCAGTCATGGTGCTGTTGTTGCCTTCTTTCGTATGACACTGACTATTTTGATAGGTTACCAAAGTGTGTGGGACTGGATCAACAGAAAGCTTATGCCGGAAAGGTAATGTATGAGTCAGGTGGACCTTATGGTCCAAAAATAACATCTTGGAGGTCCTGGGCCTCAAGGAGATTAGACTGGCCTCAACCAGAGCCGAGGCCTTTTCGGCCGTGGCCCCAACCTGTGGAATGCTCTGCCACAAGAGACCAGGGCCCTGCGAGATCTGACATCTTTCTGCAGGGCCTGCAAGATGGAGCTGTTCCGCCTGGCCTTTGGTCGGGGTCTAGTCTGACTCCCCCTCTCTCCTTATAAGAACTTGCATGAAAGTGGCCCCCAACTTTTCTCAAAGGCTAATGTAAGATCAGTACAAACAGTTAGGCCACTGAGTATTTAAGGTACCCAACCCTAATTTTCGGGTTGCCATCTGATTGGATTTCACTTTGATTCTGATTTGATTTTAGGATGTATTTTAATTGATTGCCTGGTTTTATGTTAATATGTTATATATTTGATGTTAGCTGCTCTGAGCCCGGTTTTGGCCCGGGAGGGCAGGGTATAAATAAATTGATGATGGTGATGATGATGAAGAAAAACAGTAGTGCACATCTCTTACAAGACTTGTGCATCAAACATGTCACTAGTGCTATCTTTTTCTTACCTCTTAACATTGCAGAGGAGGAATGGGGAACCTGTTGACATACAGGGGGTGGGGATGGGGAGATGGGACAGTAGGTTATTAAAGGCCCTACGACAGTCATAGTCGTGTGTGCGCAATGCAGCAGTACAGGCCACAGTATTCATTCCAATTAGGGCCATCTTAATGCAGCTCCCCTTGCTTCCCCCTTTACATTGCACAGCCTGGGCAGCAGCCGTAAAGGCACCTTTAGCAGCCATTAACACACCAACTGGCAGTCTTCATGGATCACTTCAAAGCACATTATGACTTAATTTAACAGTGCTGATGTGCACCGTATGTGGCTATCGCTTTAACCATCAGCAGGTGGCGAATTACTTAATGCTGCTGTAAGGAAGACTGTGGTCAAAGGAAAGGGAAGTCCGGGTGGTATTGCAGCTGCTCAAGTTTGTTGTTATGGTTGTAACTTGGAGGTGTATGCAGGGCACATGGCCAGCCTGACTGTTGTGTAAAGGGAAGCAAAGGGCTGCTGGGTGTAGCATGTGCTCTCCAGTACGGTCTTCCCCTGCAATACTCCTGCGACTCCAATGCACTTTAGGCTTTCAGCTTGGGTAATATTGACTCATTTATTACACTTCTTCCCTCCTCTTTCTCCAAAGAACTTAGAGCAGCATATGTGGGGCTCCCAGGTGGTCGCCGTTGAGGCAGTCCACAGAGCCACACCAGTTCAGCTTCAGCAGTCTTCCTGTGTACTGTGCCTTGAGAGCCTTCTCTGGTCATCCACTTAGTTCCTCTGCAAAACAAATGAGGTGGGGCATTGTGTCACAGTCTTCTACATGAGTTTTCACTCTTGGTTGTGGTATCAAAAGTTAGCGGCTGCTAACTTTATGTCAGTGGCTCTCCAGGTGTTAGAAAGGCCTTCCTAGGAGCTTCAGGCTGATACAAAAGAATAGTTTTCTCTTGCCCTTCTACCCCTTCTTCCAGGGCCAAACTGCATGTTATACATTTACTTTGACCTGCCATGTCTTATCTACACTGGGCAAGAATGAAGAGTGTCAAGCTATGCTAGCCCCATCTCCTCCATGCAGTAAAGGGAAGCACCATGCTCCATCACTTGTGCCAAGAATCAGTGGGAAGCTCAATGGTGTAACCTAATCCTTCTGCAAGAAATTTATATTTCTGTAATCTGCTGTGGCAGTGAGCCCACTCTCCTCCTATGAGCTGCTTGCCTTTAGGTTGAAGGCATACACTAACGCTGCCAGGAAAAAGAGCCTGTCTATTGTGTCTTAATGTTACACTTGAGGAGACTTCTAGAGTTGTTGTTGCTGCTGCTGCTTTTTAATTATACAGGTTCACTCTGTCAAAGTCTGCTACCTGCTGCTCTAAGGTAACATGGATACAGGAGGCAACTACCTTGGAGTAAATAATGGCAGGATGTATTATAGTCATCCTCCCATCGACCCTCCCCAGCAGGGGTGAGTGAGAAGGGAGAAAATAAGAGGAACAGATGTGTTAATATTCTTAGTGGCTTGCATTTCTTGCTAGTAGTTCCTTATTTAACTAGCTTTTGCTCCAGTCCACCCCCTAACCCTGCCGACACACACAACGAAGGTTTTCATATCATATTGACAATTGCCTGTGCTTTTTTGGGAGCTGGAACCCATCGACACCTGGAAGGTGACACCCATGCTTTAGGCTATCCAGAAGTAACTTTATCACCCCAATTCTTATATTGGGTCATCGCCCCCCGCCCCGCCACTGTATTCTGGAAGCAATCAGGGGCAGGCTTTGGGCTTCTTTTTTCAGACCATGTGAGATTAAGCCTTCTTAATTCCATGGAGAAAATAAAAGTTTTAGCTGTTTCCTTTTCACCACAAATCTGAAAAATGAGGTGCACACAGGGGGTTTCCTCCCCTCTCCGGAAAAGAAGAGTATATTTCCTTGACTCGTTTTTCATTTTCCTGTACCATTTTGTGAAGAGAAATAGGATAAAGCAAAGCAATATTTCTGCCTGTAGGGGAAAATGTGTGTATTAGTGCAGCCTCATAAATTCTTTTTATAGGGCCCTTTTGCTGCTACTTCCAATTAGACACTAAGGGAGGAAAGTCATAAGAGGACACTCTTGGGAGTCCAGGCTGCACTGTGGTAGTGGATGTTGGCTGAAAATATAGGAATGTACATGGGAGGGTTGTTGTAACCATGGGAGCAGCAAGACGAAGGCTTTGGACAAGAAGCATTGAACTTGAAGAGCAAGGGGGTGTCTCACCTTTTCAAATAGCTTCTCTAGCGAACGCTCCATATCTCTGAAGCAATACTGTCTTTAATGTTGTTGTTTTTTTGAAAAATAAATTGTTATTCTTGTTTTAGATCCTTTCTCTGTGAGGCAGTTTTCTGAGATCCATTAGGAATTTATGCTTTGAGTAGCATGCAGGAATTGGCTCATATTCTTCATATAAGACATAGCCAGCTGTGATTAATGGAGGATTCTATTACTTGGATCAAGGCTTCAGAAATTAATTCTATTAAAGATGGTGTTTAAATCTTTCCCCAACTCTTTCTTTTTTAAAAACCTGGTTGGCAATGCATGAACTACAGAGAAGCCACTAAGGAGGGCTGTTTTCTGACTAGATCAGTGCATATTTTCTTAATCAGAATCCTAAACAATTTATTCTAAAGAAATTGCTACAAACCGAAGGCTGGAATTATAATCCATATATTGTTCAAGGTGGTGGTGGTGGGTAATAAATAGGGTTTCCGCATGTAAAATTGATTTGTTTTGAAATTTTCCATGTTTGTTTAATTAAAATGTGGTTGCTTTCTCTATGCCAGCTACGATCCAATAATTGTTTCTCGGGTTCCCTGGTATTTTTCTTTTTCTTTCTGTGCTTCTTAATTAAAGCACTACACCAAATTATGTCCTTGATTTCTGAGCAAAGTACATGAGGACAGCTCTGCTGGATCAGAGGTTCCGTGCAGGCTGCAACAGTCTGTTCCGAACAGCATCCAGCATAAAGCAAAACTTCCTAAAAAAACCCAAAACCCAGCAAGCATCTTGCCTAAATAAAAGCTAAGGGGAAAAAATGATTTGTTTTAATTAAAGTGAACACATCTGGACTTAAGAGTTACATCTTTAACTGTGCCCCGCTTCTTATCTTAAAGCAAATAAAGCTGAAATATTTCAATGTAGCTTATAAAAGCTTTCGTTTTCCTGATCCGGATTCTCTTTGCACACATTGGTGCAGATCTTGTGCATGAGCACAGTTCCCTGTTCACATCAGTGGAGAATGCTCAGGAGGCTGAATGATCAGTGCTAGACTTTTGAGAATGCAAGTAAACTCTTTGCAGATGGGAAAAACATGTGAGCGCAATGGAGATTCGAATAGCCATAGCTTCAGTTCAGTGCTCAGCCTCTCCAGGAAGGGCTGGGAGCAAACTTTGCCTGAAGCCCCGAAGAGCTACTGCTAGTCAGGAGTAGACAATACCCAGCTTGATGGACCTGGTGGTCTGACTCCTGTGTTCCCTCCTGTCCCACAATCCACCCCGTTCCATGAATCCCAGCCCTCTGTCTCTTCTCTCCTTGTTAAAACAGATTGCTGAATTTAGGAGAAATTGAAAACATGGTGTTAATATGTAATAATGTGCACAAGTAACTTATTTGACTTGCCACAAATAAGTTGATTGAAGGTGTGCTATAGCTTTGTCTACCTAGTCGCATGACAGGATTGGTTCAAGTACTTCTAATAGTGCCAATAAATAGTATACTACAAAGCCTCCTGCTGTAATATTTTGAGTGGCTTTCTCACATATGTGCTCATATATCAATGATTCTGAAGCGCCACTTTGGTGTTTGAGATTTATGTGCCTCTAATTTACATTTGACGGTTCTTGATCCAATAAATCAGGCATAGGCAAACTCGGCTCTAAAGATGTTTTGGGACTACAACACTGGTCCTGTTAGCTAGGGATGATGGGAGTTGTAGTCCCAAAACATCTGGAGGACCGAGTTTGCCTATGCCTGCAATAAATGATATACAGACAAAATCCTTCTTCCATGCATGGATCTCCTTCTCTTGTTTGTGGTGACAGGCTCATTGGTTGTTGTCTGCCTCAAGGAAGCAGCTGGGTCACCTCCCTTGCCCAAACAGCCTTCCAAGACAAAGAGCACTTTGTTTCTTCAAAAGGTCATGTTCATGCACCACCACAGGTGCATGCCACAACACTTCAGGTGTGTGTGTCTGTGCATACAAATGATAGTGGTGAAATTGGCAAGGCTTCCTAGAAAAAGTGTGATGTTGTCATACGTTTATCACAATAGATTTCAAAGACCAGTAAATAAGCTTTTCTTTAAAACATTACTACTACTTCTGCTACTTGTGCACTTATCATCCCTTATCATCCCTTCTGCTACTTGTGCACTTATCATCCCTTCAAATTCAATAAATGCAAGCTGGAAAAAATAACAGAAGGTATGGAGTTATCCATAACCAGGAGAGTAAATTGGACCTGCTAAAATCTGGTGAAAAATCCCAAACATAGGAAAATCAGAAGCTTCTCTACACATGAAAGTTCACAATTTTAGAAGAGGGCTAAATTACACAGGACACTTCTCCATTACTTTATTAATTCTGACCTGCTTATTTTCTGAGAACAAGAGCCTTTCTGGTTCAGACCAAGAGTTCACTTAGCCCAGAATCTTGCTTCCCACAGTAGCCAGCATGATGGTTGTTGAAAACCCCACAAGCAGAGCCTGAAAGTAACTGCCCTCCTCATCTGGTCTCTCAGCAACTGGTATTCAGTGTTGTGCTGCCTCTGAAACGGGAGGTAGCATATTGTCACTGTGAGTAGTAAGACCTATGATCTATGAATTTCCTAAAATTCCCCTCTTAAAGGTAAAGGGACCCCTGACCATTAGGTCCAGTTGTGGCCGACTCGGGTTGCAGCACTCATCTTGCTTTATTGGGCGAGGGAGCCGGTGTACAGCTTCCGGGTCATGTGGCCAGCATGACTAAGCCACTTCTGGCGAACCAGAGCAGTGCACGGAAACGCCGTTTACCTTCCTGCGGAGCGGTACCTATTTATCTACTTGCACTTTGGACGTGCTTTCGAACTGCTAGGTTGGCAGGAGCTGGGACGGAACAACGGGAGCTCACCCCATCACGGGGATTCGAACCGCCAACCTTCTGATTGGCAAGTCCTAGGCTCTGTGGTTTAACCCACAGCGCCACCCGCGTCCCAAAATTCCCCTCTTAATGCAGCCTTTAAATGGGCAGCCAGCACCATCTCCGATTAATTACAGGAAGGACAAGTTAGCTGAGATGGGAGTGTTAGGGCTGCAATAAGGCTTTCCCTCCTAGCATCCTCTTCTGTGCCAGAGAAGAAGTAGAAGAAAATTATGTGCTTCTTCAGCATTTAATCGTGTCATCTTTCTGCTATTAATCTTGCCCAGTTTGTCTTCATCTTGCTTAAATATGTGATGTTCCTAACTAAGCCAAGTAGTCCAGCTGAGCATTATCCAGAGCGGAGAAATCTCAACACAAGACTCCCCCATGGTGCTTATTGTTTGTGTACTGCTGAATTAGAGTGTAGTGAAAACAAAGCTTTGCAACAGATGTTTAAAGTCCTCTGACTACAGTGTGATGAGCATAACGACAGACCTAAATTACTTCCATGTCAGTTCTCATAGTCTTGAGATGGGGGTGGCGGCTGCTCATAGCCAAGGGAGTGCTTAACTGTGCCAGAAAGAGAGAGGAGCGGGGAAGTTGGAGATAGAAACTTATGATTTGTAAACCTAAATGCCTTACTAATTCATTGTGTGTTTTTGGAGTTGCCTCAGGTAAGAGGTATAGTGTTTTGATTCTCTTGTGAGATGGAGAAAGTGCCTCTCTACAAAAATAAACATGTACAACTATTAATGGCAGCTGACAAGCTGGTCTGCGGGCAAGTGCCCCTCTAGCTTTGCTTTGCTGCTTCAACTGTGGATGGTGCTATTTCCCCTGAGAGGTAAAAGCAGGGATCAGCAACCTTTTTCAGCTGTGGGCCAGTCCACCGTCCCTCGGACCATGTAGTGGGCCGGACTATGTTTTTTGGGGGGAGGAATGAATGAATTCCTATGCCCCACAAATAACCCAGAGATGCATTTTTAATAAAAGCACACATTCTACTCATGTAAAAACACCAGGCTGGCCCCACAAATAACCCAGAGATGCATTTTAAATAAAAGGACATATTCAACTCACGTAAAAACACACTGATTCCCAAACCGTTGGGGGCTGGATTGAGAAGGCAATTGGGCCACATCTGTGCCCTGGGCCTTAGGTTGCCTGCCCCTGGGCAAAAGCTTCTTCTAAGAGGAATGTGTGGAACTCCAAAACCAAATCCTTTTTACCTTCTGTACCTGCGGTGTCATATTGTGTGCAGTCAGCATCACACAGGGGTGCACTGTGGGAGTAGCGGAAGTTATCTAGCACAGATGAAGCACTTTGGTACAACACACATATAGCACTGTGGCCAAAATGATGCTGATTTGAAATGTGGAAGCCACAAACTGAAGTGGTTGCCACTGCTTTTTAAATTTCAGCTGAAATGAAGAGTTCAGAATCAGACCTTAAGAACATGTGCAGTTCATTTAAGTCTTCTGTTCTCATTGGATATTTATTCACTTATATCTAGGGTACTGCATACACAGTGACTGTGTAGTGAACTTGGTTGGCCTAAGAAATTTTGCTGCCTCAGGCAGGGGACAAGCTGGTACACTCTCCCTTTCAGATGTAAAATCTGATTGATTGATTGATTGATTGATTGATTGATTGAATGAGTTAAATATTACTTTCCATTTGGCAACAGGACTGCATTCTCTGCTACACCTGAGGGCAGTGGGCTAGTTTAGGGATGTACAGAGCAGGACACAAAGCACACACAACTCTGTCCCTTGTTCCACCTTACAGCCCATCCCTCAGCATCTCCTGCCTGAGGCAGGAATAGCCTTCCTCTGTTTAATGATAGGGCTGGCCCTGGTAGTGAGGGCTCATTCCTTAGTTTATGTTATTCTAAATACGAATATCTGCCTGCAGTATGCAGCGTGGAATTGTGAGGGAGTACTGACATTGTGTTTTTCTAGAGAGGGGTAGGAAAGATTCTCCGGCATCTCCTTGCCTCGACTGCAACTTTGCCCTCATGGGCAACTTAGATGCATAGACTCACTGTGATGACTTCTCTTTATTTAAATTAGGTGAAAAATCTGATGGTGGATGGCCAGTTGGGGGCCTGGTCCCCGTGGCAACCGTGTGAACACTCGGATGGTGACAGCACAGGCTCCTGCATGTGCAGATCGCGGTCGTGTAACAGCCCTCAGCCTCAGTGTGGTGGACGTGACTGTGAAGGAGCCAGGATAGAGATTGCAAATTGCTCAAGGTACCTGAACATCTTTTATATCTTGTATATGCAGGAAGAGTGAAAAGTTATTCCTTTCATCTGTCTACTGACTGTTATTGCCTCTTTCTTAGTCAAACTCACCTACAGAGCACAAAAGTCACTTAAAATTAGGAAGCGGAGGTTACAGGAAAAGAAGCAATGTTGCTACAACTTTCGTATTCTGCTGTATAGAGCACTAGTTCAAATCCCCACACAGGGATGAAACTCACTGGGATAGTTGAGGCCACTATTTCTCAGCCTTGTCTACCTCTTAGGGTTGCTGTGAGGATAAAAGAGGGAAGCCAAGTATACTGCCCTCGTTTCATTGGAGGAAGGGCAGGGATAGAAGCATAATAAAAATAAATATTGTGTCACTGGAGGGATTTCTCAAATACCAAGTGAGTTTACTAGGAAACCTGACACTGTGAAACTACTGGCAAAGAAATCATTTTCAAAGTCTCACTTATAGATTGGAGCAATTAATCTGGAATAAATGCCACCCTTGGTTCTTCCCCATTACACCCCCCATTACGAGTTTGAATTATAGAATCACCACTTCATACTACAAGGGTTCTTCCAGTCAGTTGTGATAGCAGTGATCAGAATAGTGATTGCCACAGAACATCTAGCTAGTATATTCATTATGTACCTCACACTTCCAAACTGTTGCAGATAAACCAGTAATGGGGACCAGCAGTCCTCCCCATGTTGGTCGACTGCCACACTCATCGGCCCTCACCATTGGCCAGGTCACCTTGGGCCGATGGGAGCTGGAGTCCCAACATCATATGAAGGGCCACAGATTCCCCAGCGCAGATATAAAACATTAGAAAAGGATAGATTTATCTTTCGCTGCCCCCACCCCAAGTTGCAGGAGTTCACGTAGTTTTGCTTTGTTTGACCAAGAAAGCTGCATTAACTTCATTAAAGTAATACATCACATTGCCTGCGGTACAACTAAATTATAAAAACATAATCAATTGTTACGCCTTGCTTCTTCTGATAGTTCTCTCTTAACAGATGGCATCATGGGAATCCTAACACTGTTTAAATACTGAAACAAGTGAAAGCAGTATAAACAATCTTTTAAAAAAATGAATGGCTGATCATTTAAAGCTTGGCTAATAATAATAATAATGCAGTCATTTATTATTAGCATTACTACTACTACTACTACTACTACTACTACTACTACTACTACTATATTTGTACCCTGCCCACCTGACTGGGTTGCCCCAGCCACTATGGGCAGCTTCAGCCTATTCTTGTTAATACAACTGATATTGTGTAGCTTGCTGAGTTCAACTGGCAGCCCTTTTGTTTGCTGTGGATCACTGAGAGCTAGCTTTCGCATCTGTTGTGCTCCCTGAATCAATGTCATCATTACCACATTGCATGTGTGTGTGTTTTTCCCCACTTTCATGGTCCCCATCACATATCTTTATTGACCATTTTGCATTCATATCCAATTTAGATTAGGAGAAACTATTTTGGGGAGACCTAAACACATGCACACACACTGTAAGCTGTAGGGATGCCATTGTGCAATTTGACCATCTTATCTGTCACAGCTGGCAGGATTTAGTCTGTCTTTTTTCTTCAGGCTTGTGTAGACACTTCTGTGTAGCAACTACTATCTGTGTTTGCTGGATGTGGATGCTGCTGTGGTCTAAACCACTGAGTCTCTTGGGCTTGCCTATCAGAAGGTCAGCGGTTCGAATCCGCACGATGGGGTGAGCTCCCGTTGCTCTGTCCCAGCTTCTGCCAACCTAGCAATTTGAAGGCATACCAGTGCAAGCATGTGGGCCTTTGTGGATCAATCTTCTTTTACATTTTCTATGCTCTTGATCAGCCATTCTTACAGCTGGTAGAATTCTACCATGTGGAGCATCCTCTAGCCTGCAAGAGACATAAGGCAGCTGATGCAATCATTTAATCATTGCCAACAACATGATCTCCAAAAGTGTGGGATACCACAAGATTAGCCTGTAGGAAGTGGATGAGAAATGCATTCAGTGTTAAAATTCAGTGACTGTTAAGAAATACAGCCATATGATCATCTTACACTCATTGCAGGTCTAGTATTTCAATTTTAACTGTCTTCGTATGGCATTGCTAGGCTTTCATTACAAAGTTTAAATAAGAGTTTTAGTTATAAATGAGATCTAAGATTGCAAATGCCACAGTGCTGATGAAAACCTTCTTGAAGATTGTCTACACTTTGAACATAAATTGAGACTTCCTCCTTTAAAAATCTTAATCTTCAAAACAAAATATGTGCATATACAGTTGAACTTCATTTATCCAAATGACATGGCAACTATCCAAAACATTTGGCTAATCAAATGTTTTGCTATGTGGATGGATGATTTTAAAAGGGTTTAAAACTACACACAAAACATGGAATGATTTTAGAAATATATTACTTACTTGAGTTTTGGATACTGGTGGTTTTGATTTCTGTGGCTTCCCCCTACCCACTTTCAGGGATGTGATAGAAAGCATTTATTCATTTATTGTAATCACATATTTTAAGTTTTGGGTACCATGTCTTTCTTAGACAGTCAAGGAAACAATAGGCAAAACATGGGTTATATCACAGTTTGTATGGAAGTCCTTTTTTATTTCCTCACCTTCTTATGAAAGAAAAGAGAACCGTGCCAAAAGAATGGGAGAGTTGATAACGGACTTGAAAACCATGAAGGCTATGCAGGTTTTAATTTAAGCTTCCTGCTGCAGCTGGTGCCTTGCCGGGTACCCACTGGTTGCCAAACACTTTTATTAATTCAGTCAATTCTTGGAAAATCAACACATCTGTTCACCAGCTCAACTTTCAGGACCACAAGAAACAGGACAGCATGTGATATGGACTTGAGAATGCACTGTAGAAAATAGTTGCTCTGTCACTTGGTCAGGACCACTGAGGTGAAAAGCAGGAGTGTGCTATGGCAAAAGGGAAACTACATTTGGTAAAATAACAATTATTTGGAGTTGGATGAGGATTGGGTATAACTTTGCCCCTGAAATGTCTTTTCTGTTGCGACTCTGCATTTCTAAGGAAAGACACATACCTACTCTAAGAAAGAAGAATATGTTCCAATCATTTTCAAAATAATTGACCACCACAGTATCTGTCTTTCCTTTATTAAATGGGCCCTGACATTAACACATCATTTGGGAATCTAGGGTTCTGTGAGCTAAAAGGCAAATGTAAAATGAGAGAAATTTGAACAAGTATTGGGCAAGGAGAACACCTGAACTTGGAGGAACGTTTCTTGAGAAATAGCACCTCACAGATGGTTTAGCAGTCTGTTTTGTCATATTCCAGGTCCACCAATAGAATGCTCTATTAATCCTAAGAGTGTTCCCTGAATCTTCAAATGTCCGTAAAAATAAATTGTCTTGTCTTTATGCTTAAGGAAATACTAACTGAGGTTTTAAACTGCTTGTGTTTTTTATTTTATGCAATTACAGTATGTCTATTTTTTAGTTTCTCATTGTTGTTTTTTAAAAATGTAATGCATTCTGAGCCTTTAGAATACAATAAATAAATGATTCGGTGCTTATAAAGCTTTATTATGTGTAGCAAATACTGCTTCTGAAGTTGCCTAAGTGAGGTCAGGGCATCTTTTATCTCTTATGCCCAACGCTTTGTAATTCTGCCCCTTCCAGCACCCCACATATTTGATTCTGCAGGTTTTTCTACAACACCATGACATCTTTCTTTTTTTTAAAAAAAAGGTTTCATAAGGAACTCAAGAAATGATACAAAACTTTGCAAATTTATGAGTAATGGAGGGTAGAAAAATGTAACCCTCGCCTGCCCTTATTATGTTTAGCATAGGCTTAAATCTGTTCAACATGAAATTGCCATGGATTTTGTTTGTTCAAACTTAAAAGTTGGGGAAGACTCAAAAAAAAGTACATGCAGAATTCTAACCCTAATCTCTGTCTGTTTCTTGGGCTAACCTCTATTGAAGCGTGCTTCGTAGTGCTAGTCAGTCTCTGCAACCTGTTGGTACTCCAGAGCCAGCAGCGTTGAGCTTAGCGTTAAAGTTGAAAAAATAAGAATTAACCCAGATGCCATGTTTTATCTTTCTTCCTTCCCCCTCCCCTCTGTCAGGAATGGAGCTTGGACACCATGGTCGTCCTGGGCCCCCTGCAGCACTTCCTGTGGGATTGGCTTTCAGGTCCGTCAGAGGTCGTGCAGCAACCCTGCTCCGCGATACGGAGGCAGGGTCTGTGTCGGACAAAGCAGAGAGGAGCGGTGAGAGTCGTTCCCCATCCCTAAACTTCTATGAGACCTTTTTTTTTTTTTTTGGCTCAGAGCTCTTGTGTTTTCTTTTGAAGGATTCATTACACCACATGGATTAGTGACCCATCCCAGATGTCTTCTCCCATATGAACCTGCCCACTCACTGAGATCATCGTCTAAGACCTCTGCTCCTGGTGACCCTACCTGTAGAGGTTAGGCAGGTGGCAACTGGGGATAGGGTCTTGTCCTGATTGTGGAACACTTCCTCAGAAACACCTGTTTGGCACCCATTCTTTAATCTTTTAGGGAACAAGTAAAAAAAACTAATTCTCACCCCCCCCCAAGCCTTTTGTGAATGAGATTGTGATTTATTGTATTCTTCTACTTCTGCTGCTGCTAGTCTTCACCATTTCATTTACGTTATGTGTGTTTTAGGTTCATCATTGTCATATTGTGTTTTTATATTGCTCTCATAATTATTCATTTTTGCATATAAAGCTGCCTTACAGACCTTTTAAATAAATATAAATATGTTACTGTGTTGCACACCCATATGTCAAAATAATAGTTTGAAACAAGGCCCATAACTTAAAGAAAGTATGGCATTGTTAAGCTGTTGAGGTTGCTAAACCTGAATTTTTCAGTGAAGTATGCTATGGTGCTACATAATATTGCTGCTTTTCTATTCAGAATGGGAGCTGTTAGCCAACCATAGAGCTCTTGTGCTGAAGGATGAGATAGAAATTTGCTCAAGAAGTGAAATAAGAGCATAAGGATGCTCTAGCCATAACACATGCTATGCTATGCTATGAATAGAGAAAGAAAATAGTATGCATATTTAAAAGGAGAACTGCACATATGTTGCATTTTCATAGGAGGATTGATAGTCTTTAGATGGCATGCCACTCCCCACACCAGCAAACTAAAATAGTCAGTGCTAACAGAAGTGGAGCCAAAAATGGGCCATGGGGGTAAAATAAAAACCACCCTAAGCATGCTTGGAAGTCACAGGTATTGAGTGTCAGAAAACCAGGGGTGTGTTTCGTGGGAGATTTGCAGCCAAACCTAACAAATACATATTCTTGATAGTTATCATGAGAAGGGGCTAAGATCATAGAAAGAGAATTGGTAGAGAGGTTTTGTGTGATGTCATTTCCCCTTCTGTCTGGAGAGGAAGGGACACATAATATGCCCCCCCTCCATCTTACTTTGACCAGCATTGGATGCAGATATGCCTCCTTTGGGTCCAGCTTTAGTTATAATGTAAAGATAAGTATTTTGCCTGCATAATTTTTACTGCTACTGTAGCTGTGAACCAATGCATCATTATAAAGTAAGTAAATCTTATTTTAAAAGGCCTGATTCTTTGGTAAACATGGCAAGAAGGGGAGAGCCAGCTTATTTTGTAGCTGGACTTGCTCAAAATTGAGGTTTGATCTGGCTCCCCAAGCAAATTTTTATCACGCCCCCAAGACCTCACCAATTTTGGTGGTGGCAAAAAAACAAAGAAAAAGGACAAGGACGCAGCACTGAGATGGGGGTGGGAATACAAGTTGTTCCCTCCCCCAGACATCAAGTTGATGAGCAGGGAGGCGGGGGTAACTCCCTCTTCTTAGCTGATCTGCATAGATTAGCTGAGGGGAAGCTTTTTGCCTTAGTGTGTCTGAGCATGTGAGAATGCGGAGTGGCCACACACACCATTGTTTTGCAGCCCTTGGAGGTTTGGCCATTGATGAATGTGTCCCTCAGGCCAAAAATAAAATGAAATGGTTAGTACCCCAGCTAAAGTTCCAGACAAAAACCTGCTCAGGAATTGCAAATGCAAAAGACATTTCGTATAATTAGTCTGTGTGTCTTCATGTTTGATTAGATCTGTGACTACTGGAAACATAACTTCATTTTTTCCCGTTGAAGTAGTGATAGCAATGGTGATCCTATTATGTGATGACTGAAGTGGAACTAGCACTTTCTTATTTTTAAAATGGGCAAAAGTAGTTGGACAAAAATAAAATTAACTCAAGGAAAGTGCTGCTGAACACAGCTGAATGCCACATTTACCTGGACCAGAGTTCCTGGGAAAATGATCCAGAAAGCCTAGGGGCAGATGAACATGATCTGTTTGGCCAAACTACTTTCTAACTGCAGAGGAGGCAGGGAGATTGTATTAAATTGTGGGTTCATGCAAGCCTTAATGGCTGGGAGGTAAGTCCAAATGAACAAAGTGGAACTGACATGGAATAAATATGCATAATAAATGGGCTGTAAGACCTTGCTTCTGCTCATTCCAGGTTTGGAAAGTAATGTCTGACCATGCTACTATGTGGTGGGTTTCTTGTTTTGTTTTTGCAGTTTTTACAACCTTAAAGCACAGTTACAAATGGCAGGCATAGAATATAAATTGAACAAAACTACAAACTAAGCAAACTATGTATATTTCCTATACAAAAAGGAAAATTTCGCAAAGAGAATGGGAGATAGTTAGCTTTGCAAACTTACTAGACTTCAGTTTTTAGGACCACAAATAATTGTGTAATAAGTCTATTCAAAACAATCTCTGAAGGATGGGGGCATACTGACAGTAGATAACATTGTGTTACATACACAGTGATGGTTGCCCAGTTTCCATCAAATCTATCAACTCGCTGTACTCTCATAAAGACTTGGCTACTTAAACCCAGTATAATACTTGCTAAACAATAATATAGTTCAGCCATTTATTTCAGGGTAATTGGCATCAGATTATTAGATAATTTGGGATCCTAAAGAGGCTAGTTTAATTACAAGTAGCTGGATTTCTAGCCTAAATTAGTTTGCCATGCTTTAAGGCTTAAGTACTAAGTTAATGGACAGTACTGTCAATACACACTTATAAAGATGTATCTGTTTTTAAAACATTTTTATTTTCTTCACCCAGGCAATGCCAGGGGGGAAAAAATTGTATTAGAATGGTACAATGTGAGCATTGGGTATAAACTATCTATGGGTCTTTTGCAGGATAGTTTGCTATACTTAGCAAACGTAAGTCAATATTGGCTCCTAGGATGTTGCTCTGCTGCTATGACCACCCAGTGTTTTTTTTAGAAAAAAAACAGTAGTATTACAGTTTTTAAACAGGGTAGAAAACTTGTGTGACCATAATTCCGAAACAACAAACAAAAGAGATCTCATTCCTTGTTCATCTATTCAAACAACTTAGAAGTTGTTGCCATTGATAAAGCTGTGTAAATAATTAAATAGTTAAGATGCAAGTATTACAAATTGGAAATAAACCAGCCTGCTGCAATCTCCAGCCCCTCCAGAATGGACACTAACAAGAATGGCTTAGATCCAGACTAAGTAAGTAATGCTTTTTGTCCCACTGAAATCAATAGGACTAGTTTCTCAAAATTTATTTCCCGTTGATTTCAGTGGGTCTAAAGTACAACTAACTCTTTCTGTCTGCCTGCCTTGCATCTTTTTACTTGTGGTGCTGAAGCTGAATTTCTACTCAACCTGATGTCAGCCTTTTTCTTCCTGGTGTGAACAGTTCCTTGCAGAGTCTTTTACAACTTTCCTTTGGGGTGCTCCAGGACACTGACATGCATTATTGTTTCCTTATTTCCCTCCCTGGAATTTTGTTTCCATCCAGGTTCTGCAATGAGAACAGTCCATGCCCATTGCCAATCTTCTGGTCTTCGTGGGGCCCTTGGAATAAATGTAGCGCAAATTGTGGTGGAGGGGTGCACTCCAGGCAGAGGTCTTGTGAAAATGGAAACTCCTGCCCAGGCTGTGCTGTGGTACGTTTTCATTCAGATAGGCTTTTGTTGCTGTTTTCGTATGTTCTCTTTTCCTCAGTTCTTTAGGACTTGTCCTATACACCTCTGCTTAGAGAAGACAAGAGAGGGAGCTTACAGGTAATTGACCTAGGGGCTAGGTAAGAAGGGAGCCAGCATTTGTCCACAGACAGCTTTCCGGGTCATGTGGTCAGCATGACTAAGCCGCTTCTGGCGCAATGGGACACCGTGATGGAAGCCAGAGCGCATGGAAACGCCTCCAACCGGGCCTTTGTCTATGGAATTCGTTTGCATGCATGAGTATGGGCACTTTATCTAACACATGCGTAGGCCTGTCGCCTCAGCATCGTATTCTGTTAAAGAACTGGAAGCAATATCAGACCTTGATTTATACACCTTCTGAGCTTTGTTACTGCTTCAGTGGTTTTTGTGATTTTGAGTCAAATATTCGGGGGGTTTATCTTATTGTTCCTTAAATGTCATTGTCCCCAAGTGCATTGGTAAAGCTGCAAACCCTCAAGTAAATGCTAATAATTGGGTCCTTCTGCCATTTCCTCCTATTTCTGTAGGAGTATAAAACCTGCAGCCCAGAGGCCTGCCCAGAGGTCCGAAGAAACACACCTTGGACTCCATGGATGCCCACCAACATCACTCAGAGTGGCGCTCGTCAAGAACAGCGTTTCCGCTACACCTGCCGCGCTCAGCTTGCTGACCCTCATGACCTCCAGTTTGGCAGGAAGAAGACGGAGAGTCGGTTCTGCCCCAATGATGGCTCAGCTGTTTGCGACACTGATTGTACGTCCTGCCAGATTGCAAGATTATAACGAGTGCCAAGCTAAGCTTCTTGTTATTCATGCTGGAGGTTGTGGGCAGCTGAAGCGTAGGGTTGGATAAATGCTGATCTATGTTGATAGCAACAGAGCAAATCAAAGCCAGCAGATTGAGACAGTATATACTCTGTAAGGATGGATGAGCATTAGGGAATTTGCTTGGGAGCTTTCCACACACCTGCAAACACTGTGTTGCTGGAGGTGCATAATCTTAATTTCCGTGTTTATTAAGATGCCCTTCACACATCAAGCAGTATAGGGGTCACTTCAGCTTGCTGTGATTGCACACTACAGGAGCGCATGATAGGACTGTGTGGTTGAGAGCACAATTGTGGGGGTATTTCAGATAATTGAGGTGCCATGGATTGAAGCAGTCAAGCGGGTATATATGGGGCAAGCAAACTGGTCCCAAGGTGTTGAAAGCTTTATATATTAACGGTAACGCACCCAGTAACAAATTGGCAGCTCATCCCTCTGCAGGGTCTCTCTCTCCTGCCGGCAATCATTCTGCAGTAGTTGCAGTTCCTGGGCCAAACACAAGGGAAGATCCACCTGCATGGCAGTAATCCAATCAGAAGTGCCTGAAGTACTGTGATCAGACTATCCTGGTCCAGAAACCAATGTCACACTAGCTGAAGCTGATAAAAAGTGCTCCTAGCCACCAGGTCCTCCAGTAAGAAACCTGGGTCTCCCCTAGAGTGCTTGCTTGCTCGTTCTGAGAGAGTGCAAGCCCATCCAGGGCAGGTAATTGTCCGATTTCTTGGATACAATAACTATTTGCCCACAGGGCCTGCATCTTGCCAGGATTCAAGCTCAGTGCATTGGCCCTCATCCAGCCCACCACCACTGCATGGTGTCTGCACCATTAGCACCACTCACATGTTGGCATGAGTGGGGCTAAGCAGGTTCATTTCATTTACTGCACCACAGTTTCTTTTCTTCACTATGTGATGAATGTAACCTATATTTGCCATGATCACCTGCAGGGGAGGGAATCTTGCCAGTGTGCCCATGTGACTGGGGTGCTCGTGAAGCCTTGGCAGTTCACCTGCCACAGAAATCTCTTACTTTAGAGAAGGAAAGAGAGAGAGAGTGCCAGTGTGACCTTGTATGGCTAAGATGCTCTAGGCAACACAGTCGTCCAGCCTTCCTCTTAGCCTTGAAGCTGGGAAGGGAACATAGTTCACCATACAATTGTCTGAACGCTCCTTGCCCACATCTGCTGCTGCAAGGTTGGGAAGAAAGCTGGGGGTTTCCATGTGTTTAATTCCTATATTTTTCTTTCTCTCCCCCCCCCCCCGCCCCCCAGCTTTAGTTGATGACCTTCTGAAAAGCGGCAAGACCTCTATTCGGATTATCAATGGTGGGTGGTCCTTTTGGGGAGGGTGGTCATCTTGCTCTCGAGACTGTGAGCTGGGCTTCAGAACCAGGAAGCGAACATGCACCAATCCAGAACCAAAAAACGGTGGCCTACCTTGCATAGGATCTGCAATGGAATATCAGGACTGCAACCCACATCCCTGTCCAGGTAAATACTGTGACCGTTCCCTGCTTTTGTTCAGTGTGAGTAGCATGCTGAAGAAGCGTGCTATGAAGTTCTTCCATTACTCTTCACCCTGCCATCGTAGGGCATGTTTGCCTGTGCTGGCCCAAGACATTTTCCTGCCCGAAGCAGAGCCAACATATGGTCCCCTTTTTCCCTGCTAGGGCCAACAATGTGGAAAAGTCTCGCTGCACCATTCACAAACCAATTCATGTCTCATGATGCCATCTAATGCTGACCACTTCACCCTGCTGCATGGCATGATTGTTCCTGATGTTAGAGCTGGCACTTTTGCAGAAGGCATTTTACATACGTAGCTGTAAGCTCAGCCCTCAAAAGGCAAAGAAAGTTTGGATCGCACGCAGAGAAGGTGCAACCAAATCTCATTGCTGCAAAAACATTAGAACTTTCTGCTCCTTTAGTAAAGCTAGAGCTGTGCAGAATCAGATGTGTCTTTAAGTTTAAGATTAGATCTAGTACTTTGACTTTGCTCACCATTCCATGGTCCAGATTTGCTTATTTCAATATGGCTTACCCACCTCTAAGTATTGGTTACTCTTTCCTGACTGGCAATCAGGAAATATTATTTCCTTGTTAACTAGTCCTTGAAATTATGGCCTTGCTTCTTACTGGATTAGAACAGTAAAGGAGCCTTCCTTTCCCCATTTTCTCCACCCTTTCCCAACCCTCCAAACCACACCTGTTGGTTTTGTGCACCCTGAAGTGCTTTCCCAGGGGACTTTCAGACAGGGGCTTAATATTGTAAAGAGCCATTCAGATATCACAAATACATTGTGGGCAAAAGGTGTGGTTTTTTTTTAATGTATCAGATTTTTCTCAGACGGGGTAAATCCAGATTAAATGTGGGGGGAATATGGTCTGGCTTTTTGATGCCAATGACATTGTTTGGATGTTGCAAAAAATGTGCATGTGTGAGAATAGTCATTACTTTTGCATTATAATCATAGCCATTCCTTCCCTCCTTTTTCAGAACTATGTGCTTGGAGGGGCCAGAAATGCAATGAACTAACTTAAATCATTTTGGCAGAGAAAGAAACCAATAGGGACTTGTGATCAGTGAGGAAAAGTATTTGTAGGCAAATAGTTAGGATGCTATTCATCTAGCGTGGTAGCTTCTCCATAGCTTTCTTCTCCTTGAAATAATGATTTGGGTTGGGGTTTTTTTAATTGTGATGAGATTAACAGTTGGGTGAAAAGTATGCCTGCATCTTTGTATTGTTTTATTTTGAATGATCCTTAGTGAAAGGTTCGTGGTCCTGCTGGACTCCTTGGTCTCAGTGCTCAGCAACTTGTGGAGGAGGGCACTACCAGCGCACCCGAACCTGCACCAACCCAGCGCCCTCTAATGGGGAGGATATCTGCATTGGACTGCACACCGAGGAAGCACTGTGCAACACACATTTATGTGAAGGTAGCCCTATTGCTGTTATTCTGTATAATGCCATCATTTTTGTATTTTTGTTCTTTTAAAAGATATGTTTTCATAATGCATTTGAGATTTCAGGACTGATGTAATTCTTCTGTTCTTCAAATGTAATTTTGAAATAGATTAATAAATAGTGATAGATAGATAGATAGATATTAGATAGGTAGATAGATAGATACAGGTGAAACTCGAAAAATTAGAATATCGTGGAAAAGTTCATTTATTTCAGTAATTCAACTTAAAAGGTGAAACTAATATATGAGATAGACTCATGACATGCAAAGCGAGATATGTCAAGCCTTTATTTGTTATAATTGTGATGATTATGGAGTACAGCTGATAAAAACCCCAAATTAACAATCTCAGAAAAGGTGCAGTAGCTATTCAATTCATAACACCTGCAACGGGTTCCTGAGCCTTTAAATGGTCTCTCAGTCTGGTTCAGTAGGAAGCACAATCATGGGGAAGGCTGCTGACCTGACAGTTTTGCAGAAAGCCATCATTGAGAGGGAAAGCCTCAAAAGGTAATTGCAATCATAAGGAGGGAAAGCCTCAAAAGGTAATTGCAGAAGAAGTTGGATGTTCCCAAAGTGCTGTATCGAAGCACAATAATGGAAAGTTATGCGGAAGGGGAAAGTGTGGAAGAAAAAGGTGCACAAGCAGCAGGGACAACCACAGCCTGGAGAGGATTGTCAGGAAAAGACCATTCAAACGTGTTGGGGACTTTCACAAGGAGTGGACTGAGGCTGGAGTTAGTGCATCAAGAGCCACCACACACAGACGGATCCTGGAGATGGGCTTCAAATGTCGTATTGTTCTTGTCAAGCCACTCCTGAACAAGAAACAACGTCAGAAGCGTCTTACCTGGGCTAAAGAAAAAAAGAACTGGTCTGTTGCTCAGTGGTCCCAAGTTCTCTTTTCTGATGAGAGCAACTTCTGCATCTCATTTGGAAATTAGTTTCATGTTTTAAGTTGAATTACTGAAATAAATGAACTTTTCCACGATATTCTAATTTTTCGAGTTTCACCTGTATGTCTGTTCCCAAAAAATAGCTCAGATGAGAAGACGGTTGCAGAGCATTTTTCCAAGTTCTGAATCACAGAACTAGACAACTGGTTTTGCCATTTTTCAGTCTACTTTATGCTTTTCAAAACAAAAAAGCATGGGTATTTGACATTATTTCTAAACGCTCAGTTGGGTTTCCATATTCAGAAACTATGTGACCCTTTGTCCTTTGTTTATCCCTCATGTTTTTTTTCTTGGCTTGACATTGTGATCATCCCACATGCTTAAGTCTTATCTCTCATTCTTAAGGAGGCTGGTCCGAATGGTCTGAATGGAGCTTGTGTAACGAAGATGGGATCCAATATCGTAGTCGTTACTGTGAAATCCACAATCCAGGATCTTCCCAATGTGCTGGGAACAGCACACAATACCAGGACTGCTTGTACAATGAGATCCCAGGTGGGTGCAACTTTGCATGCTAAATGAGCAAGGAAAGGGCTCGGTTTAGAGGGCTCCACTAATTGCTGAGATGGATGCCTTACTAAAAAGACTTACTAAAAAGATTGCCACTTTTAATATTGATAGGATTGTGTTTTTTAAGGCAGTGAGTATATTGAATGCCGACTAGTATTCCATTAGTTCAGTTATGCAAAGAGAATGCATCCTGCAGAAGGAAAGAGATTCGGGAGGATTTTTAGGATCCCATGTGTGGAAATGAAATGGCAGTAACTTTGGTGTAGTTATAGATTGTTTAGAATTATAGCTAACCTCCATCTAGGGATGGGAAGGATTCTGTGACTAATAGATCTTATATAATCAGGGAGTTTTGTATTCTGCACCACAAACAGAAATTAAATGCACAAGGCAAGTTGTGCTGGATTCGATAAAATTAGAACCAGCATGCTGCTTCCAGCAGAGGACAGACAGATGTTCCTAGGAGGACCATGAGAAAGGAAAGAGTGTGACACCTCTGCTCATTATTTGGTATCTAGAGATATATGAACATGCAGGTTCTGTTCAGTTCCTGAAATACCTATACATTTGTCTAACACTTTAAAAGGCCATCTAAACCAGTGGTCCTCACTATATCTGATGGACGTAATTCAAGGTAACTGATCATTTATAGAATAAGTTCACAGAATAAACTACGCTATACAAACATCCTTAGATAGCAAGGTCATCTGTCTGTGTCATACATTGGTCAAAATATTTTTGAATTGGATCATACGATATTCACATTTATTCAGGTATTTTATGAGCACAACTTAAATTCCTCATTTGAGTCTTTGTTTATATCTCTATTTATATTTCTGTAATTTGCACAGTTCTCGACAGAATTAAACAGTTCTAAGGACGCTTATTGTGTTGTATTTGGATAGTTTGCAATCCAGACAATTTTCTCATGCAATAGAGAGTATGTTCTTTTTAAAACTTTTTTTCACTATATTACATTCTGTGTTTTTTGCCAAAGCTCTGGGAGGCCCTCCATTTGCTGCAGAGATTAACTTGCCTTGCATTGAGCAAAGGGATTTTAATTGCCTGCACAATGTCGCAGATGACAAAAATGACATTTTTCTCCCCACTGTTTTTCTCTTTGTTTAGTAATCCTGCCAGCCTCAAGCATTGACGAGAGCACGAACTGTGGAGGTAGAGTACAGCTAACTATAGATCTTATTTTTATCTTAACATGACTCCTCTTTTCTGGGAAGCATCAACCCAACCATTAATCTGTGCAGTTCACATCCCGTTGATAGCCTTAATTCCACTGGAGTCCGATTGTCTGAGGGGAGGAAGGGAGGGGAGAAAGTATCTGTGATTCAGTTTTCTGGTATAAGAATTTAATTTGGGGGAGGGAGCATCTCAGAATAATTAATTACCAGGGAGATCGCAGTCCTTTCCACTGCAGCTCCTTTTAAAATGGACTGGAAAAGATGAAGAGAGATTCCTCATTTTCCTGAGCGCTTAGTTAATTGTAGAGTTGTCACCGAATTTCATTATAAGCAAAACATTGATACGGGTTCCTGTTCAGGAGAAACTTCCAAAGCTTTTAAGGGGAAGCAAAAAGAATTTTGGTAAGACTGGCAAAGTTTCTCAGGCTGGATCTGACACATCCCTTGTTAATTGTATAAATGTTTTAATTTCTTGAGCACTTTTGAATGTAGTGGGTGCTTCTGTGTTTGTCTCGCATTTACCATGTACAAAGGTCTATGAATGGTGTTTGCCACCCCCAGGAAGATGAGATTTGCACCCAACCACCTTTTGAAGTGAAAGTAGCATTGGTTGCTACTGTCTCTCTCCCGCACAAGCATAAACGAGCATACCAAATCTCTCTCTCTCTCTCTCTCTCTCTCTCTCTCTCTCTCTCTCTCTCTCACACACACACACACACACACACACCATATACACAACAACACATACCTATCTCCCTCCCTTTCTGTGTAAGAGCATTCCCACATCTCAATTCCCACCACCAGGGGTTTTCGAGGGTGGAGAGGGGGAGAAATGAATGCACGGGGATTGCTTCAGTAGTTCACCGTGTAATAATCTGAGTTTGTACCAGGGTAGCTCGTATAATAAGACTGCAGTGAATTCTTAAGTTGTCTCTACGAATGAACCCAATGCAAAATCGATGGCTATCCTGCCATTGGAAACAGGATTAGACAGCCAATGCAAAACCTTGATTACCGGAAAAGTAGTTGCCATGCCACTAATTTTATCTGACTTCTTTAGAGTTCAGGGAATTGCATTTTCTTTGTGCATTTCCTGCAGGTCACTTGATAGCAGAGTCAGTTGAAGAGTCAGAAGAGAAAGCAACCTTCCTTGCTTCTCGCATTGTGCTTTTTGATACCTACCATCTTTCTGAATAGGAGAAAAATAGCAGCTTCACTAACACAAGGCACTTGTTCTGATACTTTGAAAGTTCAGTTGTAGTAGGGAACTATGGTTAAGAGCAGAATTCTCGCTTTTTCAACTAATTGTGCAGAGATAACTGAAGCAGATGGAAACGAGCTCCCTGCACTCCTACCGCAGCTCGTTGCAGATCTTGACTTATTAAGTCATAAACATACTGTACATACCATGCCAATGGGTGATTTAAGCTTTTGTTGCAGCCGTCATGAAACTGATCACCAAATTTCTAGTAGATATAATTGTCAGGAGCAGATTTTGGGTTATCCAAAAGCACCATGGTGCTTCAGTGGTTTGCACAACAGCCCCCCAAGTAAGCAGCTTTCCTGACGAACCGCTTGGACAGCTCTTGGTCTGTGCATTAGTCACTCTCTGTACAAAAAGCATTACAGCAATGACAGAAAAGGCAAAACGCTCCATCGGCAGACCTTCCCGTCTAGTGTGTGTGACTGCAGGGGAAGCAACGGAATTAAGACTCCAGTTCCATTAGCAGCACGGTTGGTTTTCTTGTATCCCCATTCCTCCTGCCAGGTGTGTGCCTCAGCTCAGGGTCTCCTTATTAACCTTATATTCATCATTATGCATTGGTATTGATATTTTCACTGCCCTCTTCTGCCATTGCAGTCTTATTTGTTTATATAATGCATGGGGACATTATTTATCCCTTAGCATCTCTGAATATCTGGCAAAGATATAATCATTAGAAATTCAGCCTGCTGCCCTCTCACAAGTGAAGCAAGGGGGAATCTGAGTTATGGGCAAAACCAGAAACATCAGCCTGCAGATTCATAGAATGCTCATGTTATTCAAATATTTAGCCAGGTGCCATGGAGGCACAGCTGAAAGGCAGAGAGACCTTGTAAGGGACAGGACTGAGGATGAATAGTTTTGAGGAATCAGCTGCTCAGTACCAGAGCACCAGAGAATTCTTAGCACCTCACCAACTACAACTCACCTTGGCAAAATCCACGTTAAAGTGTTACATTGATGCTGAAAGTAGGGCCTAGGAAACCTTATCCTCAAGTGACTTTTCAACTTTATGATTCTTAGAATTTGTCACTGGCTTTTGTTGTTGTTTACTCCTTTGCATTCCTCTTTCTCAGTAGAACATCTCCTTGGTAACCCACTGGAATGGAAGCGTTTTGAAATCTATATGTCTACTTATTTGTGTTGGGGAATGTTTTATGCACCAGGAACTTTCTTCTTTGAAATCTTTACGGGGTACCTGCGTCAGTGGTGTCAGCTTGCAGCTGAGGTTCTGCTTTCATTGCTCACCAAGAAACCAAGCCAGGCAATATTCAGTGTCTTCCCTTGTTCTTGCTGCATCCTGTTTTTTCTCCCAGGAGCCTCCCTTTCTGTGGCTAGTGGAGAAAGTATCAGCAAGAGCACATGCAGGCTTTCAGTGGAGAAGGCAGCATGGCAATTCCTTCTCAGAGATGGCTGGAGAAGCGGAAGCTGATCAGAGACCAAAAAACCAGGCTGGGGTGGGAGGGTGGGGAATCCTGTATCCTTAGCAGCCACCATACATTGGAGGCAGCCAGGGGGTGGCTTGTGCAACGCCAAGCAGGTCCTCGGCCTTGGCTGCCCTGAGCAGAGGTCTCATAGAAAAAGCAATGAGCTCTCCTCCTTCTCAGTGGTGGTAGCATTTTGCAGGCTTCCATTCAGTGCTAGCATGAGCGCTCAGCATCCTTGGTCTTCCAGAGCCCTGAAATGGCTACTGCTGAAGCCTCTTCTAGGCCCCTTTTAAAAATACATATTTTTCATCTAAGCACCTAGCAATCATATTTGTGTCCCTGACACTCTGGGGCATTGTGGAAATTTTAATGGCAGTTAGATGTATCTGCTCAGAATCCTGCCACTACTCCCTGTCACCCACTGCCAGGTAAATCTCCTGACAGAGGAGGGGCCCACCCAAGAGCACTTTGCCAAATAGGGAACCAGCCTAGACCTACCACACCTTATCAGCCACTTCCACTTATTCATTCCTTGTGCATTCTAGGTAGGTCAGAAGGCCTTTCTTTCTTCTGATTTGAGAAATTCTGAGTTTACTACCCACCTCCCAATTTCCATGACATGCACATTCTTTGGAACCTGTTGCTGTGTATTGTTTGTATACCTCATTTCTCTGCCTGTCAGCTTAATGTTTAGTTTCAGTATCAATTGAAGGAGAAAGGAATAGCTTTAAGAAAGCGCGTATGATGCCACTGAAGCAGAACTGTGATGAGCAGACTTGATAGTAAGGGAAGGAAGCGTCTGTTAGTGGGTGTTACCATGCAAGACACTGGCTTCTTTCAGAAACACATTTTCCTTATGCCTAGGAAACAGAAAATCACCCTCTTGAGTGATTTATTGTTGTTGAAAGTGTTTTTGTTCTTGTTTATGTCTCTAACCACAGCATCTCTTACCACACTTTCTTCTCTAGGTTTCAGCCTCATCCACCTAATTGCCACAGGGGTCTCCTGCTTCTTTGGTTCTAGCCTCTTAACCTTTGTTATCTATGTGTACTGCCAGCGTTGCCAGAGGCAATCTCAGGAGTCAACTGTTATCCATCCCACCACTCCCAATCATCTCCATTACAAAGGCAACACAACTCCCAAGAATGAGAAATACACACCTATGGAATTCAAGGTAAGAGGCTTCATCTGCCCAAAAGTCTGTGTTATATACTGAATTCATTTGCAGCGCATCCCAGTGGCTCATAACCTTTGTTTGGTACAGTTTGCTTCAGCAAGTTTTCCTAGCATACTTAAGAGCTGAGCTACATGATCAGCTGAAACAGGTGGGGTAGGTAACTTTGCCATCTCTTTGACATGCAGGGAATTATGCAGAAGCACTGAAATTGTTCTGTACAGCAGGAACTTTACCACGTGGTTCTTCTGATTGTGTAGCTGGGTTCAAGTCTCAATGCAAAGAGCAGTGGTTGAAACTAAGTGATGTTTTCTTGCTGTGGTTGACTAGCCTGTTTCTCCATCGTTGAGTGAGCTTGCTTTCTACATCACCTTCATTGCAAACATATATGCTAGGTAACATTACTAAGACATGTTTCTGAAGGGCCATGGTGTATCAATATTTAAATTGTGGAGATAAGCCCAGCATCCTACTGAAGGTTCAGGATTTAGATTTGCAACCATTGGGCTGTGCTCTGCTATGTTTGCATGTATTTTTACATACATAATATTGTTTTCCTATCCTCTCCCATGGCCCATCCAAATTTTCTCCCATGTTGCTTCTCAGAAGGGATCAAATAATAGCTGCATTTGTACAGTTCTTGTTTTTTATTTATTGAATTTCCATGCAGCCCTTCATCCAATGATCACATGACGGTTTACTGTATAAACACACAAAAACACATAACAAGAAACGAAGCAATAACCCCCACACCCACACTTTAAAAGGCCATAGATTGTTATGACGATGTCCACATAAAACACCACCTTTTGTGACCACATTCTTTGCTTACTTAGAAGGCCTATCCAAAAGAGAGTTATCTCCAGAGTGTATTGGTTGCCTTGGCAACCTCTTTTTCAATGGAAATCTGGCATTTCTGTTATCAAGAAATGAACCTGACAAGCTAGCAAGTATCCCAGTAGTAATTAACACATAATAAAGCACCCAGCATCTGTAATCAACAAAGTAACTTGTAGGCAGGGGAAAATACCTCTTAAAAGCAATTAATTAACTTGCAGAGAGCAAGAGCAGAAAGATTGCTATTCATAGTTTTAAAAACAGGCAGCAGGTACAGAAAGTGGAGCAGGTTGCAATTAGGCCACTCTTGTATTCGGAGCTTCCTTGGCAAGTAAGGCTTCCAAATGGCCCTGGCGATAAAGAAAAAGCAAGAATGTTTTTAAGGATTTCTCAATTAGTGCCACTGCATTGAAACAATTTTTAGAAATGTCCGTCAGAGCTGAAATATAGGTTTTGGCAACCGGAAGCAACCCTTCATCTTATCAGCCTGTTTGTTTTTGGAGCCTGTTAGCTAAATTCTTCAGAAGCAGCTTACCTGACCTGCAGCTGCCAAATTCAAAATGAAAAATTTACCGACTGCCAACAAACAAATGGGGATAGATAACCCAGGCCTACCCACTTCTCTCAGGCCGTGTTCATTGATGGAGCTCCCTTGCCTACAGAGATGTACTCTTCACCTGTGTGGTCTGCATTTGAAGAACTGCCTCTTTCTCTCAAGTGAGAGTTTCCTCCTGTCCTTATTGGCAGTGGTGTCACAGGCAGTTACTAACCCTTGATAATCCCAAATCCAGCTCTTTTGCATCAATAATTATTTTGAAGTCTAGATTAACAAGCTACATGTCCAACAGATGTCTGGAAAAATAACAAGACCTTATTATTTCCAGAGCTGCACTGGCTAAGTTGGCCTTCAGTGACAATTTCTTTCTGAGACGTAAGGAATCGCCCATTTTGCTCCCTCACATAATTTCTTGCTTGTTTTCTGAGGAGAAAGGTTAATTTTCAAGGGAAACTTAAATCTCCTAATATTAGGACAAAATTGTGTTCCAGAAATGGTTTAATGCACATTTTTGGTGATGTGGATCTTGGTGGATGAGAAACCGTGTGTCAAAAGTTCTGGAATCAATGAACAGCAATTTTCTCTTCACAAAAAATGAAATGCATGAAGCTAAGAAATTTAAACCTTGAGGTATACTTACTTAGGGAAACTTAGAGGTCTCCTCTAACAAATTCAGAGGAATCCTATAGTACAACCCCCCTAGAACTCTATCCCTCCAGAGTGTGGAGGGGAGATTTTATGACTGCATGCTCCCCATTTCTAAAACTTCTCTAACATAAGTGAAGCTTATGTTATGGCTCAGCTAAAGAATGCAGAACAATTAGTGTGTCACAGTTCTTTAACACAGGATCTCTAACTGTACTAAAAATAGTCTCCTAGGAAATGCCCCGGATTCAGTCCACGGTATTTCAAGGTAGGGCTTTGAATATCCCTGATTAAAATCCTGTGGAGCCACAGGCAGTCCGTGCAGACCAAGGGTAGGTAATGTGGTGCCTTTCAGTTGGTGGATGGCACCACTAGACTCCCTACATTCCCTGAACACTGGTCATTCTGTTGGGAGTCCAAAATGCCTGGAGGGCCCCTACATTAGGCAATTTGCACTGAAGGCAAGCAATGTGGGATTGATCATATGCCCATGTAGCAGAAGAGCATGGTATTCCAACAGCGTGTGCAAACCATGTAACCAAACAGCTCCTACCTACCCTCTCCCATTGCTTATTTCTTTTTCATTAAAATAGTGAATGCGGTAACATCTGGAGGGCACCATGTTGGCTGCCCATGGTGTCGACAGTACTGAGTTACATGGACCAATAGTCTGACTCTGTTAAAGGCAGCTTCCTAGCTGTGTGTGCCATGAAGACTACACTTTGTGTTCTCCAAGTGAGCCTGCTGCCCTCAGGTGCCTTGTCAGTGTTGAAATAAGATTCAGCTGCCAGTCAAGTCAGCTTTGTTGTTTAGAAATGGGGACCACCAAATTTGTCCTCCTGCTCAAGCAGCAAAAAGTGTTGGACCAGCCCTGTTCTATGGGCTTGAATGGTAGACTTAACTTGATGTCCGGACTTGCTCAGTTGCTTATTTGTGACTCTCCACCTCATAAACCAGGCCTCAGGAATTTGACTCTTTGAAGTTCTCATGAATCCTGAATACATGTGTCTAGGTTCATCCATTGTCTTTGCACACTAAGAAGCCCATCTGATTTGTGGGTGTAGTCGCAATATAGATGGTGAAGGACAGGGAGATACTCATTCTTACTTACTTAAAGTCAACTCAGAGATGTTTTGCTCCTTGTAAAATTATTTTGCCTGATATAAGCAAAAAAAAAAAAAGTTTTGGAAGATTGCATTGGCAGAAAGTTGGAGGGTTAATAAGAAAGCACTTTTGTTAAGTGCAAGTCAGCATGAACTTGTAGAAGGTAAATCATGTCTCACAAATTAGATTCTTCCCCTCCCCTGCTTCTCTTTTCTCCCGCCCCTTTCCATTCTTTTGGCTAATTAAATAAATATTGATCTTTACAGAAAGGAAAACACAATCTGGATCCTACTGTAAGTTTCTGATTGTTTCATTAATTTGAGGTATTTTCTTGGTCCCGAAATCATTCATCCCCTTCCACCCACCAACCCAGTAAGGTCATTCCTGTATAGGAAGAGGTGTTTAAGCATCTGATTCAGTGCTATGCAGAAGCCTCATAGTGGTAAGAATCCCTGACCTCAAATTTTGTCATGTACATTAGATAGATAGGTGGGGGTGGAGACATAAGAGGTTGACAGATAGGTAGTAGAGAATAGGCTAAGGAAGACTTAGAGGGCAGTAAAGGGGCAGATAAGTGTGGTCCCTTCCAACTCTAGAATTCTATGATTCTAAGTGAAGCTCAGCAAAGGAGTTGCTGAAGAAGTGGATCCTTAGAGGAGGAGAAAGAAATGGCTTATTTAACAGAAGAGTTAAGACTGTTCTATCTATAGGGAACCACATGGTAGAAACCACAGAGCCAGACACACATTGGACTTTGAGGCAATTGAGATTTTCTAAAAAACACACAGAGGAGTGAAAAGGCAACTAGGAAGAGGACCCCATCTATATGGCAAAGTCACATTGGTTTTATACCTTTCATGACAAGAGAATTCTGGAAATGGTAGTTTCATGCTGTGATTTATAAGAGATCTCGTCCCCCACACCACCACCCATCCCACATCAGGTGCACAATTTTCAGGGAAGAGGGACTGTAAAGTCTGTTTAAGTCTACAAAATGGATATGACCAGGTGTTGGGGCAGGGAGATTTCAAGGTGGATCTGACACTTAGACCTAACACTGTTTTGAACAATGGAATCTGCTGTGTTTGGTGGGGTGAGCGCCTGCCGGCAAGGCAAAATAAAGCTCATGTTCTGTGCTTGATGTGCCAAAAATTGTAATGCGTTGTTTGTCACAGCTTACAGCGAGGATGTTGTTGTCTCACACAGTAATCAGGAAGGCACAATAGGTTAGAAAATGGGAGATGGAATGTTATCCAGAATTTCCCGGAGCTCTGCCATTCCTTCCATTCTAAATGAACCAAAGTGGTGGTCAGACAGGGCACCCCTAACACTTCTGACATAGTGGGAAGGGGTGCAGAGGGTTAACAATCAATGGTCTATGATGATACAGAGGTTTCCAAAGCCATCTCTAGTATTTTATTTTTGTTTCTTCAAACCTCCCTGTTCAAAAGCTGTGCTTTAGCCACAGCATATTTCATCTGTGTTTTAACCACAACATATTTCAAAGAAAGCAAGATCTAATGACAAGGAGGTGGAACCTGCATGAGGGTGATTCGGGCATTCAAGTACATATGGATGAGATGTAAATGCTGTTGATGGCAGTAACCCATCGATCATTTCACTGATAACCTGCCAAGACACTGATGATTCAGAGAGGGGGGGCGGAATATCTCCTGCCTGCTTTGTGCAGAATATTCTGGGATCTGCTGTCAGATCTTTTAGCCAAGGTTGTGGGCGAATATTTCAAGTCATCTAATCAGCCATTCATGTTCCATTAATTAGCAATAGCTTCTACAGTCCTTTGATGGTGTTGTGTTCTGTTCAGCACGAATGCATATTGTAATAGTTGTTGTTTACATCATGCATTAGGTTGCAGCTCCTTACACCATTCCCTGCTCAGCCAGGTTGTTTGGGCTGTAATAGCGCACGCTATTAAAACATAAGCACCTGCTGTTTTAGATACTGCGCTTCCAAGTGAGAGTTCCAAAAGGGCCATACACACAAGCAAGGGTTATCAGTCTGCTGGTAATCATGACTGTAATGATCCATGGTATGAGGAAGGGGATTTTCTGTCCTGCCTATATATTGGCTGATCATGGTACTCACGGGTTGCCAACCAGCTGAGTGAGGAAAAGACACACACCCCATGCAGCCCCAAGGGCAAAATTATGTTTGAGGGCTCTCCTAAATTTAATTCTGATGAGTATGCAAGTAGGCTTCACATGCAGGAATCTGGGATTTCTGCACTAAAAGCACAAAGAGTGTTTAAAAATCCCCCAAACTGCAATAAATATAAATGAACAAGAAGATAGCTTGACCAAACACCTTTCTCCCCTCATGCAGATGTTCTAGGTTCCATACATGGCATCTTGACGTAAAATATTTTTCGGTTGCAGGTCTGGGACCTATGCCCAAGATGTAACACAGCTGTAACTGTTCAGAGTAAACCAGCCTTCCCCAACCTAGTGTTCTCCAGATGTTTTGTAGTGTAACTCTCCCCACTGGCTGTGCTAAGGGAGGCTGGTGGGAGTTGGGAGTCTCCAGCTACTGGAAGGGCAGGCTGGAGTAGACAGTACTGTACTAGATCATTGCCTGAGATTATAAAGTGGCTTCATATCTTCTTAAGACGTGACCTACTCAATCAGGAATAGGGGATCCATCTAATCCAAAATTCTTTACCAACAGTGGTTAGCAGGAAGCCTCCAAACAATGGCAGTGGTCCTCCTCTGTTGTTTGCTCCACAGCAAACCAAACCAGAGCATCTCTGAACCCGAGAATACCATATAGCAACCATGTCCTGATTGGCACATCATGCTAAGCCAAACCATAACATAGCAAGTATGAGCAAGCTCCTAGGGAGGAGTTTGTAGTCTTCCCCAGTCATCCAAATCTCGACTCATAGTTCAGCACTTTTTCGAGCTTATCCGTGAGCTGTAACCAAGGTTTGTTCATGGTTTACAGCTAGTTTGTGGCTAGTCTTAAGAGAGCTAGATCACGAGTGGAGAACAATGTGGTAAACGTCAGCTGAGCTCAGTGCAGCACATGGGGGGGGGGGAAGGACTAAGGAGAATGTAGAATTATACAGAATATTTATGGTATCACACCAGACTTGTAAACAAAAGATGAATGGCCAAACTGGCTCAAAACTCAGATACAGGTCCCAAGCTGTTCAAGACAAGAGACTTGTCCTTTGCTGCCCTTGCCTCTGCTGCCAGTGCCAGCCACATACCCAGGGAAAAGAGAGCTTGGCAGGAGGAGGGTGTCCTTTGGAAGCGGATCAGGAGCAACAGGCCCAGTCATATAGGGCTGCAAGGAAAGGGAATGTCGTAGATTGTGGGCCAGGCAGGGTTATAGTGAAGAAAAAGACCCCAATAAATGGGGATGGTAGAAGCCTAGAACCACTGGTGCTTGGACATGCCACATGAATGGGTGGCTCTTGGTGACGAGGGATTGAAGCAATGGGAAGTGTGTTTGTGTGTGTGTGTGAGTGAGGGAGGGAGGATTTGCAAAATACAGCCTTGTAACTTCCAGTTACAGGAATTATTTCAGGTTGCAGAGAGATTTCCACAATATAGCCTTCCTTCTGTCAACAGAAAGAAAGTCAGTTTCATCAGTCTGGCGCAGTTCCCTTGGTGAAAGGGATATTGAATCGTGTGATATGTGGTTCATTAACCACCCAGAGATATACACCTAGATGCTGTAGGGAAAATGTCAGTGCTGGAGACCGGGAAACAGAGCCTCTGCTCTCCCCCCATCCCCTGAAGAATAATAATTTCAGATGAAGCGGCAATCTTAAAAAAAGATCGGAGGACCTTCCAGCTGTGAAATGAGAAATAAAACTAGAAGGGGGATGTGATGTTCCATAGCACTGCCTGACTTCTCAACGTCTTGTTCCCTTGTGGATGGTCATTTTTACTGCTGCTGAAAATAACTCTTGCGGGGTCCAGGGCGGCAGAGATAGCACAGAAGACTTTGAACCACCTTTCCTTTCCCAGGAGGTGTTTGCAGCTGGGCTAGAAACGGGCTTGTGGAGTTTTTTTACCCTTCTATCCCTTGGAAAGCTCAAGATGGCAATCTCCTATCTTTTAATTTGATAGGTTGCTCTTTCACTTTTACTGGCTGTTTTCTTTCTTCACCCTTGATTCCCATGTGTGGGCTGGCAGAAGCAGTGATACAGCCACAGCAAGAACCTCCTTCCTGTAGTGACCCTTCTGTTGTACATTGTTTGAAGCTGCAGCATCAATCTGTTTACAGTTTAGCCATCAGTCAAAAGCTGGATGAATTGCAGCAGTCTGGAAAGTTAGGAACGGTTTCTCCTTGAGACCCATCTCTTCACCACGTGGCTTTAAAATTGAGACTCTTGGCTAGATTAGCAAATCATTTATTCCATCCCCTCAACCCTCCTCCTCCTCCCCCGGAAAAAAAGTGAAATGCAAATTTTGGTTCTTATGATTTTGATGTGTACCAAAGCCTTTCCCCCCACCTTCCGGCATTTAAGAATGTTTGCCGCTTGAGTGGCAAAGCACATGTTTTCAGTGGGCAGAGTCTGATATGAAAGGGAATGGTTTGCAGGTGGGAAACAGCATTATTTTTATTGTATTATCCCGCAGCTCTAAATATCACTTCAAGGGATGCTTGATTTACATAATGCCTGCTAGGAAGAGAAAGCAAGGAGGCTTACTGAGGAGGAACAAAAAGGATTTAGCAGTACAGCTTAGCTGAAAGCTATTAGTCTCTTCCCCTGACCCTCTTTAATTCATTGGGTCGAGTCAAATTGAGCAGTCAGCCATGCTCGGGAGGTGTGGCTCTCATGCAGTGAAGATTACACCAGCAGAGCAATGATGCATCTTACAGAGGTGTCATTACCTTATGGCGGCAGCAGCAGCAGCAAGCCTGGCAGGCTTGTCACATTCGTCTTATTTAAGATCAGTGGATGCTGCCACTTAAGGGTTTGAATGTTTGCCTCTGTCAAATTTATGTGGAATATTAGCAGCCATTCACTAGCTCTGAATCTTTGCTGTCTTCTGTGCTGCAGTATAAAGTCGGGAGTGTGTTGCTGTTGTTGGGATGTTTCAAGCAAAACCTGCCTTGGGCTGTGACCACTTGTAGTGCAGGCCCTTTTGTTATCTTGAGGCGGGATATAAGGCTCCCCACAATCGCACACAAACACACAATTGATAGGCCCCACTGTTACATGTTCCCTCATCCTCGCCTCTCTTTTCCCCACTTTTCATTCCAGTCTGGGTTTGTATGATATGGGAAGGCTTCAAAGCCTCCCAACCCTTGTTTGACCAGAGTTGGTACAATCATAGAATTGTAGCATTGGAAAGGATCCTGGGAGTCACCTAGTCCAACCCCCTTTCAATGTGGGAATCTCAACTAAAGCATCCCAGGCAGATGGCCATCCAACCTCTGCTTGAAAACCTCCAGTAAAGGAGAGTCCACAACCACTTGAGGGAGTCCGCTCCACTGACTACACAGAAAAATACAGTAGATGTTGTTATGACCAGTGAGGTGGCTTGCAAGGTCTTTAGGTGGCAGGTATGGAAGTGGAAGAGTGGGATGCTCAATCAGTATCATGCAAGCACATGGCTGCTGAGTGAATGATAGTCTCTATTGTATATTGTGGAGATTTGGAGGCAATCCGTATGCATCTGACTGTGCAGGAAAAACACCTTTGATTTTTGTTTGTTTTATTGTGGAACACTTTATAGATCAATGTGTAAAACAGCCCTTCCATGCATAGAAGACTCATTCACACACAGAAAGGCACTTTTGGGTTTAACCCACTTTCCATCTGTCTAAAAGCTTCATTGTGTCTGGTGTAGCAGTGGGCAGAAGGTAGATCTGTATCTACTGGTAGATCTGTGTGATTTCAAGATCACCAATTTCTGTTGTTCTTTAATAACCAAATTAACTCCCTTCCTAAATGATACTCTTGAAATGAAGAAAGGAGGAGTGTCATTGTTGCAGGTAGTTGTGGCTGGGTTGCCATCAGGAGTAAACCTTTGTGAAGAACTTTCAGTGCTGGCAAACAAATGCCTTGGGCTCAGAATTCCTCGATTCTACATGCGTCCTCTGCAGCTGGCTCCGGTTCATGGGTTCTAGTAAAACACACAGTCTCTCCTGCAACCACAAAATCTGCCCATCCCTGTTCTAGTGTGACAGGGGCTGCTTTATAAGGAAATATAATTGTACCTGATGCTATAAACTTGCTGGTGCTCAAGTGGTTTTTGACTAGGTCAGTGACCTGGTTAAGAGATCACCGAGAGCTACACTTGAGATCAGAAGAGGGCAAGATACTGTCTCTTTCATTTGTAATAGCCACATCAAGATTATGGAATTATATATTTGTAATCCTTTGCAAAGATGCTGTTTTTCACTGCTTCTTTTTCTGAATATGTTCAAACGTGACAGATTTCTTTTACGGGGACAGAAAAATATATCTGTCCAGCAGACAGATTAAACATGAGCTAGAAAAGATAAAGGGTGTGTTGAAATGACAGTGAATTTTTACACCAGCTTATGGTGGTGCCATTGAAAGGAATTAATTAATAAATGCCCAGCAAAGGAAGGGCAGGGGAGAATAAGAAATCCCTTATTTAAACATCAGTAATTAAAATGACACCTACATCCCACCTCCATTTTTTCTCCATGCTGTTGACAACTACTTGTAACTTTGTTGGTTGTTAATTTTCTTCAGCCATCCTTTTCCCCTCAAATGTGACCATGCCTTGTTACTTACACTGTAGCTTACAGAAGTGACACACTTAATATCGGGGGGTCCAAACCTGGATATCTACCAGTGGAGATGGAGATCAGGTAAATGTGCACCTGCTCTTCCAAAGCAAAAGAGAAATGCCCTTTTGGTTTACTCTTGGGAGGGAGCTGGAGTGAAACATGTAGACGGGACCCCAGTCTCAGTTGCACAGTGGCGGGTGATGGAGATGGTGGTGATGACCATCAAACATCATGTCACCAATATGGGAAAGCCATGTCTGCAAATCTGGAGAAACCCATAGATCTTGGTTTGCAAGTAGTGGCTTGGCTCAGATTGCCCAAAACACTGGCAAAGCCAGAAGGAGTTGTGGCCCTATCCACAGAAAGGTCTCTGTAGAGAGCTACAAAATACTTAAGATGACACCTTATCAAAGGGAAGGTACTAATACAAAATTGCATTAGAAAATGGAATATGTGAGCTTTTTGGACTAGGGAGGGAAAAGAGTGTCTCTAAATTTCTCTGTTTTTCTCCCCACAGACACTTAACAAGAACAATTTAATACCAGATGACAGGACCAACTTCTATCCTTTGCAGCAAACAAATGTGTACACAACCACCTATTACCCCAGTACACTGAATAAGTATGACTACAGGCCTGAGGCCTCCCCAGGAAGGACCTTTACCAACAGCTGATGATGGACACCAAGAACTGGATCGCTTCCTTTATGATTTTTATTTTTTAAATTGAGTTTATGGACCAAATATTGGCCCAGTCTCTAGATGTAAATATTATACAGTGGGCCTTTTATTTTCTCTTTTATCAGTGGTCTTACATTTGAGTAGTACATCTCCTTAAGTGGACCCACTGCTTATGGACAATGGACCATCTTGCCTAAGATTTTTTGAGGAGTCCTCAGCTAGAGACGTCACATACTGCTATGGATATTTATGGCTGGAGATGCCTTTGTGTCTGATGCCATGACAGTCCAAGAACCAACCATTATATGCTAACTTTGTGTGGAATGGTACTTGGCTACCCAGCACTGCTTCAGAAACTCAGTGGACATGGAAGACAAATGCCTTCAATGCGCTGAGATGCGTCCTTCATAAGCCTACAGGTTAATGGTAGTATGAATGTCATCCACAAGAGAAGCCTTATCGAACATTGTGCTCAAGATTCTGGTGTTTAGGTTTGGGGGTTGATCAGTGTGTCATCACCATTTCCTGCGACACATTGAAATAATATGCAGCCTTCAATGGAAAAAAAAAAAGTCTAGTGAGATAAACAGAACAAAGATAAGCTTCTTCACGCAAAAGTAGTATTTCGAAACATTTCCAGCCATAGTTTTGAGGGAAATGTAGGATGGCATTACCTGAAGTATAGGTTTGGGTGCTTGAAGCATGGGCTCTGGGTAGAAGAGAATTTATCCCACTGGGGAAAATATGATGAGTGGAACAAGAGCCATGGAATATCTTGATTTTGGAAGGGGTGGGGCAACTATTTTCTTTTAACTTTGATTGTGGTAGTCTCTTAAGGAGCTGCTAGATTGATGGCCTTGCTGTCCTTGCTGTCCTTGTTGAAATCACCAAGCTTTGTGCTAATGCTGATTTTATTTTTTATAATTTTTTATTCACTTGGGGGAAAAATGTTTTGAGTTCGGTTTGTCTCTGAAGAATGTCTTCATAGCATAGTCTAACCCATAAAGCCTACTGCAGATTCCTTCAGTGTCTTCCAGCTAGTACTTCTCCATGGAAGTACAATGTGCACCATCAGTTGACAGTGTCCTTCTGTGTCTGAGCAAGAAGAAGAAAAAGTAATTCTGCTTCGGTAAAGGTAAAAAATGGAGTCTGTAGCCTTTTCAAATAATAATAATCCAGTCCTGTTTTGAAATGTTATTCTTTGTATATGTGTGATTGTGTTAGACCAGTGCAGAAGCCATGTTGTCTTTGGACAGGTGATTGTCTGACATTCATGTCTAGCCAATGCACACCACGCTTTAATGGACATTCCCAGTGTGTCTGGCAATGTGAGCGAGTTTGCCATTGTTGTTCAGCATAGCTCCTGGTGCTAAGAGATGGAGACTGCCACAATGCAGAGCATGTAATAAGAGTCCCGGCATGAATGATGAACAATTCCAGAGCTTGGGGATTCTCCTCCATATCTTCTTTCAGCAATGACCGTATCTATTTGTAGTTGCTGGCTTGACATTTGTCCAAGCCGTTTGTTTTAGATTCAGGTTCACTGTCTGGCAGCCAGACCTGTGCTCATTACTGTTGCCACCTTTAAAACACATTTTGGACATATAATCTGAATGATGGCACAGTCGAGACCATTAACACAGGCAGGACATGCAAACCGGTCAGTGGCTCTGTGTTCATGATGCAAAATGGCTAGTTTGAATAGGGAGAGCAATCCAGTGCTGATGCCAACATCTGATGTTACCTTATGCAACCACGTATCATAAAACATTGGTGCCTAAATTGTGAATGGTATCATTGGCTGAAGTAGTCTGGATGGATGCATGGGCTGTAGATTTTTGGGGGGATTTAGATATGCAACCTGCTGGAGTTTTGTTGTTTTTGCTGTTTGCTTCCATGTGCCCATGACTGAGCACTTGATCAAATTGCTACAGACTCTAATCCAGACTCTGCTGGGGTTTCTGTTGCACACATGAGGCTCTTTTGAGTGCAGAACATCCCATTCACCTGACAAAAGAAAGCTGCTGCACATGCAGATCTGTCTTTTCCACCGAAATGATTGGGACACTTGCTCGTAATTGAGCTCCATCTGAGCCTCTATATTGTGTAAGAAATGGCTGGATCAGTGTCACTGTTTCAGAGGGTGCTGCAAAATTGTAATTTATTTTGCAACAGTTCTTAAAAAGGTATATATGCAAATGAATTAAACCTTTCGTTCACTCTTTTTTTACCATAAAATAAGCCAGATCTATTTTTCAGTTAGATAAAGACTAGAATTTATTTTATTACATAGAATATTTTCCCATTCTGGTTATGCAGCATATCTTTCTTTCTCCAAATGCCAGAAATCAGGGCAGGCTAGGGGAGGGATATTTTTAGTTAGGATATTCCAAATTCATTCTTCCCAGGCATCTGAATGTGAAGAATGATACCCTTTCAAAAATATGAATGACAATTGCAACGTGGGTGTGCAGATGCCATTTCAACAGAAAGTAGGGTGAATGGGTGGAAAAGAACATCTGAGCTTTTTAACATTCCATTAATGTTTGCATGGCAGTACAATTCTTTAGGGGCAACATCTAATGCAAAATAAGAGCAGTTTCTTATCACATGGCAGGTTAATGACATAGGGCATAGTGACATTCTTGCATCCTAAGTTAATTTAGTGTTTCAGAACCCAGCTGATAATGTCCACAGTAGAGCGGTCTGATTCTCTAGAGGGGTTTTCTAAACACCTGGTATTTATTACACTTGGGGTTGTCATAATGGATGTTGTAGTACACACCGGAAATGTATTTGTTTTGGCAGTGTTGCTTTTGACAGCAGGGCTTAGTCAGCAAGGAAACAAAGCCCCCTCCCAGTGTTTGATGTGGAAACTGAATATGCAAATGTTTGGGAATATCCTTCAGAGGAGCAATGCATTTTTGCCATGGGGAAGAGACCCAGCTCTCTTACATCTAGTGGGGCACTTTGCACAGCAAGTTTCTTTTGAGACTCATGGGATTTCCTAAACCAGTTCTATGTAGCAGGAGGCAGCCATTAAAGTGTCATCAAGTTGCATGCAACCCCAGAGATGCTGTGAGGACTGTGCCCAAATTCTGTACGGTCAAGTGCTACAAAGGATCTCTCATCCACTTTTTGTTTTACTTTTTTTTAACCACCTTTATAAGCTTAGGCAACATCTACAAGATTCAGTTGAACAGATTTGAAACTAGGGCTCTCATTTTGAGAGGGATATGTTGAACCCAGGGAGTGGGACAGAGAGCAAAGAACACAGCAGATTCAGATTCTTTTAGAACGGAGGTTTAAATAATAGCAACTACAAATCCTGTTTTACAAATCGTATTTTGGAGGTTGTCCTAACTCTTCACTTTCTCCAGATGCAGGGAAGAAAATGGCTTTTCATATTTGGGTAGGAAAATGTTAGCTTTTGATTTCAGAATCATAACCTGTGGTTACTCAAATGTGAGGAACTATCACCCTTGTGTTTTGTCTCTTTTTGAAAAAAATAATAGCTTTTTGCAGGAAAGAAGTATGAGCACTACAGTTGCACTGCTCTTATGCATTCTGATACAGCAGTTTCTTACAAGCTGCCATAGAACTCTCCCTCTCAGAAAAGGGGCAGAAGACATATCTATCGTTTCATAGCTGTGGAGCTGCTGCTGCTGCTGCTGGAAATTGTTAAAATGAATGTGGCCAAACCTTGCTAGCAAGGGAGCTGCACACATCAGAGAAGGTGTGCCAGACTTTGGCAAGTCCAGTGTGTGGAGAGTGCAAGAGCTGATCTAAGTGAGTAACATTTGCTCATCTTTCCTGCCTCTTATCCCAGTGCCCTCTACTGCCATGTGACTACAGAGAATGCTTAGACTGATAAAGCAGCAAAGCTTAATCACCATACTATATGGGAGCCCTACACAGATTTGCTTTCTCTTTCTGGCAGCACCAGTTGTGATGCAGTTTCTTGAACCTGATGATGTTTTGCTACTTCTGCCAAACTAGTAGTGCAGCAATCAAATCTGCCCTTTTGGTTTACGATGAGGATTTATATTTTAACAAATCTACATTGACTTTATTGCTGCAAAGCTAGTTAAAAACACCCTGCTCTTCAATAATATGCACATTCTAATAGAGAAGGGGGAGAACCTTCTTTATGTTAAAAGTAAACCTTTGAAAAATAATGAGGTAATGGCATTGGAAAGGTGATTTGAGTGTTTATTCATCTCTTGCAGCTTACCTAGCACATGAGTTACTGTATACATGTGTACCTGCTGCCTTATTTTTTTATTTTTATTTTTTAGAGAATGAACTTAGATGAAGATCTGTGTAGGAAGTGGGTATGATTTGAATCCCTTTGCAGGGCGGGGGTATAATTTAGGATTGCTTCCCCATTCTAGCATTACAAAATCTAATGTTAAGAAAAAATTATATCCAGCAATCAAACTAATTAACTCAGTCCATTTAGTCACACCAAATGTGGGACTTTATTACACAAGCAAAATAAAAATGTAAAGTTCATCATAAAGTCCCCTTACTCAATCCTGTGTATGTTTATATATTTATAACACATACAAATGGTATATGTACTGCTGAATGGTCTAAAAATAAATTTAGAATAATAAAAGCAGCACTTGGACTTGAGGTTTCAAAGGGGAACCCAAAAGAGAAAATAACAAACTTTTCATAGGTGAATGAATTTTGTTGTTCAATTAAAATTGAGGAGTTGACTTTTGTAGCTAGAACTGTTCATCTTCCCAGCCCACAAAAAATCCATTCCTGTTAAGAATGGCAAAGTAAACAATGTTTGTATTTGCTCATACTTTATGAATAAACAGTCCAAATTGACTTAGTATATTGGTCCTATTGTTTTTAATTATCAATAGAGGTGTGTGTAAGGAAAAACTAAGCTGTAAGTAGGAATAATAATAATAATAATAATAATAATAATATGAGCTGGGCCCATTGAGATCCAATTTCATTTATGTATTACAGTAAGCCTGCAACTTTACCTTTTGCGCATATATATATATGCCTGGGGGGGAATTAGAAAGGGAGCAGGGTTCTGGGAAAAATGACTTTAGCCACCCATCCACCATTTAACACAATGGGTTTTGAGTATATGTGGTTTTGGCTTCGGGCACGATCCCCAGACTGTAACCTCCACACAAATTGCAGGTGTACTGTACTGCAAAAATCAATTGCTTTCAACTTGGTTAGGTGGTATTGTAGATGCTCTTCTACAGGTAAATAAATACTCTTTCATCTTCTAGGCTACTATTCCAGGTTGAATGTAATGGTGTTAAGGTGCTATAGAGTGAATTTAAGAAAAAATGGGTGACTTCTGACCTTGCGGTTGTTGGGCGCATCCAACTTTACGTTCAGTATTCAGCGCATCCCAAATTTAGCCATCCCTATTTCTTTTTGCAGGACTTCATTTTGTACTTGCTGAAAATGAGTTGAGAGGCAAGAAAGAAAAGAGAAAAAGCTACATATATTAGTGGCTGTAGAGAGAGGGACTGGTATAAATGGTACTCAAGTTACCTTCCTGATTTTTTAAGAGGTATGAAATGTCCTCAAGCTACAAAATAGGCTGTAGTGCACAGTAGCATATTCACACAATAAAATTTAATTTTAAGCTCTCACAAGACTATTTTTACTATCACATGCTAAAACTATCCCTCTTGAATTGGTTGTCAGTTATTCCCAGTGGGAAGAAAACTCCCATTGGTGCAAGAGAGAACTTGCATCTCACTGGAAGAAACTCCCATTGGTGCAAGAGAGAACTTGCATCTCACTGCAATTTTGATCCAAACTACAGGAAGAATAAACTGGTTAAAGCCCCGTTCCCACAAAAACACACCAGCCCCATCTAGTTTACCCTTGAGTCATCTCTAAGTTGAACTATTCAGGTGATACCTCAAGCTATTTTCTGGAGAAACATCCAGGAATTTTAACAGCATTTAAAGAGCTGGACAAATTCTAGAAACCTGCCAAAGTGAGATTCCTTAGGGGTGATCTCTGCTATTTGTGCCAGATCTACTTTCCAGGAAACAATGCATTCTAAATTAGCAGCTGTATGCCTGGCTCCTAAGCACATTTGCCTGAAATTGAAACTCCACTATGCACGTGGAACACCGTTCTTGCACAGATAAGACAGTAGATTTTGTGCCACTTTTGCTGTGGGGTCTCTGGATCAGGAAAGTAAATCTCATTTATTTGAATACAACTATTTAGAATTGGCTGGCTTTTGTGGTAAGGCACTCGCACTGTCAACATGGAATCAGTGTTTCAATAGCCTGGGATAGAAAGCATGGGTTGCAATACGATAAAAGTTGTTTTCCTGCTTCTTTGTTACCTCACCTGGACCCAACTTGGAACCATTATTATTTGGAGGACACAACTCCCTTCCATCTCAGCCAGCATGGCCACTGTGGGTGTTTGGGCTGACCGCACTGGCAGGGCAGCCAGGTTGGCAAGGCTATCCCAACATACATATTGTGTATCAGACACATTGTACCAGTGGTGATATTTGCTTCCAAATACTTCCACTTGTACTAAAATAATCACATCCTGTCCACATATTTATTATATGGAAGGTTAATGGGTCTATTTCCCTCTAAGGTGTTTCTCTCGTTATAAGAAAAATACCATCTATAAATAGGTCCTGAAAAGCACCAGCTTCCTAATATTACACTATAAGCCTGCATTTATTTGCAGTAGGTTCAGAGCTATTACACCGCGAAAGCAGAAAAAAGCCCCGAGGCATAATTTGAGCCAAGGCTCACTGGTGAATCATTTCAAAACATTGTCAGTGCAGTGGCTTAGCCCTGCAATACCTAAAGACAGTGCGCGTTTAACCATGTGCAGAATATTCCAGCCCAGTTTACTCACCAGTCCATCTCCCGGGCCCAAAGATGTGATGTCTTAAATAGGCATGCACCTCTTGGAGACACCAGCGTTTGTTTCAATTGTGAATATAGACCATTTTCTCCCACCTCCCTCTTCTGCTTCAGGATGAAGCTTTAAGAACACATAGATCCTTCGTTTGTAATTTGAAAGGCAAGTTTTTAAAGATAAGAACATGTTTACTGAAGGGCAATTCTTGATTGCGGGGACCCGAGTCGCTAGTAGGAGGGATGTGTTGCAAGTTTACACTGAGGTCAGGAAGAATTCCATAAAGCCTTGAGGTACAGAAAAGATAAAAGTATGTAGAGGGCAGTCAGCTGCACAACTAGCTACTCTCAGCCAGTATCCAAATGTGTGCATATTTGAAATGCAATCTAATTCATTTTTAAAAAGTAAAGCACGAGGAAACACAAATGGGAGATGAAGATGGGAGATACCTCGACTCTATTTTGTAGCTGAAGTGGAGATAAATGACAGCTCTTGAGTATATAAGTAGAGATAATTATTATCACAACAAGAAGCAGAGTATATGCCTTGTGAAGCAAAATAGGAAAAGAAAATATTATCAGACTCTGTTGTGAAGGCATAATACCCTTCCTATGCAACTGAACACAATGGTACTGTTAGAATAAAGGTAATGTATACTGTTAACCACTGCCTTTAGACACTGTGAATTTTAGGGGTGGGCTGGCCTTCTGTATTTTTATAAATTGTACTATGTAAAGAAGAATTAAGAAATAAAACTCAAACAACCTACTAAGCTTCTGAGTTGTTTGTTAGCAGTAGATAAGATGACAATGGAGTTTAAAGCTGTGGCTGAAGCAAAGGTGCTGAAAGAAATTTATCAATAGTAGCTTCTGGGCAAAGTCCTCATGTTGGTTCCAACTTTTGATGTAGACATAAAATCCCATTATCCATGGAATCCAAAACTTGCTAAATAAGATTAGGGTTCTGGCCACATTACTCCATCACAGGGGAGTAGAAAGAACAGACATTCCCTTCTGCGGAGCCTGCCTCCCCTGGATGAAGTTTAGAAACCGTCCCTTCATTTCAGAGAGTGTGCTTGACAAACCACCTTGACACACATTTATTTGGATATCACAAAGCCAAATGATTTTCAGTAGCTACTAGAAATGCAGCTCCCAGTATATTCAGAAAATGAAAATATTGAACTACTATGGAAGTGGATATTAGCCCCCAAACTACCAATTATAGAAATGGTACAAAACAGACTTGCTTCTCTCTATGTGGTGGGGGTGGAGACGCCCTCTGGAACAGTTGTCAACTGTCCCTTAAGGTTTATTGTGGGATAGGAGATAAATTATTCCCTGTCTGAAATACAAAGTAAGGAAATAAGTGCAAAGTAAATTATGATGATAAAAAGACATGAAGAAAAAATGTCCTAGGGTAAGTAGGGGCAATCCAAGTCATCCTATGTAAGTCTGAAATAACCACTGAGAATAATTTTGATTCCAAGGAGGACTACTCGGGACACTTATCCCCTGTAGAAACAAAAGGTAGTAAAACAACCTACACTGTCCTGGACAGATACTTTTCAAAAAGAAAGGGAAAGATTGGTTGCACAGGAGACCTTCTACCCAAGTAACCATTGGATACAACCCTATACAAAATTAATATACCTTAATCCATTGAAAAAAATGTATTAAATCCTACAAAAGCTAGTCAATTAAACAATCCACACTTCATTAAATCAACTGGAGGCACATTTCAATCCATTACTTAGACAATCAGCATTTAAATAAACCATAACTATGTTTAGCAATCAGCTAAACAAAACGTAGTCATTAAAAAAACCCAATTAACTGTCCTACTATTCATTCTAATTGATTTCCCCCCAAGAATAATACATTTATAGGAACTCTATTGCCGCAAATTAATGTTTCTAATACAAAAAGCCAAAGGAAAACATTCATCGCATGTTCACTCTTACTTAACTCAAATTCATCAGTTCATTATGCTGCCAATTCATTGTAGATACTAATCTCCTAATCCAGAGGTTGATCATTAATTCCTGTTTATTGAAGAGTATCAATACTTGGTATCTAAATGGGACTCCATGCTTTCGTCTGCTGAAAGCAGTATGTATCACACACACAGCCTATTGCAAACATATATCAAGACAGTTTACAATAAATCAGTTAAAATGAATAAAAATAACCCCAACACCATTAACAGCCAGTACAAAATTTAACTTAAAAAGTTTGACAAAGGACTGGTATCAGTAGCCAGCACTACAGTGGGGGGGGGGGGGAGTATTCCAAAGAGTGGGCACCACAAAAAAAAAACCCTCTCTGGTTGGGAAGAAGAGCTTCTGCAGAATGTGGAACAACCAGGAGGGCCTCAGTAGGTGGCCTTAGTGAGAAGCCAGGTCTGTACACTTATTTTATAGTATAACCTTTAAAATACAAACAGAATGTACTTACAGGGACAAATAACATTTCCTTGCAGCCGTTTTAGGACTTCAGCCTTTGTTCTTGCCAAACAGGATGATCCCTTCTGGTGGTGGTGCAGTAAAATATTTATGGGAACAGTAGCTCCTACCTGGACAGATTAGTAGCTGGAACCCAGGCCGCAGGAATGTTGCCTGCTTGCTAAACCATAGTACTGAAAAAGGAGAAGCAAGGCAAACCATGTGGATAGGGGAGAGGGATATGGAAGTAACAACTCCCTTCGTTACTGGTCCTATCTTCCACCATGATAGCTTATCCCTGAGAGTAAGTGAGTCACTAAAGAACCCAGCAAGCTTCATAACTGAGTAGATTTTCCCAGTCCAAGTCAACAAAAGTCCAAGCCCATATAAAACACTGGAACCAGTAAACTTGGAATTTGCTTTCTAAACATCTATTCAAGGACACATGAATCTCTCTATCCATAAGGTGTTAAGAAATAACTGGAGCTGGTGGGGATTTTCATTCAAGATGTCTTAAGCACAGTAGCTCCAATGAGTTCACCCATCTCTGCCAGCTTCAGAACCAGACCCATTCTCATGTGAACTGTTCCTCAGCTTTGCATGTGCAGGCAAAGATCTGCTTGCTCCAATGAGGTAGGACAAGGCTTGTTCACATGATTAAAGTATTCAACTCTTGTCTCAGATTGGTCATCGCTTCCCCAGTCATAAACCATAAAATTTCTTCCCCCGCCTTGCTACTGTTAATATATCTTTCAACTTCCTCTAACTGAAAAACTCTTTCTAAGCACCTACCTCAGGCATAGGCAAACTTGGCCCTCCAGATGTTTTGGGGCTGCAACTCCCATCATCCCTAGCTAACAGGACCAGTGGTCAGGGATGATGGGAATTGCAGTCCCAAAATAGCTGGAGGGCTGCGTTTGCCTATGCTTGAGTTCTCTTCTCTTAAATTGGAATTTGAAACACTTGAGGCAAATATAATTTATGTATTGCTGCCTCATTTGGGTTTATTTAATATTAATCCATTGGCACATAATTCTGTATCAGTGTATTCTGTATGATCAAACCGTTAGGCTAAATTTATGGAAGTGTTTTAATTTATTAGCCTATGTTTACTGGCTGCATCCATTTTTTAAAAATGTATGCACTCAACCAAAGTATAATTTGCCACTGCAGCATGACAAGTGCCTTAAAGCATAATCCTACCCACACTTACCAGTGAGAGCCTCACTGAGCTCAACAGGGCTGATTTTTACTAATGTAGATAGAACATCGCACTCTTAGTGACTAGTTCCACTTGCCTGAAATACAAAGAAATGAATATAAAACTAAAGTTTGACCATCAGAATTTCTTTACATCTGGAAGGGTTACCAGCTCTTCCCTCTCCTACTTTATATTTCTTGCCCTATTTTAAAGGCAGGGGACAATTAACAAGGCCTTTAAGATTCCACTAATTCATAGTAATATTGTGCCCCTGAACCTTTGGCTTCAGACAAACATCCTGAATTTTACTATGCTAGATCTTCAAACAGGGCTGATTGTGTGGTGTTCTTTTTTTTAAAAATCAGCTTTAGACCCTTTTGCTATATATGACCAGGAAGCCAATAGACTTGAATTTCCAAGGACACTTCTCTTAACACAAAAGAAGAAAATGGGCTATTTACTTGCTTCAAGAACCAGAGCCATATGATCAACATTTATAGGCTGAAAGACTAGTCCCAATGGTCTTGAAATAACATTTTTTATCATTGTTGCATATCACTATAAAATGGGCCCATTTTGATTGAGGGATGATCATAGATTCTTATTGGGAAAATGTTATCGCTCTCGTCCCTTTTATTAATCAAACTAAAGACCATGGAAAGTGACAAGAGTCAGGGACACTTGTAGTTTATGTTCCGGTGCAACTGGAAATTTATATCACAGTCTTGTGCTGCAAATTACACCATAATATCATAAAAAATAGATTGGATTTCTAATAACCTGAAACCAGCTACACCTGCATGCATAATGCCTCATTCCTAGTCAATCATAAGCTATAATTTTGAGAGTTTTCATATTCACAAATGTGCCTCTGGGAATTTATTTTTTTAATGCATCCGATTAGAAAGTAATTGAGAGGCACCACATCAGTAAAAACAAACTTAGTGTGAACTAGATTGAGCTTTATCCCCTAGATTCCTTAACACTTTACATGCGGGGAATTTCTAAATGGAATTGTTTAGCATTAAGGCACATTTGTGCACAATTAGCACATCCACACATCCTTTGCTAATTGGTCTGCAATGTAATGCTAATCTACTCTTCAACTGACTAAAACTACAACATCTCTAGGAAGCAACATGTTTGTCCTTCCTCCTTTCTCTAGTTTTCCACAACAAACACACCAAAATATAAAGAGCAGAAATTCTAAACTTTGTTTTTGTTATCCAAAGCATCTTTCCTTCAGTACAGCACAAGTGACACTTACCTGTGCCTTCAGCTTGTCTGTTGAGAATACAAGGTAAGATGTATTATCTTCGTCCATAAAAAGCCAAATTCAGGATTAGGACCTGAATTTACCAGGTTACTATTAAAGCCATCCCATTTGAAAAAGTTCACATCAACAGAATCAGTGTTAGATGAAATCTGAGGCATAACCTTGATATTTTTTGTCCCAAGTCAGAAATGACTGTGACTCATCATATCAGACATAAATGTTGTACATTTTTCTAGGTTAAACAAATACTCTGAGGAAAATACATAATAAATATAACAAAACATGTAAACTTTTTTTAAAAAAACACACACACACATTAAAACCATAATTACAGACAGGTGTTTTTACAAGCTTTATCCAAATCCTGAATCATCATCTTATAGATTAAAGAACAGAACAGTAGCTTTTTTTGTTTACAAGGCACAGCTTGTCACAAAAACCAGCCCTTGATGGGATAATTTGAGGCCAATTCTGAAACAAGAAACAAAGATTCTGTTGCTTGTGATTTGGAAGATCATCTCATGGAACTGTCTTGAGAAAAGCCCAACTTATTTTTGATTTTTGACAATTCACCAAAAAATTGCATGTCCAGTTCTTCTGACAGCTGCCATTTGTACAATGACCTGGAAAACGATCCCTTGTTAAACCTGTTCCTAAGCTTGCATCTGTTGCCAACAGACATATGACAAGAAGCCATGTTGGAATCCTCCACAACAAAGCCAGCAGCAGATACCTCAATGAATATTGCCATCGCTCTAGGATATTATATGGCATCCAAGCACAAAAGATGACTCACAAGCTACAATTAACCTTTTTAATGTGTATCAAGTATTACACAAGTTAACACCAAACACTTACAGCAAGATTCCAGTTTAAAGAGAACTCCAAAGTGATAGGTGAAGTTTACGTTTCTAGATGTATTAGACAGTGGGTTTTAAATAAGTTTTATTAAAAAATAAAAGACATCACAGACACAATCCATGAGAACCCTGTCCTACTTAAGTTCCAAAGGGAAAATAATAATGAATGGGAATAGGGCAGGACCACACCTCTAAATTTATTTCCATGAGATGAATGCAGGATATGCTTCTGACAGATTGTGCCCCATGTCAGCATATTACATACAAAAGTAGAACTTGCCCTAAAATAAAAATATCCTTTTTTCCTACAAAATTACAAAAAGCAAAATGCTTACAAATCCTAATGAAATCATTTTATGTTCTATGTATTTGTTTTTACAATTTCAGGTTAGATTTACAAAAAGTCATACCCACAAATGAATCGTTTTTACTACAGGTTCACACCACCAGGCCTAGTTAAAACAAATCCTGAGATGCAATTAAAAATCCATGCATTTTAACATATAAAACTTTCTCTGAAACATAAAAGTGAGGATACTGCATATCGCAGAACATGCAGAATTCTGACAGGTGAACGACTACATGCATATAAAAAAGTTGAGTTCAAAGAAAAGCTTAGACATGAGAAAACAGTGGCTGTAAAAAATTAGTTAAGCTAAATGTGGAGTTACTGAATTGAGGTTTGTCGTGAACCTTAAGCAAAGGACAACCAACCTAAGATCAGACCAAAGTGTTTTTGACATTTCACCACAGCTCAAGCCAATACTCCTCAACACCTGTGTGACCCAGTTTACCAAGCACTTTCTCTTTATTTAATGGATTGTGTTGTTTCAGAACCTGCAGCTGTATATCCAAATGAAACAAAAATATGGATCTTAAGATGTCAAGTTGGACAACTGAAGGCTCATGGGAGATAGCAATAAACCTCTCCAGCTCACATTGGGAAATCCTGACACTAGCTTCAATTCTTCCCATATCTGAAACATTGCAGATACAAATACAGTAAGAATGCAAAGTGCCCTAACTGGTACAAAAAATGTAGAGTGCAATGAAGGCAAACTGTAGAGGGGTTTTGATCCTGAAACTTTCAGGCTCCTAGGTTGCTTTGTTCTGGAGGGGGAAAACAGAAAATGTAAAAAAGACTCTGCTACATGTTCAGAAACCCAAAGGAAGGACCAATGCATATGCTGTCATTGCATAGAACAGAAAAGCCACTCAACATGGCACTGCCAAAAAGAATTAAGCTTTTCTTCTTTAAAAGAATAAAATCCAAGCCTTTCTGGTTGTGAAGATATGCTTCAAAAAGTGTTGGCAATGGAGGGTGAAATCTCAAAAGCCAGAGTTAGGGGGCAGTCTATTGCCAGCTCCTTGAACCTCTCAATCAGTAGCACAGATAGGAATATATCGTACAACATTAAAGCATATTAATTTATGTAAGTTTCTGAATTCATTTCTCTTTTCAGTCAGTGGTCTTCTAGCCTGGGTTAAAGAGGATCCTAGCCCATTTCCAGGGGTGGCAGTGCAGACTTCTACTATACAATTGCGTTTTCCATGCCGTAACAAAGATTCATTGATTTCCTCATATAAACCCAGATCATGACGCTTTCCTAACATGCCCTTTACCACACCCTACTGCAATTATCTACATTTTCTTCTATCTATTTATTTACTTATTTCATTCATTCATTCAAATATAACACATAAAAATTGGTTTTTATCTATATTTTCTTTAAAAATACACAATTCAGTTATTATAAAGTATGTTAGTGTATTTGAAGTAATGTATGGCTGCTTCTTAATGCAAAAATCTTGGATCTGGGGGTGGAGTGGAATTTTTTATCTTAGAATAGGGCTGCCACCAATTAAAATATCAATAATGAACTCAGGTTTAGTCAAATAATTAAAGAATTAGTCAAATCTGCACAATTATTGCATATGAGAAACTAAGGGTTGCACCCAATGTGGCATAAGCATAAGGCAATCTCACTCAGCACCTTGCTCCCCCCGCCAGTACCCTGCAACCCCTTGCAGCCCCAGAGGACAGCTCACAATGTTGGGCAGGTTCTCCCAGCCCTTTGGAGAGGATTTTGGCAGGCACAGTGGCCTGTAGAGAGGGCAAAGAGAAAGAGCTCATGCAACATGGGATACAACCCAGTAGTTCTAAATAAAAACGTGTGCGGTAGCACACATCATCTTAGAAAAGGGACTCCCCATTCTCTCACACAAGGGCTGGAGATACTTCTATGATGGAATTGGTCATCAATAGTACTTATAATTACCGTGTGTGTGTGTTCATTTGATCAAAATATTTTGATTAACTGATTACGTGATTAAATGTCACAGACCTTATTCATTTGTTTCTGCATGCACAACGCAGCCACACTGACCAGTATTTTCCATTTCACATGCGAAAATAATTCCACATGCTTATCTTGTTTGAACTTCTAGGCAGGACGCAAGTCACCAAGCACGGACAGAGGTGGGCATTCTTTCCCCCAAAGCTGGATCAATGATCAATGATAAAAAGATTTGGTGCATTCTCTCAGGAACATTTTTAACGCTCTGGCACGTAAATTCTTAACACGTTTACTCGAAATTAAATTTGTTTGAATGATACCAAATTCCCAAGTAAGTGTGGCTCTAGCATCAAGCTATGGGATGTAATTAGAATGGCAATCAGTGCCTTTCACTGTTAACTGATAAAATACTGATCTAAATTTAGATCATTTTATTATCATTTCAATATTTAGACATTTAGAGAGAATCAGTGTAAGACTGCTCTGAGAAGAGTTCATATTCCTGACTCATTCAAAACAGGGCAGATCTACTCATTTGAATGAGACCAAGCAAATGTCTAACAAATAATAAAACTTCACTAATTTATTAGAGAACATATTGTGCAGGCTGCCTGGAGCACAAGGTTAGATAAGATATAATCCACTGGGAATTTCTCCTGTACAAATTACATTGAATGAAGGGGGTCAACACAAGATTGTGCTGCTCCTATTCACTTCAACAGAACTGGCATGGAAGAACTTCTCTTTGGTGTCTTCATGATAGTCTATATATAACCCGAACCATTCCTATACAATTGTTGTATGTACCTATCTAACCAATCGTGTCACTTTCACTTTAATGTTGGGAAAGAATTGATGAGTAAAAAGTATAAGCAACCACATCACATCCAAAAAGTGTTTTCCAAAACACCTTTGCTGCCCTAGCAACTTGAGAAGTTACCACTATTATGCAATATAATTATAAAGCAGGTTAATGACCAAATCAAAATTGCTTGTATCAGAACCTTTATAGGCTGTCTTGAGCCACTGTATAATGTATAGCCTTCATATTAATTAATTATACCTAATGTCTATATATCTACTTCCCTTTTTAGTAAAGCACACACCTGGAGGTGGCTCATTTTGCATTGTGTGTTCAATCTTTATAAAATCAAAATGTTTTCCACACATTCAACAGCACGCACAAGGATATAACACCTCTTCAGGTTATGCCAGTATGCCTTACATATGAGATGTGAGAGTAGGCGGCCACCTTGTCTGAACAGGAGATCTGCACTACATAAAAGATGGGACAACAGATCTGTCTTATCCTAGACAGTGACAATAAAGTTATACCTGTATTATCTCACACACATCAGATGAAGACACCAAGTTCAAAAAGTGACCGGCCCAAGCACAACTCCAGGAAATGAAGCAGCAGATCCTACTCACATTTTCTAGTTCTCAGCCAACAAGTTGGGGATTTCTTTTTAACAGCACAAATATAAGAAGAAAAAAGGATACTATCATGATGTAGCCACCAAGCTGTCCTCTGACTAGGAGGACATCTACTTGCACCAATCTTCTAGTTCATTTTTAAGTGCTCAAGAGAAGAAAGACAAAACTCAGGAACAAAAAAATGCCTTGACTCCTCTTGGGAGCAGATTAAGAGTACACAGAGAGTTTCTTTCCCTAAAATCCCAACAGTGAGAAATGCCTTGAAGCGTAATCAAGGGGAACACTTAACCTGATTCTATGGACTCATTTTAGCTAATGCCACACAAATAACATGGCAGCCAGGAGGGGTATGTGTATGTAAAAAAACATCATCTGCTTCTTGTGAAAGTACTTCAGATATATACAGTTGCAATCCCAGTAGGATAACTCTTTATTAGCAAAAAGAAGGTTCAACCTTGATGTACCTGGGACCAGGATGTATTAATTGACATTGCTATTAGATGAATGCTAGATTGTTCCCTACTGGGCAATGAAAGGGTGTTAAGTGGATGGCCTTGTTCCTCCTTGTAGGTGTTGCACCCCAAGAGAAAAATCATGTGGCAAGAGCTGTGAGGAAGCCTGCTAAAAAAAATACAGAAAAGCCTGCCTGTAAAGTGAGGGGAAATCAGAATCTTTCTATACAGTCATACCTCGGGTTACAAACGCTTCAGGTTGTGCTTTTTCAGGTTATGGACGCTCCGAAACCTGGAAGTACCGCAACGGGTTACTTCAGGGTTTTGGAGGTTGCACATGTGCTAAATCGTGCTTTGCGCATGTGCAGAAGCACCAAATCGCAACCCGTGCGTGCGCAGACGTGCTGCTGCGGGTTGCGAACGTGCATCCCACACTGATCACGTTCACAACCCGAGCATCCACTGTATTGCAGATTAAAATGGCTATATTTTGGCTGAAAGGTACTTCTAAGAGAAAGGTTTTTCATCTTTCATGAGCTGTCGGGGATCAGTTCATCAAGCTGTTACATCCTATAAACCAATATGGAATACAAAACGGTACCATAACAACAACAAAAAGTTGGCGCTATAAAATGACACCAATAATTCCATTTAAGATCCTAAATGCAAATTGAAGAAATATTTCAGTTATCCACAGAATAAAATGACTGGACAAACAGAATAAAGCCATGTGTCTGAGAAATATTGCTTAATTTCTGAATTACAGTGGCCAAATGAATCAAGAGTGGCAGAATGGAACTTCTTTGAAGGAGTGAAACATATCCAAATTCAAAGTTCTCACTGAAGCATAATATTAGAATGTGGAATCCACAAATGCCCCTGAGCAAGTTGGCTTTGTTACCTCCTATTAAAAAAAATAGTCACTCAACTGTGTTATGTAAACTATGTCATTACTTGAAGAGATTGCTTTTCGAATGGACAATGGCACTAAATATATCATTAGAATTTCGATACTATGGAAATTTACTACTAAAAAATACGCTCGTAAGATTTGTATGTGCAAACATATTTTACACGCATGCACACAGACCGACTGACCAACGGAAGAGAACAAGCTCAAGATTAAAACTCAGTATTAACAGAGCTATAAGAATGTTCATGAAAGTGTTTCAAAATATTTGTGTTAGTAGAGAAGCATACTGGCCACAATTTAGTAAACACAGGTTGACAATTCCCTCTCTCAAATGGATGGTAGCAACATGTATTTTGCATAAGATTTCTTGCAAAGCATGAGCATGTGAGGCTTTGTAAAACCAACTGGAGAAGCTAGATTGGCTTTTGAAAACAAAGCCAACTAAATAATAGGTCTTGTAATACAGGATACACAGTACTGCAACTACCATGTTATGCAAAGTTCCAAGGCTGGAAACTGAGTTGGAATCAGACTTTGCTCCTGCTGGCGGACAAGGGAGATTCCCTGCTCTCCTGCACCCTCAGCCTCACCCACCTCCCTCAATGTTCCAGAGAGTTGGGCTGAAACACTGTGGGAGGGAGAAGAGAAATTGGTAAATGCTGCCCCCACCAGTGGGATCTTCCCACTGGATCGAAAGCTTTCTATAGAAGATAAAGTCTGGATCAATTTGATTTGCCATTTAATTTTGTTACCCAAAAGTACCACCACTGAATATCTGTTTAAAAACAAAATCACACATAATAGGCACTCTTTAAATTGTAAACTAGCTTGAAAACACACGTGACTTGTCACAGAAAAGCTATAAATTTTGTTCAGTCAGCTTGATAAAACATTGGGAGGACAGCTTGCAGTATTTGGATAGAGAAATGAATTAAAAATATCCCAGTAAAGGTAGTGCTGACCCATGATACCTTCACAACCGATGTCATTCCTATACTAAGGCAATTAATTGTTTTAGACATAACTGAATATATAGCACCAACTGATATAAGACCCTTCAATGTGTCAAGAAGGGGAGTGGTTAGAAAACATTAGAAATTGCTTCATAAGAAAATAAATGTAGTGTACAAGGGGCATGTCAAGACATTTATATGGATTTTAAATATTTGGCCATAGTTAAAATCCTAGAAGGATAAATTCATATCTACCTACTATTCTCATTTTGATACAGCTTAGAGGACTCATAGTGAGGGAACAAGTTGTTCAGCCCTGATTAACTACGTTGCAAATATTTGGCCATCAAAGTGACACTTGTCTTTTCATATACTACACCATGGGGGATAGTATATTGTTTAAAAAGCAGGAAAAATATTGGAACATCAGAATTCTTACTAGACTCTTTAGGCTGCAAAAATAGACTTTTTTGTGATGGTGAATATGTTCCTCCCTTAAACCCTAAGTAAGATATTCATTTTGTATCTATCTTGTAAATGGCTTGAGTTGGCACAAAATCTGTATACCCAGTTAAATAGCTTATTAAATAAAAATCTCACAGTTAATAAACTATAGCTTCTCCCTAACGCACATTCTTCTGAGTGTGTGCTTTTAAAAAAATATTCAAATTCCCATTCAAGTACAACACTCACCATCGTTATCAAGATAATAAAATCTGAAATTAGGAAGTGTACTTTAAAAACCACTTTGTAAGTTCAGTTAAAAGGTCAATGTTAAAACTGTTTAGGTTTTTTTTTAGCTTTGACCTTTGGTCTTTTCAATTTCCAAAGGAAAGAGGCAGAGCAGGGTTCTAACTTCCATCCTCTTCTGGAGCTCCCTTCTGTTTTGTGCTATCAAACGGAGACGATGACGTCGAGATAAAGTCTATCGTAGGATTCCCTGAAGCACAGGATGAGCAGAAGACTTAGCAGACAGGAGCCTGGGAGGCACCAGTTAAACCAAGAGAACTCTGGATTGGGGGGGGGGGGGAGAAGAAATTAGTCTTGAATATCGATGCAAGCATGGCCTACTTCATCATAAAAAACAGCCAGTTCTTTAAAAGCATCATAATTTAGGTTAAGGCAAACACTTCGGAGAAAGACCTCTGCAATCTTGTTGTCCTCATTGAAAAGACAGGTACTGTAAGAAATTGAGCTGGGATGCTCAAATAGGCCAGCACCCCTGCTTGACTTCTTCCAGCTGAACTGGGGCATGCAGGACAGCCTTGCCTATTCTGTGTCTTCAGTTGTTATGCTTGAGAACTAACAGAAACAAAACTATTTACACATAAACGAAAAGCATTATAAAGCATCAAAGATTTTGATTTAAGAAGATGCTGTGAGAATAAACACACTGAGACAAAATTTATCATTTGATTGTAACCCTTGTCATGGAACATTTTAAAAACAAAATTAATTAAATTTTAGCCATCTTAATTTGCTTGGTAAGTAAGCCACAATGATGGGATGAGGTCTTCACAACTCCTTTGCTGTGCAGACATTGTGGGGGAGAAAGATTAAGAGCATCTCTGCATCCTACTACAATTCGAAATGCTCACAAGAAAATTAGGCTTATACAGCTATGTGTCAGGAAAGCTGAGCATAGTGAGACCATATTTATAAATTGGATTTCAAATCCAGAGTCTGTAAATCATTCCAGAATGAGCTGTGAGTGCTTTTTAAAGATCTACAGGGTGTGTTCATTTAGTCAATTCTTTTGACTCCCATCAGCTATTCTTTTGCCTTCCTAGTCTTGTATTGAGAGAATATCATTTTAATCAACAACAACAGTCTGATTTGGCTTGTCAGGACAAGCAAATGTAATTTCTCCAGCAAAAGATGCAGTCCAAACCAATGCTGTCCAATGGCACCACCTACTAATAATATTTTTGCTATCAATTCAATCAAAAGATTTACCTTTCACCACACTGAATAGAATGTACACCAACTAAGTAAAATCACTAAAGTTTCCAGTATCCTCACATTCCTTTATGCTCCTCTCCCTCAAACTGCCAAATTAATACATGGAAACTATCCAACCGTAAGTGGTCTATATATTTGTTTAAAAGACGGCAACCGTCTTTATGGGGCTTTCAAATGTCAAAGCTATTTTTTTCTGGCCAAAATGATGTCAACTAACAAGAATGTGCTTAAAAAATAATAATTCAAAGCAAGAAACGAAACTTATGGCATTACAATGCGCCAGTAGCAGTCATCATGTGGGTTGTAAGTCAGCTCTGCTGGCATATCCAGTAGAAGTGTATACTGGGAGGCACTAACAGCAAAATCTGTGTATTCTATTCTCCCTCCAAGGAATCATGGCACTATAGGTGAGGATGATACTACAGTGGTGCCCCGCAAGACGAACGCCTCGGAAGACGAAAACCCGCTAGACGAAAGGGTTTTCCGTTTTGGAGGCGCTTCGCAAAACGAATTTCCCTATGGGCTTGCTTCGCAAGAACAGCGCTGCGTTTCTCCGCTCTCCCGGGAAGGCAGGCGGGGGGGAAGCAAAGACTTTTGCCCCCGCCGGCCTTCAGAAGAGGTCGGGGGACAGACTGTCCCCGGACCTGGTCTGAAGGTGGTTTCCATAGGAATGCATTAATTGATTTTTATTGCATTCCTATGGGAAACCGTGCTTCGCAAGACAAAAAACTCGCAAGACGAAAAGACTTGCGGAACGAATTAATTTCGTCTTGCGAGGCACCACTGTATGGCAGTTCTTGTGAAAGAACAGCAAGAGCTGAAGACCAATCAAATATGGAAAGGACTGATATATGTGAGGTTGCAGAAATATTCATCCTTTCAACCAATAGCTAAGGGCCATTGCATTCCTGCCTCGCTATTTACATGTGCACACAGGGCATTTTTCATGAACATGTAAACAACAGCATGTAGTGCATGCATACAACAAACAGATCTGCAAACACCTACACTCTAAGTATGGGAGATGTACAAGAAGATGTACATTAGGCTAAAGACCTTTTCTCTGTTGTATGAGAGGGTACATTTCAGAAGGGGGGTGGGGAGAAGAAACCCTGTCAACATTCTTCAGCTGGTTCCACACCCTTTGTGCTCTACAGGAGCAAAGCTCAGAGGCTTCAGGTTGAGCCAACCCTTTATCTCTATAGCATTGCACTGGGAAGGTATCCGTCAGGCCATTTTGAACAAACCAGGCCCATGTGACAATCAACTGTTTTTAGTGTTGCGGGACTAGATTGTGATTGCCGCTGGCTTGAAACCAGAATTATGGTGTATGATGCCTGGTGATCGAAATGTGGGTGGCCCTGCCCACCTGTCAAAAATGGAGGGACCTTGAACTGAAGGAGTTTCCCCTCACCTGCACTATAGCAACACATAACCCACAACTCTTCCTTCCTCAGTTTACGATCTTCTGAAACTTGTCTGAAAACAGGACAGTGGGGAGATACCCCCTCTTTTGCCAATCTGTAAATCGTGAGTGTGGTCAAAAGACCAGGTCTGGAAGATGAAAATGAAACCACATGCTTCTTCTGACCAACCGAAACAACCAGATTAGACCCTGAAGCATGAGATTGGATTAGTTTTATCGCTGTTTTAGCCTGCCTAGCTACATATGTTATTAATGGTCATAACATTACGTGGTTCTTTGTCGTCTTTTTTTTTAAAAAAAGCCACCACAGTATTTATCTCAAAGGCATCCCACTGCCCTGCCTTCAAAGGAAAAATTCTATGTGAAGATTTCAATCTTTGACTGGCAGACTTATAAAGACGAACACATAGGGAGGCCTATTCTTCTACAAATGCTAAGGGATTTATACACATCATTAGTGTTAACAGAAGAATCTCCATGAAGCTCCTCTTCCTGGTGAAGCCAAAAATAAAACTCCCAGCTGAAATACGTTGTGCTAACAAATTGATACACCACAAGCATCTAAATACTCCTTACCTTTATTGTAGAAAGTAAGAAAAAATAAAAGAACTCCCATGAACATGTTGCTTAGGAAAGTGGTCACGCCGCAAGTAATCCCTTCTGGAACAGGATAGACAGTTTCCACAAAAAGTTCAAAGAAAATAGGCACGCTGCTGTTCAAGAAGACGCCAAACAAGATGCCAGAAGTATACAAGGTGGCTGCAAGAGATTTTTAAAAGCACATTTGATTATTTACCTATTTTATTTATACACTGCACAGCAACAAAAAGTTCTCTCAGGTGCTTACTATAAAAATTAACACCATAATATACACAAAACAACAACAACAACCCAACATGGCATTTAAAACAGAATAAAAACCGCATTAATAAAAGGAAACCCAGTGGCAGGAAATAACAGAAATGCAAAAAAATTTAAAGTACAAACTATTTTGAAGACATTTTATGCCACAACTCTTATTAGTGCACTTAAATACTAGAACTATGATTGTATTTCCACCAGTTCAGCACCTTAATTAGGTGATGTATCCAGTCTGTTTCTAGGGATGTGTTAATGAGAATTCTTATTTAGGTCATCTCAATATTAAATTATTTTAAAATGTATTATGCCACCAGAGGTCCACTTTGTGCCCTCATGCACAGCTACCAAAGGCAATTCTTGTGACTATGGCAGCCAAAAAAAAAAAGTGTCACTATTGGCAATCTTCGTCAGGAGATTACAGGTGTATCTGATAATGGCCCGGGTCACATATTACATTGTTCACATGAACGTGTCCACAGAGGGGGCTTCAACTGCATGCAGAAGGCTGAGTGTGTTTGAACTGGACTTTAGTACCTGATCAAAAGCTTGCTTTAATTTCCCCCCTCTTTTTATCATAAAATGTGTGCCATCATATGCTTAGTTGCAAGAGTGAAGTACTCATAATTTTAACTGAGCAAGTGCATCATATTGATGATGATATTATATATATATATATATATATATTTATTATTATTATTAGATTTGTATATTGCCCTATACCCACAGGTCTCAGGGCGGTTCACAAGATAAAATCACAATATAAAAACACATACATAATACATAATAAAAACAAGAACAACCCAATAACACCCTCATCACATTTTAAAAGGGCACCAGATGTCAATCAGCCAAAGGCCAGGTTAAAGAAGAACATTAAAGAGGGTTAAATGAGGGTTAACATTTAACAAAAAGCTAGTATCCATTCAAAGTGCTTGGTTGCAGATGGAGCTGTGATGAAATGCCCCACTGGATCCTGGACTAATTTTTTCAGCTACAGCTCTGGGCTTTATATAAGGTTAGAAACAATGCCTATACCTCTTCTTCCCACCTACAGAAATTGCTTCTTAACTGACACTTAATTGGAAAACAAATAATAAGCAGTAGATTTTGTTAAATGGATATAATTTCATTACATCGTTCCTTTCGAAGCATCTGTCTGCTTTAAAATTGACCAATTAAAAAACAAACGCTTGCATTATGTTTTAGTGAATTAAGTCAGGAAGTTTAAATTTCACTCTATAAAGGTGCAGCAGATTTTTAAAAGTGTGGCTTACGTCTATGTGTATTTAACTCCAAAACAAACACAAATAGTGTTCTACAAACAGCTAATTACTGTGCTAAATTGGGAATGGACTGTGAATTAACCTCTCTTGCTGTTAACTATGAAGGCCAGAATTAATTCAGGCTTCCACATTACAGGAAAACCAAACTCTAAGGATTTACCAGGTTCACAGGTCTTTGTATCCAGTACAGCCAATGCTATAGAATGCTACATTCCCTCTGGCTTGACTTAAATAGAAGAGCAGTCCAGATCTTTTAAAGCAGAGTCCCAAACTAACCAAATGGGGAATTTGTGGCTGCAGAAAATACTATTTAGGAAGTTAACTTTCCGCAATTGCTTGCATCTGGAAGTGACTGCTGGTCTAGCATGGAGTACAGTGCCTAGCCTGGAAGAGGACTCAGAAAAGGCACAATCCAGGACAGTACCCTCAGGAATCAAATGAATTAATCAAGCTTCACTATGTGGTGGGTTGTGGCATTAAGTAGAGAAGAGCATCTAGCTTATGAGGTAAGCAGGTAAATGTACTGTGCTGAAGATCACCTCAACCCACGGCACTTGAAAGCTAGAAAGAATCCCCAGCCACTTTCTTCATGGTGCAAGTTCACACTCTGGGTTAGAACAAAACCTTCTTGTGTCCCTGGCATTTGGATGTCTGTTGCAGTGAGAGAGGGGAATGGAAAGCAATCTCCTCCAGCTTCTAACAAATGTTCTGCTCTCAGAAACAAACAAATACTGTACGCCTATCTCAATGTGCTCTCAAGGGCACCGGAGGATGAGGAAGTTCTTTCAGCTAAAATAAAACCAAAAATGGGTTTTGCGGAGTGGGGGGGGGGACTTGAGTGCGAGTTCATAAATATATTTCTAGGGCAGAGGAAAACAGGCTGTCACACACTTGACCTCCTTGTTCTAAAACCTTTTATCTGAAACTGCTCTCAAGTGACAGGGGAAAAAAACAACACTTCAGAAATAATTTCTCTCTGATATGGCAACTTTGGAGATTTTCACACTATGGCAAATTCAGACAAAGTCCCTTGACATAAAGAAATGAAGCAGCCAAGGCACCACTGGGCAGTTCAAATGTAATAGTTATACTCCTCTCATTATGGTGAAGGCAGAGGGCCACCTGACTTTCTAAGGGAGAGGAGCACAACACTGCAGCCCAGTTCAATTCCTTTAACCACATTTCAGGGAGAAATGCTGCAGCCGCACCGGCCCACGTGCTGACGTTACTACTATCTTGGGGATAGACATATGACCTGGTACTGAGATTAATCCCATATTCACCACCTTTGATGTCTCTATTGGCTTCCTCTCAAATATAAGCATGTTAGGTGGACTAAAAGATTTAATATTTTTTTTAAAATAGTAATAATTGGATTTTGATGTTTTTAAGAATTGAAAATACGGAGGGTGGAATTCAATTTTGCACTGTGATGAACATTCTCTCTGCACAAGCAGAACAAAGCACACCCACCCACCCTATTCTGGGGATCCTCCCAACTCCCCGCCACAAGGTAATTTCAGGGGCACAGGGGGAGGAGAGTGGGGCGGGAAAGCCCCACTGCACAAGTGGAAACTCCTACACAGGGATTCTTCTGACAAGGTTTGCTAGGTCTCTCTTATATAATAAAGAGATCAAATGTAAATTAATTTGGATATAAGCACATTAGCCAACCTTGATAGTAGCTTTGTAGTCACTGACAACGAGGATTCCATGCACAGAAAGGAGTGGGCTGTTGGAGGAAGGATGGAGCACCTTGTCTCTCCTCTGCACCCAGCGCAGAAATGCCACTCTCCATCCCTCTTTGGACAGCACTTAGCAGGTTAGTGCTTTTTCTTTTCTTTTAACAGACTAGTAGTAACTTGGGGGTGGGGTATAGTCACAAGGCTGTGCTAGACCTACAGTTCATTTATATGCACTGAATCAACCCCTTCCATCAGATATATCCAGACAGATTTTTCTGTCTCAATGAAGAACCTATCTTATCATTACTCAGATATAGGCATTTCATCTTAATCTGATGAGAATCAACAGCTCTAGTCTGCCTAGTAATAATCACCCCTGCTTTGACCTATCAATCATAGATACCTCATTTTTGTTAAATGTGGACCAAGAGAAGCAGAAAGGAGCAACCGGAAAGAAGACTGGAAGACAAACTTATGCAGCGCTCAGGTCCCTATTATTCCCCATATTTGTGCTGCAGTCCTATATTCACTTATAGTTAAAGCCCTACTGAACTCAAGAGGATTTACTCCTGGGCAAATAGGATTCTGCTGCTAACTTTGCAAATTGTCATGGGTGTTTGTCATAAGAAAGATCCTATATGAGAACATTTTAGAGACATTCCCTCTACAGGGAAAAAGAAGGAAGTATGTAAAATGTATACTGAGACTAAGAGATGCAAGGCTTGGTTGTACATATGGAACAGGGTAAGCAATATTCTGTAAATTAACAGAGTTTAGTAGTTTGCACCATCTTTTAGGAAATATGTGAAGTAGTATCAAAAGAAAACTTGACTTAAATCAACCTCCTTTTTCTTGCTCATTCAAATCACTGATTTTAAACCATCTTGATTTAAGTCATTCCCTCTTGCTAGAAAATATTATCTTCTGTATCTCTTTTCTGGAAGTGCTGAAAAAGATGCCCACTTGTTAATATATGAAGAGCCATGAAGAAGGGATAGCAAGGGCTTAAATATAAGGCACAAATAGCTATTCATCAGATCATCTGTGTGATATGCTTCTTTCCCAGGACAGAGGTGCATATTTCATCGTAGAAAAGGGTATGCCTAGAGACAAAACCCGGAGGGGGGGGGGGACTGCTAGAAATAAACGGCATAGATTTGGAATAGGACTGATTAGGTTAGCCTTTACAGAGGATTGCGGCTTTGTGGGTTGTTTCTTTTTGTAACATGCCTAGGTTGTTGAATTAAGGCACTCGTAAGCTTTTTTCATTCCTTGTATGTTCTTTGATTACAGCTTCAGGATTTAAAAAAAACAACAGAGGAACGTTCCAAGGGAAGTTCAACATGGTTCAGCGAGAGTTGAAACGAAATGTAATGTCATGAAGCCAATGAGTTCTTCTTGCTGAAGCAGAATGAGCCAATCCCTTGCCACAACTCCCATAGTTTTAACAAAAAGTCCTCATTGAGACTTGTAACTTAGTCAATCTGTTGCACAAGCTAGGTTGTTGTGTTTTGTTTTGTATTGGTGCCAGCAACACAGTTTTGCAATGCAAGTGTCCTCTAATCCGTCTTAAATAAAAAGTAATCATGGTTTAGATTTTTTATTTTGTAGTCTGGCATCTGATAGGATTTCAGAGCCAGAAGCAAAGGGAAAGTGTATGGATGGGTGGAGGGACATCTTTATTTGCACCAGAATATGTAGAACTACATTTAAAAACACAAATGGGAAGGGAGGGAGGGTTTTCTAAGAAAACACTTTAGGCATTTAGGCAGTGCTTTTTCTGGGGGTATGCAGGGGTACACATACCCCGTAATATTTTGTGAATCCAAGTTTGGCCTCATTGAGGAGCAGTATTTTAATATGAGTAGGAAAATGAGAGTTTCAATATGAGAATTTACCCCTAAATAGTTTTTTTTTGGGGGGGGAAGCACTGCGTTTAGGTATTCCATCCATTCTTCTGTTTGCCTTACGTACAGTATAGCATCACATGTGAACCCTGGTTATCACTAGTGCAGAAGTAATCGTCAACCAAGGTTAAGGAAACCAAGGGGAAACCCAAGGCTGGCTCCCAATATACAAAGAATGGTTTGGTAATAGCCAGTGTTACATCTGCACCAGAGTACAGAGTCCTGCTGTTTACAAAACCAAGTTATTTACACTTGTAAACTTTTGATTCACCTTGCCTTTTAGTCCAAATGCAATAAACCAAGGTTAACTATGGTTTGTATGAAACAAGCTAACTTGAAATAATTAGTTTAAAGCTGGCTTATTTCAACAAACCATAGTAAAGATTAACAGCAGTTTAGGGCTTGGTAGGCCACGGAGCCAAAGCCTAAGGCTTGTTCCGATCCCAGTAAACAAGTTCACTGTGTCATCTGAACATAGCCAACAGACGCAGCAGATTGAGGAAAATTCAGCAGTTCAACAGAACAATATTGCCCCAAAAATAATTAAAAATCTTACTCTCTGACAAAGATTTCATCCTATATGTCCATGACAGTTTGCCTCATTCATCTCAATTTGGTAAGCACCCCATTCCATTAGATGTATTTTCACAAGGCAAACTTGGGAACGGGGTGGCTCCTGAGTAATGGTATTTAAAACCATATTGAACTGAAGACAAGACAAATCACATTGCTTCAGTTTGCTGCACAACAGTGGATGTAGGGTGGTCAATTATTACTGGGAAGTCGAGCACAGTGTAAAGAATAAGAGTGATTTCTAACAGACAGAACTAGCAATCTGTTTTCCTCTAACTGACCCTATGTGATATCAGATCCTGCTCGTGCCCAGCAATATTTACTTCATTTGAAGTCCCACTATTTTACTCTGCGTGAAGCTAATTATTATGCAAGCTGGCAGGGAAGTAGCCAAGTGTTAACAGTCTCTCATGAAACCTGAGCGGTGTAATTTTAACATAGCAGGCTTTCCCATAATTAAGTAATGGAATTACACAAAAACAAAAAAGCATTTCCCCATAGGGTATGTTCATCAATTTAATGCAGTTCACTAGAAATATTCTTATTCCAGTGCATATTGATCAAGTTCTTATTCACACGAAAAAGTCATGGACGTGGCTTGCAATTAAAGAATAAATCTGGTTTACTTTCTATTCTCCACAAAAATCATAGTGAAATTACCGTATACTTCAAACCAAACACTCTTTGAAACTCTGCCTCAAAGCAAAACAAAACACAGCAAATGACCAAAAGTCATTAACAGCAGCATGAGAGGTCCCATCTCCTTCAGGTGAACTGGTTTCCTAAGTAACCTAATCAAAGAGATATTACACTTACTTAAAAAAGGAATGTACATTTTTTAAGGAAGGGCAGAGAGACATACATGCTATTTTGGGTTATATTTTTAAACTAACTTCACTTCATAAGGTTGGAGTGGAATTCCACTTGGGTAAAAGTGTCTCCTGGCACCCACAAATGGTAGTGTAGGGGGCACAATTTTCACAAGTTCCTCTTTCAACCTAGTGCACCCCTGAATATGTATTTGAGGTACCCTCCAGAACAGCGTAGAATGTGACATTACTGACACTCCCTCTATGGATAAAAGGGTATGCTTGGATCAAACCCCATGTCTTTAAAAGTGATCTTTTATTATTGTCACTGTACTGTTTTACCGGGCATGTCTTCTTATATTTGTTTTTATGTTGATAAATTTAATGTCAGTGTAAGCTGCTTTGCCCCTTCATGGATCACTGCCTTGCCGTGGCGAAGGGGCTTGAAGAACTCAGAGAAGCTATGAACTATGCCGAGCAGGGCACCCAAGATGAACAGGTCATAGTGGAGAGTTTTGACCAAACGTGATCCACCTGGAGGAGGAACCGGCAAGCCACTCCAGTATCCCTGCCAAGAAAACTCCATGGACAAAGACAACAGGCATATAAAAGATATGACGCTGGAAGATGAGCCCCTCAGGTCGGAAGGCGTCCAACATGCTACTGGGGAAGAGCGGAGGGCAAGTACAAGTAGATCCAGAGCTGATGAAGCGGCTGGGCCAAAGCCGAAAGGACGCTCAGTTGCGGATATGCCTGGAAGCGAAAGGAAAGTCCAATGCTGTAAAGAAAAATATTGCATAGGAACCTGGAATGTAAGAACCATGAACCTGGGTAAGTTGGAGGTGGTCAAAAATGAGATGGCAAGAATAAATATTGACATCCTGGGCATCAGTGAACTAAAATGGACGGGAATGGGTGAATTCAGTTCGGATGACCATCATATCTACTACTGTGGGCAAGAAACCCATAAAAGAAATGGAGTGGCCCTCATAGTCAACAAAAGAGTGGCGAAAGCTGTACTGGGATGCAATCTCAAAAATGATAGAATGATCTCGATACGAATCCAAGGCAGACCTTTTAACATCACAGTAATCCAAGTTTATGCACCAACTACTTGTGCTGAAGAAACTGAAATTGACCAATTCTATGAAGACTTACAAGACCTTATAGAAGTGACACCAAAGAAGGATGTTCTTCTCATTATAGGGGATTGGAATGCTAAAGTAGGGAGTCAAGAGATAAAAGGAACAACTGGCAAGTTTGGCCTTGGAGATCAAAACGAAGCAGGGCAAAGGCTAATAGAGTTCTGTCAAGAGAACAAGCTGGTCATCACAAACACGCTTTTCCAACAACACAAGAGACGACTCTACACATGGACATCACCAGATGGGCAGCATCGAAATCAGATTGATTATATTCTCTGCAGCCAAAGATGGAGAAGCTCTATACAGTCAGCAAAAACAAGACCTGGAGCTGACTGTGGCTCGGATCATCAGCTTCTTATAGCAAAATTCAAGCTTAAACTGAAGAAAGTAGGAAAAACCACTGGGCCGGTAAGATACAATCTAAGTCAAATCCCTTATGAATACACAGTGGAAGTGAGGAACAGGTTTAAGGATTTAGATTTGGTGGACAGAATGCCTGAAGAACTATGGATGGAGGCTCGTAACATTATACAGGAGGCAGCAACGAAAACCATCCCAATGAAAAGGAAATGCAAGAAAGCAAAGTGGCTGTCCAATGAGGCCTTACAAATAGCGGGGGAGAGAAGGCAAGCAAAATGCGAGGGAGATGGTGAAAGATACAGGAAATTGAATGCAGATTTCCAAAGAATAGCAAGGAGAGACAAGAAGACCTTCTTAAACGAGCAATGCAAAGAAATAGAGGAAAGCAATAGAATGGGAAGAACCAGAGATCTGTTCAAGAAAATTGGAGATATGAAAGGAACATTTCGTACAAAGATTTCCACAATAAAGGACAAAAGTGGAAAGGACCTAACAGAAGCAGAAGACATCAAGAAGAGGTGGCAAGAATACACAGAGGAATTATACAGTGGTGCCCCGCAAGACGAACGCCTCGCAAGACGAAAAACCCGCTAGACGAAAGGGTTTTCCGTTTTGGAGGCGCTTCGCAAAACGAAATCCCCTATGGGGTTGCTTCGCAAGACGAAAAAAATCTTGCATCCCCCCGCGGGTTTTTTCCGCTTTTTCCGCCCTTTTCTTAAGCCGCTAAGCCGCTTATCAGCTGTTCTGCTGATAAGCCGCTTAACAGCTGATCGCTGGAAGCCGCTTGACAGCTGTAGCGCTAATCTGCTCAGCTGTCAATGGGCTTGCTTCGCAAGACGAAAAAACCGCTATACGAAGAGCCTCACGGAACGGATTAATTTCGTCTTGCGAGGCACCACTGTACCAGAAAGTAATGGATGTCTCGTATACCCCAGGTAGTGTGGTTGCTGACCTTGAGCCAGACATCCTGGAAAGTGAAGTCAAATGGGCCTTAGAAAGCACTGCAAATAACAAGGCCAGTGGAAGTGATGGCATTCCAGCTGAACTATTTAAAATTTTAAAAGATGATGCTGTTAAGGTGCTACACTCAATATGCCAGCAAGTTTGGAAAACTCAGCAGTGGCCAGAGGATTGGAGAAGATCAGTCTACATCCCAATCCCAAAGAAGGGCAGTGCCAAAGAATGCTCCAACTACCGCACAATTGCACTCATTTCACACGCTAGCAAGGTTATGCTTAAAATTCTACAAGGAAGGCTCAAGCAGTATGTGGACCGAGAACTCCCAGAAGTGCAAGCTGGATTTAGAAGAGGCAGAGGAACCAGAGACCAAATTGCAAACATGCGCTGGATTATGGAGAAAGCTAGAGAGTTCCAGAAAGACATCTACTTCTGCTTCATTGACTATGCAAACGCTTTTGACTGTGTCGACCACGGCAAACTATGGCAAGTTCTTAAAGAAATGGGAGTGCCAGATCACCTCATCTGTCTCCTGAGAAATCTCTATGTGGGACAAGAAGCTACAGTTAGAACTGGATATGGAACAACTGATTGGTTCAAAATTGGGAAAGGAGTACGACAAGGCTGTATTTTGTCTCCCTGCTTATTTAACTTATATGCAGAATTCATCATGCGAAAGGCTGGGCTGGATGAATCCCTAGCCGGAATTAAGATTGCCGGAAGAAATATCAACAACCTCAGATATGCAGATGACACAACCTTGATGGCAGAAAGTGAGGAGGAATTAAAGAACCTTTTAATGAGGGTGAAAGAGGAGAGCGCAAAATATGGTCTGAAGCTCAACATCAAAAAAACTAAGATCATGGCCACTGGTCCCATCACCTCCTGGCAAATAGAAGGGGAAGAAATGGAGGTAGTGAGAGATTTTACTTTCTTGGGCTCAATGATCACTGCAGATGGTGACAGCAGCCACGAAATTAAAAGACGCCTGCTTCTTGGGAGAAGGGCAATGACAGGCCTAGACAGCATCTTGAGAAGTAGAGACATCACCTTGCCAACAAAGGTTCGTATAGTTAAAGCTATGGTTTTCCCAGTAGTGATGTATGGAAGTGAGAGCTGGACCATAAAGAAGGCTGATCGCCGAAGAATTGATGCTTTTGAATTATGGTGCTGGAGGAGACTCTTGAGAGTCCCATGGACTGCAAGAAGATCAAACCTCTCCATACTGAAGGAAATCAACCCTGAGTGCTCACTGGAAGGACAGATTGTGAAGCTGAGGCTCCAGTACTTTGGCCACCTCATGAGAAGACTCCCTGGAGAAGACCCTGATGTTGGGAAAGATGGAGGGCACAAGGAGAAGGGGACGGCAGAGGACGAGATGGTTGGATAGTGTTTTCGAGGTTACCAGCATGAGTTTGAGCAAACTGCAGGAGGCAGTGGAGGACAGAGGTGCCTGGCGTTCTCTGGTCCATGGGGTCACGAAGAGTCGGACACGACTAAACGACTAAACAACAACAACAACAAGCTGCTTTGATTTACTATTATCAATTATTATTAAACTGAAATGTAGAATAGAAATGATAAATTAGCTTGGTTGTAATAAACTATAACCAAGATACAAACACAAAACCTCTCTTGCTCACTTTGGTATAGGCAATAAAGGAAACAAAGCTGGTTTAGACATATATTGTGGAATTTTCCTTCCAACTTCCCCAGGAAGAAATACCCAAGACTCTCCAATCTTAAAGTGCCTACAGGCAAGAGGGATCAAAGCATGGGCTATCGTTATTCTGGGCTTCAAGCTACATTGAAGGCATTGTTAAATAATGCTTTTCCTAAGCAAGAGAAATACCACAAGGTGCTACTTCTTCATATGGAAAAGTAGCTCACAAGCTCACATATGGTTTTTTTCCTAGTTACAAGGGCACAGATTGCAGGTGAACATGCAGCTGTAAAATTTGGGTAGCAAACTTAACAGAAGAATACAGTGGTACCTCAGGTTACATACGCTTCAGGTTACAGACTCCGCTAACCCAGAAATAGTGCTTCAGGCTAAGAACTTTGCTTCAGGATGAGAACAGAAATCGGGCTTCGGCGGCGCGGCAGCAGCAGGAGGCCCCATTAGCTAAAGTGGTGCTTCAGGTTAAGAACAGTTTCAGGTTAAGTACGGACCTCCGGAACGAATCAAGTACTTAACCTGAGGTACCACTGTATAGCTTTTAATGTATGCAGGTGCCTAAGTCTGCATGTTAGAAAATGATTCAACAACCAGGCAAGGCTTTCTCAGAGCTAAAGAGAATCTACTGACATGTATGAACATATATGCAACTTAAAAATGGAACGTGTGTTAATATCGCCATATGTTCCCTGAAAAGAAATAAAGTGAGGGCTCTGCCAGTGTGGTCATATTCTCGTTGTGGGTTTGATGGTATTTACTTAAGAGGTTCAACTGACTGAGACAGAGGTTTTCAACCTTCTTGAGTCCACAGCTCCTTTTTTTTAATAAATATTTATTGAGTTTTCACAGATTATATAAAGACAAAACAAAACAACCATACAAACAAATGCAAATCAAACAAAACAAACAAAAACAAGTATAGTTTCATACCCTTATTTTCAAAAACCTTACTTCCCCGACTTCCTCACACCTTCCCTTTCTGTATTCCAATTTCTAATCAATGTTCAGCAAATCCTTTCCTTCAATCCTGTTTAGGTCTTTACTTTACTTTTCTTTTTCATACCCATTACAGCTAGTAACCACATAATTTCTAAACCAACATCGTTTCAACATTCATTAATTTTACAGTATTTTTTAAGATAGTCTTTGAATTTCTTCCAATCTTCTTTCGCCGTCTCTCTTCCCTGGTCTCGGATTCTGTCGGTCATTTCTGCCAGTCCCATATAGTCGAGTCCACAGCTCCCTTGACCAGCTGCATTCTTTTTGCGGCACTCCTGTGGGGCTCAGGAGCCCAGTTACGGGTCACCCTTTGCCTGCAGAGCTGGCAGCCTCTCTCACTCTTTTTCGAACACCCTCTCTTGTGGAGTCTTCTCTCAGCCTCCTCTCCTCTTTCCTTGGGAGTCCTCTGGGCAGCTGTTGCTGCTGCCGCTCCAGGTCTCTGAGCTGCCCCCCATCCCAAAGAAAGGCACCATTTATTTCTGGAGTTTATAGCCAGGGCTGCTGCAATAAACAGCTGTGCAAGCCTTTGGGAGGCAGAGACGCAAGAGGGCATCAGAAGAGGAAGGGAAGGAAAGAGGGACAGAGGCCAGTGTTGCCTGCGACACCCCTGACCATCATTCAAGGTACCCCAGGATGCCACAGCACACTGCTTGAAAACCACTGGTTTCCAAGAGCTACAAGAGCACTCTCCTCTCCTGTGGCTTCAAATCCCTGCTATTCAGAGACACACTGTCTCCCGCCACATGTCTTACTAGTGTACTTTACTTGGACAGTTTAAAAGTGACAGTGGATTATAAGGGTTCTCTGTGCATGATCTAACTCTTAACGAGTTTGAAAGGAGAAGCAGACCTTCTGAGGCAAGCAGTCCAGCAGAGAATGGCAGCAGTTAAGCCAAAGAGTTCACCTGTAGAATTCAGCACAGTTTCAGCTTCGATGTTACTGCTGTAGGGAAGGGATGATTCATGACTATGAGCCACTTCACATGGCCTCTGGTGGCACAGCTACTGCTGGAAATTGCAGGGCCTGTCAGCTCTCTGCCAATGGCTAGCTGACTAAAGCTGCCTTGGGGTGCAGAGTTTGTTACTGTTTCTCCCATAGATGAAGGGAAGGAAGAATATGGCAGAACTGAAGGAGGAGATCTGTCTCTATCACAGCTGAGCCAATGAGCTTAACAGTAGCAGATCAAGGACAATGGAATGTCCTTTAGAATTCCAAACCACTGAAAAAACTAAGAGGATGACTCTAGCTAATGCAAACTACATTGCAAGGCCACAAATAAAAGCACAAATATGACAAATTCTAAGTCTAATTTATTTCAACAGAAGTAATCAAAGACTTCTGCCTCATTAAAATCAATTAGACATAAACAGACTTAACTTGGGTTGGATTGTACCCATATTAGCCTTCATTCAGTAGTGTTGCTTTTAGCGCCTCTCTCTCTCTCTCTCTCTCTCTCTCTCTCTCTCTCTCTCTCATCTAATCCCCCTTTATGCACTAAGTAAGGATACTTTTTGTTAAACATTTTTGCCAGTATTAAAAGCTTTCTCCATGCATTAGGCAATGTTTCAGTGGTTGCTTCAAAAGTGGACCAAATTCCTCAGCTATTCAGGAACTGCTACCCTCTCACTCTGGATGAGATTTGTGTTCCCTCACAGACATCAATATGTAGCTGGGTATGACTGGATTCAACTCAGCACTATGATGCAGTTCTGTTCTGTAGGATGTGATCCCTCAGCTAAAATCACCATTTGAGTAATCAAAGAAGCAGCACTATGAATTGACTTTGATTTGCTTTTGCTTAGTAATATTAGCTATTTGGGATTATCAGAAATAGTAACACATTAGCTACATAGCAAAACACATTGCTTACATAGCATTGTCATCCATTCATTATATGAATGGCTCTATTAAGGAAAAAGAAGACCTAAATAAATCCCTCTACAAAAGGAAAAAAGGCACAAACTGCTGCCATTTGTTTCTTCCCATTTCCTGCTAAGAGGTTCAAAATAATGTGAACATACATAAGGTTGTTTTTCTCTGGGCAGGTATATTTTGCCCATCATGAAAGCATTGCTTTACTTCAAAACTGAAATGAGAGAATTCAGCATAATCCTACAAATAATGCTTATGTTGATCTATTTGGTTAACTAGTATGCTTGACTAGGAGTATAACTCAAGGTCTCATCACAAGAACTTTCCAAGCCACTCACCTTTTCTACTAGAAGGCTCCTCCAGGTGGTTCCAATCAAAAGCTTATGAAACCAGCCTGATAATGGGAGAGATTTAGTTTGATGTTATATCTTTCTAAAACATGTAGAACTGGCAGAATAGTACTTCTAGCTGCAGTTTCATTGCTGAAATATTCATGCAAACATTTGCATATTCTGAGCAGTGAGAGTGATGGATGTACTATAAGAACAATAAGGAATTTCTCAGAGATACAGGAAAGGGACAAAAAGTCCCATGCTGCAGGTTTGCGGTGACTTACAAGCCTTACCATTGGAAGTTCTCGTTTACCTAAACCTGATGGATAGGCAGCCCTTCGGAAGTGTAACCTAGAAACTAATTTGGATCTGACTGCTTCTGACTTTGCTTTCTCTCCATACAGCAACTACCATTATCAAATTATTGGAGTACATACAATTGTCCTGAAAATACGATGTATTACTGAGAATGCTAAATTAGATACTTGGACACATGGATAATCTGCTTTCGTTATACACAGTGTATTCCCTCTTCATCGTTTAAAAAAGATTGCCAGTGCCCTGTGCAACCTCCAATGTCAATGCAAAGCTGCTCTGGCATTAATGCTGAACCAGCTCTGACTTCTTAACCAGCCATCTCACATTCCTTCCCCAAAGCCTGAGTGTCACCAAGCACTGCCCTGCATTTGAACTCCCATACTTTATCTGAGCTACACGCTACACACCCTGGAACTTTTAATTAACAGAAAAAAGAGTAAGTTCAACCAAATCAATTAAATCGTGCCATTTCCCTCAATTACTCCAGAGCACAAAGGTCGCCATTATATTGCATAGTTATGGTCAGGAATAAAGAGACCACACAAAGCCCTATAAATTAGCACTTAAATAGCTGGTTTGCTTTCATCCTTATATCACTTAGTGTGGATGTGAGACAGGAGCTTCAGAACTAAACTATACAAATATATAAATCAAGAGAATGCATTGCATCCATACAATATTCAGTTGCACAATAAAAAAAGTCTAAAAATCATGAGGTTCATCTTAAGGATATTAGTTCAATGTACATAAAAAGTTATGTTTGTGTATTTAAAATGCTATGTGGTTAAGTTTGAAATAGGCAAACTTTGTCTCTAGCAAATGCAGCAAGAAAAGGCTGGGTGTTTCCATTTCAATGTTGCAATGGCTTCAAGTTGCAAGAAAGGAGATTCCAACTAAACATTTGGAAAAAGTTTCTGACACTAAGAGCTGTTCAGCAGTGAAACAGATTCCCACGAGAGGTGGTGGAGTCTCCTTCCTTGGAGGTTTTTTAGCACAGGTAAAATGGCCACCTGTCAGGAATGCTTTAGCTGAGATTCCTGCATTGCAGGGGTTGGACTAGATGACTCTGGGGGTCCCTTCCTGAACCTAAAAATAAGAATCTGACCTCTAACTAATGGATTCTGCTTTAGAAAACATCATGCCAAGTGCTAAAACATGTACTGGCGTACAAGAATGAGATAAGAAGAGGCTTTTAGAACCTGAAGATTTATTGTGTTGGCATACTATATTGATATTAGCAATAATCTCTAGACATGGATCCTGAAAAATGACAGAGAAACAAAGGCTGCTTGCTATGTCAAAGGAAGAGATCACCTTCTTGTTGTGAAAGGTTCTCTAGTTTTCATTCCCCACAGCTCTATGTGAAGACAACTTATTATGCATACTGATACCTAGCCTGAAAAGATTAATCTTACAATTAACTTGAATGTGACAGAACTTGAATTTGGATGGGATCAACTTGTAACTGACAGGCCAACAAACTTGTGTCAGTCACAGATATGAGACACTTTTTTGCCTATGGGGATAAAATTACTTGTTATACCAAATGTTAATCTTTCATTCTAGCATATGATCTCAAGTTTTTGGTCACAAATATAAAATACCCCAACTAGTATGAAAAAATAAGGAAGATCATTGGCAGAATTCACCTAATGAACCCCATCAGCAGAAGCCCCGGGGAAGGGCTTCTGCTTGTGCAATGGGAATTCCCCCCTGCCCCCTGGAAATTGGCTCCGGGGGTCACAAGAACCCCCAGAACAGTCCACAGGGAAGGGGGGATTGTTTCATCTGGCAAGCTGATTTCTAATAGTGTAACACCAAATTCCATCCTTAGTTCCGTAAGACTGGAAAGAATGGTAGTCAATATGTTCCCTATGAAAAAGAAATATGCAACTGAGAGTGGGGGCAGGATCTGTTCAACTACATGGGCATAGGATCATTCTCACAAAGCATTAGATAATTTGCATGGGATGTAAGCAAACATGTTGCCCTCTAAGTGTTTTGAACTACATCTCCCATCAGCTCCAGCCACCATGGTCAATGGTAAGATATGATGGGCGTTGCAGTTTACAGTATCTGCACTGCACTGGTGGCTCCTAGCATAATAAAGAAACACTGCAAGGCAAGAATCTTGGAAACTGTGTTGTGCCTATGGTTGTGCACACTTAATGACACGCACATCAACCTGATTTGGTCTGCAATTAAATTTACTTTGTGAGAAGGTTTCTAAGATCCTCTACTCCCTAAAATATGGCCTTGACCTAAGTACATCCAGTCTACTGTCCATTTTCATAGAATCAAAGAACTGTAGAGTTGGAAAGGACCACGTGGGTCATCTAGTCTAACCCCCTGCAATGCAGGAATCTTCCACCCAACGTGGGGCTTGAACCCACAGCCCTGAGATTAAGAGTTTCAAGCTCTACTGACTGAGCTATCCCACACTTGTATAGACATTACATCCAAAAGAATCACTAAGTAATGCTGTTGGATTGCAGGAAAGACACCCTGCAGCTGAGGCAAAGGAAGCAAGCCAAATTCATTTATTTCATTAATCCAATTGACAGAAATATCCTCACAAAACGTATAAAAATTATCTTTCAACTCCACAAATTTCCCTGTATCTCAAACCCCCTGCCATTTTACATGTGTATACATTCATGGTAGCATGCATGTCAAATTGGTTAAGATGTGACAATAAACTGGGGACATGGACACTATCATGCAAACAGAAGGAACAAACCTTCCAGAAACCAAGCTCATCCCTATTAGACCAGAAATCACTAAGCAAGTTACATAGACAATGGAATTGACCAAGTAAGCCACTGACCTGGTTTACTAAAACACAGTCCAATATTCTCTTTTCCAAGACACCAACTCCCTTCAGTCTTGAAGGAGGGTGCCAAAAAAGCTTTTAATAATGAATAGCTATCAAATCCATTTGAGAGATTATCTGTCATCTCTACAGTCACAGCAGTCTTCTAGGAAAAAAGCAATGCAACTTAATGCTACAAGAACCAAGAAAAAAATATAGAGGTTGTTGTTATTCTCAGGCAATCATGTTTTGCGTGTGCTGAAATCTCTGAAAACAGCGATTTGAGACTGGCAAAATATAAACTCGATCTACCAGCTCTGTTTTGGATCAGTGGGTTTTGCATGAAACAGAGACTGAGGGAGACGGAGGTGATTTTCACCTGCTGAAGCCCGTCCACTTTTATCTCAATAAATAAGAACTGAAGTGAATGTATAAGTTTGCTTCTGCTGCATCAATTCAGACAGTTTCACTTTTCATTACAATTTATTTTACTACCTGCATTTGATGACAGTGCAGACAAGCACAAAGGGGAAAACTCTCAATGTATCTCTTCACTCCTGATCGGGAAGAATGGTGCAAGGATTTGCCATCTCAAAGACAGCAGCTTCTGCAACGTGTGATTTGTTCAGCGATTAAAAATACTTTTCTTGCCTTATTAAAAAACTATTTCAGAGCTGATTATTTTAGAATATGAAACACCGATCAAAGGATACACCAAATGGAATTTATAGTTTCGGTAATTCTGGTGGTATTTCCTCTCAACCAGACATCTATTTCAATATGCTGTACTCATTTCTGGTTTATAGCTATGCACCAAGGACAATTTGGGAGTCTCAAAGTTAATTTGAATAAGACAGAGTTATATTTATATAGAGAGGGTACTCTATGAAAGCTCCGCTCATTAATTTAAGTTCAATGGCAGAGCTGGGGGGGGGGAGGCAGGTGTACAGCAGGTGTAGCACATCAGCTTCAAAAAAACAGTGCTCCTCTCCAGAACAGAGAGTACAGCATCAAACCAAAGACTTGTCTTCCAAGGTTTATTAAGATAGTTTCAAGCCTCTCCAATCCACTCAGATCTGATTTAAGCATATGTGTAACTTCTAAAACACATTCAGGTAGTGGCACCTCTCAGTTTAAATTAAAATCTTCTAAGCCTTCTCTTTTAGAAGAAAAAGCTTCCAAACAGGAGAAAAGAAGCTGATGTTTTAAATGGATGAATGGATTTGCACAAAGCTTCAGGCAGAGGCTACCAAGTCATAAACTCCTGGCTACCCATCTTAAGGATTATCAGCTCTTAAGTCCAATAAAGCGACTTCATGTTTCAGTAAATTGAATGGGAACAAATTTGAGCTCCAGTGGGATAGGGACTGAGAATCAGTGAAGGAAAACAAGCAAACAGAAATGAGCAGCGACTAAGCCACAAAAGCGGAAGACTAGTTAAAAACAATGATGAGGAAGAAAAAGAGAGCACAACAGAAAATGCAGCAATACAACATGGCACAGCTTCTTTCACTAACACCTCCTCCCCAAGTACAACAACCTTACCAAGTGTACGAATATGAACAAAAGGAGAGCCTGACTGGATCAGATTAAAGGAATTCCCAGTTCAGTATCCTGTTTTCCCACCTGATCAATCAGGTGTCTTTAGGAAACCCACAAGGAAGTCCTGAGCCTGGGAGCACTCTCCTGCTGCTATTCCGCAACAAATGATATTCAGAAGCATGCCATCTCTGATCTTGCATGTAGTATACAGCCATCACAGTTAGTAGCCACTGACAGCCTTATACTCCAAGAATTTGTCTAATATCATTAGACGATATATATATATGTGGTGTGAAGTTTAGTTACTATACAGATATACTGAATTTCTATCCGGGATTTCAGTTCAAGCATCTCCCCAAGATATAGATACAAGAAGGTATGAGAACCCACCCAAACCCTGCAAAAAAAAGTGGGATGAAGAGATGGGTAGGGTAGGGTAGGGGAAGTCTATGATATCAAAACAAAGAAATTTCAGAAATGCTCGCCCAGTCTAGTTCAAAACTAAATAACACATATACTTTTTGTCTGACTTAAAATTACTATGGACAACCTGTACTTCATACATAATACCTATTGTAATATACAAAGGAGGTGTAACAAAACAAGTAAAGGGGAAATGGCAAGTTAATTAGTTGGACGTATTACAAGCTTATTATTTCCCTACATACTTGTGTTCCCAGATAAGTAACCACAAAACACACTATTATCCACTGGAATTCCAAGCAGGTCGGGCTAAAGGGTTAGAATTAATCACTTGTTTTAACCAATGTTTATAGCCAGCTAACAGGAGTCTTGAAAACCTTGTCAAAGACACGTCAGTTTAATGAACTTCAAAATTCCCCTTGTTGGCTTTATATCACTAAATAAAATTACAGTTTCTTATTGCCCTTTCTTTTCTTTTAACTTGTTTATGGTGACACAAGGAGTTCTTCCAGCTTAATGTATGGGTTGTATCTGAATAAGTCATACTCATAGTAGACTCACTGAAATCAATGGACATAATGACTTCAGTCAATGGACGTGAAGATTTCAAGAGTCCAGTCTTGCATATGTGAATTGGTCTTACACTGTCAATTCTGACAGCTGTCTCCTCTGCTTCATTATACATTACAAAGTGGCTCGAGTTACATTGTAGCACTGGGGGTTCAGAAGTGACCGCAAAAAATAAAATAAAAATCCCACAATGTATGCTAATCTCCCCTGCCCAGCAGCACCACAGAATTAAAACAGTTTATTGAGAATTAATCTGCAAGATAACCTATTTTTCCAACATCTCACATATCTAAGAACCGCTACCAAAACCATTTATTTGACAAAGGCTGGGCATTAGCATACCTGTAGTTAAAGGAAGATGACTGACAGTTGTTAAACACGTCAAAGTGAACCAGATGGATGACAAAGTTGCTCCTGACAATAGCAGAAGCAGTATAAGTTTCAGCATTCCCCGGATAAAATCGGCAAACCTGAAAGGAACACAAATCACAATTAACAAACCCTTCACAAATTCTGTAAACTTTAGCCAAATTGTTAAGTACCGTATTTTTCGTCCCATAGGACGCTCTGCCCCATAGGATGCACCTAGTTTTTTGGGGGGAAAATAAAGGGGGGGGGAAATTCCTTTATTTCCCCCCAAAAAACCAGGTCGGGGAACAGCGGTATGGCGGCGCTGCGCCTCCCCGCTGTCCCCCAAGCTTGTGGGGCTGGCCGATGTTTGCCCGGCGCGCAGCAGGCTGCTATCTGCAGTGTGGGGATGTCTGCCCGGCGCGAGGGGCGCTCTGCTTAAGGGCGAATTTTGCGCCGGGCGGCAGGCTGCTATCCGCAGTGTGGGGAGCCCTGCAGGAACTCCCACGGGCTCCCCAGGCTTGCTGATAGCTTCCAGAAGCCTGGAGAGCGAGAGGGGTCAGTGTGCACCGACCCCTCTCACTCTCCAAGCTTCAGCGAAAGCCTGTATTCATCCCATAGGACGCACACAGATTTCCCCTTCATTTTTGGAGGGGAAAAAGTGCGTCCTATAGGGCGAAAAATACGGTACTTAATTCGTTCCAGAGGTCCGTACTTAACCTGAAACTGTCCGGAGCCCGATTTCTGTTCTTATCCTGAAGCAAAGTTCTTAACCTGAAGCACTATTTCTGGCTTAGTGGAGTGTGTAACCTGAAGCGTATGTAACTTGAAGCGTATGTAACCCAAGGTACCACTCTATAGTGATTTCTAATATGATATATTGAAGTTTAAGGAAGGTAAAACACCAAAAGAAGCAAATACTTCTTATGAATAAGTGGCAATAGTATGTTTCTAAGATAAGTACCTTGTTCAAAATTGATCTGTAAAAGAGGTTTTGTCTTTATACTTGCCCCTAAAAGAAGAGTTTTACAATCTGAAACACATTGGATCATAACAGACAGCTACATTATGAAACTGAAGACAAAACATTATCACAAACCTGTCTCAACTTTATGCTCTTTTAATATCGGAAACCAATACATGTAAGTTTTCCTCTGATTTGAAACTTACTATTTTCCACATATTATCACTAAAAAAAACAGTGGGTTGGATCCAAAGGGCTTCCATGAACCAAAGGATCATTCATATACTGAGAAGAATCTTCCCATTCCTGTGTGTCAAAATACTTTCCACTCTACTTATTAATATTTTCACACAGGCCTAGATTGGCACTAGGGACTACTTTGCTGGTCAAACCAATCCCCTATCCTGTTGTTAACAGTGGCCAGTCACACCTTTGGGAAGCTTATAAATCAGACATTAAGGAAAAATAATTCCAATATTTTTCTCCTCTGCACATAGAACTCAGCGATATAGTGCCTATACAGATGTTCTTGTTAACAGCTACTGCTGCCAACTCCTAGTCCAGTCTCCACCGACAATGTGCTTCCCATTGCTGCTGCTCATTCTCCCATCCCTCTCCATTGTTTTGTTGGTATAATTGTGACAAAGCACCTAGTTCCATGTTAAATACAGAGGAGCGATAAAGATAGAAAAGCAGGAGACAAATGCTTCCTGCCACAAATACATGTCCCCTCCCACCAAAAAGTCTACTGCTCCCCACATCTGCTTGGCCCAGATTTTATTATCCAAAAAATTCGCATTATGTGCCTCCTATAGTTACGAGTAATAATTTGCTGCTGTCAACTCTGCTGCTCATTGCTACTGAAATTACACCATGCTACAAAGTTGCTGCATTTTGACTTTGCTGCTGTTTAAAAGACGAAGGAAATTCTGAGCTGTGAAGGACAAAATCTGAAAAATATCTCTTATCATTAGTGAATGCAACAAGAAAAATGTTGGGGGGGGGGGAAGAGGTTGATTTGTGTTGCTCTGCAGATTTAAAAAAAAAACAAAAACATGAGATTGTCACTCTTTGAAGTTGATTTTTCTCCCCTCCCCACCACCAGTCTAGTCTATCACTGCGAAGGAAAGGGTGCAATATCCGCCAGCTGCCTAAAAGATTGAAGGCTCTTCAATCATAAACATGCCATATAAATTATCTCAATGCTCCTGGTCTGGGGCTTGGAGTGGCAAGATCAAGGGCATAAATCTCATGTGAAGGAAGACACGGTACACTACGGGTAACAAAATAATGAAATTTGAGAACTTATTTTCCAACTGTGCCTTCCTTTGGCAGGCATGATTCTGTTAACACCCGCAAAAACATTTCTACAGCATGCAGAGAGAGTTTGGCATCCAAATGACAGCTTGTGCATCATTGAAAATGGGAGGGACACTTGAATATAGTTTCTTTTACATATTTCAGATAGCAGGTAAATAATGTTCATAAGCAGAGTGAAATTATATTGAGATTTAAGTGTGATGAAAGGAGGAACTGAGAGACTAGGAGGAAGCAAAGCTACACTATAGTTCCTAAAAGGAAACGCTTGATGTAAGAAAATTAGCAGCTGGTAGAACACAAAGCACCCCCACACTGAGCTATTACAATAGGTACCAGGCTGTCTGCCTGGTAAGTCACAGGACTGACTTTGAAATACATGAGCCTGTCACACTTGACAAGAATCATTAGCTAATTTTCCTAATTACAACTTTCAGCAAATTATAGTCAGCACAGACATTGATTCAACTGTATATAGATAACTGCTGAGTAGGCCTAAAAGGGGGCAGTCATCCATCAAAAGTGGCAAACCACCGCTCCTTGTGTGCCCAAAACCCTATGTTTGAAACTATAAAGCTACTTAATCAGAAAGAGATATCTGGCAACAGTCAGTTAGCTTTTTCTGAAAAAGTAGAAATGATTAGGATGAAGGAGGCAGCACTGGGGTCCACAGAATATCTACATTGCTATGGAATTTGCAACCAATTTCGTAGCAGCTACAGAAGACATTAAAAGGATATTATGAGGCTGAAACCAGGCTACATATTTAACAAATCAATCTATCACAAAAGGTCAGGATTTACCATATTTTTCGCCCCATAGGACGCACTGGCCCATAGGACGTACCAAGTTTTTTGGGGGGGAAATAAAGAAAAAAAAATTTATTTCCCCCTCCCCAGGCACTTGTGGGGCCGGCAGGGGGGAGAAGCGCTCTTCTCCCCGCCGCCCGCCTGCAGACCAGGTCCGGGGACAGCGGGAAGACACGCTGCGCCTCCCAGCTGTCCCCGGAGCTTGCGGGGCAGGCAGCGGGGAGAAGCGCTCTTCTCCCCACTGCCCTCCTGCAGACCAGGTCCGGGGACAGCGGGAAGACGCGCTGCGCCTCCCAGCTGTCCCCGGAGCTTGCGGGGCTGGCGGTAGGGAGAAGCACGCGTCTCCCCGCCGTCAGCCTCCAATCCACATCGGGAGACAGCGGGATGGCAGCGTTCCGCCTCCCCACTGTCCCCCGAACTTGTGGGGCTGGTGCTGCGGCTCTCCTGAAGCCTGGAGAGCGAGAGGGGTCGGTGCGAACTGACCCCTCTCGCTCTCCAGGCTTCAGCGAAAGCCTGCATTCGCCTCATAGGATGCACACACATTTCCCCTTCATTTTTGGAGGGGGAAAAGTGTGTCCTATAGGGCGAAAAATACGGTACGTGAAGTCAGCATATCTGCACAAGTCATCTTAAGACTAGAAAATGGTTTGCCAATTTAAGAGCACCTTCATCTTTAGGAGCCAGGTGAAAACGTTCCTCTTCAACCAGGCTTTTGGCTGATTAATACTTCACAGCCTTTAAGCTACTTATTTGTGTTTTTATGCTGCATTTTTATGTTGTGAACCCCCCTGAGATCCTTTGATGACAGGCGGTATATAAATCCAATAAATAAATAAATAGCTCAGATGAAGCAAGAAACTGAAGTTTGTTATTGCTATGCCCAACCCCAGTCCAGAAAACAGAATCCACAGGGGACAAACTGGACCTCCAGCTGTCTGAAGACTGGGAGAAGCAGATGAGATTTCCTTCTGTTAGTACTGAAGATCCTTAGAATTGAAAGGGAGCCTCTACAGAATCCTGTTGAGGGGCCCTTAGGGTCAGAGTGCCATAAGCCCCCAGTAGAGTCTGAGGGAGAGGCTGAGATATCCCTCCTCACCTTGAGTACAGGTGTCTAGATATTCAAGTCCAGGCAACAGGTGCATAACTAAGTAGGTGCCCGAAAGCCCACAGTCACAGAACAACTCAAGAGTAAACCCCCTTTTAGGGGTAAAGGTATTCCTTGAAATAAAGGGCTCTTAGAATGCCCTCAAACACCAGCCTGGGATTAGGCTCAGCCTGGTAGGCCAGCCTTTATCAGCCCCTTCCTTGAGCTTCACAGTTGCTGAAGAAAAACACAGCTCTTCAAGCTCCCAAACACCAGACTCCTTGACTTCTTTTGCCTAGACTAGATTTCCTCTGTTCCTGACACTGGATTAAGTTTTCAAATTAGGCTAAATACTTGTGAATCACCCTGGTTGTCTCTGTATGTCTTCTTTGGCAATCTCGTGTTTGAAGCCTTGGCCTCCTTGGATTCTGGGGTTGGGCCCACCCACAGTCCACACCTGTTGAGGCAGGACAGTTACAAACCAGTATGGGAAGCTTCAAATCTGTTTTGAGTGAAGGAGGGAGATACAAGAACCTAAGACTCACGACAATACAGTCTGGTCACAAACCCCCAAGGATTTTTCTAATGTTCAAATATGGCCAATCTAATCTTGGCAACAGATTTCATTCTCTAATTAAATCTGTTCAACTTCATTTCTAAATTAAGTTTCCAGAAACATGTAAAAATAAGCAATGGCTGTTGAATAGGAGGAGATACTAAAAGAGATTCCAGAGGTGAGAGAGCAGAACTCGTGACAGCCATGGGATTTAAGACACAGAACAGCAACCCAAAATGTGCCAACATCCATTCAATAACAGTAATCTCCTATATCATGTTAAAAACTATTTTCAAGCTTCTATAGACGCTTTTAAATTCTGGGAAGCTCCTTCTTCTGCTCATAAATTATATTGTGCTCTTAAACTGAGCTTGGAAGGCCATCCTCTTCTAGTCATAAGATGATGCTAGTGCATATCTGCTGACTCAGACCTATTATGTAAAATCTTGACCTTTTGTAGTAGATTAATTTTTAAAACATAAAACTTGCTTTCAGTCTCAGAATATTCTTTTAATGTCTTTTGTAACTGCTACGAAATCATTTTCAAACTCCACAGCAATAGAAGAATTTTTGTGGAGCCCAATTCCACAAGGGCTGGGAGGACAAAGCCTTATACAGGATGTAGGACCTGATAATATGGGGGAGCCCCATCTCAAAAGAACTTGTGGATTTGAAGCACCAGTGGCATCAAGAGACTCAATTCTTAACCCTTATAAGAAGACTCTATAGGCAAGGGGATAATAGAATCCGAGGATTGTAGACCTGGAACGGACCACAAGGGTCAACTAGTCCACCCCCAGCAATGCAAGAATCTTTTGCACAGTGTAGGGCTCAAAACCGTGACCCTGAGATTAAGAGTCTCTACCAACTGAGCTAGATGCTCTACCAATTTTTCCCCCATAGTAAGGATAACAAAATATGATACCAAACCACAGTGTAATATTTGGGTTTGTTATCTCTGAGCAGTTAATAAATCAGAGAACTTGTAAATTAACTGCACCTCGTAAGCCCGACTTTTCTTCTCTAAAACAAAAAACCTCAACATGACATCAGAGCTATCAAATCTCTCTAACTATTCTGTTGAGGAGTCCATCACATCTGTAATGGAGGAGCTGAAAGCAAACAGGTAGGAAAACCCCACTGATGGTTCCTTGATTATTTTACCTAAGTGGTTCTTTCCACCTTTGGATGGAGTGGATAGGGAGCACTTGTCAAACACAATAATATGAACTGCTCAGTTTGATGACTGAGCAAATGGAATTTTCAGCAGTCACTGCCTAAAAAGATCATGAAACACACAAATTGCTATGCTAGAAGATGAACCTATTCCCCCCCCACAGAAAAGCATTTCTTCTTTTACAATTGTCATAGATGACAGGAAATGATCCTGAGGGGTATTGTTTCAGTATAACTAAAAGACAATTGCAATGAAGAAAAATAAAATGACGTATGACTGTGATACTTACCTTGCCAGTGCTATGCCAACAATACAACCTCCTACAATAGACCAAAATCCAATCCAACCTGCATCCACCTAGAAAAGATTTAAGAGTGAACAACACTGTGTTATTTCAAGCACAGTAACCATGATAGTATTTACTATAAGCAAATACCCACTAGAATTCAGAGGTACAGCACTCTGTAGTTCTATTTCACCTTTGATAGACCTATTCTCCATTAATTTGTCTAATCTCCTTTTCAAAGTCATCTAAGACAATGACAGTCACCATTTCTTGTGGCAGCAAATAGTATAAGTGAATTTTGTGATGTTTGATTAAATATCTCCTTTTGTCCAACTCAAATCTATTGCCAATCAGTTTCACTTGATAACATTTCCCTCCTAGATTTCTACAGGATTTAGTTAAAAAAAAATGTCAATACACACATTTCAAGAGACACCAGTGTTATCCTTTTTCCTTAGCCTCTGTTATCTGCAAATGTTTTCAGCATCTATTTCAACTCCAACCCGTTGACACTTTTACTACAAAAGCAGGACATAGTCTCCAGTGCATCCTGCTTGGTTTGGTTCAGTTACCAGTAGCAAAACCAGTATTTTGCCTATGATGCATAAGCGAAGCTAAACAATATACACATATACATACTTGGCTTATGTCCTTTGGGGTTAATATCAAGTCTAGAACACCAGACCATCCCGAGAAAACACCCAATGGTATAGCATAGGCTAGAGCAATCATCAGAAACCGTGGGTTGCTGAAAGGAAAATAATAATTAGGAACAGTTTTGCCAGTGTAAGATTATCAAGTTGTTCTGTTTTAACTTTGTCGACTTCACTTAGAGAAAACTTTTATTAGGAAACTCAGAAATGGAATTAAATCAATAACCAAATCTAAATAGCACCATATATAAATGCTGAAGGCTTATCAAAGGTTAAGTACCTCTGCAATCACATAACTATTGCAAGAAGTCACAGCTTGTGGATGGAGTTCTCTCATGTTCAGATGTTGGTACTACATATTTTAGAGGAAAATTTGTGGCAGGACAAATATTGAAGGACCCTAAAGAGTTGAAAGGAAATGCTTTTGTCTTATAAGCCTGATTCATTGGGGGGGGGGGGATGGACAAGCTGAAACAGTATGGTGGAAAAACTACAAGGGCACCTCATCCCCACAAAATAATCTTCAATGTAACCCATGTATTCCACTTCAGTGTCTCATGGAGACAGAGTTTGTTTGGCTTCTCTCCCTAAAAAAAAAAGGGGGGAAGGAACTCTGTGTGATTGGACCATTCACAGATGTGCTTATTAGGATGAGGGAAAGAATATTCTTACAGTCACTTGCTCAGTAGTGCCCCCATCTGAATGTATGAGGCAGGGCAAAGTGTATAGGTTGGGTTTTTTTTATTCATCCAGTGTTACTGGGGCCCTGCATTTACTTTAATGTGTTTTCACTTTGTAGAGCACTAATATATGAATTGTGTTAAGCTGATTTGCCAGGAGGCTAAGCAAGTAGATAGCACAATGTTGTGGCAGGAATTTAGGCAAGATCTCTTTTTAGTCTCCTCCAAGTATATGACTGAACAATCAAAGAAGCAGCTGCTAATAAGGTGTTTTCCTACTGTACTTCACACTGCTGTTGCTAAGCTCTTCTTTCTGGCACCACATTTTAAAAGCATTAATTATGTTCCAGCGTGATCTGTAGGACATGCTTCTGCTTCAGACTTTCCTTGCCTTCAACATTGTTATTATTTTTATTAAACTGCCTTGAGTGCTAACGTTTGTTAGACAACAAGAATCAGTTCATTAAGTGCCGAAAGCAAAATATTTTAGTAACAAATAATATTTTTCAACTTTATTTGTTGCTTTTACTATTCAGACACACCTCAGTTCCTTGATTACACACCAGCATGAAAAACAGACAGAAACTCAGAAAGTGGCTTCTGCCTGCAGCTCCATTTGCATTTCCACCCTATTAGACTCCTATCAATAGCAGGGAACATGGCTATAGAGCTGGTAGATTGTGGTGTTGGGAGCGATCCCTGATCCATAGCAACATGGAGCCCTAAATTATGGATATTATTTTTGCAGCATGAGCTACGGGATATCCAGCTTAAAATCAAAATATAACTGAGGACCAATCCTAAATCATGCTGAAGGTTGTCTGCAGTTACATTTTCTCCCCTCACTGCTTCGATTGCTGCTTAATTCTACAGAATTAGCTCCAACTTGGGTGGAATGGTAAGAGATGAAGTGCTATTCTTAAAAACAGCCAATGAGATAAAATGTAATATACACGTAAGCACTTGAAACATCTGCTTAATTGCACTCTTCTCTTTTTCTTTAGCTATTTGTTTACCAAATAGTAAACAGAGGAAGTGATTTTTTTTGCCAAGTACACTCCATTCATCCATCAAAGAATAACATCTGTGTGTTTACTACACATGTAACAAACTTGGCTCGAAGATACACAGTTGTTGAGTTGGGTACCTGGCTGAACAGCCAACTACCCGGTAGAGTGCACTATACAGAAAACTCTTCAACCTACTGAAACCATGAGAGGAAGAAAGAAGCCCAGCTTCACTTACATCAGACGATAACTAATGTGATATGCTGAAATGGCAAACAATATCCTGTACAAATGTGCCTCTCCGAATCTCTATTTTTGCCTAGCAACATAGTGATTTACACATGGTCCACGGCACAAGGAGAAAAATCTCAAAAAAATGGAAGTATTCAAATAAATCTATAGAAATTATTCACTTGAAAGCCTTTGGAAGGGGGAAGGGAAGAAGAAAGGAATTTGGAAATAGTGACTACCATCTCCATTAAGACAGAGACAACTGTCTTGAAGCTGTGCTAAGGGATTCAGCGTTTTCCCCCTCTTAAAAACAATTCACCTTCACTGCACACTAAAGGTGAAGCTGTGAAAGCTGTATCATCATCACCTTGTCAAGTAAGCAAGAGCTGACAGAAAAGCCCCAAAGAAACAACTTTACTGTAAATGAAGGAAACAACAAGCTGTTATCTGTTTAGAAAGAAGTATATGCTTCTCAACTGTTTCCATTTGAGAACTGCAGGGATCATACAGCTTTACTGTCCATGATTTACTAAAGGCATGGCCAGTAAATCAGTATTATGTTCTGTATTAAGAATTTGTCTTTTCCCTGTTAAGTGCAGTAGCATGGGTCAGCAGGTCAGATGGGGACTGTTGCTCTTGCAGTAGGGCTCTGTTTTGTGGAAGGTGACTTGCTGGTATGGGAAGCGTCGTTTTGTACACGTGCTTTATTTGAGCAGAACAGAACTGCTTCCCATACCAACAAGTCAGCTTCCACAAAACAGAGCCCTACTGCAAGAGCAACAGTTAATTTTTCAAAAATCCTTAAACAAAAGTAACTACCCAAGCAAAATTTCACAGAAATGACATGATCAGCTGTTGCAAACCCCAGATTTTATCATCAACATCACCACCTATATGCTAATTTCCTTCTAAAGAACTGTTTCAATGCAATTTACACATCATGCAGCTATGGCATTCTCTTTACAGCCCTGCTTTCAAATTTCTTCTCACATGTAGCAATGAGATGGAAACACCTTTTGATTCTGCACCATGCGCCAAGCCATTTATTCTGACATAAAAGGCATTATAAATATAGTCTTCACCAAATGCTCATGTTGGTTTTCTTATTAATAAGGGAATGGAAGACTTATCGTGTTCTCATGCCTTTCCATTCTCTGCTTAACCTTTTCAAAATTACTAACATGTCCGTTGAGATGGCAGAATTATTTAAACTATTAGGATTCCTTCTTTCTTCCCACACCTCATATACTAAACCGCACCTGCTGTAATTTATAGCATCAGTATTTTGCAGTGCAATCGATCTCTGCTGCATTTAGTTAGGTTTAAAACTATTTTAGGTACAGAAAAGGTAGAAGATCCATTCTAGGCATAGGAGAAATGGTTCACAGAGCTGGGGGAAAATTGGTCATTTGTATAACCAGTAAATGATGTTGGCAATGATCCTGCCACTATTTAGTAGTAGCTATATACCAAGACTGAATTGAGATGCCACATGATATAACAATTAAATAAGGAAAAAAATTACCAAATTGAATCTTCTCCAATGTAAAGCTTTAGAATATAATTTATAATCTATTTGTTTAAAATGCACACAAACATAAACACATGGTACCAACCTACTGAAAGCTACAGCCAGTCATCTTTCTCTCAAGTGATTAAAATAAAAGTAATATTTAGAAGTAATATTTGAAGAAATTTAACAACTAACTCCCTCTTCTCCCCATAGCCACTAATCTGCCCCAAAGGGTTGGAAGAATCCCCAGAGCAGATCTGGAGTATATGCAAGGGGAGCAGAGGGAGGGAAAGTTTCACTCATGGAATGCTCACAGAACCATTCCATGTCCACAGTTACTTAGCTGGATGCAATCCTGCACAAAGAAATAAATACTAAGGCTTAGTAGTCATATACTTCTAGCTTCCTGCGTCTTAAGCAAGAAATAATTCACTCTGCTACAACCGATTATAAAATAAGCTACTTACTCTAGACAAAAATGATTAAACACCTTCCATTAATAGCTATGATAAACAGCCTCATCCATTCTGGGTGAACAGCACCAAGTGCAATGCCTGCAGCTCCACCTGTGCAGCATCACAAGTCATGCTTCAGCAAAGTGTTTGAAGACACTACAATGGTGGGCCAATGCAAACACAGCAGAAGAATCAGAGGCAATGCTAGTGGTGGGGGGGACACAATGGAGTGGGGACTACCTACGGTACATAACAAGAACCCAATACGATCCTTGAACCAGTTATTGTGAACGCAAGACTCCACTCAGAAAACAAGGAAACCAAAACACATACCATTTATTTAATATCCTTCTCTGGGAGGAAATTTGACTCTCTATAGGGTTTCTCCTTCTGCTGCTTGTCTTTATTGTTTTATTACATAGTTTTAGTAGTACTTACTGAATTAATATTTTATGTAAGTTAGGGCTAGGGAACCATATACCAGATATGATTGACCAACCAGGACTGTCAATAACCAGAGATGATGGTAGCTAGCCCCAGAACATCTGGTGGGCCTTCAGGTTCCCCAGCCTTGATGTAAACTACTCTGTGACATTTATCTGAAAAGTGGCAGATAAATACGGTAGGCAAACAAGCATGAGCTGACACAGCTAATGAAATTGTACACTAATCTCACAACACGGACATCAATGTTGATGCACACTTCAGCACAAATATTACAAATAGAAAAGAAAGGACACTGAATAGGATGCACAGAGGACGAATCGCCAACACCCCAGTTTGCACTGAAGCAAGGATGGAACAGCAGCAGCGTATTGCTGATATCCAAAAAAACAACAACACTGCATCTTCCTAAACGAGCTTACACAACACAACACGCAGCTCAATGCGAATCACTTACTGGCCAGTAACTACAATAGTTCAAGAGAAAAACTTCTGCACTATTCATTCATTGTCTACATTCTAAATAACAATGCCGTGATTAAACCTGACCAGTATACGCTCTGATAGCACATGAAGAATTCTGAAGCCAACAGCTTTCGAGATTATTACATTTGCACAGCATACACAATTTGCATACTATCTGTATTTATTTATTTATTTCATTTATATATGGAGCTCAAGGTGGTGTAGATGCTTCTCCTCCCCATTTTACCCTCACAATTCTCCCAAAACCATTTAAAACATCCGTCCAGTGACAGGTTAGTTACACACAGACACATCTACTCAAGAGACAAAATATTAAGAAGAAGCATTTGGAAGGTCAGGAAAATATAGTGTACAAGGTAAATGAAAGAGTAAGTTCCAAGGGTTTCTTAAAAGGGAAATAGCCAACAAAGAATTAGTCTGCTCTTACATTATTAATCGTGACCAGCATTTCAAATTACAGCCTCATAGACAGAAATATATTCAGTATGTAAGTATAGGAGTGTATTCTTTTTTCTTTTATCTTTAAAAAGCTGGTAAAATTGAACTTTTGTAGTTCTCCATTCAACTTTACAGGGATCTCAGATTCAGCATTTAGAATATTATGAACAAGCATCCATTTTATTAACATAGCTCCCAGATGGAGCCCTGTCAATAGGCATTTTATATTCCACCTGCAGATCCAGCTGTTATTCAGGTTTTTATTTGACAGTAACATTTTTACAACACAGCCCGCAGGCAGACAAGGAGGCTGGCTCTCAGGTGACAGCAGCAAAAATGGTGCCAAGTGTCCTAAATGGAAATTGATACTTTATATATATAAAACAGTATCTTGCATACTGCTCAGTTTCTACTGACTGGCTAATTCCATTTTGGGACCCAAAAAATATAAGCCACAATTAACAGAGGAATTAGGGTCTCTTCTTCTCTGTCCTTGCAGTACTCAAGTTCTCTAGGAAGAAGAATAAATCATTTGAGAGATTATCTTCTCTTGAGTTTCCAAGGCGTGTCAGGGAACGATGAGAATATAAATGAGGAATCATGTATTAGTGTATAGCAAGGGCGTTTGGCATAATTTTGTGAGCATGTAGAAAAAGCATAGAACACAGGTTTGTCTGCAAAAGAAGGTTCCCTGAGAAGCTCTGTTTTTGCCTTAAGAAAGAGTAAGCTTGTAGAGATTATTTCCAAAGGTATATTTGAAAGTTTAGGTTAAGCAGAGAATAAACAGGAATTATCAAGTCTTATGGGGGAATCACTCTGTTCATTGGTGCGCCACCCAAAGTAGAAAGGATCACCCCCCATGTTTTTATCTCTCTACTCAGTCTCTGTTTCCTCTTGTCAATCTGCTTATATAAGGAGGGCAGAACAGTCATCAATGCTAAGTAACAGATACATTTTGCTACCCACTCAGTTCACACGCAGAAAATAACACTTGACTCCTCATGGTTTGCTCAGCAGACCACCTTCAAGTTAACTTCTCTAGAAGTAAAGAACTATAGAAATGATCCCTGAATGTATTTCCCTACAGTTTTAGAAAAACTTTTTAAAACAACAAATGCTGCATAGTTCATTTTCCTTGTACAATTTAGGCTTGACTGGTAAGGTGCAAGTCCAACGCTAGTAAGGAGACTTCATTTTGCTTCGATGAAGATACACAAAATCCTCACTAAAAATAGAGAACTGATTCAGCTTCTTAGTCAACATGAACAAACTACAGTGGTGCCTCGCAAGACGAAATTAATCCGTTCCGTGAGGCTCTTCGTATAGCGGTTTTTTCGTCTTGCGAAGCAAGCCCATTGACGGCTTAGCGGATTAGCGCTACAGCTGTCAAGCGGCTTCCAGCGATCAGCTGTTAAGCGGCTTATCAGCGGAACAGCTGATAAGCGGCTTATCAGCTTAAGAAAAGGGCGGAAAAAGCGGAAAAAACCCCGCGGGGGGGATGCAAGATTTTTTTCGTCTTGCGAAGCAACCCCATAGGGGAATTCGTTTTGCGAAGCGCCTCCAAAACGGAAAACCCTTTCGTCTAGCGGGTTTTTCGTCTTACGAGGCGTTCGTCTTGCGGGGCACCACTCTAATCTGTTTCACTGGCTTTTAAAATGCCTTTCTGTTATAATGCCATTTTGTTGTACCATAGTAATTGTTGAGACTACGTAATTTCAAAATTGTGGAAGACTGCACCCTGGAAAAGCAGTATGTATTGTAGCTTAGAATACAACACACTACAATACATACTGTAGCTTAATATTATAGCTTACAATATTATTTTAAAACCCACAAACATTATAAAAAGGGCAGGAGTGCCATGACCTCCTGTACCAAGCTGACCAAAGTATACATACCTTAATAGCCTACAAAAACTTCTTCTGTAGCTGAGCCTCTGGCTAGCTGCAGCTACACTGGGTGGAAATGGAGGACGTGATGGGAAGTAGGCTAGGGCTGCAGAGAATATCAAGGCCACAAAGCCAAATTCTAAGGGAATACAAAGGGAAAAACAAACCATTATGGTAGATGCTGCTGCTGCTATCATCATCATCATCATCCTATTATTATCCTATTATCATTTCATATGAAACACCTCAAAGCACTCAACAATATCAGCAATGCAAATACATGTGCAAAACCAAAGCAATTCAATTTTGGTTCAAATACACTGGAATAACAGATCTCAGCTCAAATTGATTCTGGAAAATCTTTATCCACAGGTGCAAAAAAACAAACAAAAAGAGGCAATAGGGAATCCACCTTACTGATGTGCAACAGGAATGGAATATGAATATTCACAGAATATACGATTTGATCCACACATTGATTAAAAAGTGAACCTTGGTGCACAGAAACAGCAGAGAATATGACATATGTGTACATATACATACCTACATACATACCTACATATACATACACACACACACACACACACATATACACATACATACATACATCTGAATATCTAACTAAATAAAAGGAATGAACAAACACATACAGTACTCTTTGCTCACAGGGTCCACTCTCTCTGTTGTTCCGGCCAGGCACCTGAGACAGGTTTTAAAGGACAACCGCCACTGCAAAGTTTTGATCTTTCCCTTGGCTAAGAGATGTAGAATGCCTCAAGTTTAAAGGACAGGCAACTAGGACACCATCAACCCCACCACCACCACCTAATGTTATTCCTTCACTGAGTAATTGCTATTTCACCCCAGGCCATGTAGACAAGTGGCAAATTGCAATCTCCGAGTTAAATATATAAACTGCAGCTTTACTGGGACAATGTAGGGGAAGAGCTTTTAGCAATCTAAACTCCTACATAAATTCTCAGTAGAATTTTAGGAGTAGAAGATTAATTGCAAAAGCACTGTGTAGTACTAGAAAGCAACAAGGGGCAGGGGAAGTGACTGAAATGGAAAGTGCAGGAAAACCATTTCAGGTGAAAAGCGCAACAGGAAGTAAGCATCCTGTCCAAAATACTATGTGAGCATCTGAAGGAACAACAAGAGTATGGGGTTCATAGCAGCCTAATATGCCATTTGGAGTCCATCCATGGCTTAAATTTAAGCTTCAAATAGGGTTCCAATACTAGCACAGAAGTAATTAAATCTAAGAATAGAGTCTGAAAGCATGTGTCAGCAGAAGGGACAAACCATGTAGGGATGAAGCAGAGGAGATCAGAACATATGAAAAACGAAGGCAATAGTCATGGCATTATTCACTAAAGTTGAATCCAAACAGAAGACCAGACAGAAGTGGCACCTAGTCGATATCCTGTATCTGACAAATTAAAAGTCCTTGATGCTTCAAAAGGAAGCATGTGCAACAGAAAACCACAGAAGCACCTCCCAGTTCCTGGTGTTCACTTTTAGCATCCCATGTTCAAAGATGTAGGAGCAACCTGATCAAGAGAACTATGGTACAAATCACATAGCTTTTCCAACGCAGAGTTTTATACAAAGTCACATCAATGAAGAAACAATGATTCAACTCAAATGTTTTCAGTAAAACCAGCAAGCAGGTCTACATAAATTCATTCAGCTTTATTCAGCTGTACCTGCCTAGTGAAAGCCAAATTAATCTCAAGCAGCCATTTACAAGAACATACAACATTTGGCCCAACTGCTTTCCCTGCCCAATTCTAATATATAAGGTTGTCCCAATGCCCTATAAATATTGGCTTCTTTACACTAAAGAATCAATAACCATAATCCAAAAAGCTAGAAGAAAAACCGTTCTGTGATAAGGCAACACGTTCTGAAAAAGCCAGTATCATCACTCACCAAAAAACCCCAAACTCGTTCCCCTTTTTTCGAGGAAAAAATGAGTATGATGCAAAGAGTTTGACAGGTCTGCTAAGTGAAGGGTAAATATTTCTAGTTTTGTATGGGCTGAATCCAGTGTTACAGCTCTACCCACACAACAGACCAACACAATAAACTTCCTATTCCTCTTCTGTTTTTTCCAGCCTCCCACACATACCCAAATTATTTCCAGAGCATTGGGGCACCCTACAAAGCGATTTTGGAGATGTGCAGGGAAGGAAAGGAAACAGAACCCTGCTTCACAAGCATAACTACTGTGCTGGATACAGCAGCAGCATTATTATTATACATTCTCTCTAGTGGCAAATATGGCCTGGGTCTGTAGTCATTGTTTTATTGTTTATCTACTCTGAATTTTTTGTTGTATTTTAAATTTCTCTTTATGTGATAATATCTAGCCCTAATAGCATGTTCTGATAGAGGGCAGATTAGGAATTTTAAAAATACAACCGATCAATCAATCAATCAATCAAGTGAGACTACATTGGCGGGCACCAGTTGCTATTTCAGAAGTTTTCATATTGATTTTAATGTATATGTTTTATTCACCATGCTGCTGTTTTGTTGTTTTATACCAGCTGAGTTACACTTAATATATTGTTAGTTTATTTTGTTTGTCTGATGCTTATATTTTGTTCCCTATCTTTTGGGAGCTTGGTTCAGAAAAGGACTGATAAATATTTAAATAAAATACAATATACCGGTATGGAAAGTATTCACAACAGCTGAAAGTTTACACTGCCCAGCTGGCTTGCAAAATTAGTTTGTCATTTTTAGCTATACTACATTGGTGCTGTGGGCAGTTAGTGTCCAGGCGCTCACTGCCAAAGCTTTAATGATCAAATCAGATCAATATGTAAGGCAAACAACAAATTAAAAGGTCCAGTAGGTACACAAAAAGTGAGAATGCATTTTAAGCAGTTCCCAGCTATGGAAACGAATAGAAGTCAAAGTTTTCCTCTTGAAAAACCAACTACTTTTATATTCCTTGATTACTTGTAACTTTCCAGCTAACAACTAATATAAACCCATGCCTAACAGATACATTTTAATGTTTCTGCATTAACACAACACTCCAGCCATTTCCTCTCCAGTCAACATGAGTGAGTGAGTGAGTGAGTGAGTGAATGAATGAATGAATGTTTATTATTACAGCTAAACAGCCAGCATACCTCCCATCAGCATGAATGAATGAATATTTATTATTACAGCTAAACAGCCAGCATACCTCCAGTCAGCATCTGCTTGTTAATATAAACTTGTTACGGGGGCGGGGGAGGGGGAGCTATAATCTGCGGACTACTTTTCCTTTGTGTTCCTTTTCAATCCCAGCCTAGACTTGCTACCACCCTTGCATCACATTCATATATAAGGGAAATGTCTTCTTAGTGGCTGCCCTGGAGGTCTGTGGCTGCCTGCCTTTAGAAATACATCAGAGGCAAAGCAATTTCTGCCTAGTGGAGCCAAAATGGAACAAATTGTGCTCAGTTATTGACCCCTGGAAGATAGCTGTGAACACTACATAAATCTACATAAATCTACATAAAAATAAAAATATTTTGAAGGTAACTTAAAAATGATTTACAGAGGAAAGCAGTTAATTCTGGACTTTACTGACTTATGAAAAACTGTTATTGAAAAAAGCAGAACTAAACCATCTCATGAAATGTTTGCTGGAGGAACTGTCTGGCTTGGGAAGTCTGAAAGAGGTATTACCTCTGGAATGACTGGCGATATTCAAGGCAACAGTAAGCTCAACAGCTACACACCCCACAACCAGTGTTTGGCTCCTACAATTAAAGGCAAATCATTCTAGAGCTCACAGTCATGGAGATTTATTTTCAGATGAGTCACTAGAGGGCACCAGCAAACTCCTAATGGATGCACATTATGAAATTAAGTGGGAAATTACTTCTGCGATACCTGCGTACAACACAGCCTCAATGCGGTCTTTGATATGCTCCGGGCTGCTTCCAGGTGCAACTGTGGATGTGCCATTCGGTCCTGGAACCACGAAGGGTCCTACTAAAAAAGCGCATGCTCCACCAAGGTAACCAATCAATGATGCAACAGCTGTGGCGGTGGCACGCTCATCTGGTGAAAACCATGTAGTGGAGAGGAATGGAGCAGCGCTAGTGACAGTAGGGCCTGCCAATCCATTCAACAGCTGTCCTCCGTGGATCAGCCTAGGGAGAAAGCACAACACAAGACATTTACTGGCCAGGCACAAAGCTACCACTGTGGGTGGGGGTCAGTTTCTCCCTTCATACCACACTTGGAGACAACTGTGAGATACTGTCGCTGCTGCTGAGCATCTCCAAGACATGGAACGAAAGCAGAATATGCCTCTTCCTTTGCCCCAAATCCTCTCCACATGCCAGATGAGTCAGGTGAAGGAGTGGGGTCAATGTCAACTATGACTAATTAGTTACTAATATTGATAAAAATCTAAGAGATTAAATTTGTTTACCTAACAGATTATGGTACCAATATTTTAAAGTTAATTGGGTTAGATTAGTTGATTTGGTGCAGTCTCCTTGATACATAAGTAATTTCTCAGCAGGCTAAAAACATTCTGTAATACAAACTGAGAAGAGTTAGATTTTCCTAAACTCCTTTTTCTAAAATGCAACTTGAAATGCAATGGCATTTGTCAATCTTAACTCATGACATTCAGTGGGGAAACTACTATATGCTGGTAAGAAGCTGTTGTATTATTTGGGTTCTCTCAAATAAAACTAGCAGCCTTCACACAAAGAAGTCAAAATACAGTTTATGAAGAGGCAGCTGTCCTTGGGGTATGGAAAGTCTACGCAACTTTGTTATTTCTGCATATGTCATTCGTACTCCAATAATTGCAGGAGGAGGAGGGGGAGACACATGCCAACCTTTTGGTAAAAATACTGAACTGTCAAAAAAAGATTGCATAGCTGCTATTAAATCGCTCACAGCACTGAATCCGTTTAGAATTTAGAGAACAGAAAATCTGACAAAACATTAAGGTTTTATGGTGTAGTGTTTAAGTACAAGGCACTGTCAGGCATGTGTGTTCTTTAAGTTTGATGAACATGTCAATTCCTTTTTATTTATTATTTGGAGGGGACATTAAGGTAATCAAGGATTTCACAACAAAACTTTAAAAACGATATCAGAGGAGAAAGGGTGGGAATCTATCATTATGCTGTGACATACATACTGAAGGCTAAGAGTTCTGTTGTAAACTAAGATTAATAACTTTGCCCAATTATACAATCTAAGGCCTTTGATATACAATTCCAGAGGCCATACAATCTCTCCAGCCTTGTTGTCATTGAAATAACATGCCAATGCAGTGTTAGGCAGCCATATGCTCCTTCTTGTCAATACGCAAAACTAAACCCCCAAACACTTAGCAAATAATTAAACAATGGCCATACTTTTGCAGGGACAGACATACTGGTCTGCTTCCAATGTAGTCAATTATCTCCTCTCTAATGTAAATTCCCCAAGAAGATTAACAACATACAGTAGAATTCATTATCTGCTCTATATCGAGGTGGATTGAAAGACATTCCATCATACAAATGTATGCATTTCAGTAATCATTTATAGAAACAAAACATAAATTAGCAAAATCCCTTGGGACTGAAATCTGGAATTGCTCTGTTATTTTGTACTAGGGAAATCTGTTACGAAGAAACCACCTCAAATACTGCCGCACACATTGGGACAGTGAAAACAGAACTCAGATTGCGTTGTATGTGCAAACTGGAATCACAGCATGATGGATGCATGAAGCTTTATTATCGGTTTATGCAAGCTGCAAACGTAATTTTCACTGACACTATGTATAAACAAAAGAGAGAAAGGGTTACATATGGGGAAAACAGCAGACTGTAAAGTTCCAAAGCCTTCCATCAAAACATTATAATCAACAAAGACAATGAGAATGACATGCCGAAGAGCCTCAATTGTCACTGTTTCCACAATGTTAAATAATAAGGTACGTGACTGCTTAACATAGTACTAAATAGAAAAGGCAGACGTTTGAGAAGATGACAGTTGTGCAGCAAGTGACACACTCTCTCTCTCTCTCTCTGATTAGAAAAGGGGCGGGAGGAAGTAAGAGGGAAGTGATAAAAGTTGCTGCTTCTACCAAGTGTACTGTTGTCAGAAACCCAAAACAGAACTTGCGCCCCGCCTCCACTCCTGCCGGCCATGCATCTTCTCAGCCATGCTACGGTCAACATATTGCTGCCTCTAAAAGCAGCAGGTCTCCCTCTCTCCCTCCCAAATACATTTTGCTGTCTAAAGTGGAACACTAAACGTTCTCCCTGCTTAAATCCTCTCTCATCTACCCTTGTGGCTACAGCATGAAATAGACATGGTATTTAAATGCAGGACTTTCAGACTTAATTCTCCTCAACACATACATTAGTTCATTTCACTGGACCAAACTAGTTGCCCCTTTTAACAGCCTTTACTGATTTTCTGATTGATTAAATGATTCCAAGGCATTTAATGACTTGTACAACCCTGGCTTTAAAATGCAATGACCCTGTTGTCCTCACAACTAGAGTGGCCAAAGGATGCTAAGAGTGGAAACTGTGACACCATTACCTGTACTGAAATATCTTCATTAGTTTCTCAGTTAGTTTCTGAACTCAGTTAAGAGAGCTGGCATTAACCTATTAAAAGCCCTACACAGCGTTTGGTACCAAGATATTTATTGGAGTGCTTTCTCTCATACCAGTCTGCCTGCTCACTAAGATCATCATCTAAGGTTCTTCTCCAGGTACCCTGCCTTCAGACGTGTAGCAGATGGTGACTGGCGTTTTTTGGTGCTGCTTTTGTGCCTTTGGAAGATTGCTTGGTACCAGGTGAGAATTCCCTTCCCCACAATGCTTTTTAATAACATATTGCTGCTGTTTCCTTTTATTCTCTTATACTGTCTGTTAGTTGACCTGGTAATTCTTGGACCTTGAAGGTGCAAGATAAAAACTGAATTTGTAAACAAGCAAGTATATATAGGGCTGCCATCTGCTGGGTTGCCAAATAATGCTTTTGGCACAGATATTTTGCAGGCATGCATGATGATGAGATTGGAAACAGGGTTCATTCCACCCTGAAAAATCAGCTTGCTCTGCCAAAAGACCAGCTCGATCACATGCCTCCTACACAAGCTGTTCCAATACCAGCTGGTCATTATAAGAACTAAAATGGTAAAGGGACCCCTGACCATTAGGTCCAGTTGCAGATGACTCTGGGGTTGCAGCGCTCATCTCCCTTTATTGGCCGAGGGAGCCAGCGTAGAGCTTCCGGGTCCTGTGGCCAGCACGACTAAGCCGTTTCTGGCAAACCAGAGCAGTGCACGGAAACGCTGTTTCCCTTCCCGCCGGAGCAGTACCTATTTATCTACTTGCACTTTGATGTGCTTTAGAACTGCTAGGTTGGCAGGAGCTGGGACCGAGCAATGGTAGCTCACCCCGTTGCAGGGATTCGAACCGCCAACCTTCTGATCAGCAAGCCCTAGGCTCCACCCGCATCTACTATTTAAGAATTAGTGTCAAAATTTGCTTTTTTCTCTATCCCTTCCCTGTCCCTCTAGAAGAGCATTAACAAGTGTTCAAAACAAACAAACAAACAAACTTCTTAAATTATGTGGAACTCAATCCTACATAGCTTATTCAGAAGTAAGTCCTGCTAAGTTCAGTGGGCCTTACTTTTGGTAAACTGGTACGAGATTGCAGCCTTAGATCCCCAGTTTCTACACTCTGACAGAAGCAGCCCCCCCCCAAAGTTAGCTGTTCACCTCAGGGTGTGTAACAATTCCCAGTGGGTAATTTAGCAGATCCATTATTCAAGTTGTGTGACATGGAGGATCATTTTGAAAAACAAAGTAATTTTTAGCACTAGTAAATAAAATAAATTTTATTATTACGGTCACAGACCAGTTCTGGAGCACTAGTAAGCATCTTTTTTTCACTTGTTTTGCAGGTTTGTCTTATTATATTTTCCTTCACTCTATAAAAGTGGACGCCATGGAGGGATGTATAAGCTAGGTGATAAGTCAGTAACCTAATTATGATGTTAGCGGCTCTTAGCCCGACCTCGGCCGGGGAGGGCAGGATACAAATAAATTACTGTTATTATCATTATTAATTCACTTTGGAAGAGGTTTGAAGTGAACATTCCCAACCACCGACAATCTGTCCTCTTCATTTCCCAGCATTTACTGCCTTTATACATTCCAAATACCAAAACCAGAAGCCTTGTTGAAATCTCTCTACCACATACTTGTATTAATTCACTGATTTATGAACTCTGTCAGAATTAAGCCACTTTTCATTGGGGTTTTTTGTGTATCTTCACCTTATCTTCCTAGAGACGGACAGATAGGAGATACCCACGATATGGTTCAATGTATGGAGTAATCTACTACTATTCTAGAAGACAAATTTGTAGCAGCTAATATAGCTGACAGAAAAATATGAACACAACAGTATCAGTGCATTTTGCTTTTTTTATGGTGTCTTGTTATCACTGCAGCAGATTTCAGCCTGAAAGGACTATCGGAACTCTTTCTTACAAACCATCATCTGTTCTAAAAATTGCTCTGAGATTAGAAACATTTGTTCCCGTTATTTCTCCATTTTCTTCTTGTTTCTGTTATCCAGAAGGAGCAAAGAGCAACTGCATTTTCCCTTACTGCCTAATACTGTAATTTAAGTTTGATTCTGTAATGCAAGATGTCTTTTGTATGAAAGATGAGAAGAGCAAGACAATTTTGTTCTGCACTTGGACCGATAGGAAAGCATTTTTAAGACTGGCTAAGGTAAGAGATGTATTTTGATCGATTTCTATACTCTGTGCTCAGGTTTATACATTACTTTTCCAATATTCAGCTAATTATTTTCAGGTACCAAGCAACATAGTGAACTCTGAGAGTTCAATCTAAGAGTATGAAGCTTTTCATAACAAGCCTGAAACCAAAACTATGAAAGAAAATAAGAAGAACATTTCAACAGAGGGGGTTATGAAATAATCAATTACTTATCCTTTGCCTCAAGACTAAAGTTTGTGAAAGCCAAACTAGAACACCTGATTTTTTTATTTTTTAAAAATAAGCTTTGTGGCCAAATCAAAATCTTGAAGTTAGAATTAATTTGCATTAACTTTCCTTTGAGCTAGTAATTGGGCAAGCAAGTTTACCTTCAAAAGGGGAACTGCTGTGACTGTGTTTAAATGAAAACAGAAAACAGTTCTGCTCTCCTTAACACAATCCAACTGCAAAAAGACAAGGTCAATGTAAAATCCTCAATGGTGAGTTTACAAACATGAAAATAATTATTTCATATCCTATGTGTCATATATACTACATACCAGTGTTAAGAAAGCATTCCTATATTCTGTATATAGGCCAAATGCAACATTTTAAAAAAGGGGTTCACTCCTTAGATGAATCAACCACATGTATTTTAGCAACTTCCTCTTCGGTGGCCAAACATTTGTAACCAAACATAATTACATATAGATTACAGTGTGTAGCACCCCAAGGGGGGGGGGGTCTCTTTAAAATCAGTATGTTATACAGTGGTGCCCCGCAAGACGAACGCCTCGCAAGACGAAAAACCCGCTAGACGAAAGGGTTTTCCGTTTTGGAGGCACTTCGCAAAACGAATTCCCCTATGGGGTTGCTTCGCAAGACGGAAAAAATCTTGCACCCCCCCGCGGTTTTTTTCGCTTTTTTCGCCCTTTTCTTAAGCCGCTAAGCCGCTTATCAGCTATTCCGCTGATAAACCGCTTAACAGCTGATTGCTGGAAGCCGCTTGACAGCTGTAGTGCTAATCCGCTAAGCTGTCAATGGGCTTGCTTCGCAAGACAAAAAAACCGCTAGACGAAGAGAATCGCGGAACGAATTCTTTTCGTCTAGCGAGGCACCACTGTAAAATATTATCACTCACCAATGCCCCTCTAGATGATTCCCCAACCATTTGGAGGAGATTTAGGAGCAGAAGCTGCAGCTGGAGAGGGCAGAAATTGCTATCAATTGCTTCCCCTCCTTTCACTAACAGATTCTCTCCATCAGCAGATAGACCCAATGGATACGACCCAATGAGGATATTTAGCTACTGCACAAACTAGCAAACAAGACTACTGGAACTAAATCCCACTAAAGAATCAAACAAGCTTTTCAAAGTATTGACGAATATAATATATATGAAAATGGATGACATAAAACTACCCCCTCTTTTGAAAAACATAATATTAATCCAATAGTAATCCAATCTGGGGGGTTGCCAGCACATGGACAAGGGTCAGGCTATCTCGGTCCAGAGATGGCCATATATTCACATGTAGCTGAAAAATAAAGGGTTTGTTTGTTTTTGCAGAAACTAGCATTTCCACCTACTGATATTTATGTATAAGTGTCTTGTTCTATACAAATCCATACAAATAGATGTGCTGCCAAGTTATCATTGCTAAATGATATATTTGTACTGCAAAGGTTTTCCGCTTGCTTATTCTGTATTTAGCTTGTATATCTGGCTTCATTTTCAATGTTATGTAATCACCTAATACAATATGGGTAACATGCGAATGATTTTGCTTAATAATACTACTAAAAATAAAATAAGACACATCTCAGGGAGAAAGCAGAGAAATAAGTGAAGCTGAAAGGCTCTTCTAATAAAGACACTGTCTGTGGCTTGATATAGGAACTGCTCCTAGCTAGAAAAGAAAGAGCAAATATGAAAGCATCCAACATAAGTCTGGAGTAGTTTTGACGCTGAACTTGGCTAGATCCTCTCACTCATCTTTGGGGTCTGTTTGTTTCTTGCTGCTATTGTTTTAAAGAAAAGTATAAGGATTCTGAAGCACAATGGACTTCCATTTTTTATGAAATGGACCGGGGGTGGGGGGGAATCTCATTATTGTGAAACTTTTTTTACTGAAAGCCTGCCAAGCTAGAGTCAAAAATTTGCAATGAAACGAACACTGCAATACCAAGCCAAGACAATGGCATCTCTGTCAGACATCCTGACAGTTTAAAGGCAACAATATAACGATGCAGCAAGACCCCTGACAGTACAGCGACATATTCTCTCAGATCGTCACATCATAATGCCGTGTTATTGCACAGCCATCACAGCTGTCAGACACTTGAGAATGTTTCGTCGGTCAAAGTTTGAAATAGAGGAGCAAACAGAATTGAAGCTTGCAGGGAACATGTTAAAAAAAACAAAACAAGAAGAAAACAAAAACAACCCGTTTCAACATGATGGTTTTCTTCCATAAAGCCACACTTTAAAAAAAAGCAGCACACAAAACAAATAGACATAGTGAGGTTGTAGGCCAAGCCTGCCCCAACCTGGTACTCTCCAAAATGTTTTGGTGTGTAACTCATTACTGACCGCTGTCCATGCTGGCTGGAGCTTATGGGGTCTCCCAAGATCAGGAAAGCACCAGGCTGCAGAAGGCTGGTCTGGGCTCTTACTCTGATACTAACCAGATGCAGCAAAGAGATTTAGCAGTGAATGATTTCTCATCGATGGCACGAGCGGACTAATGAATCCAACTGTAGCCATTAAAAGATAAAATGGCTGCATTCAGACATAATAAGAATAGGCCTAGCTACCCACCCAGGCTTCCACACTTCCCTCTCCTGACACAGCTGCAAGGAGAAGATTGGAAGCTTCCGCTTCATTTTAAGTTAACTGCAATTTCTTCTGGTTAATATTAACTATGGTTAGTGGAAAAGCAAGCCACCTTCATAAACTATGGTTTGAAATTAAATGGAAAAACAGCTGGGGGGAAAACAACGGATTTCCATTGACCAGTGAAACCCCAACAATAATATGGCTATCCATGCCTGAAGACAAGAGCACTCTACAGCTGAGCCATCTGGTTCTTCCTCTCCTCGCTTACTAAATTTTGATGCATTTTTCAGCGAACCAAATTCAATCTGAATTGATAAAAAGAAATAATTAGCTGTGTTTCATAATAGTAATGTCTACATAGCTGAGGACCTTCTTGGAAGCGCTTGAAACAGTTATTGCATCTGCTGAGGTTGTTGTGTCAGTGTGCTGTGGAAGATAGTGCCACAGTTTGCAGATACACTGGGCATTTAGCAAAATAAATCAGAGTTGTGGAAGAGTGGTTCCAAGTGTGGTAGAATCTGAATACAGAAGAGCTGTATTGCTAAGAAACAACAGGACAAATACAGGATAAATACAGACTGTGAGTAACATTGTGTGTACACCACTTCTCAGTGGTTGGAGTGCATTGGCTGCAAAGCAAATGGGGTGTATAGACAACTCTTGTCCAACTCTTTGGAGTGCTAAGACTAGTTAAAATGGCCAAAATATTGAGAACTCTCACACTCACAACATAATCAAAGGCACATTCTTTCCAAGAATTTTATGTCACGGAGAACTGCGACTGAGCCAGAAACCCACCATCCAAAGGGCACATCCTAAATTACCAGGTCTAAATCTTAAATTGCATGACTTCTGCAAGAACAATCAATTCATTAGGACTTCTCAAGCTGGATCAAATGGCCTGTTTAAAATTTGGTCCAACTACTAAGCACTCTTGCCTAATGCCCCCCCTACAAATCCCATTACAAAATAGCTTCCCTTGAAGGTTTATTACTCATTGCTAAGTATATAGATGCTGGCAGGGCAACAGTTTCCTTTCCTCACAGGAACTTGGCATGTGAACAGGGTTTTTTTGCCAATTGTTTTATTGATTTTTATATGAGGGAAAGTAACCCAATGCACTGCATGCTGCCCACAAATAATAAAATTATTAATACTTTGAACTTCAGTGGGTATGTTGGTCCCAACTTCAAAGTGCTTTAAAAACAAAATTAATTAAATCTCACACTGCAGCCCAACCCTAAAACAATCAATAGGTCATTAAGACATTATTGTTTTATACTAAGCTGCTTATTTCACTCAGAAAGATGACAAATGCTTGGCAAATATCCATAAAAAAGATGATCTTGCCCTCGGATAATACTTTATGTTCCTTTTGTAAGTAAATACAATCAAGCTAAGTGCACTATTCTTTCTAAATGACCTTGTTAAGCAGACAAAACTTATTCAGATCCTAACCAAGCTGAAAAGCTCAATTTATAAGTTCAAATATTTTTGAAGGAGACTTGAGGGGGAAAGGAATGTAACTGTAAACATGGCATAAACTTCATCATACTCAATAACGCATAAGACACAGCATCATTTCTTTTGAAAGCCTACCGTAAGCATCAAAGGAACAACTAATGTTCACATTTTTAGTTTCACAGAGCTATCACAATTTATATATTTTCAAAAGGGTCAAAACCAAACCACAGTGGTGAGACGTGTTGAATGATTGACACACAGAATGCACATTCTGGCTCTGTAGATGCACTACAAAGAGGGAGGGGAAGCTCTGCAGATATAGAGTGAATAATTGTACTGATAGTAAGGCAGAAGGGAAATAAATGACAATATAATATGCTTATAGAATCAGAGATAGAAGTAATTCCCTACAAAATGCAATTCTGGAAAACTCACATTAATTTCCCCCCCCCCAAATAAATAAGTTTTGTTTATATTATTGGATGCAACACACACGTGGATTTGCTGCATATCCAGCACCATAAACAAAGCTAATTCATTTTGCAAAAAGGCCTGGAAAGAAAATGGTAGAGGGAGTATACAGAGGGCAGAAAATTGCACCATCTGTCAAGTCCCTGCTCGCTGGAAGCCCTTCCAATATCCTACTTGGTTTCTATGCCTTGCACAAAAGTTACCTGACAATTTTTTTAAATAAACCGAGTCCTGGAAAGCTACTTTTTAAAAGAAGTGGAAATGTTAACATTTTAGAAAGGACGCATGAGGAGTAACCTAGAATGTAGGACACAACTAGTGTTGTGGCTACAACTCCAGCCATAGCTATGTCTCTTTTGAGTTGCCTTGCGAAACCTAGAGCTCTGCCCTTGAGCAGTTCCCCATCAGACTCTCGCAAACCACTTGAAAATTGCGAGGAGTTGTGGTGGACTATTTAATAAACTTTTTTTTTGTTCTACAAATAAAAGCACATACATATCTCATATTTGAGCAAACACCATCTGGCCTTTCTAATGTGATGCGCCCCTTTCCTTGTGAGCAAAGTTCCACTTTGGACTTAAGCTGATTTTACTATATCAGATTAATTATTATTTTTTGCAGAATGTTCAAATATCCCATTTTCAAACTATCCTGCACAGATAAACACTACATTGTTGTTGTTGTTGTTGTTGGTTGTGGTGTTGTTGTTGTTATTTACTGTTTTTGAGTCTGGGTGAGTTTCATATTGGCAGTGACAATGGTGGAAGCGAGTCTCATGAATGTAGAATCAGTACTACTATAACCAGGGGTATGATCTGGGGACCACAAGGCAATTACAATCTGATTTTGGTTGTTTTTTACCTGCTCTAGACACTTGGGAGTCAGAAAATATATTTTAATGGTCCTCACACATGCAGAGCTACATATTCATTCTTTTGTTGTGTTTAAACCATGACAAATTCCTTCAAGTTTTATTTCCATTGCTGGTGAACCACAGTATTGTGGGCATGACCTAACAGCTTGCAAAATTAGAGCATCTGAGGCAGAAGGTGGTTAAGAGGCCAGTCTTCATAACCCTTTCAAATTTCAGAATATCTAGTGGTCAGGAAAGAGGGTGGTCCTTATCTAGAAGGTAGCACATGGGGTGGGAGGGGGGTGTCTCTCCCCTCCTGTGTGACTGAAACACAGTCTAGTAGCTGGATGCTACATACAGTACTGTATCTCACAAATAATCTTATTCAGCCCTAAGGGAAAAAAATGCCATTAGAATGGTTTTATGGGATTTTTCTCATGTAGCTTCCCGTGGTAGAAAACTAGATTTAAACTGCAGAATGTCTTCAACTAGGTTACTTCAACATCTTCCAACTGCTACCGGTTATCTCAATGGTTATGCGTCACCAGATATGCTTTAGCTACACCACAGTCTTCACAGTAAAACCCTTGTATCCTACTGATACAAGATAATTTGGAAAGGTCCCCCTCCCCAGCCACTAAAGAACAAATAATAAACATCTCACCATTTCCTTGTTTCTTGGTCTGATACAGGAACACATCTCAGGCCAGCTCCTACCACCATGAGGGATGATGTCAGCAACATAGTTACCCTGAGGCCTAAATGGAAAAGAATAGCAATTTTACAAGGAAAACACAGGCGTATCCAAACATGTGACATAAAAAGTAGCAATTACAAAAGTAACCTTCCTTTTGAGGAAGTGCATCTTACAGGATATGTAAAACAAACATAGACAGATATTAACAGAGTAAGAACTTTTAAAAACAGTGCTAATGTTTGCATGCTTAACTAAAATTTCAGCTGATACTCCTATCCAGACTTAAACACCCAAGGCACCTAAATAAACAGCCTTCTCCAATCATTTTGAAAGAGAGGGCAGCTCTACATAGGCATGTCTTCTACACAGAGATGTTACTGAAAGCGGAGGGGAAGCTGTGGTAAGGGGTCAGAGCTCTGTATGCACATCAGACCTGCCACAGCTGCAAGGAATTACTGGACAGGTAATTCACGTGCCAAATCTGAATGATTTATCTAGTCTCATGTATAAAAAGGAGAAGTGGATGCATATCATTTCCTTTTCTGAAATAGTCAACGTTTTCCCTTCCTGTTTGTTTTTCAAAGTGGAGTCTTAAATCTAATCCTGAAATAAATATGGCTTCTACATTGGAAGAATTTGCTTATTTGTGATACTGCAAAAAAAGCAGCAAAGACTGCAGTGTTCAGGTCCAATTGCCAGTTGCTGCATCCACCGTTTTTAAAATGCTACATTGGCATTTAATGGATGTTTATATCTTCTCTACATGTGTGCTATTGAAGAATAACATGTGGTCGGATAAAGATCTTTATTAAGACTGCTATAACTTCATATGAATAAATATACTAATATATTCCTTATGACAGAATTCCTGTTACTGATCCAGAGAGCGGATACATACACACTGTAGCAGATACAGATCCCAGACAACAGGGAACAAAGTATTAGGAATGGAGCCCAATATTAAGCCCTCAAGAAAAAGTATTTATATGTTTCGGCCAGTTTTGAGTTTTGCAGAATGTTATATTGCCATAAATCAAGAGATTTCTTCTTCCTCAGAGGAATCACTTGTTTAATACTACATGTTTTTCTTCTCAATATTCTGTTGGCCGTTTTAGGTTGAGTTCACACATAGTCTCCAATTTATTACTAGCAAAATGCCTTTCATGAAATTGACTGTGTGGAATGTAAGAGGCAAGAACGCAAAGCTCCCTTGAGAGTCCCGAGTCCCATGATGCTGGGAACTGATTTTTATAGATGCAGTACACAATTAACTTATTTATTATATCTAATGTTGAGTTCACATGATAAAAATGTGAGAATGGTTGCCAGCTCACCATTGACAAGCACATATTTTTCCTGCAAGACCTCCTACCAGACTTCACACTGCTCAGACACGGATTGAAGGACTGAAAAGTGACAATATGCCTCCCTGCTTTGCAATCCTTTTTAGAGACAGTGCAATGCCTTGCACCTTCCCCCTCTCCTTTCTCTAAGCACAGAAGAGATGTTGCAAACTTCACATTGAATAAGTGAAATCTCTTGCTACTTTTTGAGCCTCTCAGAAGACCAGAAAAACAAAAATGAACCACAGTCTACCACTCTCAGCTTGAAGCTGTCCGGGGAAAGGCTGGTTCTTGTAGTGCAGCACTCAGTGTGACATCACAATCAAGATCCTGCTCCCCACCTTTAGCACAAATTTTAACTGGCTACCAAGCCTGTACAAAATTTATGGATCGTAGATAAGAGACTCATGGATGAGGATCAAATGATGGATTCGACTATTTTTCGAGCTGCAGCGCTTTAGCGCAAACCGTTTGGTTTTTGAGCTACAAATTATAATGCAATACTCTGAAGGGCTTTGAATAGTGCTCACGATTTCTCCGACCTTTTGTATCTTCTTAATATGCACGTATTCCTAGGAAATTATCTATAGTTAAAGAATAATGCCATACACATCAAGAACTGCCAAGAAGAGAAAAAATCTTCTTTTAAAAATGTCAAGCAGGTAGCTTGATTAAGGTGATAAAGCATAAAGGTCACAGAGGGCTGGCTGGAGATGCTGCACTAATATTATACTCTATAAAGGGTGGCTGCATTACAGCTGAAGGTCTTGAGGGCAAACAACGGACCAAACAGAAATTAAAAAATAAGATTATCTTTGTAAAATTATAACTTTACTTTTTTCCAACAGCAAGTTTACAATTTGAACTTAAAATATTTGATGTGGTGGCCTAAATTTTAGGAGCTTCATCTGGTCCATTGTGGGTGTAACACCCACATAGTACTCACTTAGTCTCAATGGAGCCCTGTTTCCCACCCACCATCTACCTGTAAATGCATAAAAAGTGTGTAAATGCAGCACTATGGAACTTCAGAGTGAATAGGAAATCTCTGCATTTTCTCCATATTCACATCTAACTCTCCCTCTGGATACTGTCAACTGTGCTCAATATGGGCAATGTACCCACAGTGGACTGGATCATGCCCAGTTCTGGAGTAAAAGACACATATCACACAAATATGTATGATGAAGCACTCATGTCATTTTTAAAAAATTAAAATAAACTGATGGAGGTGGAGCTTTGGGTGGCTTCCCACCATCCAGGATTCTAAATGCAGGTAAATATACATCTTTAACTCCATGTGGGAACAGCTAGGAGACCCAAGTCAAAAGAGCAGGTAGGGAAGAGTTAAGCATCCCTTCCCACACCACTTCCATCAAATCCCCCCACAAAAAGAGTGTGTCTTTCTTTAAATAGTGGGATCAAGCCTCTCTGCAATTTTGCACAACATATAGCTAACTCCTCAAAAGCCATATGCATGTTTGTGTACCATGTCTTGTTGCATCAACAGTTCATCTCACTGTGTTGAGGGGAAAGATGATAACCATCTTCAAATATCTAAAGGGCTGTCAAGTATATGTTAAGAGAACTTACAACTATACAAACGCAAAAACATTTACTGGCACTGGTGCTTGTCTTGTTCATCAACCAAACATCAGCAGCCTTTGGATATACAGTGGTACCTCAGGTTACATGCGCTTCAGATTACACACTCCGCTAACCCATAAATAGTGCTTCAGGTTAAGAACTTTGCTTCAGGATAAGAACAGAAATCGGGGTCCAGTGGCACGGCAGCAGCAGGAGGCCCCATTAGCTAAAGTGGTGCTTCCGGTTAAGAACAGTTTCAGGTTAAGAACGGACCTCCGGAACAAATTAAGTACTTAACTTGAGGTACCACTGTACTAATCATAGTGGAGACCTGCAGTCTATAAAACACGCAATAAGTCTGTTGAAAGATTAGCTCCTAGACTACAAATTTATATGCATGGATAATGAAGACAGAATTAAGCAGTACGACCAAAATGCTAAATTCAGAACTTTTATTATTTTCAATAAAATCTATTATATTTCTAAGTCTTTTAAGTTTTAATATCCTGCTTCTCAGCTGCACAGAACATCAATAAATTTTCAGTAGCTTATTCAATCTGACAGTACCATGAACATGTCCACTGAGTAATGAAAATGCGGTATCTCCCTTAAGAAACAGACAGTGCCTTGGAGAAAGCAAGATGGCACACTGGGTGGCATGGTGAATTGAGGAAACAAGTGAAGCAACCACACCAAAACACCCTATTTTTACAGTTACTGCTAGTTACATCTAGTACATCTGGTACATCTAGTTACTTCACTTCTGCTTTTGTTTCTTTCTCTCACAATGTGACAATTTGCCACTGCAAACAACTCAGGCTGAGTCATTATGGGCTGGAAAGGAGATGCTCCTTGAAGGTTTATTGAAACATAAATAATCCCCTCCTTCAAAATACTCCTAGTTTCAATCTGCAACTACTCTTCAAATCTCTCTCTTGCGCACAGTCCAACACATCTTTCCTTCAAGCTCGCTGGCACGGTCATTAGATAAAAAGCAGAGCTGGAACATCTAGTTCAGCATCCAGTTCTTGCAGTAACCAACCGGATGACTACAGGATGCTCACAAAAATGTCCTAAGTGTAACAGCGCTTTCCCCACTTGCGATTCCTAGCAAATGGTACACAGAGGCAGAACACTGCCATCATGACTAACAGCCACTATCCTCCATGAATGCCCAATTCTCATTGCCACCACTACTTTTGGGGAGAGTGAATCCTAGTGTTTAATTTAACGCTGTGTGAAGAAGTATTTCTTTTGTCTGTCCTGAGTCTTCCAACAGTCAGAAGACCTTAAGGCTGGCAAATAAAGGGAGTATGAACTGCTGTATCTGAAGCAGGTTTGTAAACTCTAACAGAGAGAACTTTTGTTAGCATTAATTATGGCTAACAGGCATGTAAATATAATGCCCTCCCTCAGGGAGGTATGCCTGACACCAACTTTGCTGTCTTTTAGACACCAGGCAAAAACATTTATGCAGGCACTTAAAACATTATGACCATCTCCAGTACTTTACACTCTTCATTTTGTATTTTATCTGTCTGTCTTATATGTATTTATTATTTTATTTTTGACAACTGACCTGAAATCACCAATGAAAGAGTATATAAACAAACCACGGGTATGATGTCAAAGGAACGGAGATAATATCTACGCTTGCAATTATCAACAAATTAAAGGAGCTGTTCCCTAAAAGCACATATTTTACGTTCAAAACACTCTCTCCTAGATGCTGATCAGATATAGGCTCAAACATTGGAAGAGAGGAGGAAGAAAACAGAATAGGGCTCCTTTTTAGGGGTTGAGAACAGTTTTGAGGAAGCTGAAATATCAGTTAAGGAAGCTACCAACTGTAAAAGAAAAGCGCATGAGATTACTTCATAACATAAGAGCAGCACTTCATACATTACCAATTTCTCCCCCCACCCCGACAAATGCACACGTCTATGTGCAGTGTAATCTGGTGTGGTTCCTAAGCCGATTTTCTTTTCTACACTGTCTTCATTGCAAACAGAATATAAATATCCAAGTGAGTGATAATGAATACTTCATACCCACATGGAGTTTTTGAGTGATCAAAGCACTTCACGTAACATTCTCTCAATAATTCAAGAGTCAGAAATCTGTGGCCCTCAATATGTTGTTGGACTCCATCAGTTCCAGGCAGCATAGCTGTTGGTCAGAGCTGCAGTCTGGCAATATCTGGAGGGCCACAAGTTCTCCACTTAATGCCACCAAGTGAGTTCATGGTCAAGATGAGATCCAACTGGTTGATCAGTAATGGCTAACTGATTATTTCTGTTGCTGCTGGATTTACTGATTATTTTTATTTTGCGTGATCTATCTGATACTGTGTCCTTGTGTACACTATGTTGATTTTTTTCTTTAAGAAAAACAGTATAGAATATTTTAAACTACATAAATTTCCCTTAGCCTGGATATTGAAACTGCTTGGGATCTGCTGGACTGGAGATCTAAACAGGCTCTGAAATAGTAATTTTCAGTCCTAATCTTTAAACACATACATTACGTTTAATTCATGTAGGTCTTAATATTTCTAGTAAGTGTTTTAGAATAAAATGCCACATTCACTAAATTTAAGGTCAAATTAGTGTATAGCTCAAAAATATCCCTCACTATTTCTGAATGGTGAGAAGCTTTGGGTCCACCAAGAGGGTTCTCAAGAACAAACTGTCGACTGAGCATATTTACTTCTCAAAATCAAGAAGTCAATCTGCTGATTATGCTGCAAAGATCCAAGAAATTGAGCTACTATTTATGGTACCATTATTAAATCCTAAAGGATGGGAATTGGAGATATCTCAATTTATCCTTCTTCCAATTAGTTTCTATTCTTGTCATCAATAGATAATTTGTATGTTGGGCTTCATGGTACTGCATTTCCCCTCAAAAATTGATTTTAAAATGTGTTTAATACTCCTGTGCAAAATAAAATCCCTTGAATTTCCTTATTAATATGATTGCCCTAGAGCTAATCGATTGTACCTAAATTGAATATTCTCAGCTTACCAAATACCCAGGACCTGAAGCAGTGTTTCCCAAATTTGGGTCTCCAGCTGTTTTTTGATAATTCCCATCATCCCTAGCTAGCAGGACCAGCACTCAGGGATTATGGGAATTGTAGTCCAAAAACACCTGGAGACCCAAGTTTGGGAAACACTGACCTAAAGTGTTATCCCACACCTCGCATATCCAATCAATCACTGTACTCTGCAGGAAAGGTCTGTTCCAAACTATATAGGAATTGGGCCGTTAGTGCCATGGCTCGTACCCTTTAGAATTCCCTCTCATTAAATACTAGTTAGGTGCCATCTCTGTTGTCTTTTCAGTGCCTAATGAAGGCCTAACCCTTTCAGAAGCATTTTGAGATATTTCTCGGTCTAAATCTGTTTTTAGAAGTTTTAATTGTTCTCTGTGTTCATTAAAGGTAGAATGTACCCTGTATCTGCAAAAATGTGCTCTCTCAATCAGCATAGAGCTATGTGAGTATCTCCCCATAGTAACATAAAAGCAAAAGTATTTTTTAATGCCACAGCCTGTAAATGCAACATAAAATTGCAAAACCAAGATGCCAAGCTACCTTCAGCACAGAAGAGACACTAATACTTAGCATTTAACTGCTTCGTTAATTACTTCATAAGAAACCCTCAATCTCATTTCCTTCAAGATTTGCTAAATTAAGTAAATTAATGTCTTCCACAAAATTTGATGTAATCCATTACATAACATTTCCACGTCCGTGTGGAGTTATTTAACTTTATTTATTTAACATTTAATTTTAAAATGCTGCGATTCATTCAAAGCCTTCGGGATATGGAATGACAAGACATTCAAATGTTATAAAGATTAATTAACAGTAATCAAAAAAGTATTTTTGCTACCCCTGCACATTCAGCATAACTGCTAGCATTTAATTCATCCTTTTCATAACCAAGTTCACGTTTTTTCTTATGCTAGGCATGACAGGGCACAAACTTCCTTAATTTTATTGACATATTTCAGATCTAACCTATTAAATCCCTTCCAGGGTTGTTGTTGTGTTGTGTTGTGTTGTGTGTTTGTTTTTGCTGCTGCCTTCTTGAAGAGCAGCTGTAGGCCATTACTACTAAGTTTATCTGAGTGTATATTGATAAATATTTATAAAAGTTGCATTTTACTGTCATAGCCTGAACCACTTTCTAATTTTCTCAACTTTAGTTGTGTTATTTCTGTGCTCTAAGCTCCAACTCCTCCCCCTAAATTCCTCATACTCCCTTATTATATGAGCAATACAATGTGAACTAATATCTAAACACTATCAGTGCAAGTTTAACTTCCATGTGCTCACATTTATCTATCAATGCACAACTGACTGTTTCTGAAACTACTTGCACACTAAAGCACAATGACAAATCTGTTGAATGTTTTGGGTTCACATAACTGGTCTGGCCAACTTTTGTCAACCACCAGAAAGAGATACTTGTATGCTGAAAGATTTAGGACTCCTGAAAGACTTAAAAGATCTTTAATGTATAGAGATAACTATGAGAACCTTTCAGTGATGAGGTCATGCAGTAAAATGGGCAGTAGATAAATTCAGGGCAGGCAAAACGAATTTCTTCTTCACCCCAAAATTGATATAGAATTTGCTATTCCTTGTGATGGTTATAAGCTTTGAAAGCTTTTTAAAATAGAGGATTAGACTATTTAGACCCCACACATCTGGCTCGGTTGCCCCAGTCACTCTGGGCAGCTTCCAACATATATAAAAACAAAATAAAACATTAAACACTAAAAAAATTCCCTATACAGGATTGCTTTCAGATGGCTCAGGGGTCGGATAATTCCATGCCCTCCAACATTTCTCTGATGAAAATAGGGACATCCTAAGGGAAAGCGGGAAATTCAAAGATCAAATCAGAAACCAGGATGGCTTCTCTAAATCTGGGATGTCCCTGGAAAATAGGGACCCTGGGACGGTCTGCATTTCCAAGCTGTTAAAAGCTCTATATGATAATAGACATATTTTCCTATTCTCTTGCTAATAATGCCATTTTAAATGTGCATTTTATATTTGATTTCCTCTAGTAATGTTTCCTTTTGAAATGTTTTTTTTCCTCAAATATTTTATTAAGGATTTTCTTGTTTTACAGAAGTGTAGTGCCTCGTTTTTTTCTTCTTCTTCTTCTTCCATGTAACGTTTTTTACAAATCCGTTTCATTTGTTGAGGCATTAGGGGGAGAAGAAAACAGAAAGAAAAAAGAAAGGGGGGGTGGGGAGAGGGAGGATGGATGGGGTGGGGTCGGGTGGCGGTGTTTCTATTATGTTTAATGTATGTAGAGTTTGGTGTCAGCATTGCTTGTGTTGTTCACTTGTGTTCCTTTGGTGGTGAGAGAGGTTGGGGTTGGCTTAGGGTGTGATTGTTTGCTTGTGATTGGCTGTGGTGATCTTTGTTTTCGTGTGTGAGTGAGGTGGGTGGGTGTTTTGGATCAGGTTAGCCATATTGATTTGTATGCTGTTGGTGGATTATTGTCGTTGTCCTGTTGGGCTGTGTATGTGATAAAGGGGAGCCATACCGGGGTGAAGGCGTCTTCTTCTGTTTGTCCCCGTGTCAGTTTCAGTTTATTAGTTAATTTTTCTAGTAGGGCTGTTTCCCATACTATTTGGTACCATTGGTCCATGCTTACTCCTGACAGGTCTCTCCAGTGTCTGGTTATGATGTTTCTGGTTGCTGAGAGCAGGTGGGTTATAAGTTCTTTGTGGTGTAAAATGGGCCTGCCTATTGCAATCAAGAAGGGGCCTTCACCGAACTCCTTTTGACTCATGCAAAAAGCTTCCTTGTTTAAGGTATTGATATGTAGTTGAAAATAGAATCATTAGGACCCGCGGACGGAATCTGGGGAAGTCAAGAGATTCAGGGTAATCTTGATATGTGGAATTTTTATAATATTATGATGTAACTTTTTCTGTTCTTTATATTTTTGAAAATCAATACAAATTATATTAAAAAGAAAAAAAGAAAAAGAAAAAAAAATAGAGGATTAGACAAATTCAGCTGACATAAAAAAAAAAGAAATGAAGTCCCAATGCTTATAGGCAATTTAACTCTGATCACTAGGGGTAAACAGCACGATATGGCTGTAGCGTAGTGTCCTGTTGGCAAGAACTCCAACAGTACGTGACTGGCTACTGTCAGGAGACATGTTAGACTTGTTCCAGCAACACCACTTTTATGTTCTTAATCCAAGTTTCTTTAACAAACACATTTACATGTACTTATTCACAGAGCTGTCTGCTTCTGAATCTTTTTCTTTATGAAAACTACAATGAATGCCAGACAATATACTGGACATATAGACATCAATTTTGTGCTAGATGGTTCACTTTTGTTCCCTATGAACAGCAGGTTTTTTTCTGAATTGTGATTAGGGAGAACATTAAGGGGAAACTAAGGAAAGTTGAGAAGATACACAAAACCTTCTAGGGAAAGAGGACACAAAAAGAATGGATGTAGTCATGAGTTTCTATTCCAGCAGATTAAATTACCTGCTCCAAAGTTCAAATAACTGTGGCCATATTGATGAAGCATTCTGGGGCCAACTGATTTTCTTCCCAAGTTGTAGTAGGAATATTTTCAGCATTCACTTACAACAGAATATATTCAAACTCCCCATAACAATGGGCATTTCTGATGCAAAAGGCAGAACTAGAGGCTCAGCCAGAGTTAGAAACTCATATATATAAGCTAGTCACCAAATGGGACCTTAAACCAAGGTTATGGTCACTACAACAGAATGTCTAGGCACGTTGCTGTGGTGTCTTTTGCACTGGAATTTATTATTATCATTATTAGTATACATTTCATTTCTATACAGCTTTATATTTTAAAGAAAAGATCTCAAAACAGTTAACAACACATTAAAACATCAACTGAAGCAATCCAGAATAAAACAAAATCAAGCTTCCAGGGAAATATTTCAGATTCTTCTGTAAGTGACATTCTGATTTCCCATATTTATTTACCAACAATTTATAGAGCTGCTCCATAGCAAAAATACTCTAGGAAGCTAGTGTGGTATACAGTGGTACCTTGGGTGAAGTACTAAATTCGTTCCGGAGGTCCGCTCTTAACCTGAAACTGTTCTTAACCTGAAGCACCACTTTAGCTAATGGGGCCTCCCGCTGCCTCCGCTGCGCCAATGGAGCACGGTTTCTGGTCTCATCCTGAAGCGAAGTTCTTAACCCAAGGTACTATTTCTGGGTTAGTGGAGCCTGTAACCTGAAGCGTATGTAACCTGAAGCGTATGTAACCTGAGGTACCGCTGTAGTGGTTAAGAGTGTCAGACTAGGACCTGGTAGATCATGAAACTCACTGGGTGACCTTGGGCCAGTCACAGCCTCTACCTCACTGGTTTATTGTCGGGATTAACTGAGGAGCAGGGGTGAACCATGTACAAGGGAATCCCCACTTACACAGGGGTTCTGTTCCCAGCTGCTGCACATGTCACTAGGTGGCACGTGAGTGGGAATTCCCCTGACCCTTTCAGTGCCAAAAATGGCACGTATGTCAGTGGAAGCGCATGTGCTGATGGTGCGCAAGCGGGGAGACACCTGTAATCCTTGGAGAAAAATGTGGGGTATATATGCAATAAATAAGATATTTTACTCACCTGTTTAAGAAATAATAATAATAATAATAATAATAATAATAATAATAATAATAATAATATCTTTATTGTCATTGCCCCCTCTCGGGGACAACGAAATTACTTGGCTGCTCCATCCACCCAGGTAGGGCACTCCACACAAAATCAAAACAACTATAAAAACACTAATTAAAACAATACAGTATAATACAGCAAGGAAGATTAGATGCCTTTCAAAGTCCAGGCTTCCCATTCAGGGCCGAGATCGCTCTGGAGAAGAAGCTGTTCTTAAGACGGCTCGTTCTTGTCTTCATCGTCCTGTATCTCTGTCCCGACGGCAGGAGCTTGAAGAGACAGTGACCAGGATGCGATGGATCTTTAACTATGTCCAGTGCCCTCCTATGGCACCTTGTGGCATAAATCTGCTCTAAGGTGGAGAGTGGGCAGCCAACAATGCTCTCTGCTGCCTTAACAACTCTGCACAACCCCATCCTGTCCTGGGTAGTACAGCTTCCGTACCACACACATAAGCCATAAGTGAGCACGCTCTCAATGGCACAGTGATAGAAGGCAAGCAGCAGTTTCTGCAGAAGATGGTTTTTCCTTAGAATTCTCAAAAAGTACAGTCTCTGCTGCACCTTCTTCACAAGCCCCCTTGTGTTGACACTCCAGGACAGATCCAGAAAGCTGGAGGGGACAGCCAAATGGAAATATCAGTAGCCAACTTGGCATCCAGAGATCTCCAATGGCCACAGTTGGCCACGTGCCAGTCGCAAAATGCACCTGGCAAATTTTGAACACTGGACTCAGAATGAAGACACCTGAGCATAGCATGATTGTGCTCCTTCCACGACTACAGGCAGCAAGATATTCCAAAAGAGCAGCACTCAACCAAGGTATGCTTCCCTTGGACAAAGGTTGCAGAATACATATATTGCTATAATAAATGAGTTTTATTTACAAATATACAGGTAGGGGGTTGAATTTAAACACTCCAACAAACCTCATCCATGTTCCCATATTAGATTTCTAAAGACAGTCAGCATCCCCAAAAATGCTGTGAACTTTGGCCCCCAAAATCAGCTCTGTATGTAACTCTCTTCCTTTAGTCCCACTGGAAAGAAAACCTCAAATCTATTCCTCCTTACACAGAGAGAGACATTTTGAAAGTCTAAAGTGGGAAGCCTGCTCTACATGTGAGGTTTTACCATGTGACTTAGAACACTGCACGATCAGAGTTCTAGACTGCATAATAGGCCTGTGTATGTTGGCCTATATACCGTATTTTTCGCCCTATAGGACGCACTTGTTCCCCTCCAAAAATGAAGGGGAAATGTGTGTGCGTCCTATGGGGCGAATGCAAGCTTTCGCTGAAGCCTGGAGAGCAAGAGGGGTCGGTGCGCATCGACCCCTCTCACTCCCCAGGCTTCGCGCAGCTCTCTGCAAGCAGCGGGAGCCCGGCGCTGGGCTCCCGCCGCTTGCGGAGAGTTGCCTGCATGCTGAAGCCTGCGCGGGCTGAGCTCAGCGCGTCCAGGCTTCGCGCAGCTCCAAGCAAGCAGCGGGAGCCGGCGATGGGCTCCCATGGCTTGCAGAGAGCTGCCTGTTCCGGGGGCTGGTGTCGGGGGAGGCTCAGGCTTCCCCCGCCCCAGCCCCGCGCCTGGGGGAAAAATAATTTCCCCCCTTTTATTTCCCCCCCCAAAAAACTAGGTGCGCCTTATGGGACGGTGTGTCCTATAGGGCGAAAAATATGGTACCACTCAATACAACATGGAGGGGAGATGTACCAGGAGACAGTGATGTAATGCAGGGAGATGGTGTGGCCTTGTTCCTTCCCCCATGTAAGCTCCAAACACCTGGGCTATCAAAAATGGGGATGACAATGAACACGAGTAACAAACAGCGGTGCTTGGAAAGTCAGGTCCAAGCGTGGAGGTTGGGGTATTCTGTTCTGAATTGGAGAGAGTGAAAGAGGGCTGACTGCGAGGCCATCGGCTTTGAGTGAGAAGAGTCAGGACACCTTCTGCATCCCGTTGATTCATCCACTTCCCATATCTCATAAATATCCCAATCCCTCCATTGTAAGTCTGTGGTGCAATGTAAAATCCTGTGCTACATAAACAGGCAGGTTAACCTGCCAAGTTTGCTGTTACTCACAATTACTCACCTTTTCTTTCGTAAAAAAAATGTGGTCCGTACAAACACACTTGCAAATGCACATATAAACACCACTCTAGGAGCAAGGAACTAGCATGACGAACAGCATCCTTATTTCACTAACCGTTTCCTCAAGTCTACGCCTTTAAGTCACTGAACCAGCAGAGTAGCCCATTAAATCTGGTTTCAACCAACGTGATCTACTCTGACATAGCATTAAAATATGATTATTAAGCAGCAATGACCACAGATCCAAAGAGCTACTGTAAGCACAACAAAAGGCCCGTGAAAGCTCAGAAGGAATTCTTAACTTTGCTGTGAGTCCTAGAAGACCTGCTCCCTGCCCTGCAGGCCCTTTTCTACCTGGGCTGGAAGGGTGTAGGCCTGACTGACTCCAGCTACAAAAGCTGAGGATGCAAAGCTGAGGCTACTGAACAGACACTGGGGCCAGGGTATTGTTTTTTGGGGTGGGTGGGTTAGATTGTTGCTGTGATGTTATTTTTTTGTTTGTTTGTTTTAGATCTTATGATTTCCGTGGAAATTATTCGATTTGGTTGTGTATTTTTTATGTTTTATTTATTATGACTCCTTTTGCTACGTTGAAATTATGTGGGGGGGTTTCCATGTTGCTAGCCACCTTGAACATAGAATATCAGCACACCCCCTAAATAAGTAATACATGGGGAAGCAGGTCTGTACAGTATTTTAAGAAGCAGATATTCAGTAAAGTGAGCAGCTTGAGACACATCGCTTCCCTCTAGAAACTTTTTATCTCATGGGAAATACAGTGGTACCTCGGGTTCAGCACTTAATTTGTTCCGGAGGTCCGTTCTTAACCTGAAACTGTTCTTAACCTAAAGCACCAATTTAGCTAATGGGGCCTCCTGCTGCTGCCACGCCGCCGGAGCATGATTTCTGTTCTCATCCTGAAGCAAAGGTCTTAATCCAAAGCACTACTTCTGGGTTAGCGGAGTCTGTAACTTGGAGCGTATGTAACCCGAGGTACCACCGTATGGGCTTTTTGGTGAGGAAAGACAGAGAAACTCAATAAATTAAGTAAATAACAGCATGGGACGTGGTCAAACTCGTGAACTTTAGCCCTTCTTCTAGGTACTACCCCTGTCTCTAACTAAAGCGGACTCTAATCCATGAAAGCTTCTGCCACAAATTGTTCCCCTTTTAAGACTCAGTTGTTTCTACCTAGTAGGGTTGTTGTACCGCTGCCCCCCTGCCCATCCCTTTGGGTATTTGCCCCAGATATTTAGGAAGGATGGGAGCACTAGAAGCAGCAGGCCCCGCTCCAGCCAGCCAGCCCGCCCTCCTCTTTCCCTTACCCTTCTTGTCCATGAGCCACATGAAGAAGAAGCAGGGCACGAAGCCGATGGGCCCCCAGAAGACGAGCAGGGCGATGTCCAGCTTGGAGAAGGGGAAGGCCTGGCGGGCCGAGTTCTGGATAGGGCCCCAGGTGTTCCACACCAGGCCCTGCGCGAAGCCCAACAGCGAGAAGAGCAGCAGCACCAGCCAGCGCCGCCCGTACACGCGGCCGGGCAGCGGAGGCGGCGGCAGGCGCGGAGTCGCCGCGGGGACCAGCCCTGGGCTGCGGGGAGCAGCCGCCCGCGAGGCCGCTGCCGTCCTCCGGGGGTGGCCATGCGCAGGGTAGTGCTGGGGCAGCGCCGCGGGCGCCGGCGGAGGCTGCAAGAGGGGCTCCCGCTCCTCGGGGCTGCTCCAGTCCGAGCCCATCGCCTCAGGGAAGGAGACCCCTCGCCGCTCGCTTGCCTGTCGCCTGCCTGCCTGCCTAGCCGGCCGGCCGGCGTCCTAACGTAACCCCACTTCAGCGGCGTTTGCAGTAACGCAGGCAGAAGGCAGCAACCCGGGCAGCCGCATGCGCGATTCAGCCGGGCCTCACCCGACGCCGAAGCGCCTCTCGGCACCAGGCAGCGCATAGAGAGAGGAAAAGAATAGAGCGGCGAATGGTTGCTTGTCTTGCACACGGAACTTCCTGCTTTCAGCCCGGGCGCGGTTTCACGTGGGAATGAAGCCCACCATAAGCGCTTGCACCTGAGTGAGGATGTGTGTCAGGTTAAGACGCTGGCAGTCCTGTGCTTATTATAATACCCGGAGCAGACCCACTGAAATTGCTGGCCTTTAACATAAAGCAACGTACATTGAATTCAGCGGGTCTCCTCTGAGGAGGGCTAATGTTGGGACACAACCCTACGTTGCGGGCGTCTTCAGGGGCAGAAGCGACGGCTGTCCATTGAAGACGAAAGGGAGGGAAATGCAGGATTTTGGTGTCGCCGGGAGTGAGCGGCATGTCAACACGCACGCAGATTAGTAGGGAAAACACGAGTTTATGGTCTAACGCGTGCCTTGTTTTGAGGCGGAGGCAATGTGATTGGTCTGAGTTTAATGTTTTTTTTTAAAAAAAACAAAGCATTTAAAGATTTGTGTTGCTGACGCTAATGCAGTCCATCGTCCTCATATTCTGGGAAGGAATATGTCGTTGGTCGTCAAGACAGCCTTGCAAAGTAGCCCGCCTCGGTGCCTACTCCTTGTAGTAGTTGCGAAGAGTAAAAATTAACCCCCCCAAGTAGGTATAGCTCCAGATTCTTCAGGGTTTGTCCACATATACGTGACCATAGCTTGACCTCTCCCGCCCTTAGATTGCACAGCTCTTTGGGGAAGAGGATCCGCGCTGGTTCACACGTGTCTGCACGTGATTTGATTACCACATCCCTGATGTGCAGCAGCTGAATAAGTGAACGCATTCCACCAAGCGTTGCGCAAGCGGGAGGGGAAGAGTTTCCTATTTGGGGATATCGGTAAACACTAGTGCGCTCTGCCCAGGCTAACTCGTGACTGTTGGACGCAGCTTTGTGGTTACGTGGAAAGCAGTCGCGCGTTCCCCGAAGAAAAGCAAGGGCAGCAGCTGCCGTCCCACGCTTTGCAAGGCAAAACACAAACAAAAGCCACGTGATTCTGCGCCTGATCTCCCACGTGATCTCGGGGAGGGCTGGTGGTGGTGACGGCGAAACGTCGAGCCGCTGAGGGAGAAAGAGGAGGGGACCGGGGCGGTTTCTCTTTCGGAATAGGAAAGGCGAGAGAGGGAAACGATGGCAACGAGAGCAGATGCTCTGGTGGTCTCTTCGCTGCCCGGTAGGTTGCTCCTTTCTGTGCCAATATCTGTCCCGGTATCCCCGCCCGCCAGAGTATCGGATCTCACTTGCACAGGCTCTCATGTCTTGGCTTCTCAATTTACGTGGGACAGACATCAGGTTAACATGCCCTTTGGTGAACCAGCATCAACTTCGTTAAATACAATATAAGCCTTCCAGACTGCAGCGCCTTCAACCCCGAGTTGAAGCCGGTGGTGGCCAAGTCGTGTTGAACAATGTAGACGTTGTGCATATTGGCTGGTGAATGTTCAGCCTGCCCATATTAACCGAGCAATGTATGAAATGCCCTGCTAATCGATTAATGGTTGCCCAGCCTTTGTTGGAGACTGTACACATTGACTGGGCTATATGCAAAATTGCCTACTGGACACAATCTCCATGCAGTTTAGAAAATGTACACTAAGGCCGGCTTTATTCTGTGTTCATCTTGCGTTCACCACAGCAAAACATACACAAACAAAAGTATAAATCCACTCTTCACTAACTTGCTGATCAGCTAAGTGTAAGAAAAGCAGTGCTTTGAGAGGCTTTGATTCAGATATTACTTTAGATCTTGCATTCTTCCTTCTTTCCCTTCGAAAACTGGTACAACTGTCAAGCTGATCGTCCCATTTAAAAAACAGAATGTTGACTGGCCATTCCATTCCAATGTCACAGCCTTCCAGGAAATGCATTGTGTTGTATTTTACATTTTTCCTGTGCTCCCCCACCCCTTGAAAAATGGTTTGGATTTGAGCGTTTGTAACCAAAGTGTGGAATGATGTCCGAAGTATATGCATTTCATGCTGATAATTCTTGTGTTCAGCTGTATTGCATTATATTTTGCCTCTTACTTTGAATATAGATAGGAGAACTGAGCTGGTATCTAACCTTAATATGTAGAATTGTGTCCTGAATATGCACATCAAACTTAATTCTGATATTTCAAAGTTTAGAGAAGTTTCATTACAAGTCAGCAAACAAATGGAATGCTCAAATGGGCTAAACCAAAGGTCTTTCTTTGCCATGACACATAGCTATCTATTTGATTGTAAACTGGGATGCCTGGAATATAAAAACTGCAGGAATAAGAATGACTCATTGCAAAAGCTTCGGGTTGCAAGCACTTCAGGTTACAAACTCCGCTAACCCGGAAGTAGTACCTTGGATTGCAAACTTTGCCCCAGGATGAGAACAGAAATCGTGTGGTTCCATTAGCAAAAGCGCGCCTCAGGTTAAGAACAGTTTCGGGTTAAGAACGGACACCCAGAATGAATTAAGTTCGTAACCCGAGGTACTGATGCTGAATTTGATCATGCACATGAAGGTGCAAAAAAAAGTTCAAGTTGATGCTGATGATGCTTGAAGAACTGGCCTGTCGCCTGCATAACTCAATTTACTTCTTGCTTTTTTAATGCTGTTTTAGTTTTTCCTTCTTCCTGCTCACATGCATGTTCATGTGGAAGCAAGTCCCCATGTGGGCAATTAAACTTACTCACATTTTTACTTTTTAAATAGATGTGGTTGCTTAGTTTTATTTCTGTTTAGGCTCTCCTTCTTGCACACATGCATGTTGATGTGGAAGCAAGTTCCCCGGAGGTTAATGAATCATGCTCATATTTTTACTTTATATATTATGTTTATATCCTCTTTTGTTTCCATGGAAATCAACACGGTGTGTGTAGCGTTCCCAGGTGGTCTGTCATCCCGACCCAGCCTAGCTTAGCTTCAACAAGATAGGTGCATCATCTGCCATCAGACACTGGAAACAGTCTTATGCTATGATGAGTTCAGTATGCCTAAGTCAATTGAATCCAACTCTGCATAAGAACTGGCCACAAGTTTGTCTAGAATTACAGCATTAGATGCAGACTTCACTAAATATTTCTCCTTTTTTTTGTAGTTATGGCAGTTGTGACCCCCCCCCCCCATTCAGATCCCAGTGTGATTTTATGAGAAGTTCTCCTGTGATTTCCTTATTTTTATAATTTTTCTTTTCTAGTGGTTTATATCCAAACTATATTTTAAGTGAATGGGGAAATCTGTTCATTTCATTATGTTGTATCGCCAATAGCCTACTAGTTTATGAGCGGTGTTCATAATTGATAAATACTATCTTACACCTTCCAAGCAGTATATTCATCTCTTTGAGGTTCTAATATAGTGGTACCTCAGGTTACAGACACTTCAGGTTACATACATACTCCGCTAACCCAGAAATAGTACCTTGGATTAAGAACTTTGCTTCAGGATGAGAACAGAAATTGTGGCGTGGCAGCAGAGGGAGGCTCCATTAGCTAAAGTGGTGCTTCAGGTTAAGAACAGTTTCAGGTTAAGAACGGACCACCGGAACGAATTAAGTTCTTAACCTGAGGTAGCACTGTACTGCACATTTACTAGGGAAAAGACCCCACTAAATACAGTAAGACTTGCCTGTGAGTAAACATGCATCAGGTTGAACTGTGAAGTGATTCCCTGCCCCCCGACTGGTTAGAGAACTTTTGACTTCATATTCATTAAGGGGAACTTGTTCATAATGCTCACATAGTACAATGCTCAGTTTATTTAGTCCCATCAACTGGGCAATGTTTAGGTAATTTTTGGATCGGATCAATAAATAATCTGAAGCTGATTATTCACACTCACCCTGTGTTCATATTGATGAAAATACAAACATTGGTAAGTTTCCTGTGCCTGTCCCTTACCTAGTAAATAAGAAAGTAGGAAAATGAAGAATGTAAATATGAGCATGAATCACGTATTCAGTCATTTGGACTAAGCCATCTTATTTTCAATATAATCAGCTTTAAATCTCTTCCGACAGAATTAAGAGTTTAGGATAGATGTTAAATATTATTCATTTGTATTTTCCATTAATCAAATTGTAATTACTAATTGCAATTACAGTATTTTAATTACTTTGTTTCCTAGCACTGTGGCCTGCATACAGATGTGACTCTAGTGATGTGACCTTTCTTCCCCAGTTAATTTAGCATAGCACAGCATTCCATGTGAATTTGCAGGCTATAGAGCTGTCTAAATTAGTTAATGTGGAGGAATGGCGCATTGTTGATAAACTGTTGGAAGCCAAATTAGCTTTATCTTGCAGCAAGCTGATAGCATTATTTTACTCATGGGACTAATACATCTCTAAATATGCTAATTTCACTCTTATTTCTGTTGGGTGGTATTTTTAGCATTCTCATCGTTGACATTATAATATTAATGGAAGGAGATCTCTGCTTGCTTTAGCTTGCCTCGCAGTGCAGCCCCAGAGATGTGTATCACTAGAGAAGGAAATATATATCTACACAAGAAAAGGACTGATTTGTCACCTACAAGGCCTGCAGATAATCTAAAAGCCTGCACTCAAGACAAACCCCATTATGAAAAGTTATGTTAAAAAGGTAGGCCTGCCATTATGGACAAGCATTTTTGAAGCACAATGGTAGCCCTGGGAGAATGTGTATAAGATAACATTGGAATTTATCTGCTGCATTAATATCTCACGCCAACGTATATTTTTATTCTATGCACATTTACTTGGAAGTAAGCTCCATCAAGTTCAGGGGGGCATACTGCTAGTATGTTGTATATTGCACAGTTAGATTATTTCCTCCTTGTCACAGAGTGCTTTGGAAGCATAAACATTAATACTAAATAGGGGCACATCCATTTTCATTACACGCAGGGAGCTTATGTCACTCTAAGTTGTTGCTGACTGTGTTGCCTGGGATTGAACTGGAGTCCCTAGATGGCCACAGGCTTCCCGTTCCTGATGTTGGCAAGAAACGGGGAGGGGAACCTGCAGTCCTATGGAAAGTGTGCAACTAATCTAATTAGGTGCACCTAACTTTGTAATATTAAAGGGTACATGTATCTCCTGTGTAAAAAGCTTTTGAAATACTGCCTTTTTACATTGATTGAATTGCAGTGTGGCTGTATTAGCAAGTCATAGTAAACCATAGTTTAGTGTGAGCTAAACAGATGTGAGCTTCAGAGAGCCTTGGGTAAGCACATAGTCTTTGACTCTTCTCAGACAGCTGAGATTAGGAATTCATAAGCTTTCATTTCTGCTTTTTTTTAACTACAATGTTCTGTGTCCTCCAGACTTGGAACTGTAGTTAGGTAATCTTAACTTTATTTAGTTTGACTGAACCAGCTTTAGTAACAGCAGTTTGAAGCCAGCTTGTTTCAAACGTTAATGATAATCAGAGTGTACAGTTCTGGTTGCCTCACCAGCAAAAGGATGCTGTATGGTTTGGAAATGGGCAACTAAATTGATTGAGGGGAAAGATAAAGTACAAGTGGGAAAGAGTGCTGTTGTACCCAGTCTTGCTTTCAGGCTTCCCATAGTTGTCTGGTTAGCCACTGTGAGAACAGTGTACCTCGGGTTACATACTCTTCAGGTTACAGACTCCACTAACCCAGAAATAGTACCTCAGGTTAAGAACTTTGCTTCAGGATGAGAACAGAAATCGTGCAGCAGCGGGAGGCCCCATTAGCTAAAACGGTGCTGCAGGTTAAGAACAGTTTCAGGTTAAGAACGGACCTCCGGAACAAATTAAGTACGTAACCAGAGGTACCACTGTACTAGACTAGATTGGCCACTGGGCTGATCCAGCAGGCTCTTACGTTTGTCTGCCTAGACAAACCACAGATAAGCAAACTTCTTTGTCTCTTTCTGGCTACAAGGAACTAGGAAAGGGGAGCACCTGAGCCCAAGACTTGCTGTGACTCATTTCTACTTGTTCACATTCCACTAAACTATGGCTTACCATATTTTTCGCCCTATAGGATGCACTTTTTCCCCTCCAAAAATGAAGGGGAAATCTGTGTGCGTCCTATGGGGCAAATACAGGCTTTCGCTGAAGCTTGGAGAGCGAGAGGGGTCGGTGCACACTGACCCCTCTCGCTCTCCAGGCTTCAGGAAGCTATCCGCAAGCCTGGGGAGCCTGCGGGAGTTCCCGCAGGGCTCCCTAGGCTGCGGATAGCAGCCTGCTGCACGGAGCGCGGGGCACGCTGAAGCAGAGCGCCCCGTGCTTCGGGCAGACATCGGCCAGCCCCACAAGCTCGGGGGACAGCGGGGAGGCGGAGCGCCACTATACCGCTGTTCCCCAACCTGGTTTGGTTTTCCCGACCTGGTTTTGGGGGGAAATAAAGGGGGGGAATTCCTTTATCCCCCCCAAAAAACTAGGTGCGTCCTATGGGACGAAAAATACAGTAGTTTTTGTATGTCATGCAATCATAGCCAGTGACTTCCTGCTACAATTGTTCCTACTAGAATGCCATCTGACACTTTTCATATGCAGAGCTTTGCTGAGAGATGTTTTAATAAAAACTAAGCAGATTTGCCATAAGCAATTTAGAAAATAATAATTTAGAAGGCTTCTGATCACATGGAGTTAATTGAAAAAACTGGAACCTCTCAATATTTATACTGACATTTCTTGGATCAATAAAAATGTGATCTAGCCTCCTTGCCACATTTCTAATGCATATAGAGGTTCCACTTCTTTTCCTGACAGTCTGTGCTTTTATATAGCGTTTATGACCCAACATATATAACTGCTGTTTATTGATTTAAAACATTTTATCCCATTCTTCGGCCTGAAAAAATCTCAGAGCAGCTTATGAAGATTAAAAATAAGATAGTCCCTGCCCTCAGGCTTACAATCTACAAAACACACACAAAAGAAAAGGGGATTGGGAAGGAGGTGTTGTGAGGCTCAGCAACCTTTGACACAAGCTCTTTACAAAATTCAGTAGGTCATGGAGCTGCATCTAAGCACAGTGGAAGGACTGCTGATTGCTTACTTTCTGGTGGTCTTAGCAGTGTTGTTGTTGTTGTTTAGTCATTTAGTCGTGTCCGACTCTTCGTGACCCAATGACCAGAGCACGCCAGGCACTTCTGTCTTCCACTGCCTCCCGCAGTTTAGTCAAACGCATGCTGGTAGCTTCAAGAACACTGTACAACCATCTTGTCCTCTGTTGTCCCCTTCTCCTTGTGCCCTCCATCTTTCCCAACATCAGGGTCTTTTCCAGGGAGTCTTCTCTTCTCATGAGGTGGCCAAAGTACTGGAGCCTCAGTTTCAGGATCTGTCCTTCCAGTGAGCACTCAGGGCTGATTTCCTTAAGAATGGATAGGTTTGATCTTCTTGCAGTCCATGGGACTCTCAAGAATCTCCTCCAGCACCATAATTCGAAAGCATCAATTCTTTGGCGATCAGCCTTCTTTATGGTGTTCTTAGCAGTAACAGTTGGTAAATGACATTAGAACCAAGCACAATGGAGGGTCTTGACAAACAGGAATTTATTAGGGGCAATTTTTTTCTTGATCGGAGAAGAGATGATTCAGTAAAATACTCCTGCTGAATATCAGCAGCTGTTTAAAATACAAAGGCTCTACTCAAGAAAAAGATGGATACCCTAACAGCTCAATCATCTTATTCAGAAGCAAGTTCTATTGAGTTCAATAATGTTTATTCCCAAGTGTGCGTTGAATTTCACTATTGAATTTATCTTTTAAAGCAGTGGTGGGCATGCCAGATTTGGCCCATGAGTCCATTTTCTCTAAACATTGCCCACCTCCCTCACACCTGACACTCTATGTGATATAGAGTGTGGGGAGGTAGAGACTGGGCTCTCGGTTCCATGGGAGAAGGGGCAAGGGTGGAATGGGAATCAAGAGAACTTGGTTTCAGTGAGGCAAACAATTATATATCTGGGAAGTTCCCTATTCATATGAGGATTTGTTTTGAGAATTACCTTTGCATTTGTAGTTGATTTATATGTAACACCAAACAGTAGTTTGCTGCTTTATGAAAGAACCCTTGGCTCACACACTCCTTGTCCCTAGTATGCTCTGATTTTTCCTTTCATTTCAAAACAGTGCTGTTGCATCCAAAACAGGCAAACCATGGTTTTCCCTACAAACCAGAATTGCAAATCTCTTTCAAGCTATGTTTTGCACTCCTAGGTTGTGAGCATACTACGCTTTGCCCAGTTTGGATATAATGAAAAAGTAGGGTTTTTAAAAAATACATTTTTTTGAATTATCTCCGCATAAGTTCTAGAACAGGGAACATTTGGTCATTCATATTCCATCTTCCATCAGCCCCAGACAGTCAGGGATGATGAGAGATGTAGTCCAGCAACATTTTCAGGGCCACAGGTTTGCCACCCATGCTTTAGAGAGGCTAGAGTTTTAAACTCACTGATGCATCTTTCTGAAATATTTCGAATCTTTATTTTATTTATTTTAAAATTTTGGTTGGCTATAGATGACATGCAAATTATGCTAACTGTATGCAGCCAAAATGTGAAATTGAGTTTGGGCTCTGTGAAAATTAATAAATTAGTGCCCAGTTAAACAGAATTTACAGAAATGAGATCTCACCAGAGCCACTAAATAGTCTTCCGACACTACTAGAAGTACCCTGTCTATTAACTGGAAAATTGCGTTTCCTCATAATCCTGTGAGTGACTTTATCTTCTTTTTGATTTTTACACAAAAGGGGCTTCATTTTTTTAAACTCACAGTTGTTCCCCCAGCCCACCCCAATGCCCCAAGATGTTAGGCTGATACATTATTATGTGCTTGTTAGAGTAACAGCTGGATATATAGCTTACTCTAAAAATAAAGTGTTATTTTAGTGAAACTGGTTCTTTCTTTGGAAAATTATTCTAAAACCTCTCAATTAAACCCCGTATTTAATCAGCAGGGTATGTTGGCAGAAGACAACTGCTGACATGTAATGAATTCTTCTAATTTGCTAAATTATTCTAAATAATTGACAGTACATTTAACTTCTTAACAACATGGAGTTCACTTTTCTGCAGAAACCCTGTGGTGCTAAATTCTTTATTTCCCCCAGTTCTGCAGAATTCTCAGCGATTAATTGAAAAGTTTGAACAGATTTCAGTCAGGGTTTTGTTTTTTCCCTACTTTGAAAATGTTTAAAATGGTTTTCAAAACATGATGTATATTTTCTGAAGACAGTGTGAGACCCTGAAGAGGGTGGAATCTTGCATGCAAAAAATTTGCACATCAAAGTGCTTGTTAGTTCTGGTGCAGGAAGGCTTGCAATTTACATGGTTGGAACTGGTCAAAGAGTGTTGGAAGCCACTTGACATAGCTTTCCATGTGGTGCAGTAATAGAATTGCATTTGCGATAGAACTGGTTCTGCATGTGCATTGCTGCATGTGTAATTTGGACCTTTGTTTCCTTGGGACAGTTGTGGCATTCTTTAGTGAGGCAGGCTGCCAACAACAATGGTAAGGCCCACCATTATATACTGATCTTAGAAACCGTATGGATTTGTTCATGGTATAGTAGTCAGATTCACCTTCAGTTGTTGACAGCATCTTGCAGACATAGCTGATGTTTTAGTTAGCAGGTGGCTATCTCAAATGATAATAACAATTAAGAATGGATGAATGAAAGGGCTTGTTCCTTTTGTGGGGGATGCTGGGATCTAGCAAAAGTTCCCCACAGAAGGTAGAGAGCAGGAAATTGATTTTTACCAAGTACCCCTGAACCCCACAGGGCCAGAGAGTTCCCCAACCTCCCAGAGCAGCTTTTTAGGCAGCAGAGGGAAGATGGAATTGGCAAAAGTTGCCTTTCCAGCACAGGTGGAACTCAGCTGAGCCCAAGTCTCAAATATCATCCAATCCAATTACTCTGAACAACATAAAACATCTCTACCCTATATTTTCATTCCCTGGAATAGTAAAGTTTAAGTCAATCTTGAGAACTCCATATGAGATAGCTATAAGTAATTCCAGACAAAATGAACATTTTGTCTTTATTATTCCCTGAGACGGCATCATTTGATGCTTCTCAAAAGGAAATACTGCTCACAGGACACTTCAGCTTCCTAGAAGGTAACTCATTAGCTCAGTCTCATGGAAATCTCAGGCCCAGTTTTTTAATTTATAGCTAGTTGGGGGTCTGAAAATATAATGAAAAGTCGCTTTACCCAACACAAAGCAATCCTTGCCAAGGAAGGCTGGTCACAGCAGCCCAGTGGAGGGCAGAGAGGGCTCTGTGCTTTTCTGGACCTAGGTGTGCAAGCAGAGCTGGCTGCTCCAACCTGGCTCCAGGTAAGTAAGAGCACGTGCAGACTTCCATATCTTGTCTTTCTACATGTGATCAGACAGCAAAATGGTATCTTATGGGGAAGAAGAGTTTTAAAACAGCTTGGTATCATGTTTTTATTTTATTTTACAAATAACCACATTATGTATTTAATTTTTAATCTTTAAATGTATATTTGATATTTTAATGTATATTTGATATTTTAACAATTGTGAACTTTGCAAGGTGATTGGCTTTTCTAATGAGCAAAAGGACAGCTGTGATTCTGTTTTCCTGGATGTTGGAAAATCAAAAAGATGAATAAGGCCAGCACAGCGGCCAGGTCATGAAAAGCTAGCTCTGTGCTTTATTGCAGTAAAACAAATGCATGTTAGAAATGTAATTAACTATAACAGTACAAGGGTGCAATGTATCAGCATGAGGGCGTGGGACTTTGTAAAAAGGTTTAAGTCCTCACAACTTATTATATCCCACTACCATCTAGCATTAAAAAACAAACAAACCGTTGCCCTTAATCTCTAGCTGAGGGTCATCCCAAAGATATGCTCAATACCAGCCAGTTAATCAATCCTGAAAGCCAGCTTGCCTGTACTTGCAACTGCGTCTGCAATCCTTGCTCACAGCTGGACACCCTGCTCCATCTGATATATTTTTTCTCTGTATTCAGCTTGTTGCTTGATAACCCATAGATTTCCTTTTGCCAGGATAAGAAACAACATATGGCAAGGAATACAGCTCCTGTGAGACCCCCCACGCGCATTGGACTTGTAGCGTAGCAGAGGGTAAGGCCAAGGGCTAAGTTTCATTCGTGCCTCCTTGGTTTTAGAAATGTCACGCTGTCAAGTGGTCTGTTGCTCATGAAAGGGGGTTATAAAAATAAAAGCTGACCTATAGAACAGCTAAGTAAAAAGCATCCATTCTTAAAGAAATCCAGTGCAAGTTGCATTCATATATGAGTGAACCACATATCCAGTGAAGGTCTTAGAATTTGGTTGAGGACCAATCTACCTGTGATGTTAATCACATAGTTTGTCCATCTTGGATCCATGAATTTTCTTTCAGAAATAGCCACAAGGGGATCCTGGTGTAGATTAAGATTCTAGGATGGGAAATGGGTGGATTTAGCTGTCCCACCCCTCCTGCTGCAGTTCTGGTATGGCCTGCTGCCTTTGCAATTTGCATGGGGAGGAAGGCTCCAGTTGGAGGGAATGGGAGGTTTTCCCCCTTGCAAATTGTCAGCATGCATCCCCAGTGCGCTTTGGGACTACAAGGGGGGTAAAGGACTAATGCCATCCCACTTCCCATGTCACCTCTCCCCATTTGTTGGCTGTTTCCAAAATACAATGTGTGAACTCAAGGGCAAACCATGTGTTTAACATGTATAAAGGTAAAGGGACCCCTGACCATTAGATCCAGTTGCAGACTCATCTCGCTTTATTGGCCAAGGGAGCCGGCGTACAGCTTCCGGGTCATGTGGCCAGCATGACTAAGCTGCTTCTGGCGAACCAGAGCAGCACACGGAAACGCTGTTTACCTTCCTGCCAGAGTGGTACCTATTTATCTACTTGCACTTTGACATGCTTTCAAACTGCTAGGTTGGCAGGAGCAGGGACCGAGCAACGGGAGCTCACCCTGTCACAGGGATTCGAACCGCCGACCTTCTGATCGGCAAGTGCTAGGCTCTGTGGTTTAGACCACAGCACCACCCGCCCAAATGATGCCAGTCCTTGGCTTTGATGATGATTCTCACCTTGCTCTGCTCAAGTAGATAGTTTTATCCAATTTTTATGCTGACTGTTTTATGAACTTTTTCAACAGAAGGGGTGGGAGTTTGAATTCCCATGGACGTCTGTGAGAGCCTCCTTAGTGATTTCTTTGATGCTTGAATGGGTTTGTCCAATAACTTTTATGTATTCCCAAGCTTCATAAGGTTGTGATAGATTCAGTAACAGATATACCAGGTAGTGATTTTTATAACTGTAATAGTGGTCTCTCCACAATCTTGGCATGCCCTTTTTAGACCTTGGAGGGGATTTCTTTGCTGTTTGCATTAGTACTAACTGGATACGGGGATTGTACAGGTAGGTAATGAATCTAAATAACTGGTTCTGCTGGGAAGTATATGGGGATGTAGTAGACCCATTATTATATATATACTGAATGAGCTATATTTCACCAGTATTTAGATACCTTGATTACCTACTCGTTTGTTTTTTAGCTCATTCAAAGTTCTGGTTTTAAACATCCAAAGATCTAAACAGTATCAGAACAGCGTTTCAGAAGATCTGAGTTAAAAATGAACTTGTTTGTTGTTGAGATCATCTATATAGAGATCTGGTACTGGGTGTCCCCACCTTCTAATGGGGATGGCTTTTGGAGACAGGGCCTTCCCAGTTATGGTGGCTCATCAATGGAAATACCTTACACATGGTGGTCACTTTGCACCAAAATTGTTTACTTTTAGGTGTCAGGTAAAGAGTATTCTGTTTGCCTGCCGGGACATATGATGGGTTTTAAGTGGCTTTAGCTGTCCAATTATTTTAAATTGCTTTTTTATCTACCACTTCCTGAAACTTTGCTGCCCATTTTGTTAATTTGCTTCCTCTTAATTTGACATGGTTATTGATGCTGGTTTTGAAAATGTTCCTGAACCATGTTGATTTTTTAAAAATGAAAAAAAAAATGAAAGACAGAACAGAAATATTTTACATTTCCAGGAATTTTTCCTGTGGGGCCTACAAGAGAAGGGAATGAGAGATTACTTTGCAGCATGTTTCTTCCTTGGTCCAATATTCAGAGCCGACTGTGATTGAAATAAGTTGTTATGTGAGATATATATAACAGTGAACAACAACAAAAATCCATGCACATTTAAAAATTCCTTTTTATTAAATTCTTGTTGGGACATTAAATCAATGTTGTGATGTTTTTATGATCTCTAGATACAGTCTGCTTCTTTTATTCTGTGGGATCGTTACATTTGTTTATTGAAAAAAGCAGTTCCTTCCTCTTAACATGTCCCTTTAGGGAAGTTGTTGTAAACCTGCCGAGTTTATCCAAGGCTGCCAACATTTCAGGTTGACAGTTTCAGTGGGGCATATAAATCTCAGGGCTAAATTGAAATCTGGGATTAGCATAGTCCTTGGGTTAGCACACAACATTTTTTTAAAAGGTAGAACTAGATGATTTTTTGAAAGCTACTTCATCAGTTTTGCATTACAAAGTATATTTAATTAATTAGCTAAAACTGGATGCATCAGCACATTCTGCCATCGCATTGACAACAACCTGTACTTATCCCCCCTCCCATTTTTGAAAGGAATGTTTGCCTGCATTGGGTGTCCCCCTCCCCTGCCACACATTTTGGGTTTATCACAAAATGTGTCCTTTGAACATTCCTTAATTAGGAGACTTGTGATGAATGTCAGACTAATTCTAAATTACTAGGGTTATGCAGCACATTAGGAAATCATAAATATTTACCAAGATATTTATATTCTGGATGTTAATGGGCTGCTTTAAATTCTCATTTAACATAAAAAATTACAGTGTCAGGACTGCAAAAAAATTCGATGAAACAAAATGTTTGAAGTGTGGAGGGGAGGGGGTAAGAATTCAGGTTTAATCAGGAGAGTCCAATAATTTATGGGTTTGGACCATGAGATGACAGGTAACTGTTCTTACATGATTAATCATCTATCAAAATTTGCTCTTTTTTATTGTAGATGGTGATGCCAAACCTTTTACACCAGAAGAAGCCAGAGAAATTGTGATGTCTCTCCAGAAACCTGCAGTTTTCTGCAACATGGCTTTTGATTGGCCAGCACTTCACTGGAATGCTATATATCTTGCTAAGCTATTGGCTGGAAAGAGAATGCGTTTTCGAATAGGAATGAAGGACACGGGCACAGGTAGGGGATGCTTAAATGCAATGTGCAGCCCTGTTCCACACTTCTCCTTACATTTAAGTTTTTGTTTTATTTTAAAGCATTTGTCCCACATGTCAGTCTAGAACAAAATGACTCACAATCATAATAAAAATCCTAAACATGAAAAAAAATCTTAGAATAACATATAAAACATCATTAAACACTGAACAAACATAAAACCAACGGAACATGCAAAAAGAAGCTGTTAAATATTTCCTGATAAAGATAAATAATTTTTGTCAAATTTTTTTTAAGCATCTTAAGCACACATATCACCCCAAGTATTCTGGAATAAAATGGCTAAGATTGTCCCGAATGAATAGTAGAAAGTAGGCCTAGCATGCATTCCTAAGAAGAGTTTGACAGAATGAATGCCATCGTGTCTTGCTCTGTCAATGTCCAAAACTTATGTCAGATAGTGGTAGCATTTAGGGCAAGATCTTAAGCACACACAGGAATTCTTATCGGAGGAGCCATTCACAAAAACAGAGGTGGGAACTTGTGACCCTCCGGGTGTCACTTATATCCAGCTTCCATCAGCCCCAGCCAGCAGGGCATTCAATGGTCAGGAATGATGGGAATCATAGTCCATTGATATCCTATCAACCTACCCATGCTCTGGTCATGGAGTGGTAAACTTTTTTTGGCTCTAAAAACCAGATCCTTATGAGGATCACCCTTGTGGGCCAAATTTGACGTCGCTCACATGTCATTTTTATGAAGCCACATGATGGACAGTTGGCTTGTTCTGCCCACCTGTCAAAATTCCTTGCACGGGTTTCCCAAGCTCCTGACTGCGAGCACAATGGGCACTGAATATTTATGTATGATGAATTTGCATACATGAATATACTTTGGTATGTTTTGTGGTACAGCCACAATGGCTGCAAAGGAAGATGTCTTGTAGAGGTTCCATAAAAACATGCTGTAGTACAATTATGAATATAAATATACTGTACATAAAGGACGGGTGCCTTTTCTTGTTGGGATCACCATGTTTTGGAGAGGTTTCTCCATAATAAGTGGAATCCTTATTAGGAAAGGATTTTGTCCCCACTGAGCTAGAGTAACAGTGCTCCCCGCTTTGCCAGCACAGGCTGTTCAAGGATTTGAATGGTTATTAAGGCACAGACCCATGTGTGCACTAATTTATACATACAGGCATATCTGGACAAATTAAGGTGGTGGATTTGTGAGATCAGCACATCAGCACTACACTTTGCCAAGGGAAAGGAGCAGGAGCTCTAGGGCTCAAACCCCTGGGCTATCCCCTAACAATGCATCTGTGTTGAGCTTTGGGGAGGAAACAGATACCTGGTCAGAGCAGTTACCACACAGGGAGCAGGTTGCCACGGCCCCTTTGCCAGACTGTGTTGCAGCTTCTGTTATTGGGCACAACAGTGTTGCTGGTTGGCTATGGGGCAGCTGAGCCTGGCAGTCTCTGACCTCCAGGACTTCCTGCGGTTTGTTTGCTGGGGCTGAGCAGCCATGAGGGCTTAAGCAGCTCAGTTGTGGTTAGAGGCAATGGATTATTGACTAGCTGGCAACTGTTCCCTTCCCAATACAATGCCGCTTATCAGTATTATAAATATTTTATGTGGCTTCATTCATGCAAAATCCCTTTAAATTCTTTGATTACTGATGTTGTGCAAAGTATTTATATATTTTTAAACGAAAATCGCCAAGAGTAATGTACATTTCATCATTTGTCCTCTATTCACTGAGATCAATCAGAACTCCAGTAACAGAATACATATTAATTTCTCTCCTAAATATTGCAACAAATCTACCATCCCCACAGCTTTGTGGCTGCCTGTGTGCTGCTACTGCTGGCAACTACAGGAATGAAAAGGCATCAGAGATAGAACACCCAATTCTCTCTCTTTTAAAATAAAAAATAAAAAATTATTAACTGGCCAATCACATCAAATTAAATCACATCGCATAAATTCCAAATTACAAAGCCAAATTTTTAAATTTTGTTGGGGGAACCCATACTTCAAGATCCAAAGGAGGATTCAGATCATCTTCTTATTACTGCGTTAATTTCCAAATCAGTCCCAATCAGTCCAAACAAAATTCATAATTCTATCCAGTCTTATCTTGGTGTTTCCACATCATATCTTGTTCATATAATTTCTCTTTTCCTTTATGATCTCTTCTGTTAGTCTCCTTAAACCGATAGCAAGTATAATAATCCTGTGTGGATTTCTTGTTCCTCCACTAAGTCCAGATGGTTTTCATATATCTCCTTCATAGATAACATCACTCTTTCCATCATAAATTTTGGCATTTATCGCTCTTAAGTCCCACTGAGGAGTTGATCCATGATATGTAAACAACTCTATTTCTCTCTTTTTCCTCCCAGACCCAAGAGCTCCAACAATGCCTCCCAAAATGGCGACGGCATTTTTACCTGCGTCATTCCAAAACTCTTAGCTTTCCAGCTTGATCTTGAAACATTGCTTTGGATCGAAAGTTTATCTCCACACAGCCTTAAATCCACAGCTTAAGTCCTTAATTTCTGACTCATTAGGGGAGGGGGTTCTTGTTAAATCACATAGAAAAAAGGGAAGGCAGGTTTTTCCCCCCTCCCCCCTCATTCATTTGTCGTACCGTATCTTGACGTATCTTCTCATATTTTATTCTTGTCTTGTTATCAGAGATCTCTTCTGTCAGCAGTCTTTACTCCCCTTTTTCCTTGAAGCATGTGCAATTAATCTCGTCCAAATTGTTTCTTTTAAAGATCGTTGCAACTAGCGGCGCAAATCAGGGACGGTGTCAAGGAGTGCTGGAATCCCACAGGAGGGCTTTGTGCCTAGTGCCCCCACCCCCACAAATTCAGGGGTGGTATAGGGCACAGCAGGCAAGGGCCGTCCCCCCCCCCACAATCCGGGGGGGGGGGTTAAGGAGGCTAATTACCCCCATCATAGCCTCCAAATTACCTTGTGTGGGTCGGAGAGATGTTATTCTCAGCCATCTTCCGATGCGCCACCTAGTGGCCCCCCCAGAACACCCAATTCTCAAAATATATAGTCACTTGCTGTTTAGGAGGGGCATGTTGCCTTTGGCACAAACTCCAGTGCTTTTTACAGTTTTAAGAAAGGTTTTAAGAAAGAGGCCTAAAGGATATAAAGCTTGGGCATTTGCAGCATTCTTTTCCCACTCTCATTCACTCACACTTCAAAAATGTCTAGAGGTATGTGCATGAAAGCAGGTGCAGTCATTTGCTAAGTCTCCAAACAGTGAGGACACCCAAGGTAACCTGAGAGTCAGGCTCACAAATGACTCTCATCTGCTTTAAAAAGCACTGGAGTTTTATATCCTTTAGGCCTCTTTCTTAAAACCTGCAAATGGGCTGAGAGGTGAATAACAATGAAAGCACCAGTGCCATCCCATGAATTTGGTAATAATCACCTGATAACAACAGCATTCAGTCCACAGAGACAAACTCTACTCAGGAAGTTGTACTGAGGTCAATGTCTTTCTGTACCTTTCCATCCCTAACTTGAAAAATCCAGTATTAAGGCAAACCCCCCCCCCCCCCACTTCTGTGTGTCTGGCATAATACTATTGTATGCTAAATAGGTCAGAGGTATCTTTGGGGAAACCCATTACACACCCACTAGAAAGATGTGTCTTTCTACAGCCAAGAAAAAGTAAGCCTAGAAAAACATGTGACATATGTAATTGACACAGTGTCTTTATGTCAGTTCTTGTGAAGGACATGACTGCCCCATTGGTTCCTTTCATTTTATTTTATTTTAGTTTAATGAGCTGATGTTTCCAAGATAGCTGCATTTTTCTGATTTAGTTATTCCATTATGATCGACTGACTGTACTGGTGATAGCTTTTAATTATTCACTAAGCGCCTAATGAATAATTTTGTATTTCTTGCTGAATCAAAAATAAATTAAATCGAAGTTTCTGCATTGGGGATAATGGAACCAGCTATACAGCCTTTTGCCTTTTCCATTAATAGTGAGGATTTTTCCAATAAACTATCCAAGTGAGAGATTTTTCTTGATTTTTTCCAAATATTTGCCCTGCTTATCTCAGAAAGAACCAGAGTTATATGAGAATATTGTCCTTGCCAAATTAATTCATGTATCTGAATGTCCTTCAATAGTCATATATATCTTTGGGGGGGGGGGGTAATATCGCCTTAATCAGCTCATATTTTCACAAAGTGATGTGTCTTGCATTCATGGTTCTATATCGATAACAAGCACTGAACTGTAGTAGAGGGGAGAAAATGAATGCAACTAATCTAAAGGCTGATATCATACATAGCCCAGATCCATAACTTATAAATTTGGTGCAACACAGGAATAACCCCCAATCCTTTTGTGGGGGTTGTGGAGGTGACTCACATGAGTGAGGCCTTTTCTTATAGGCCATTTCCCCCCACGTTAAAGGTTATGTATGTGGTAAGTTTCCAGCTGCTGCCCTGTCTTACGTACCTTGTACACCCAGGGCATATCTGAACCAAGCTAAAATGTAATGCCAGGGCAGGGAACCTGTGGTTCTACACATTATCATTTTGTATTAAATTTCTATTCTGCCCTTCATCTGAGCAGTTTGCAGTTAAAAACACACACACACACACAAACACACACACACAAACACAAATAATAATGTAGTAACAAACAAAACCCATACCCTACCACACACAATTTAAAAGGTCACATAGATTGTTTGATTAGCCAACGGCCTGGGAGAAGAGGATTTTTTTACCTGGTGCCTAAATATATGAAGCAAAGGTGTCAGGTGAGCCTCCCTGGGGAAAGCATTCCACAATGTTGTGGAATACAGCTTCCATTGTCCCTGCCCATAAGCCATGCTTACTGTGGCTGATGTGAGCTGGAGCGTTACTTCGCCTGGGGGGGGGGGTCACTAGTCCTCCATCCCTTGTTTGCTAGAAACCACATGTGCACAATTTTATTATTTAAGGTATGGTCACGATTTCTGAAGAAGGTCTTAGTACAGCACCAAGCCAATTTTTGTATTTCTGATCGCCAAGTTTGTCTTACATTCTTAGCCAATAAACCTTACAGTGAACTGAATGGGGGGGGGGGGGGGAGAGAGAAACTGATATCCTAGCTGGCCATATAGAAAACTACAACAATAAGTTTTGTTCTTTTGCCTGAAGGAAATTAGAAGAAATGTATGAGCTTGTGATGGTAGCAATTCCCATGCAGTCAGAGCAATGAAGAATGAATGCCCTCGGAGCACTGACTTGCTTGTAAGAATGAAAGGCGTCCATATTTAAGCAGCTGTAGAAGAGTACTGGAATGAAGGCTAAATGATTGTTCTGTCATTGCCATTCATGCAGTCCTTTGCAATTTGCTTTCCTCAATAATAATGGTTTCGGTCCAGTATATAATTTCATATATTATGGTGTGTTTTTTTGGTGCAAGGACAAGCTCTGATGAGAAATGAAGGTTTCTGATTAGCCACAGGAAATATGTGACACAGTGCAAGATAGAATACTGCAGCCTTTAGTCCCGTGTGGTATGATGAAAAATTGTGACTGAATTTGCCAGAAACAAGATGTAGAAATTGATTCCATACAAATGTAGGTTTTTTAATGTGCTGCCTAACTACCCTCTTCCCCATTCCCGGTGCATATAATATAATGCAAATCTATATAGTTGAGGTGGCCCTCCAGATGTTGTTGGACTACAACTCTCATCATTGCTGATCATTGTCCATACTAGATGGCACTGATGGGAGTAAGGCTGTGTTCACGTTAGTGGCTTGAATCCATGTGAGGTTGTAACCCTTCCACTGCATTTCCAAGTTGCTTTCTCATGCCATTGTTCACATCAAGGCAGGGATAGGGATGTTTTTGCCCAATGGTTTCTTTCCTAAAGTTGGTGCAGCTTCCATCTGTGCATGCACCCTCATCTATGCATGCAAAGATGAATGGTTCACACTGCAACAGAATGGCAGTGCCTTTGAATCACATGGAAGGCAGTTGGCCTCAAATGAAACCAAAGAATATATGCTGCTAGTAGCAGCCCTTCATTTTGGTGCTTATGATCCTTCACACGCAGACACACACACACAGAGAGAGAGAGAGAGAGAGAGAGAGAGAGAGAGATATTTCATAATATATTTTGGGTCCTCATTGAAAGTCAGCCATGATGGTCATCCTGTTTTCTTTTCCTATTGAACAGCTCCTTTATCTTTCCAATAAAGGATTCCTGCTCTGTGAATATACCTTTTGAAGAACTACCTTGAAAGAATTGTTTTGGCACGCCAATGAAACTGTCTGTGTCACTAATAGCATTTTGAAAAGAAAGGCCATTCTTGTTTTCGTTCTGTTAACTGCCCCTATGTGCTCACAATTAAGGTATAACCTTTTGGAAAAAGACATGAAACCAGTAAATTCAGACTGGCTGTAAGAAAAGTGATAAAATAGCAAGCCAGTTGCAAGAGGTTATGCAGAGGGTTTAAAAGAATAAAAAAAATCTTATCAGTTTCTAAATCATGCTCTGCCTTTTGAGCTTCAGAGGGAATAGAAATAGTAACATTCCAAATGTATTAGGGCAATACCATTTATTAGGCCAACTGAAATGTCACAAAGTAGCATGTCACCTTTTGAGTCCTCCAGAATGCTTCATCAAGCTAGATGGTAAACAGAGCAAGGAGGAAGGAAACAAGTTGGCTGAGGGTGAAGCCATGGTGCCCAAATTTGGCCACAAGATGGCAAGTGGGAGGAGTTAGCAGATACTCACTCATACATGCATATGTACAAAATTTTATTTGTATGCCGCCTTCCCACAGTTCAAACCATGCTCAAGGTGGCTTACAACATGAAAAAATACATATCTGCAAGACTGGAGCGAATGAAGAACATGGGCTATTTTCAACATAGACTAACTTTCAGCTAGGCAGTAGTCAGTGTTTTCTCCTCTAGGCAAAAAGGCAAGGCTGTCTGCCTGCCTCTCTATTTATGTACTCCACAAGTATTCAAATCCCCACATGCTGAAATGTTGACATGATTGACAGTGTACAAGCCCAGCACTGTTCAAATCCTGACACCTTAAACAGCTCCATTTGCAAGCTTAACAATATGTCGCTGATCACTGCTGTCGGGAAAAGAAGTATTTCTCAGAAAGATGAGTTAGTCGCTACTAGTTGAAACTGAGTCCCTGATCATATGTTTAAAAATCCACCCCACAAAATAGGCCCACACAGGAGAAGTAATATATGAACTGGGGCTTCTCTGCTAACACCAGAAGCCTCTTCCAACTTGATTCCTTTCAGAAAAGTACAGTGGTACCTCGGGTTAAGAACTTAATTTGTTCTGGAGGTCCGTTCTTAATCTGAAAGTGTTCTTAACCTGAGGTACCACTTTAGCTAATGGGGCCTCCTGCTGCCTCCGCTGCGCAATTTCTGTTCTCATCCTGAAGCACAGTTCTTAACCTGAGGTACTATTTCTGCGTTAGCGGAGTCTGTAACCTGAAGCGTTTGTAACCTGAAGTGTCTCTAACCCGAGGTACCACTGTATCTGGCTACCACTTTGTATGGGTTAATTTGGTGTTTCCCAAACATTAGCTCCAGCCACACGGCAACCCTATTTTGAAATAAATGAAAATTTCAAAAGCGGTTTGTGACAATGCAAAGAAAGAAGTCAGTTCAAAGTAAGAGGGTCGGATATCGATGGGAGTGTCCAAGTGCTTTGAATACCAGCAGCTCTTTGGGACCCAGTCAGAAACCAAGTTTGGAGAATTATAACTCGATTCAATAAGGGCATAAAGCTGCTCTGCTTCTCCCTTTGCAGTGCAAGCAAACAAGACATGATGTATTCAGCTATCCATCGTTTCCCAGTTTGCTTGAAATGGAAAACTATGGTTAATTACAGGCTTCTGTAATACACAAAGGGAGGACAGAAGGGGCTGCATGTGTGGGGGAAAGGTGAATTCATTTCTCATTTCACTGAGCCAGGATTTGATTTTCTAAACTCTCCCAGAGTCTTCTGAGAATTGGAATATTTAAAAAAGCACAATGCTTCTGGATAGCCAGCCTTACACATTTTAAGATTGGGGGCTGTGGACCTTAGAATGGATCAGGGCCCCTGTTCCTTAAAGCAGTTGTGTGTTTACCTGTCCTAAGACATTTTTCCCTGAAAAGCTACTTTTTCAGAAAGGGAAACCTAGGAAGCTGAGGCCTCTAGATACACAAACCCTTCTAGTTATACAAACAACAGAGTAAAATTCAGAGTGACCATCAATCCTAAGGAATTAGTCATAGAGTTTGTCATTTGTGCTGCATTTCATCTGAGACATTCAAGCTGCTGTAATTTCATTTGTGGCTTTATATTGTATTTAACCAGCAGTCTGAGCTGAGACACAAAAGTTATTTTATCTACTAAACTGCCTCGCTCCATATCTATTCTTTATTATTGGCATTGTGTTCAGGGTGCATGTAATGCTGTCTCTGCTTATATTGGTTTAGCTCCTCTGTTTGAAACGGAATGCAGCTACGTGGAAGCTACACTTGAAGAGTTTCTGGCCTGGAGTGGGAAACAGCCATTGCGCTCCTGTGGACCATTCAGTGGTTATGAGTTGTGTAAATACTGGACTTACGCTGACTATAAGTATATTGCTAGGCTATTTGAAGACAAGCCAGAAAATTTCCAGGTGCGTTATTAACCTCTTTTTGTCCTTCTCATGTCGAAACTATACAAAAACACCTAGGGAATCTTCTGGTTCTTACACAACCAGTAACTAGTGTAGCATACTGTAATTTTTATTTCATTTATCATGTTTTTAGCCTGATTTTCCTTCAAGGAGCTCAAGATAGTGTAGGTAAAGGTAAAGGACCCCTGGATGGTTACATCCAGTCAAAGGCGACGATGAGATTGCAGCGCTTATCTCGCTTTCAGGCTGAGGGAGCTGGCATTTGCCCACAGATAGCTTTCTGGGTCACGTGGCCAGCATGACCAAACCACTTCAGATGCAACGGAACACCATGATGGAAACACCATTTACCTTCCCGCTGCAGCAGTACCTATTTATCTACTTGCACTGGTGTGATTTCGAACTGCTAGGTTGGCAGGAGCTGAGACACCCCATCACAGGGATTCCAACCCCCGACCTTCTGATCGGCAAGCCCAAGAGGCTCAGTGGTTTAGAGAACAGTTCCACTTGTGTCCCACAGCACCACCTGTGTGCTTTTCCTTCAAGGAGCTCAAGAGGGTATATACTATTGTTACTGCTCAGCCTTCATTTGGCCCTGTGAAGGTTTTGCTAAGAGGTAATCACGAGGCCAAAATCTCCAAGTGAGCATCATTATTAAGTGGGAATATGAATCTGGTTCTTTCTGGTCTAAGTATGACACTCCAACCCCTACACCACGCTTGCTGTGAATTGGGAAGTCTGTGTTTCAGATCTCACCACCATGACCTCACTAGATGGTCTCCAAGCTGCTATTTTTCTCATGCTTAATCTCCCTCAGCAGCGTATAAGAATAATACAGTATTGCTTGACCTGCCTTATAGGGTTGCTGTAAAATTGTATATGATGCTCTTTGAAAGGTCAAAAACACCGTATAAAAGCTAAGTATCATTACAGTTTGTGGAGAGATGAAGTATCAAGGTTTTTTAAAAGAATAATAATAACAATAAAGAAAAATAGTTACAGATTTGCCTGACCAAATATTCAGGGTTGGGGTGCCATTGACTTGTTTGTATAACTATGTGTTTTTGGTCTTCGTTACACTGTATGCATAAGTAAGAGTTTGATGTGTGTGGTGGGGGGAATATTCACAAATATACATGTAGGTGTGGTTAGGGTTGTATCCAGCATTGCAGTTCTGCTCACACCACAGACTTCTCCTTGTGCAATGGAACTTTCCTCTCCTCCCTCCTGCAACCCCCTTGCACAAAAAAGTCTGTGGTGGAACAGAAAACTCAATGTGCCCAGGGATATTGGATTGAATTCTGTTTATGGGTGCCTATTGCCTCTCCCTGGTTTAAGCAATCATGCATTCTTTTGGAGGCTTGAATAGGCCTATGATGAGGCCAAAAGCTCATTCAGTCATGGCATGAAGCCCCATTTAAAAGTCCAGACCAGATACCAAGAAAGACTTCTCAGCCATGGATGGGTTTTCTTATAAGTTCCCATCTGTATCTGCTGTTTATTTTAGGTTTTATTTAGATAGTTTTCTAAGGTGATTTGAAGGGTACGAGAAGGCCATCTACCCTTTTTTTATTTATAGTGATTAATAGGGCCATTTAGAAGTTGTTTGAAATTTAGATTGTGCTGTTTATCATTTACAGTTGTGTGACTTAAGGTAATGATTCCATTATTTTAATGTATGAGCAGTATCTCACATCATCCAGGATTTTTTTTTTTGTTCACTTGATATTACATTATAGAATTTTGGGATATAAATCATAGGCAAGATATATACATGAAGCTTAAATAGAAATAAGTCCTCTTAAAGTGACATATGGGTATATTAGCTCTATTGTAAGCAGCAAGCAAAATAAATGTAATTCAGAAGGTAATGTGCCATCTGTTATGGTTGGGATACTTATAAAATGCATTTCTTTTAGCTGTGGATCTTTTTACTGTAAAAGAAAGAGCAGCCCATTGTGCCAAGATTTCAGTACTTAGCAATTTCTTTTCAGTTCATTGGATAAAAACTATTTTCCCCATAATCATGTCAGGTATTTACTGAGACTGCGACATTTTTTTAAAAAAGAACCCTCTTTTAAAAATCTAATATTGATTAAGCTCGCTCTCTTTCTTCTTAAGTTGTGGCAGAATTCAGAAAGTATTTAGGTGTGAGATTAAAGTATAGGAATGGTTATTACCCTTAACTTTATCACTTTAAATTTTATGACTGTGGAAAGCTTAGAGCACAACTTTTTCCTTTGCGGCTTCTTGAAGCTTCTGACAAATGTTTGTATTAGGCTTTAGTTTTTCTTTCAGTAAATCAAGTAACCCCCTACTGTTTTTTCATTCATCTGGAACCTTATCATTCACCTTGACGATTCCCAAGGATTGAATTTCAGAAAAAGATGTGCTATCTTAGGATTTACTGAATGTTTCTAGTATGCAAAAGCTTGGACTACTATTCATTTATTTCAAGATTTCTAAGCCACCTTTCAAAATGTAACATTTTCCCAAAATGGCATATGGTCACCAAATGTTGAAATTGCATCTGTGTTTAACAACCGTGGTGAGGCACTAGATCTGGCCAGTAGGCCACATCCTTACTTCATCTACCCCACACTGGCTAACTTTGACAGGCGAGCAGGATCTAGTGCAACCAATCCCCTTGGAGCTCTCTGACAGTGGCGATTAGCTGTCAATAAGCCCTGCTTGCCAAGAAACAATCAGGAGTGCACTTGAAGCTCCCAGTCTTACCACGTCTTTACTTGGCTCATGCCTGATGCCACACATCGTGTTGTTTGCCTCATGGGCCAAATTAGCCCACAACTCAGAGGTTACTCACTTCTCATCTAACATATTAAAAATAAGAGAACAGCACACACAGAAATTGGCCAGCCATCCCACTAAAGCCATCTTACAAAATAGTTTGACGAAAGAGTCATAGTTGTTTAAACTAACCCAAGCTCTTTAACTAAAGGTAGATCAAAATTGTTTAGGCCTACCTAAAGGAAAGCAGGAAAAGAGCCAGATCTATCTCTTGGGGAAGTGAGTTCTACAAACATGAAGCCAGAATCAGAATTAAAAATGTTCTTAACAGATTGGAGGACTGGGCTAAAACTAACAAAATGAATTTCAATAGGGACAAATGTAAGGCTCTACACATGTTGGACTAGATGACCTGTGGATTCCCTTTCAGCTCTACAATTCTATGAGTCTATGAATGAAAACACCTTGTCTCTTCTGATTGGCAATCTAACTGGCTGGTAGGACTGCAGTCAGGTTCTCTGCAGTCAATCTTAGTTCATATAGATAATGTGCTCCCAAACCATTTAGGACCAAGAAAGTTGGAGAATTCTGTTATGTAGAGGAGGGATCTACAATACTGGTGTTTCTCCAGACTGTGGCCCAGAGGCCAGAAGTGTTTCCTGCTGCACAGTGTAATAAAGTTGATGCTATTTGGTAGTGATGTTTTCCAGAATGTACATATATATTACATACAAAATCCAAGACAGAGGTATAATGCTTGTGTTTCCATGCCATGGTGAGATATAAACCATGGCTTATAATGAATAAGCAGCATGCTAGTACCCCTGGATGGATATGCTACCTGCAACTATATGAAGGAAGGTCCATAGCTTAGCAGTAGAACCCATCTTTTACATGCAGAAGGATCCAGGTTCAGTCACTTGCCTCTCCTGTTACAAGATCTTAGATAATAGCATAGGAGAGAGGTATATCTGAGGCCCTGGAGAACAATCACCAGCTGAAGAAGACAGCATGGAAATAAGTGGACCCCTGGCTTTGACTTGGCACAATGTGTTTTCATATTTACGTAGTTGAGGAGGGTTATCATTTTTATTCTGTTCTTTAGATATATACCACTGACTTGACTATCTTGCTGAACAAATTGGTAATTGATCAGCTGTCTTTTTGGACAAATTGTAGCCATTGTTTTAGGTGATTTGGCATTGAATCAACTGTCCATTAGATTAATTATACCAGCCAGGATAGCACAGAGAGTGGCAAAAAGTGTCCAGGTATGCAAAAATTATTAGATATGTAGATCAAGCACACAAACACCTCTTAAATAAATCTGGAGTATGGCAAGAGCTGACACTTCAAGCATTTTCCTTTCACATAAGTACTGGGTTAGTTTGGATAACTTAGAATTATATTTTTTTCCAGTTTAACAGATTTTACAAAGTAAATATTATGCATTTGTTACATAAAATGATAAAGGATCTGAGCAGAACTATTTTTACTTTTCACGGACAATTAATTTGCACCCTTCTTTTTTGGTTAGAGCACCAAATGTAAATTCTTCCCAATAAGTTCAATTAATGGCTGCTTAAATAATGAAATGACCCTCATTTCTGTACATCAGCAACCCAAATGCCATGAATTGCCTTTAAACCTTCATGGCATGTAGATTCCATTGTTTGTTTTGAAGGAGCCCAAATTCTAGGTATATTGTTCTCTGCATAACTAAATTACTGCCCTCTGTGACATGAACACTACATTCATCATTTGAGGCACTTCTCTGGGTCTCCTACCACCTGAGGTTAGGGGGTTGGTGACTGGAAAGAAGGTCTCTTCCAACTTTCCCCAACCTGGTGCCTTCCATCTGCCCTAGCCAACATGACCAGTAATAAAGGATAATGGGAGTTGTAGTCCAACGAGAGGTGGGGGGAGTGGCCTGCACACTTTTTGCTTTGGGCCCCTCCCCCCTGCTGGCATGCAGCCCTCAATGTAGTGACAAATTTGCCCCCCTCCAATACCTGGGATAAGAGATTGGAGCTCAACCAATTAAGGTTGAGTAGTATCAAAAATTGAATGGCTACTATCCATTATTTGTTTCCTCAGACAAAGAGTGTTATTGGAATAGTGAGATAAAACTTAATGCCCTTTAGGTTGGCCAGACGTTGGTGCAGTGGTAGCAGATGGAAACAGCCAATCCGTTTGTCTGTTCATTTGACTGATAGATTAAACGTACCAGGATATCCTGTTCCTTCCAAAGAATATGTGGTAAACATTATCCTCGCCACAGGACAGGATGTCAGAGAGTCCATACTTGTGAATAGTTACCTGGGATGGCGCCTCTTTTTCTTGGATAGCATAGTCATCTGTATTCTTCTGTCAAGTACTGAGAATTTTACAGCACATCGGGTACAAAAAATGATGATTAAATGGTCGCCTCTAACTCCCTAGCCAGTACTTACATTGAGGAAACCTGCCACTTGGTGAATCACCCTCTGAACCCACCACTTGATAGGCCACAAAGAATGATTTGACTGGCGTAAAGTGTACATATCCAGATTTAAAAGCTGTTTCCCTAAACAAGGCTCCCTTAGCTTTGTCAGCTCAAAGGTAAGCCCTATTGAACATAATTTTTCAGTTCTGATTCATTTCAGTGAATCTCTCTAATGGCACATATACCCTATGGCAATCTAATCGGGGGATGGGGGTGGGGAGAAGAGTAGATAGAGCTTTCTGAAGATGCTATACCCACAAAGGATGAGAAAAAATCCAAGAGGTGGAGGGTGCTTAGTAACACAACATATATTCAAAACATGATTGCCTTACCTGAAGTGTATCCTTTCAACAGGACATAAGATGGTCCGACTTTGGATTTCCTGAAAGAAATGGAAGAGAAAGTACTCTGTGGATTGGCTCAGCAAGAGCTAACACTCCTTGTCATTTGGACTCCTATGGGTGCAACTTAGTGCTACAAGTGCAAGGAAGGTAACATTAACTATACATTGCCATCTGTGCAACCAAATGTGATTGATTCCTGATGATGATTCCTTCTTTTTGAATGTTTAGTTGATGTTTCAATTTTCTCAGGCTTTTCGTGATCGGAAGAGCCCCGGGCTCCTTATTAAGAAATAGTAATGTTCTCAAATGAGAAAATCAATATGAATTTCTCTTGATATTATTTATATGAAATATCTTGTTAATCTTGGAGTAAAGAGCTATACCGAGTGTATATACCGTATTTTTCGCTCTATAACACGCACCTGACCATAACACGCACATCGTTTTTAGAGGAGGAAAACAAGGGAAAAAACATTCTGAATGAAACAGTGGATGTATAATTTTTGTGCTTCATGCTGTGGCCACAGACATGTGATCTGATGGTGAATTTGGGCTGACCCAATGCAAAAATCCTGAGAATCCCTGTGCATCCATGGTTTGTAACCACGTTTTTGCACCATTGCAGCCCCAGGCAACAGTGGGTGCGTGATTTTTGGGGGGCAGGCTGTAGCCATGGACATGCTATGTGCTCTGATGGTGAATTTGGGCTGACCCAATGCAAAGATCCTGAGGATCCACGTGGATCCATGGTTTGTAACCACGTTTTTGCACCATTGCAGCCCCAGGCAACAGTGGGTATGTGATTTGGGGGGGGGCAGGCTGTAGCCATGGACATGCTATGTGATCTGATGGTGAATTTGGGGTGACCCAATGCCAAAATCCTGAGAATTCCTGTGGATCCATGCTTTTTAACCACATTTTTGCACCATTGCAGCCCCAGGCAACAGTGGGTGTGTGATTTTGGGGGGGGCAGGCTGTAGCCATGGACATGCTATGTGATCTGATGGTGAATTTGGGGTGACCCAATGCCAAAATCCTGAGAATCCCTGTGGATCCATGCTTTATAACCACATTTTTGCACCATTGCAGCCCCAGGCAACAGTGGGTGCGTGATTTTTTTGGTGCAGGCTGTAGCCATGGACATGCTATGTGATCTGATGGTGAATTTGGGGTGACCCAATGCAAAGATCCTGAGGATCCCTGTGGATCCATGCTTTTTAACCACATTTTTGCACCATTGCAGCCCCAGGCAACAGTGGGTGCGTGATTTTTGGGGGGCAGGCTGTAGCCATGGACATGCTATGTGATCTGATGGTGAATTTGGGGTGACCCAATGCAAAGATCCTGAGGATCCATGCTTTGTAACCACATTTTAAGTGGGGAGCGAAGGAAAAACAAAGAAGGGACATTAGAGGGGTGTGCAGAGAAGCAGCTGGCTAAGAATGCAGGAGAGGGATTTAACGGGAGGGAGGAAAGAAAGGCAAAAGTTTCCCCCCACCCAAGCCAGCCATCTCTCTCTCTCTCTCTCTCTCTCTCTCTCTCTCTCCTCCCTCCCTCCCTCCCTCCCTCCCCCTCTCTCTCTCCCTCCCCCTCCCCCCTCTCTCTCTCCCTTCCCCCCTCTCTCTCCCTCCCCCCCAGCAGCACCGGAGCTTGCCTGGAGGGGAGGGGCTTTCCCTGCTCTTTGTTCCGTTTCAGCAAACACAGCAACGAAACAGAGGAGGGTGGGCAGTAAGACCCTGAGGCAGAATGCAGGAAAGCAGCCGCTTCCTCTTTTCAGGTTTCGCTTCTCCGTGCAGCGTGCAGCGCCGCGATTTGATTTTTGCATGCTTTTTCGGCTCCAGGGACCACACATTCGCTCTATAACACGCACAGACATTTCCCCTTCCTTTTTAGAAGAAAAAATCTGCGTGTTATAGAAGGAAAAATACGGTACTTATCCTGCTGGCACACCAATACAGAGGTGCTGCTTTTCTGCGCATACCTGCCTCATGGAATTATACCAGTGCATTCTAAAGTTCTTTCTTTATAGCTGAGTCATGCTCTGTTGAATTATTTTAGACTTGGTGCTTACTGGTCTTATGGGGACGGGGAAGTTCTTTAGATGGTAATAGGTATTATATCTTAAGTGCTGCCAGAAGAGACGGAGCCACATGGGTGTTATGGGGCAAGCTATTTCATAAGTTGGGTGCAGCCATGGAGAAGACCCTATCTCTTGTCACAGACAACTTTGCTTCCAGCATAGGCAGGATACCAGAACTTAGGCAGGAGATAGTTTGGTACAAGGAAGCTCAGTCTGTTATGTAGCCAGATCAGAGAGAGAGAGGCTGCAATTTCACTAACGGTCATAGCTGATTCATACTAGATGGCCTCCACACAATCAGAAGGCGTATGGGAGCCCCAAACAGTTTAGCATTTTCCTTATAAGAAAGATGCTCCAAATTCCTGCTTATTTTGTGCATCCTTTCCTAAACATTTTCCAGTTCTATGCTGCCCTTTAATGAGATGGGGGAACTGTAACAGGACATAGTACTTCATGTGTGGCTGCAACATGGATTTCTATCTCTTCTGTGTGTTGCACGTCAGTTGCCATTTTATTGCCCGTTCACCCTGTCCAGTGAAATCCTTTTGGGACTCTTCACATTTTTTTGCATTTCGCCATCATCTGGCCACCTTCTGAATAAGATGACTGCTACAACTCTTTTCTTGTTCCTCCCTTCTCCTTACAACATCCAAAACTATACCTTACGCACAAAATAATAGAAAAAATCGCTAGAGAAGAAAATGGTATAGAAGCTGGGGGGTATGGCAATGAAATGATGGTTGCGCAGGAGGAAGGAAAGGGAGACAGCCTGGATCTGAAAGCCAGGCAGTGCCAATTGCTTTAATTGTTCTCATCAGATTGCCTTTTGCTTTTCCTGTCTATGGTGTCAATAAACATGTGAGAGCATCCCTCTTTTGTTGATTATGTGGCTCTTCTTAAATTCCATAAATTTGCTGCATGGGCTATTATTTTAATTACTTTTCCTTTTACTATTTCCATCACTTAGACTTTTCTACTTATAAAACTTTTTTATGTGCTCATTTGCTCTGCCTTGTGAATTGACAATTCAGCATAATGGATAAACACACAGAGACACATTTTTTAAAATAGCTTAATAACAGGATTGCAGGCCTGTTTCCCAAGATCTCTGAAATCAACTTGGATGTTTCACTAACCCTGCAATCCTATCCATGCTTACCTGGATCAAAGCCTCATTAAATAACGAGAAATGTACTTAGAAGTAAACATGCAGCAGAACCATAGGAAGCTGCCTTATACTGTAGTCTAGTAATATCTGCTTTGACTCCCTCCAGGGTTTCAGGCAAACATGCCTTTCACAACTTCTGAAGCTCTTGACTTTAAATGTTCAGGATTGACCCTGGGACCTTCTGCATGGAAGGCATTTGTTCTATGGCCTCTTCCCCCAATTGCTAGGATTGGGCTGAACATGAAAGTAAATTAGACAGCAGGCTCCCTACAGAAAAATCTTGCTTTATGTTGTTAGGTTCTTCAAAGAGAGAAGAAGCATGCACTTGCTAGGATTTTCATATTGTGCTAAACTCCCATACCGCCAAGGGCAGAGCCAGGAAATTCAAGCAATGGGGGTCTATGCACCACCCTGGCATTTTATGAGAGTTGGGTGTCTAAATAGACAGATTGCTTTCCTTGGACTAAAGTATGGTGAGCATAAAAGACAACTGAGAGAGGAGGAATAACCAAGATGCATGCAAGAATATAAACACTGGATATGCTGTATGTCTTAAATATATTGAAATATGGCACCCAAACTACTGGAAATATGTAAACTGGAAATCTTCCACAGTGGCGCACCTTTTGGTTTGTTTAGAAAAATTAAGATCCTGAGTAGAGTTAACACAAACTGCAGTATCAAGTTCAATACAGAGTTGGTTTCTCAGAAGTAAAGGCAGAAGTGAGTCACTGAAGTTTGTCGTACATGTTGTCTCCTTTCATAGCTGTATCCAGGGAAATGTAGTCCTGACTCATAAATGTGCTGTTGTTTTTAAAGTGATGCTCCCCGCCTCCTTAAAATGGTGCGTGACCATTTAATGCATTATGCTACTTAATAAGTGCCTGTTTTCCAGCTTCTCACAAGTCTTAAATAGGATGCTCGTTTGTGGTATTGATAGACTTATTTGTTTGCAGTTGCTCAGCCTAAATGGGAGACTGTGACTTGCATCATCTCTGCTTCCAGGAAAAGATGGCATCTCTACCCACCTGAAGACTCCAGTTTCCTTTATCCTACCAGAATTCCCTATGAAGAATCCAGCGTCTTCAGCAGGGTCAATGTGGTCAATCCTGATTTGAAAAGCTGCCCACAGTTTAAGAAAGCAAAGGCCCATGTGGTTACGCTTGAACCTGGCCAGGTAATTCCTGAACTCTAACTTTACTCTAGTTTGGAACCTTTGCTAAATATGAAATAGAGAGGGGGGTTGGGTGGGAGTAAACAAAGAAATAAACAAAGCTGGGAGGAGGACCATGAGGTCTGTCTTACTTCTCCCAGTCTCACTAAAACGTTTTGCATTGTATGGTGATATATCTACTGAGCAGAGACTGTTCCTGCTGGTGGAAAGAAAGGCGAGGCAACTTACAGCAATATCCCTTTCCGTCTGTAGTCCTCAGTGGCACCTCCCATGTTATTTCAAAGGATTCCCCAACCCAGAGCAGTTTTCCAGGGTCTATAGGAGACTGCAGGGGGGAGGTTTTGGGAATTGGAGAAGCCTTTTCGTTCACAGGAGGCGAAGCCTTCTAGATCTAACCTTGTTTGTTTAATGCCATTCTCTAGCAAGTGAAACCTTCCTGGCTCATGTTCTTTCACTTGTCTTGCAACTGGACCATCTAGAAAAAGCCACCATGCTTCACAGACATTTTACCCGTTAGTTTCTCTGAATCCTGTACTTAACAGGCTTCTGGGGCTGCTCTGAAACCATCTCATCTCTGCAACTCACAAGTTTTACAATGTATTCTTAATGAATAAGTGTGCAGAGCCAGCAAAGAGCTTTTACTTACGCTTTCGTGGTGATGGATAACTTCCATAATGGAAACACTTGCCCAGCAGCTACATCACTTGTATTTACAGCACGCATTAGTATTTCAGTAGAGAATCTCAAAGTACTCTTAACAAGGTCATGTGAAAGTTGATTAATCATATTTTACTGAGGAAAGGAGACCACAGTATCTGAAAAGCAGCCCTGTGAAGGATCTCTCAATGTGTCAGGCCATCAGTACTTAAGGGTCACTAGAATGCTCCTTTCAGATGAATTTCTCTATAGTAGATTGTAATCACTTCTTTGCTTAACATGTAACTTACTGTACAAAATGGGCCGGTTTTCTCCGATTCAGATACCCGCTTGCTGGAAGTAAGTGCCACTGATTTCAGTGAGACTCACTTATTTATTATTTAAGTCTTTTAAGGGAATGTAGCACATTGATGGATTGATGGAATCTCAGCATCCTTTATTGTGTATCTTACAAGACAGGGAGGGTCCCTGGTGCCCCAAAACTCACAGAGATAGTTTTGGATAGACTTATCTATGGGTTAAACCACAGAGCCTAGGGCTTGCCGATCAGAAGGTTGGCGGTTCGAATCCCTGCGACGGGGTGAGCTCCCATTGCTCAGTCCCTGCTCCTGCCAACCTAGCAGTTCGAAAGCATGAAGTGCAAGTAAATAAATAGGTACCGCTCCGGCAGGAAGGTAAACGGCGTTTCCATGCACTGCTCTAGTTCGCCAAAAGCAGCTTGGTCATGCTGGCCACATGACCTGGAAGCTGTACGCTGGCTCCCTCGGCCAATAAAGCGAGATGAGCACCGCAACCCCAGAGTCGGCCACGACTGGACCTAATGGTCAGGGATCCCTTTACCTTTCACCACCCTTTTATTTGTGGTCCTAAAGATTGAAGCAGGATGATAACCTGTTAAGGCTGTAAGGCTAATGTTCTCCAATTCTCTTTGTGACTTTTTTTTTCTTTTAATGAGTTGTTTTATTAAATTTATATTCTATGGGTGGATTCAACTACTCCATTCCACTGGCAAAATTCAGCACAAGGACTCCTGTTGGCACAACAGGGCTTTTCTCCTCTTTTCCCTCATGTGCCCCCCACCCCGTGCCTCCCCCAAATCCACTCTGGAGAGTTGGGAGAACCCTGAGCACAATGTGGGGCAGGGGGGGGGTGGACGGGGAAGGTAAGAGATCATTCCTTTGGGTAAGCAGGAATGCTCAGGCTGATGGCATCATCTCCTTAGCATTGCATTGGATTCTACCCTGTGTCTGTCACCTGTAGCTGCATTTTAAAGTTACTGTGAAATCTGCAAAAAATAAGTTCTTTTTAAAATGTATTTATATTTCACCATTTGTGGTGGCCTAAAACACACACACAAACACACACACACACACACACACAAACATATATCCCATACAAAATATCAAACAGTATGCTGATAACAATAAGAATAGCAACAGCAAAACATTTCAGTTCTTTGAATCAAATTTCATCACCTGTCCATTCCCCACAAAATAGAGGCCCCCTTTCCTCCTACACACACTCACTAAAAACAGTAAAGAATAAAGTGTTTTCAGTGCCCACTGGAACATCTGAAGTTTTAGAAGTGGGCATGTATAGCATTCTGCTGTTATGGCACTTTCAAAGCTATTTTCAGTGTATTCTGTTGTATAGCAAATTAACATTTTATACTGCATAATAAATGTATTCCCAGTGCCCCAAATTAAATGATTTTACTTCACAGTTTTTCTCTCCTGCAGCAGAGTAATGATCTTTGCTCATCATTTTGTTGATGTTTTCAATAGATGGTGTTTTTTGTTTTTCCTCAGTTGTTTTTTTAAAAATTGCCAACAGTGGGGCATTGCCTTGTTTTCGGGTTAAAGAATTCAATGTAGGCATTCTGTTTCAGTGATTAGGAATGGTAATGAAGCAGTAGTGTCACTGTTTTTAATTAAGCTTCAACTAATTAGAAGTCAAATCTTGTTAAAAATAGAAGGTTTAAAGGCCAGCTGCTTGTTCCAGTGCTCTGAGGTGCTACTTTGCAAAAGACATGCTAGTATAGCTTCTTCTTTTTTTTAATCTCTGGCAGCCACTGAGTGGACAGAGACTTGTAGCCAAGAGAACACATGGCAATGCTAGCCTAGGTTTCTACTTCAGAATGCAAGTGAGGACATAGAACCATAAGACCACAATACCCCAAGGACTGCCTCTCCCCATATGAACTGACCCAGCCCCTGCAATCATGCACCCCCTCCACGAGAGGTCCAGAGGGTGGGAACATGAGAGGAGTGGGCCTTTTCTGTGGTGGCTTCCCATTTGTGGAATGCTATTTCCAGGGAGGCTCACCTGGTGTCTTCAAGGCCATCTATTCCAGCTCTATGCCGGTGCAGGAACCTCTCTGCTACAGCATCCCTGATAGGTGACCAGCAGGCAGGGGTGATATTTGAATTAATTGGGTCAGGTTCAAAAATAGCTTTGAACCATCTATAGGGCAGCCCTTCAGGTATTTGAAGGAATATGCCTTCAGCTCCTCCTCCAGGCTAAACATACCCAACTCCTTCAACCTTTCCTAGTAGGACTTGGTCTCCAGGTCTCCCTCAGCACCTCTGTTGCCCTCTTCTGGACACATTCCAGAGGATGATTGAATATACCTCCATGTAAATAATTCCCTGCTTACGGACAGGTAGCAGATCTGGAAGAAGCCTTCTAGCCTAGCTTTCTCCCTGCCCTGCTCATTTTCTGTGTACAGGGCCTTAAAGAAAATTAATGGAGCATGCATTCCTGCAGCCACCACTTTTTACCTGCCCTCTAAAGTGTTAAAATCCCAGGAGGGCTCTACTAAGCGATCCTTCCAAATGAACAAAGCTAAGGAATTGTCTGCAATGAATGAATGCCAAGGCCCTTTAAGGCAGCCTGTCTCCCAGAAGAATAATGCCTGCTGGCTCTGCTCAGGCCTGTCTAGTATTGGAAGGGTTTGTGATGAAGCAATTTGATGAGAATCCCTTAGATAGCAAACGAATTGTTCTAACCGAATGCAAAGATTGAGCATGTATTACAAATACAATTACTTGAGGATTTGCAGTCAGCTTCACTTTGTGGTAATTTACAGTAATCTCTGTTTCTTGCTTGGCCGGGAACTGCATGCCTTGGATTAAGATGTTGTAACAATGCAGAATTGAAAAATAAAATAAAGATAAAGGTGTGTTTTGGTATTCAGGAGAGCAGCTGTATGATAGCTGGATACTGGCTTTGAATATTAAAAGAAACTTAATGTGCCTAATGCCATCTTCTGGCCAATGTGTCTCATTCCACCACTCTTGGTTATATTAAATACATTCAGGATCCCTGTTTCAATATATATTCTAATTGCTTTTTAATGTTACCTTGGTCTTTAACTCTTAAGCCAGGATGAATAGAAGTAGATGAGCTAAATTCAATGCAATTTCATTGATTTTAAAAGATTTGCCTAGTCAGTTTGTAGGCTAATTTTTTTTTAGAAGCTTGAATGTGTCCTTTGAAATCTTAACACCCCCAATTAAAATGTTTGAAATGTCACACTATCCTTAAAACATCTGTGTGATCATCAGTGATGGCCAAGTTACTTCAGAATTAATTCCATCTCGCACTTGCAAATGATAATTTCAGCATGTGGGTTTGTGAGCATAAGTATGTGTTCAAAATGTGAGGTTCATTTGTGAGTGTCTGAAGTTTGTGTGGTGTCCCCCCCCCCATAGCAAATTGGCATCAGCTACCTACCTGAATTAAAAAGAATACTCTGGGAAACAAAAAAATGGACAAGAGATGTGGGTAGCTGCTGATCAATAAAAAACTCATTTTCACACATTCATAACTCTTCTCTTTTGTGGAGCACAATTCATATAAATTGTAGGCTACACCCCCCCACACACAAAAAAAGAGTATTTGTTTCATCAAGTTTGTCATCATATATGGAAAACGGATTTGAAATGGCATTGAAATAAATTGTAATCTTCATCTGACTTTCACTGAAAGATTTAACTTCATATCTTTTTAGAATACTACCGCACATCAGCAAAATCAACCCTGCTCTGCCCTCTGAATAAACATGAAACTGCTCATGAGTTATTTCATTCTGTGTGAATGTGTTTGTTCTGTGACAAACATTCAAGACTGAGGGCTTGCCCCTCAGAAATTGCTCTCTTGCTTTGCTAGTGATTTTTAACCCTCCTTGTAGGCAAGTGATGTCTTGCCTAATTTTGGACAGATTTTGTTTTTTGATGGGCAAATATATATTTTGTAATATACACGTTCAGTACAAAAGGTGGTTATCAATAGAGCTGCATGTGGGGAAGTTTTATTTTAAAGGCCTTTTAAAAAGGCCTTTAAAGGCCTTTAAAAAGGCCTTTTAAAAACATTACGGAAGGTCCCTTCTAAGTTCATGATATACGTCATTAGTCTTGTTCCAAAAGACTAATCCTTTTGGTGAGACTGTCACAGCTTTTGGAACAAGACTAATGACGTATATCATGAACTTAGAAGGGACCTTCCGTAATGTTTTGGACACTTTATAAAAGGCCTTTAAAATAAAACTTCCCCACATGCAGCTCTATTGATAACCCTATTCACACAGCATAACTGGTGAATTAACGTGTAGGAGGCGAAGAGGGGAAAGGGGATATGTCTTGCCCTGCAGCCTACACTCATTCTGTTGAATGTTCTGCAGGGTGTACAGTTACTCTGCCTAACTGGGAGACAGGAAAAACAGAGTTCCCTCCATGTCTTATGCACATAAAGGGGCTGCATTATTCAAAACGGCAGCAGGACCCCAGCTGTACCTCTGACATTTACACATTAGGTGGGGAGGTCTGAGCCAAGGAACCACATGTATGTAGATATTTACATGAGCTGGATCCCTGACTGCTCAGGTAAGCTTCTATGGGAGCTGGAGGAGTTGCTGATTACGTTTGTTAGTCACTGTAAACAAAAAAGCCTCAAAGTAACTGAACTTTGCAAATACATGAAAATCAAAAGCATAAAATTTCAAAACAATGTACTGTACTAAATTCCTAAAAGGCTCAGCCAACCATGCAATGAGAAGGGCAAGTCTTCTCTCACCCCACTAAAATAAAAGTACAGGCAACCCCCCGATTTGCACGGGGGTTGCATTCCAAGTCATCATGCTTGACAGAGGAGCATGTATAAGCCCATTACCCCCTATTACACTCCTTTTCCAGCCCCTGTGATACACACTTGCATGGTCGCGTGTCAGTTGGATATGTGTAAATCAGTCATTGCCTTTACCACAAAAAAGGCTAACTTAACTACCAAAGACCTGGGTAAAAAGACATTTCTTAGCCTAGTGCCTGCAAACCTGACAGTGATGGTCCCAGGCATGTGTCTCTGCATTTCACACATTAGGGGCTACCACTGAAAAGGTCCATTATTGTGTGGTCACTTTTCATGCCTGTCTCGGATGAGGCATGGACTTGGGTGGCGCTGTGGTCTAAACCACTGAGCCTCTTCTTGGGCTTGCTGATCAGAAGGCCAGCAGTTCGAATCCACGCAACAGTGGTGAGCTCCCATTGCTCTGCCCCAGCTTCTGCCAACCTAGCAGTTTGAAAACACACCAGTGCAAGTAGATAAATAGATACTGCTGTGGCAGGAAGGTAAATTGTGTTTTCATACGCTCTGGCTTCTGTCAGTGTTCTGTTGCGCCAGAAGCAGTTTAGTCATGCCAACCACATGACCCAGAAATCTCTGTGGACAAACGCTGGCTCCCTTGGCCTGAAGAGAGATGCGTGCTACGCTCCATAGTTGCCTTTGACTGGACTTAACCATAAAGGGGTCTTTTATCTTTACTTTTACTTCAGATGAGGCCTCTGATGAAGACTGCAGTATACCACACATAACACACTGCCGTGATCTGACCTAGAGGGTAACAAAGCATAGACAACTGAAACTAGAGTACCCTTCTCCAAGTAGGGCCACAGCTGGACCGCCAGCCAAAGAAGGGCTAAACATGTAGCCTTTCCTGGCTCAGATATCCACACCTAAGGTGTGGATGTTGGAGTCAGGGCTGGGGAAGCTGCAACATTGAGGATGAGACCTGCATCACTGCCTCACTGGCCCCCCCTTCCCCTTCCCCTTTAATACATGGACCTTGTTCACATGCATAACATTTACAGGGACCTCTAAAGTCCTGGTTATGAAGGGTGGGCCTTATATGCATAGACACCATAGAGACATGTGTTTGGAGAAAACATTTACAAAACTCGAAATATGCTTTGCCATCGGTTTTGTATTCCGTCCACCAACACTCTCCTTTTTCACCTTTGATAACTTTACATTCCTTGCTGCTTTAATAAATTCTGGTTTTAACATTATGCTGGTATGCACAGATGTTCTCTTGGCTAGTTATTTACTATGCTTGGCTTGCAGTCAGAATTCGTAGCTGCACAGTAGTAAATTGTGCAAGGACTGGTTGCAAAGGCCTGCGATAAATTGAGAAATACATTAGTTCATTGTTCTTGTCCACATTTGCACACCCCATAACCACACTTGCTCAGAATACCTTCTGGCCCTGTGTTAGCATGTCCAAAAATGTCATGTACAAACAAGATATTGTTTCAAGGTGCTCTCTTGACAGCTGTTTTATTACTTTACATTTTTTATCTTTCCCCCATAGTCAACCTTTCGTCTCTGTCCCATCTTTACTAGTTATCTCATGCTGCCTTTCCCATTTACCATAAGAGTAGCATCTGTGTCTAAATAACTCTAATAGCATTATTACAGCAAGCCAGTAGATGGTTGGAGGTGCTCTAATGTGTGCAGGTAGTTTCCTATCTTGCCCTAAAAAATTACAATATTTAGTTTAGTGGTGCAACTACCCAGCCCTGACACCAACATCTACAGCAGCTCCTTCCATTTAATTGAAAAAGAAAGGGGAGAATGATGTGAGCAAGAGCTTTGTATAAGCATCACAACGCATAGGAATTCTGGATTGTAGAAGTGTCCATACTATATAATGTATGCATCTATATTGGAAAGAAAACATTTGAAGCACAAAACTGCAAACACATGTTCTTTTTCTAAGTGACAGCCTCGTGTATTTTTGTTCCAATGTTATTTTACCAGTTCCTTTGTCACGAGTATAGCATGATTATTCTAAATTTAAGGGATCTTTAGACATGAATTCTGCTAACACATGTAATAATCTCATTGAAAGTGACTGTGGGTGGATGAATATCTGAGGTATGTCTTTTAGACATACTGTACTGGTCTAGGCAACCCCAACATAGGTTATCTGAAAATCTGGTACACTATATAGCTGAAGTTAGACACTAAGGCTGCAATTCTATACCCACTTAACTAGGGATTAATACCCACTGAACAGAATGGAATCTGCTTCTGAGTAAACATACATAGGATTGCACTGTAAGCCCCATTGGTTACATGCATATAGTTCAGTTCCACAGAAATCCATGGGATTCAAAGGCACTTTAACACTTTGAATCATGTCCTTGGATATCTTTAAAACTGGAGAATTCTTATCAATGTACATATTTCAGTAAACTAATTTACTATAATATAGTTACCACACAATAGTTCCTTTCCTATACTCTGCTAGATATTTTTATACTCTTAGTCCCTGTTGTTATGACCTCATAGTTTCTTATGACTAACGGTTTTCTATAGGATTAAAAATATTTATCCAAAGTGCCCCAAATATTCTGATAAATGGGCCTGTGTTTTACATATACCCATCTCCCTGTGTAAGCTGCATGGTGCATCTCTGTGTGCGCACGCTTGCAAAGAGTTGTTTTTAAATAATCACAGGTTTAGGATTAATGAGGTTTGGATAATGAGCTGGAGAGCAATGCATCAAAACAGCATTAACATATGCACCATTTAAAACATTGAACTGAAAGTATACACTGTTAATCATCTGCTAGAACAGCCTTCCCCAGCTCAGTGTCTTTCTGAAGCTGTTGGATTTCCATTAGCCCTAACCAGCATGGCCGCTGTCAGAAATGGTGGTAATTGGTACTCCAGAATATATGCAGGTTAGTGAAGACTATGCTAGAATGTAAATATAGACTTGGGGTGTGATCTAATCAAAGATTAAGCACTTTTTAATTTTCGTCAACTTCACTGGGACTGGGAGAGATTTAGGCTTTGATCCTATATACACTTGGGAACAAGTCCCATTGAACTCAGTGGAGCTTATTTCTGATGAAACATGTAGGATTGGACTGTTAGCAGGGTGCAATGAAATCAATAAGACTCTTAGTGAACTCACTGAGACCTAGAAGTGTTTAATTGGGGGATAGTTTTTTGTCCTTCATGCTTTGTTCCTCCTCACTGAATTTGGATTTGTATCAACGGAGGAAAAGACATCAATGGAGGAAAATAGTACATCAGAATTTTATTTTTGTCAGTGGATTTTTCAATGAAGTTACATAGCTGTATGTGGCAGGAACCTAGCATATTGCTCATGGATATTTCCTGAAAAACCCCTGTGGGTTTTCAGGATTGCTGTAATGTCTTCCATGTGTCTTCCTCCAAGAGGATAGTGCCAAAAGTATTTCTACAGATGAAAATGCTGTTTGGAATTGGCTCTTTATTTGCTGCATTAGAGCAGCTACTGAAAGCATTTACTGAACATCACAGACTAGGGTCTTCTGGGGTTGCTTTGCTAAATGGTTCCTCTGCCGGGGGGGGGGGGCTTTTTCTTTCAGTCTAACCCTTGTTTATGTGTGCAATAGTTCAGGGCTAATAACCCTGTTTCAGATAAGAGGATTTGGAATGAGAGGTTATCAATGGGCTGGTCACTCTCTGTAGTAAATATTGGTAGAACAAGACTATGGAGGATGTTTTTAGCTTTGAGATAATTCCGCTTAGAAAAACCAGGAGGAAGTAAAGCATTGTGAATACTATTATTGAGAAACTTTGTGTATGTCCTTGAGAAAATTATTGCAAGAGTGGATTTTTCAAAGGCCAAAATAATACCTAGGGACCCGTGTCCCAATGACCATCTTCCTTCAGCCCTTAATCTCTTGATGCTGTTTGAGCACTCGGTTTAAGGCAGCTTATAAACTGATCAATCAAATCAAATCATGCCTTAATTTTGCTCCTGTGTATTAGTGCTGACATTGCTGTGTGCTTAATGGAGATTCTGCAGCTGTTTGAACACTTGAAAGCATTTAATATTCCTTGGATATACGTAATGCTGCTAATAATTTTTTTATGAATGATACTAAGATTATTACACCAGTTTGGGAGGTGGGATGGAAAATTATGGAGCTCTGTGGTCACCCGAGCTTCCCATGACACCCGAATCCTGGCTTTGTCCTGTGGAAGGTTTGGGGCCAGTGTTTTCTTTTCAGATAAGAGTCCTGGGAGAATTGGGGTCAGAAGAAAATTGAGTACAATAATTTGCAGGAACTGGATCTTGTGATTGTTCAGGGACCATAGCTCAGTGGTGGAGCACATGCATAGAATGCAGAAGGCCTCAGATTGCATCCCTAGCATCCTCAGCTAAAATAACCAGGTAATGGGAAAAGACCTCTGCCCGAGACTCTGGGGAGCCACTGCCAACTAGCGTAAAGAATACTGGGGACCACATCAAGAGAGGGCTCATGCTCTCCTCATGTTCTGCTTGTGGGGTTTCCAGAGGTCTTTGTTTGGCCATTGAGCAACTGAGTCCTGGGCTAGACAGGCCTCTGATTCCTTTTGGAGGTCTTCACAGTTTATATTCAGCACCTTGGTTAACTTGGTCTTATTGGCAGACTTGACTGCATCCTTGCTTACCCCCAACTTCAAATAATATACAACAATTACTTTCCTGACTTTCCCTAGGATTTTTTTTTTTAATGGTGCTACATTAGCTGTCTTCCAGTTCTCCAGTAAGGAGGTTGATTTTAGTGACAAGTTGCATTTTTCTGTTAGAAGATTAACCAATTTCACAGTTCTTTAAGAACTCTCAGTGATGCCATACGGTCCTGGTGACTTGCTAATTTGTACATTGTCAGTTAGCTGCAGAACCTCATAGAGTCACAGAATTGTAGACTCATATTACTCTTATTTGATTCAGTTAATTGTTTCATTTAATGACTGCTGCTTTTCATTATTGTTGTATTAATGCATGGCTTCGATAGTATCTATTTTGTTAATTTTCTTTTGTTATCTGTTGTAAGTATTCATTTGAATGGGAGAGAGGGATAGAAATATTAAATAATATAATCTCGTAATAATAATAATTCTTCAGATGCTCTCTCCCAAAAACTGGTTTGGGCTGACTTCAGATATGCAATAAGAAGAATTCAAATCATTCCTTTAGCTTTTCTTTCATTTCCCCATCTTCCTTTAATAATCATTTTGCACCCTTAGCATCTAATGAATGAACTGCCTTCCTGGTTCCTGGTTCTAGCCCTCAAATCCCATTCTTCTCTATTCTCTTTCCTCTACCGAACCCTGTATTTTTTATTTTTTAAGGTGAAGGTAAAGATTGAGATTGACCTGGGATGAGACATTCTGGCGTTTCCTCCCCTTCTTATGTCAGATAAGAAGGGAAGTCTGGACAAGCTTGTGACAGGAAATCCTCCTGCACTTTGGTCTCACTAACATGCTGCTCTCACCCTGCCATTTCACACAGAGGGGGAACTTGTTTTGCTGACAAGACTGTTTAAAAATTGTTTCCAGCAGAGGTGGGCTAGTTGGAGTTTGCATTTTGAACCTAGCAATGAAAGGCTGGCAGAACCAGATGAGATCCATTTCAGACAGCCTAAGTACATTATACAGCAGACTGCAAATGCAGAGGAGGATCAATTGGAGAAGTTTAGAAACTGCTGCTGAAAAATATATTTTTCAAGGTGATTTTTTTTTTATGTCAGGGAAACGCTATAGTTGCACACAAGGGGTTTTATGACTTTTTAAATTCCTTTTCTTCTTCTTCTTCTCCCATTCAGGTCCTGTTTGTTCCCAGACACTGGTGGCATTACGTAGAATCCATTGACCCAATCACTGTTAGCATAAACTCATGGATTGAACTGGTAACTATCCCCCCCTCCATTGTTTATCTCTTAAAACCATCAGGCACACACATGGCCTGAATGTTCACAGATGGGCATGACATCTGGAAATGTGCTGGAGTAGTTTATAATAATGATCTAGCTACCTATTTCCATACACCCTACTAAACATACTTGACAGCAATGATCACAGGTTCTTTCCCTTGCCACCGTTGACCTTCCCCTTCCCATGTTGTCTCCCCTGCCTTGGAATTACATAGATTGTAAGCCGCTCAGGACAGAGACCTGTCTCTTACACTTTGTAATGTGTAATGTACATAGTAAAGGTAAAGGTACCCCTGCCCGTACGGGCCAGTCTTGACAGACTCTAGCGTTGTGCGCCCATCTCATTCTAGAGGCCGGGGGCCAGCGCTGTCCGCAGACACTTCCGGGTCACGTGGCCAGCGTGACAAGCTGCATCTGGCGAGCCAGTGCAGCACACGGAATGCCGTTTACCTTCCCGCTGGTGAGCGGTCCCTATTTATCTACTTGCACTCGGGGGTGCTTTCGAACTGTTAGGTTGGCAGGCGCTGGGACCGAGCAACAGGAGCGCACCCCGCCGTGGGGATTCGAACCGCCGACCTTTCGATCGGCAAGTCCTAGGTGCTGAGGCTTTAACCCACAGCGCCACCCGCGTCCCGTAATGTACATAGATGAGGCTATAAAAATCATCACCCACATACTGTTGGACTCATATTAACTCTAGCCAACATGGCCAGTAGTCAGGGTTGGGAGTTGGAATCCAGGAGGGTCACATGTACCCCACTCCTTGCTGTAGTTTATTTTTGTGTGTGTGGTTTAAAAGCTGAGCGTATTTTCAGCTCTCTCATGAAATTTCCAAGAAACAGCATTTGGAGACCAAGACAAGCTAGAGAGGATGGAGAGGAAGAAAAGTGAAGATGCTATTAGTGTGTCATTTTAGTTAAAATGTCTGCTTCACTTTGATGTAGGTGTCATATTATCTTCCTCCCCCCACAACATTTACATCCCATCTTGTCTTCTACCGTGGAACTCATGGCAGTCTGTATATATATATATGGTTCTCAGGGTGATCTATCAACAGTGGCCAAACCCAGATCTGCTTAGTTTCAGCAAAATGGGGGCCTCATGTGCCTTCATGCCATGTAAGTTGGAACTGAATCTGACATCCTGAAAATCCCAAGGCTTGGTAGTATTCTACACAGGATGCCTTCCTCATCTTTTTACAAAATGGCATATGCTCTTGAAGTCAAAGCTAAGCAAACATTAGTGTTTTGTAGTCTCCAGTATTGCTTGAATGCAGCATGCTGGACAGAAGTTATTAACTATCTCCCAAAATTAAAAACCTCACAAACAGTTTGGAGGCTTTGAGCTAATAAGTTGACTGTGGGCACTGCTTAACCCAAGGAATGCCTGCATGTCGTCTTTTTGGTGACAGTTGATTATACCCTATTATCCCTGGAGATGACAGCAGCATTACTTTTTAGGTGTCGGGCTATCTGTCTTAGAAAAATAATGCGTGACACGGGTGTTAAAATGTAATATCAAGAACATTTTCATTATTCACTCAAGCAGTTCTCCAGCTTCCAGCAATAACCAGCTGCTACTACGTTGATATGATAGGTGTGTGTCAAGCCCTCTTCAATAGCCTTACTGATACAATTAATTATTTTGCTGAGACCTTATAATAAAGGATAAAGTTTTAATTTGTTTTCAACACACTGAGACCACTTCAACTCTTGCTTCTTACGGTAGGGGGGATTAATGCTATTCATGGATATTTTGAGGCAAAATGAACTTTCCAGGCTTGCAACCCCTTGAAATGCTTTAAGAATGTTCATGTACCGAGGTAAGCTAGCCTAAATGTGTACATACTAAAATGTGAATAGATGAGCTGAAAGGTTTCAGGCTTATGAAGCTGCATTGCAATAAGATCAAAATGTCTGCAGGAAAGGACATGTAAAACCACTGAAGTCCATTTTCCTAGGAAACAGCCCACCTGCTCTGAATTTAACAGGTACAGACCCCAGATCTTTTTCTGCATATATACTTCACAATCAGACCGTATGATGAATTTCTTAGTCTTAAGATTATAAAATTATTGCTGGTAGCTCTAAGACTACATAGCCCATTATACATTGTGACTGTCCATGAAATAAAATCATAATGAGAGCTACTGTATTTTTTGCCCTATAGGACACACTTTTTCCCCTCCAAAAATGAAGGGGAAATGTGTGTGCGTCCTATGGGGCAAATGCAGACTTTCGCTGAAGCCTTGGGAGTGAGAGGGGTCGGTGCGCACTGACCCCTCTCGCTCCCCAGGCTTCAGGAAGCTATCCGCAAGCCGTGGGAGCCCGGCGTGAAGACACGCAGCTCTCCCAAGGCTAGCAGAGAGTTGCCTGCACCCTGAAGCCTGAGCCCGCTGAGCTCAGCGCGCCCCAGGCTTCGAGCTTCGCACAGCTCTCGCCCCAGCCCCGCGCTGGGGGGGGGGCATATTTTTTTTCTTTATTTCCCTCCCAAAAAACTAGGTGCGCCCTATGGGCCGGTGCGGCCTATGGGGCGAAAAATACGGTACCTTAATTGTTTAGACTGGAGCAGAGTATTTGAATTAAAGAATTGTAGATTCTGGTAAGATTGTCCACAATTCCTAACATCAGTTTTATATTAGACGTCTCTGGCACTACATTTTAGTTCAATTTTACATGAGATTCCCTAGCAACTGCCCTGATGTGAGACAATGAAGTGGTCCTTCTGCCAAGCTTTCTTTTTCCTAATCACAATTAGTATTTTGCTCTGGGTTCCTAGGATTATTGAGCACATCAAAGCAGCATTATTTAATAAAGGGAACTTACCAAAGGAAACAGTACCTTGTCACACCATGTCTAAGAGTTTATACAGAGTTTTGGGGCTGTGGTGATGATGATAGTGATACTGTGTAACTCATAAAAATGACTCAAAGTGATTTGCAAACACAGTAGAAGTCCTAAAGCCATTTGCAGTAAACACAATCAATAAAAAGTTAAAAAGCAAACACACACATATCTGAAGAAAGAAAAGGCAAGTCTAGCTTTTATTGCACGACTTCATCGTGAGTTGATATAGATAGCAAACAGAGACTGATGCTGGACCAGCAAAGGCTGTCTAGTCTGTACAGGTTGCAATCCTCCTTTGATAACTTTGAACTAGATCAATCTGGTGTTATTTGTTTGATATAGATGTGATATGACACCATCAGAAATGCTAACGGTTTATTCCAGATAGTGCTTCCTTTGCTGGTGCAGTGATAAATAGTAGAGATGAAAGAGGAATGGGACGGTAGGTAGAGGAAGGTAGATTTCATGCAGTTTCCATGGGGAAGGAACAAGCATCTCCTTATACACCACCTTCAGTTTCCTTCCAGCCAAACCCAAGCAAACAAGCCCCATTTCTTCAATCTGCCTCCATCTTACTATTTGCTATGGTGCCAGGAATACCACGTTACATGTTGAATTTGCTTCTCCTTGCCCATAAACAGTCCTCCGATCCAAAGCAATTCACTTAAACAAGAAAGCCTGGCCTGCCTATGTGTCTCATCCTGATGAAATCCTAAATTAGTCTTTGTATTTCACCGCCTAAAGGCACTCAGAAGAGACATGACAGCTTGTAACATGTAAGAATCAATTACTGGATTCTTGTTTCATCTTTAAAAGCTGTGTGCTGGTATCCTTCGTTAAAGACAACATTTGCTTTTCCTCCCTGCTGCTGCTATTTAAGGCTGCAATAATACATCAGTGGGTTGGTGATACTGTCAGATGACAGTATGCTCCCTGGAATTTAAAATGATTTAGTTTTGCATTTGTAATAGCTCCCAAGGCATTTGCTGTCTCTCAGAAATATCCTTTGTGTCTTAGCTTAAGTCATTTAGAGATACAATTTTGGACATACCTTTTTGATCTTCCTGAATTAAAGACTCTATACATTAGACGGCATCCCTGTGGTATAAATTAAGGTTCACAAGACTCAATTAACTTAACAAGACGCTAATACAATGTATTGTCCGCCAATTAGAAACATGTAATTGCTTGATCATGTGGCTTTTATAGGCATATTATGCCTAGCTATGATAATAAGGGACGTTAATTCCCCCCCCCCCCAAGTGAATGTGCTGGAAATTAGAGATCTCTTGAACATGAGAGTCTTCTTTCCTTCAACTATTGTGTCCAGCCTTGTGCAACAGGGCTTTCCTCCAATCTCCTCCCACAGTGTGCCCCTGAGATTGGTTCAGGTGGTGGGAGAATCCTCAGAACAGTGCAGGGGGAGGTGAGGGGGGTCGTTCATGCTTGTCCTGATGGAAAGATCAACATAGCACAATATTAAATTCTTCCCTTGATTTGTGTATTGTACAGGAAGTCATTATGTCCCCAATCCTGTGTTACTGGACCCCACACTATCTCCAGTCAGCATGGCTGATAGTCAGGGGGTCAAAGGAATCACAGTCCAAAAATATGATGTAACCTAAGATTAGGGACGCCTTCTCTAGTACTACTGGGTGAGGTCTTGGATGAGGATTCTTCACAGGTTTGGGGCACCATAGCTCCCGAAGATGTCAGTGGTGTGAATGGTGAAACCACTAACTCTGAGCTGCAGCCCCTCCATTCAGTGACTATAGGTTGGTAGAAGGCATGCAGAAGCTCCCGGGTTTTATCCTTGACACCCCCAGTTAAAAGGGCCAGATAGCAGGTGATGGAAAAGAAACGTGTGAAACCCTGGAAGAGCTGCTGCCAGTCAGAGTAGACAATTTTTGTTGTTGTTGGCATCCATCTGTATAAGAGACAGGTCTCTGTTCTGAGCAGCTAGCAACTGATATAATTGCATTGCAGGGGAGACAACAAAGGAAGGGGAAGAGTTTTCCTTCTCCTAGATGGGCTACCTTCCTGGGTTAATGAGCTCCATCTGACCCCCACTTCTCTCTACTTCTATGTAATTCAACTTCTTCCTAGAAAATAAATAAACCCCAACTTTCATTAAAAAACACAACATCCAAGTCATAAAGGTTGGATTATTGGTGGAAAGACTGGTGAAGTCTCAGAATATGCCACTGAACAACAATTGCTAGAGAGCAACAGCAGGAGAAGACTATTACTTGCATGCCCAGCTTGGTGGAGAAGTTAAACAATCTGACTTGGTATAAGTCTGCTTCTGTGTTTCCAAGTTGCCTGAGAAATTTGTTTTCTGGAAAAGTTTTTTTTAAGACAGGATAGATAAAGACCCATCACAGAAGAACTAATTCTGCCCTAGTAATGTTATGGGCTGCCCTTGCAAGAGGTGTCTTCATTCACAACCCAAAGTCCAGGAACAGAACCTGAAAGCAAAAACATGGCCTTTTGTACTTCTTTGTACTGATGTTTGGTTTATCAGTTCCACTAAAGAAGAGTGGCTGGCTCAAAACACATTGGGCTTGATCAATCACCTCTTCATTTCACCTCTAAGTTTCCCTCTCTTCTTGTTTCTGCTCTCCTTTCTATCCAGTTATCACAATGTTAGCTTTCGTTTCTTTTGTAGGATGCAGATCATGAAGCCCGTGTAGAAGAGGCAATAACTCGAACGCTGATATGTGCAATCAAATCTACTGAAACCATCAGTGCATCAGATTCCTGGCTCAACCCCACAGAGGTGAAGTTCCACATTAATATGCCGTGGTTTTCACTCCTTTGACCCAGTGACATTTTTGTTTCCTAAACTGCAAGTCTATTCTCCCCCACTCCCCCACTTTTGCAGCTGAATGTTTAGTAACTTTGGGATGGCAGAGCCCGAGTCTTCATGGCTGCTCCCCATTATCTTGGTTTAATTCCTCGCTGGAAGCCGTGTCTTTCAAGGATTCCCTCCTCCAAGTCCAGAGATTCATAAGTGCAGAACCTGTACATATCTAGCCATTTGCCCTGTATGTAGTAGGGATGGTCAGGGGATCCAGCACAGTTAAGAGTGTGGGTGTGTGCACTGCATGGCTCTGGGATTCCATTCAGTGCACATTCAGTTGTTCTTAAGTCCACCCTAACATCGTCACATATTACTGTAAAGACCAGTGCTTTATGGTAAGGAAGCACTTTGACAGGGATAGTTGAAGTTTATTTGACATTCGCTTTTTGCAGGCAATAAATGTGCCACACAAACTCAGGCTTGCACAGGCGGCTCTTGCTTAACCAGCTTCCTCCTTTGCTTCAACAGAAGGGAAAGTCCCATGCATGCAATGTCTTGGCTGGGCTAGTGGGCCACCTTGGTTGAAATGAAAGCAAGCAGAAAAGCACCCAAAGAACACAATAGGGTGGCAAAATAAAGTGGAAGCAATGGGGATAGATGAGAAGGACAAAACATTTAAACAAATGATAAGATTAGCAGAGAAGGTATCACCTGTTTGTACACTGAATGTATTTTATTTTCTAGGTTGAAGTAACTTCCCATGAAACCAATCTTCAGTATGTAAATGGGGCTGTTTCTGCATATTTAGAGCATCAGAAGACTAGTAAAATTGAAGACAAGGACCTTAGAACTGAAGAGGTTAATCAATACCCACATAAAAGAAAGAAGGTCCAAGGGAGATCAGAACCTGAAGGCTTCCAGTTGAGGTCCTGTGAATCTAGCCTAACCGTGATCAAAGGAAAGAAACTGAAAAAAATTCCGTTTGGACATAATCTTTTTCAGGTTTTACCACAATTCTGGGAAACAGATTCAACTGGTTCAGCCGAAAATGACAGTAAAGGGTCTCCAAATGAAAATGATGAACACTTTGGAAAATTGCATCGTGCTGGGAAGACATCAAAAGTGATTGGTGATTCTGGAACATTAGTAGATCAGAAGGATCCAGGATGTAGTGCCATCTCTCCACAAGCAGTTATTTGTACAAATGATTTGCTAGATTGTGTGCTAAATCCCCAAATCATCCGTTTAATGGCTCAACTTTTGATAGAAAGAGCAAGTGTTTAAAATCTGTGCCTTTCTGGGCGGAAAAAAATGACAAGTATGTTCTGGAGGTTCCACAGCTTCTGTACTAAATAATTCTTAGCTGCGCATCAGCATCAGCTCAACTGCAAACTTCCAAACAATACAGCAGCTAACTATGTCAGGGCTTTTGTAACTATTTCCCATGGGGTAGCTAAGTTTGTGTGTTGCAGCAGAAGCAACAGTCTTTTGGTACCTTAGAAACTAACAATTGTCTTTATGCATAAAAATAGAAGAAGAATCCTGCTGGATCATTTATGTGTTTTATCAGAAGGCTAAGACAACACAAATCATTGTCAAAATATATAAATAAATTGTTTATTTTAAGACAACAGAATTTTTTTAGGAAGGTGCTTGGCAAAGCCTTTGCATCATCTTAGGCCATGTCTAGCTGACTGATACACAGATGAAGAGCCAGAAAATATTACCTCCTGTCTTGCCCAACAACCCCATTAACATACCATAATTACAACCTTCCAGTGCTTTAGGTTGCAATTCTAAGCACATTAACCTGGTGCTAAATCCCACTGAACTCAATGACGCTAAGGCTGTATACACATTATGCATTAAAACACAGCTAGGTTGCTCTTTTTCTCAGTTTGGATAGTTTGAGGGTGGTTGGGGGGAGTCATCAAAATGCAGTAATTCAGGACAGGATAAATACATGGTACGGATTGTGGCTAATGTGTATCTACTGCTTCCCAAGCAGGCATGCACAGGATGCTGAGTAATGGGGAGTGCTTAGGCAGTCTATGCAGTTCCCTGAGAGGAGGTTCCACTGTACACAGTGAAACTTAATTGTTGTGCTATGTTTCTGGACCTCTCTGCTCAGAGGGTAGCAAACATTTTCATTTCTATACTAGTGTGCAAACTCCTCCGTAGATGTATTGAGAATTTCAATACAGCTATTGCAATTCACTCTCTTTCACCCTGCGGGTGAACAATATTGTTTCTCATGGGTTTGTCTCTCCTCAGTGCATACCCTTTGTTTCCTTGCAGTTACATTTTGCGTGTTGAGACCCCGCAGCCACCCCCTCGTTGGAAATAACTCACACAAGGACACGGATATTAGGTTTGTGTTATTGGGCAAATTTTGGCCACAACTTTATTGAAATTACAGAATGTGAGTGGTATTGGCTTAGGCATTGATTGGACCTGACTATATCTGACTCCTGCCCATTGTGCAGGAAGTCCCGAGGAAGGGTAAGCCACCGGTAGGGGGAGCCCTGTCGATGCGGACCAACTCAAGCTCCCCCTGGTGTTCCCGTTGGGGTCGTGTCAAGGCCTTAGCCCCCCAGCTGGGCTTCAGACTAGAACAACACCCCCGGATTCCTTTAACGGAATACCCTTAAGCATGGAGGGGCAGGTGATGGCCACACCTCCCCTCCCCCACACAAGGTCAAACAATGCCTAACCACAACCCTAACAAAGTTGTGACGATTGCTACGAGGTAGGCGAAAACCAAGTGGCCAGTGCCAATTTGCCAAGTGGAAAAATTCCTACCAGGCCCCTCGGACAACCAAGGCGACCAACTGAAGTCCATAGCAAGGCCATTGCCTAACCTGCAAAATAGGGAGGGTGGGTGATTGAGGAAGCAAGCCAAAGAGGAAGTCCTCTGGCTCGCTCCTCCGTTTAAACGGCCCTGGCCACGCCCCCCGACCAGCGGGTTGGCTGGCCGGGTTCTGATGTGGCCAGGATCCCCCAGGAAACGGGGGACAAGGTCCCCCGCCCCCGGTGGGGAGTGGGTGGCCACGCGGTCCACCGCAACTCCTCCCCACTGGGAAGTGGAGCAGATTTACTAATTAACATTTATTTGACACTATAAATAAGCTGTCTCTAAATATAATTTTTGCTCTTTGAGAGAATTTCTATGGCATTCTCTGCATTTGTATTGATTTGATTTATCCACAAGTGATTGCTCTATGGTCACTTGTGTGTATTAACATTTTGACCATGAACCAATTCTGAAGGTTGCCATGACTTTTGCAAGCATGTCACAAAAGCCACAAAACTCCTCAAAAGGCCCTAATTGCCTTGTTTAAAGAAATGTAATGCTTTGTGTCCTAGTAGCTCTAGGTTCCTAATAAGCCAGTGTCCTCCGTTTCCTACTGTTAAGGACAAGGGTTTTGACAGTCTCCTAGTTACAGTAGTCTCCTGGCATGGTTGTTGTTGTTATAGAAAACTGTCCCTATTAGATGGCAAAACCTTGATTTCTTCTGCTACTTAGTTTATTGCCTCTGTTCTCCATGGACATAGTTGTCATTATGCAGACCAGAAATATATACTGTATGCAGGGCATACAATGTATGGAAGATTGTGTTGAAGTTGACCTTATGTTCAAATGTACTACTAAGGGCATTGAAGCATTGCTGAAGGGTGATTTATAGATACATTTTACTGCCTCAAGACAGGTTTTTAAATGTATACAGTGGTTTAAGAACAGTTTAGTTTATGAACAACTTGGATTAAGAAAGCTGCAAACCTGGAAGTAGGTGTTTTGGTTTGTGAAGTTTGCCTTGGAAGCAGAAGATGTTTCGCTTCCTGTTGAGTGTGTTCCATTTGTAAATTGAGTCCCCTACTGCTATGGGAAAGCACACCTTGGTTTAAGAATGCTTTGGTTTAAGAACGGACTTCCGGAACGGATTAAGTTTGTAAACCAAGGTACCACTGTACTACCAATTGCAAACTGCAGCAATGGTTGTTTCTTTGCTGGCTGATCACATGATCTCTCAACATATTACTCTTCAGTTCTGATATTTCCACCACGTTGAAACATAGCGATTTTGGCTCCAACATCCAAGACCAATAATAATCTAATCTAACATTGGCCTTAGTTTTAATTGTGCTGTAGATCAGGGAAAAGGAACTTGTGGCCCTCCAGATGTTAACGTTAGCTCTCATCATTTCTGATCATTGGGTGAGACTGATGGGAGTTGTAGTCCAACAACATCTGTGGACCATTCCCTAGCCCTTCTGTAGATTATCACCACTCTTGTTTTCATGGAGGGATCGCTTCTAGATTATCCTTATAGACGGCAACAAAATTAAAGAACAAAATAGGAAAATGTTGCATATAGGAAAGAAAAGTCAAGGATTCTTATACATGTGTGAGATGGGATACAAATAAGTTGGCAGGAACTCTGGAAAAAAGGCTTAGACTACTGTAATAGATAATAAACATATTGTGAATGACCCATGTAATAGGGTGGCACAAGAGACTAACAGAACTTTGGGATATACATAGCAGTAATGCAGCTGACACTATATCACCAGTGTTTTTAAGTGCTAGAAGTGACAGGATCAATATGGGACTTGAGTGTTCAGAAACTTCAAATACACAACTCTTTATTGGCATAGGTTTCCAAATCTATATCAGCTCTGTGTGCTGTACATATACTGACAGATGGATTTAGTGGGCTGAGTTTGACTTTGGAGGCCTCAAATCTCTATGAAGGACTCCTCCTTTCCTCTGGTATCTGCTGAAAGCCCTGAGTTAATTCTACAAGCCAGGAGCATCAAAGAACTGGATCTTAGTAGCTATTACCTTGGTTCTTTGAAATTATTTTCCAGTAGATGCACATTGGTGCATGTCCCCGCTGAACTTATGCTCCGTGTTTTCCAGTGGTCTTTGAAGTTGGATGAATGTGCTTGTTTGGCCTGGAAATGGCTGTTTTAATATAAATTTGCTGTTCTACGTTGTTTGAGTTTATTATCATTTCCTTGTATGTTTGAATTTGAAATGGATTATGAAATGCTGTTAATCACATTCCTTCCATCATGGGACTGAAGGAGACATATATGGGAACTCAATATTTGTTGTTGTTTTTTTATTTGCAAGCAACATGGAGACACATGAAAAGCAGGGTTTAAAGCCTTTAAATAAATGACATTGTACTTTCCCACCCAGGCACTGATCAACCTCAGACCTGTTTAGCTTCAGAAAAGGTAGCTGCATTTTGTGCCTTCAGAATATTTAAAAAAATATTGGCCTTTATAAGTACCTTAATGGATTTTTGTTGCATGTTTAATGGATTCTGAAATGTTACTGTTTATTTTAATACCTTAACTGTTTTATGCTTTGATGGATGATAATATGACATTACACCTATTTGTGGATTTAAAAACTATAAACTTCAGTGAGTTTTCAGTAATGAAAACAGTGATCTAAAATAGTTTAAAAGTTAAGTTCCATAACAGTTACTGATGATGATACAAGGGGAGAGAAAATCTAATAATGAAAGAGAGAGTTATAACCTCCCTCATTTACTCATCTGAAACTGTATAGATAACCAGCAAGGGAGGAATCATTCTCAACAGTTAAATTTGGTTCTTTTATAGATGCTGATTAAATATGTATCACCCAAAACATTGTGTGCTATAAATTGAGTGCATACAAAGGTGCACAGTACCAAGGCCTTCTTAGTGGGCAAAGTGACATAAGAGGGGGGGGGGGGATAAATGCAACTTCCTTTGCACAAGGAACCCATTGAGTTTCTCTTTCTGAGCGCAGACAATTATCAATGTATTGGTAGCAAGCTTATTAGATTGCCCTGAAATGACAACAGGTCCAAAATATAGCAAATAGATTGCAAGCTTGAATCAGCCACATGGAGGATAGCCTTCATTTTCTGAACTATTCTGGCTGCCCATCTATATCTGGGCACAGGGCTCTTATATGGAAGAGCCCTGTAGACTAATGGCCCATCTAGTCCAGCAACCTGTTCCATAGCATACTGCCTCTGACATCGAAGGTGGAACATAGCCAAAGAAAATGACTCCAACAATAGTAGCAAGAATGACTGGCAAGAACAGGAAAACAAGCTGGTGTGGTAGATTTCTTCATCTCCCCATTGTAGTGCCCTCCACTCCCACCCAGTTCTTGAAATAGCTGTTCACATACATTTCGGGACATTAGACAACAGAATATGTGTCTCTCCCCTCCCTTTCAACTAGACTAATAACTCGTTTTGTCTCCAGCAAAAAGGGATCCAATCCAATTAGTAAAAAGCCTTTGCTGCACTGCCTGAAAAAAGCCCACTGTGGAAATGAAAAATAGTGCTGTCTGAGTGGCGAGCCCAGCAGCAGGGACTGCAATGCAAACCTTGCAAGAAGCAAATGCTAATATAGTTTCTGAGAAGTGCTGCATATATTGAGCAAGTTTTATCTTATTTCCTGCGGTGCCGTAATGTGCTGCTTCAACCCTGTATTTTGTATTCCCTTTCAGGACTTTGTCTTTTGTCAAATGGCTTTAGCTTTCTTTGCCCTACTTAAAATTGGCACTTTCTGCCATGTCCCCATGGATCCTCATAGCGTCATCGTTTGGCTTTGCCAGGACAGCACTGACGGAAAAGAAAAGAGCTGCCAAGGTTTCAGCTTGGATTCTCTTGTCTCTTAGGGGTGGCATGACCTAGCGACCCTTTGGAGACGCCGCTTTCTCTTCCCCTGCACATTCCCTGTCCTGTTTATAAAGGAAAACATGCGGAATAGCTGTTCTTCCGTTCTCTGTATGCTAATGCATGCTTTTCACCTTGAGTTTGCAGGCTGCGTACCTTGTCCCGTCCCGTCCCCCCATTGCTTAGGTTTTCCAGCCTTTCTTTTCATTTTAGCCAGCCTTTGCTCCTTTGCCTTCAACAGCAGTTCAATCTTATCTGCAGACTTCCATGCAGCCCAGTGGGCTGACCTTTCATCACTCCCTCTTTTAGGGGTGTTATGAGAATAAAATGGGGTGATCCCCATTTATGCCACCGTGAACTCCTTAGATGAATGGTGGGATGCAGCTGGAGCTAATAGTAATCAACAGGTGACAGTGCTGATCTCTATACAGTGGTACCTCGGGTTACATACGCTTCAGGTTACAGACTCCACTAACCCAGAAATAGTGCTTCAGGTTAAGAATTTTGCTTCAGGATGAGAACAGAAATCGGGCTCTGGCGGCGCGGCAGCAGCAGGAGGAGGCCCCATTAGCTAAAGTGGTGCTTCAGGTTAAGAACAGTTTCAGGTTAAGAACAGACCTCTGGAACAAATTAAGTACTTAACCTGAGGTACCACTGTACTTTGGAGCAGGCAGTGCTGTAGGAGCCAAACTTGGCTCATGGTTTCTGTGTCTCGAGGACAATGTTGGAAGGGATGTTCAGGGAGAGAGTGAGAGATATCAAAACAGTGAGGTTAAGTGGTGTTTGAGGGAGGACAATAAATCTTTACATCCCCAACTGAGAGGTGTGGCTAACATCCAATGCATATACTGTATTTTTCGCTCTATAACACGCACCTGACCATAACACGCACGTGGTTTTTAGAAAAAAAACAAGAAAAAAATATTCTAAATGAAACTGGATGTATGATTTTTGTGGTTCATGCTGTGGCCACAGACGACAGTTTGGGGTAGCCCAATGCAAAAATCCATGTGGATCCATGCTTTGTAACCACGTTTTTGCGCCATTGCGGCCCCATGAAACAGTGGGTGCGTGTGTGTTTTTTGGTGCAGGCTGTAGCCATGGACATGCTACGTGATCTGATGGTGAATTTGGGGTGACCCAGTGCAAAAATCCTGAGGATCCATGCGGATCCATGCTTTGTAACCACATTTTAAGTGGGGAGGGAAGGAAAAACAAAGAAGGGACAAGGAGCACGAGAGGGGTGTGCGGAGAAGGATGCTGTTAATAATGCAGGAGAGGGGTATAAGGGGAGAAGGCTCCTCTCCTCTCCCGCTTTGCTCCTTTAAAACAAGCAGGCTCTGCTTCTCTCCCTCCTCCCCGGCTCCGCTCGCTGAAAAGCTTTGCTGCTACTTATCGAGCTCAGTGGGGAGGAGAGAGGGACAGAGAGCACGGGGTTGTTTTAAAGCAGCCAACCAGACAGGAGCCGCTTACACCAGCTTTGCTGTTTCAAAGCGAGCCACGGACTGCTCATGACTGCAGCAGATTCCCCTGCCATCCGTAGGCATTCGCTCCATAACACGCACAGACATTTCCCCTTACTTTCTAGGAGGAAAAAACTGTGTTATGGAGCGAAAATTACGGTAAGTTAATGGGGTCGAGCTTTTGTGGAATGTCCCTTGAGAACAGAGACTCTCTTCCCCCCACTCCCCAATTTTATACACTACCATTTTGGCTGCAAACACACCATATCTCCAGAGCACATACCTCCCTCCTCAAATAATCATAGGAACGGTAGTTTATGCCTCACAGAGCTATGATCTCAGCCCTTTTAACAAACTACAGTCCCCTGGATTCTTTTGGGGGGGGGGGAGAGACGTGCTTCAAACGTGCTATTTCTGTTGGGTGTTATTCTCTACCCTGTTTAGTTTTAAGCTGTTACAATTGGTTGTCTTATTTCCATTATTTTCTATAATGTGTGGATTTATTTTCTGTATTTATAGACATTCTTTTCAAATTGTTCTTATTTTTTAATTGTTAGATTTATCATTTGATATGTTGTTGAGGCACTGGCACAATTTTGTGGGATGGTGCCATACAAACATGATTTAGGGTAGTCAAATTTTTGCAGTCATACTGCTGATGTCTGGTATACAGGAAAAGTTTCAAGGTTCCTTGAGCTGGGGGGGGGGGGAGACACATGCATTTAAAGAGATTTAAATGTGTGCTGAAAAACATGTTCTCTAGAAGATAGAGTGGCGTCTAGAAATTGCTTCTCCAGTGCCCAGATAATGCCTAGATATCCTGTAGACCTGGGTTTTTTAGTAGTTAATTCTGTTCATTTCATAAGGTCTTGGTTTCTCACAGTTATTTGTTGTTGAGATGGCACTGTGTGGGAATGTTTATCTTTAGGATAAGGCTGCACCTGGAATAAGGAGTATAGGCTAGCTTGGAAGTTATCTATGTTGACTTCCTGCTAAGCATCTTCCACTCTGGTGGGTAACTGGTGGGTTACCCAAAACATCAGCTGTGACTTACTCTGGTAGGAACCTGATTTAAACCCAAATATCAGATGTAGCTGACGTTACCTCAACAGTATATAAATTGCTAAGTCTTTAGAATTAGAGTGTGTCAGAACCTGTGATCCTCTATGCAAGCTGATCTGGAAAGCACTGTGCACCAACCAAGCTCCAGCTCCATCTGTTGCTGATGTGATTCCCAGCAACCAATGACCAAAGGGGGACATAAGATAGTGGGAATGCTTTGGAGATTTCTTTGGGCCTTTTAATCAAACCTTCACCCCATTTGCATGGGCCTTCACCCCAAATGGGCCTTCACCCCATTTGCATGGGCCTTCACCCCAAATGGGCCTTCACCCCATTTGCATGGGCCTTCACCCCAAATGGGCCTTCACCCCATTTGCATGGGCCTTCACCCCAAATGGGCCTTCACCCCATTTGCATTCTGATTCCTAAAAGAACCGCTGGAAGTTGTAGGAGCTCCCAGGGGCAGCTCTGCTAAAGAGCCTTGAGCCTCATGGATGGAAGGGCAAGTATGCAAAATGCACAAACATTTCTGGGTGGGAAAGGAAGGAGTTTCCCATTCAGTATTAGTAAGGGGGGCCCGCAAGGTATTCCTTCTCTTTTCCCCACCGTTACTGCTATGTGGTGGTGGTACAACAGTCTCATTCTGAAAATCAAATATTAACGATTATCTAGCTTGATAGGTGACAGAATGTGTCCTGCAGGAAATTACACTGGGCAGGCTGGCGAGATCGAAAGGGGAAGCCAACACTGTAGCCTTAACCTTCATCGTTTGCTCCTGGGGAAAATTAATTAGCCAAACCTTTGAGGGTTTGCACATTAGCTGCACTCTGGTGTCTGGTGCACAAAAGTCAGGCATACAACGCAACCAGTGCAAGGCAATCAAGACCAATTAACAAAGATGTAATTACTCTAGAGATGCTGCTATTAGCATAACTCAGATGTTCCGAGCACTATGAATTTGATTAACCTGGTTAACTTTTTCTCCCCCCTAAAAAAATTCTCTAGGAGAGGCCTGTTCCCATGAGCCAATAGGTTTTAGCACACAAACTCCATCATGAATTATTACTACTACTGCTGCTGCTGTTGTTGTTATTATTACTACAGTGTATAAAAACATTTAAGAAGCGCTCTCTTTGATAGCCACCTACCATGGCTTGGAGCAACGGGACAGCATGCATTATGGGGTGCATTAGCAATGCACACTATTCCTCCCTTGACTTGGGGGTAGGAGGTGGGTGAAGGTTTGAAGATGACAGCTGTGATGTCTTAATTAAGGAAAGCTGAGTGGTGTTTGTGGAATGGCCATATTTCTGAAACTAGAGGGTGAGTAAATAAAATTTAAATAGTTCTATGACTGCACTGCTCCATTACATTCCTGATTTATTGATTTGTTTGTTTATTTACCTTCAGATTAAATTCCTTTAGAATTTTAGATTTCCTTTTCCAGCTTTTTCTGTTAATAAGCTACAATACCAACCTAATCTTGAAATCAGGTGCATGCATGTATGCCCAGCACGTTCCTCATTTATTTGAGTGGAGGGATCTGACCATACAGATGAACAGCTTGGCTACTTTTAATTAAATGAATGAAGGAGCCATTGAGGGCAAGGAATCTTTCAATGTGCATTGGAGTTCTCATACCTAGAACAGATCAGTGAATGGGAGCACATCCTTAGGGCTCTTCCAGATGACCTGTTTATTGAGCATTCATCCTGATTTGCTTACACAAAGATTATATGGAGGTCAGACTGTCTCCTGTCTTTATTGACGATTCATTCTGATTAGTTTGCAGGAAGGTTATAATATGACAAGGAGCATTCATTATGAATTGCTTGTGAAGTGCTTATTATATGACTTGAAAATTAATACTTCATTCACTCAACACTTTTCAATACATAGCTCCATGCCTTTCCTAACAGTCGATTTGTTGCCCTAGGGTGACTGAGAGCTTTAATCCACTCTGGAGGCACCCTTATGCTGTGTATTTGCACAAACATGTTTTGGGGCATGGGATGTATTGTCTAAGAGATTGAGACATAAATTGAGAAGTTCCCAGTCTGAATCTTGTGTCTGCCACCAGCTCACTAAAGAGTTTTAGGCAAGTCAGACTCCCTCAGCCTCAGTTCCCCTATCTGCAGTATGGGAAATAATTATTGTCATATAGGTTTGCCATAAAGATTACAACTAGATAATGCATGTGAAGCATTTTGAACATGTTAATGCTAATTTATTTGTTCATATTTATAGCGTATGTATCTCACCTTTCCATCAATTGAGACCCCCAGGCTTGTCTTATCTGTAAATTTTAAACAATACATAAAAGGTAAAGGGACCCCTGACCATTAGGTCCAGTTGTGGACGACCCGGGGGTTGCGGTGCTCATCTCGCGTTACTGGCTGAGGGAGCCGGCGTGCAGCTTCCGGGTCATGTAGCCAGCATGACTAAGCTGCTTCTGGTGAACCAGAGCAGCGCACAGAAATGCCATTTACCTTCCCGCCGGAGTGGTACCTATTTATCTACTTGCACTTCATGCAAGTATAGGGCCACATTAAACTAAGCAGTCCTACTAGTGGAACCCTGTATAAGGGCATTTTCTAGCACAGGGGGGCTTTTGCTCCCTCTCCTCCCCACAACCAGTGGCGGACCTTGGGGTCTCAAATTTAAGTGATGCCCTTTGCAACGCCACAATTTGGCGCCTCTCACCTTCCATTCTACATTATAGTTGTAGTATCCCCTGGTGCCCCTGAGGCTCTGCACCCAATGTGACCAAGCCAGTCATGTTCCTCTAAATTCACTTCTGCCCCAATGCAGTTTGACTGAAGCTGTCAGGAGAAGCCCCAGAACAGCTCATGAGGGGAGAATGCTCTGCCAGCGCAAACATTTCTGCTTGCTTGATGGAACAATCTCCTTAGGGCTACACTGAATTCATCCTTTTACATTTTCAAAAAAAACTAACAGAAGCAGCATCAAAAAGACAATTAACAATCCTGAATATTGCTAACACAATTCTCAGCTGTCAAAAATTTACAAGCTTCCAAAGCAAAGATAATAGTAAAGAGCATTATCAATTTTATCTAATGGTAGGTGGTAATAGGAAAACTGGTGATTCATCTGAGCTTACACTCCAATACTGATAGCCTTGAAATGTATCAGAAGCTGCAATCAAATGGATGTTAAGAACTGTTTTGGTGGAAAAGACCAAGGTCTTCCAGAAATCTGTTCCCAGCAATAGACCATCAGTATCAAATGACACACGATATTACACATGTGTCATTGCATCTAATGTGCACGTCTTCCAAAAAAGCAAAGCACATCAACTGATATTTATGGGAATCAGAGCGGACCTGGAAGCGGAATTTAACTGTTTCCCTGCTGCAGTCTTGAGGAAAATCCCTCTTCTGATAATAGCATTTGCTTAGCCATTGTGGTATAATGGTAAGATTATTGGACAAGCCCCTCACTCAACCACAAAGTCACTATTGCTCAGAATAAGCTTACCTTACAGGTTTGTTGTGAGGATAACAAAGGAAGGGAAGGGAAGCGTGTATGCTGCCTGGAGCTCCTTGGAGGTTATAAATGCAGTAAATAAAACAATCCCCCAACAATGGAAACAGTGGGGAATTTCCCCCCATCCCCAAAGCAAGTATTCACTTCAGGATCACAGCAAGGAAGGATCCTCCACACCTGCTAAAATCTTACTAATTAGCTCCCCCTCCAGCTGTTGCAGTTTAAAGTCTGCAGAGACAAATTTAATGGTCAAATGCAGTTTGCCGCTCGCTGCACTTGACATTCAATGGAGTGCAAGATTTCTGACACTTAAAATAGTTTCTTGTGGCTTTTAACCACTGATAGACTTATCTTCCATGAAGTTGTCTAAACATTTTTTTAATGCCATCTCACAACTCACTGTGATGAATTCCGTAAGATAGGAACGCAAACTTATGCTTGGATGGAGGAAGTAAGGAAAGGCTCAGGTGGGCAGCAGAATACTTTAGAGCACCTCCTGTAACAGTTACTTAGCATAACAACATTTTAACAGTGCACCAGTCAAAGATAAGATCGCTCGTGTTAATTAAAATGCCTGAACTGGAGGAAGCTTGCCTTAACGGAAAATGTAACGGAACAAGCAAGGCATTAAAGTGATTTAAGTAGAACTTCTCGTGGAGCACAGCAGCAGGACTGCCAGACTTTTGCAGGGTCTATGAATTATAATATATATTTGGTAGGCTATGAGAGGGGGAAAGGGAAAGGATGGTAACAGCTGATGCTGGATTGACATCAGTTCTAAAGCTGTTGAGAAGAAGCTCTATGCTGTGTTTTATAATCAGATGAAAGAGACACTGAAAGATTTGAATGCTGCCTGGGTCATGACTCTGAGAGGATATCAGATGAGATTCACTACTGTTAAAGTGCTTTAAAAATGATATTGCCAATGCTCCAAAGGGGGTCTTAGCTGTCTGTCATGCACATTTCTTTATGCCTGCCTAATTTAAAGCCATCGCTTCTCTTGTGGCATCTTCTCCCATGTTCGAACATTATAATTAATAGTGTGCATCTGTCAGCCCATGATGTGCACCGTCACAGTGTGAAGTGGCCACATGCTTCAGTTTCACAGTATGCAGCCAGTCATGTTTCTCTCTTGTGGAGGAATAAAGGTGTAGAGCTGCTTCTCACAGGACAGGCCACCTTCCTCATCTGTAGCTCTGACTTCACTGCCTCTGGAAAGAATCTGTGCCCTTCACAACTGGAGATAAAGCCAAATGCTGTGAATTTCCAGTCTTTGTGGGAGTTGTTTACCTCTTTACCCCGGCCTTTGACACCTGAGACATATATTTTTAGGACACACCTTTTTCTTTGTCATTTTTAATGTTGTCTTCTGAAGTGAGACTTTAAGTGAGACTGAAGTGAGACTTCTGAACTGAAACTTTAAGGTGAAAGGTGGGTAATAAATTATTATAATAATCATATTACCAAAGGAATACAGTTATGGGTGCTTCATACCATAAACCAAGGTCATGCAAATGCCAATCCCTACCTTCAATAGGTATAAGTATCATCTGTCAAGGAAATTACAAGCTGCCAAAGCAATGGTAATAGTAAAGATTATTATCAATTTTATCTAAAGGTAGGTGGTAATAAGAAAACAGGTAATTCATCTATGAAAATTCATCATAGAGTCAATGGGCTAGAAGGGACCCTGAGGATCATCTAGTCCAGCCCCCTGCAATGTAAGAATATGCAGCTGTCCCTTACAAGCAGTGCTTTTTTTCTTTAAAAATGTTTAGGGGTATGCGTACCCCTGCTTTCCCCCCCAGAAAAAAATCACTGCTTATGAGGATTGAGCCTGCAACCTTGAGGTTATCAGAACCATGCCCTAATCAACTGAGCTATCCACAGTAAAAGTCTCAGAAGTCAGAATAGCATGGAACTGACACACCACTGGCTTAGGGACTTTAACAACTTTACTTAGCACCATGTCCATTCAGGGATAGTAACAATTTTGTGATCATTAGGTGTTTGAAAACCTACCTTTCTTTAAAAAAAGAAGAAGCCAGACCTAGCAAGCAGCTATTAATGAATGGAAGAATATGCCTAGTGATCTGCTTGGTTTAGTGAAGCAGAAAATAACTTGATTTCCACAGCTAGATTAAGAGTACAGCCCTGAAAGCAGAAGTGATTACGGAAGCAACAAAGGAGCCATAGAAAAAAGACCAATTATTTGATGCTGAGTGCTATTGCTCAAATTTCTTTCTGCAAAGTACAATGTATGCTATTTATCTTATGAGTATGATTCACATGACACTTGTTGCAGCCAGGTATGCTAATGGCCCCTTCTACTTACAAGACTTTGAGATACTGTCTCTGAATTAGATCTATAGCTAGAACAAAAAGGCAGACGATCAATATGTATTTATTTTTAGAGATATCGTTGAATCTCACAGCTTTGTATTTTATCACTTGAGAAAGGCTATCTTAACTGATTTTGAAAGAAAGAGGGGTTTTTTAAAAAAAAGTTAGAAAGCCAATTGCTTCCTTAGGAACTATGTAATATTTATTTATGGTGTATTTATTTGTTTTATTGTTATTTCATCCTTCCTTCAGGACAGTATACTTAGCTCTCCCCCTTTATCCTGACAACCACCCTGTGACCTGGGTTAACCTGAGAGAAAGTGCTTCACCCAGTTGCATGCATGAGTGATGACTTGTGCTCAGGTTTCACTGATTCTAGCCTGGCAAATGCTGAGGGGGTGGGGAGAAGCAGCAGAAAGGTGTTTGAGGACAAAACTGTGTATGCTGCACACTAAGCCCCTGCAGTCCCTAAGCCTACCTGCTGCCCTCAGGTACAGCGCTGGAGTACAATTCACCTGCCAGGTCAGTTGGCTTCTGTATGTGGAAGTTGGGAACGCCATTCTGTCCTCCACCTCAGGAAGCAAAACATATTGTGCCAGCCCAGTTGACCATTGTGTGAATCACAGGAACCAACTCCTAGGGGCTGTGTTTAGCCTCCCCTAAAATATTTGAGGGGGCCGCGGGCCCCACAATTGATGGGCATTGCCACTCAAATCTTGTGTGTGCACTGTGCCATATGATTATGTGGGGCAGAGCTTACCTGAGCACCCCCCCCCCCATATTTTATTCAAGTTGGCCCTTTGGTGTAAACCAAATGGAAAATCATTCTCAAGTTACTGCCAACGCAATGGTATGTATGTATGTATGTATACTCAAATGTAAGTAACCCAGAGCTCAATGGTGCTGTTTCTTCTAGCTAAACAGGATGAGACTGCATAGTGTTTAGAGCAAGAGATGAAGATGCAATAATAGGAATGTGGATGGAACATGCTGGAGCTATAATGAGGTCAAAGGTGGTCATGTCCCAAAGTTAAATGTTTTTGCAATCATTAGAAAAACATTGAGTTTGATCCAACTTTGATTTGTTTCTTTAAGGGCTGCAAAATAGGTTGCAGGTTGAAACCTCCTGAAGTTTCAGAGATGGTTGAGAAAACTGCGTTTTAATGTACAGTGGTACCTTGGTTCTCATACTTAATCCGTTCTGGAAGTCTGTTCCAAAACCAAAGCATTCCAAAACCAAGGCACGTTTTCCCATAGAAAGTAATGCAAAATGGATTAATCTGTTCCAGACTTTTAAAAACAACCCCTAAAACAGCAATTTAACATGAATTTTACTATCTAATGAGACCACTGAACCATAAAATGAAAGCAATAAACAATGTACTGCAGTCACACAGTCAATCAATCAGTAGGTGAAGTGGGTTCCGCACAGTCACAAAAACGCAAAATAGCAAAAACTGACAGACCTCAAAGTAACACTCAAAACGGAAGTGTGGCACTCAAATAGAAAACATAACATTCAAAACGGATGCGTAACATGCAAAACAGAAGTGTGGCACTCAAAACAGAGCACGTTCAGCTTCCGAAAAAAGTTCGCATACCAGAAAACTTACTTCCGGGTTTGCAGTGTTTGGGTTCCAAGTTGTTTGAGTACCAAGGAGTTTGAGAACCAAGGTACCACTGTATTAGGTTACTGGTAGGAATGGCTTAAATGTGTGCATTTTACCAGAAGTGTTGAGAGATATGTGAACTATGAATGATGGAGAGTACTGATGATTGATTATGGATAAGGTGCCAGGTGAAAACATTTCTATATAACCAGGTCTTTGGCTGATTAAACATCCTATGTATGGCCTTTTAAATGTGTTTGTGGTAGAGTGGTTATTTTGTATTTTGTGTTCTCATTTTCTATTTTTATGTTGTGAACCGCCCTGTGATCTTCGGATGAATTATGGTATACAAATTTAATCAATAAGTTGGCTCTCTTTTTCTCTCTTTTCCTTCTGGGTGGTTTTGTTGTGTATGTAAAGCTCTGTGTTCACTTACAATAGATAAAATTGAATAAAACATCAAATAAAATCCCACAGTAACCACACCTGACCAACTTATTTAGGCTTCATAAACACTTTGGGAAAACACTACTGTGATTTTTAGAACAAAGTTGTCCCCCATTCCTCAAAACAGTGGCAATTCTTTTGCTCCACAGCCTGCTGCAAATCGATGTATTTCCAGTGAAGACTCCCTGCATCTCCCTTGCAGTCTCCTAAATCAGCTCCTTGTGTTTAAAAGGAAAATAAAAACTTTTTTTCTGCGGTAGGCTGTATGCTACACAAGTCCTAAAAGAGCACATTCCTCTCAAAAATGAAGGCAGTAAATAAGGCCTATTCCCCCTTACAATCTTAAAAAGACCCTACAAGATTACTCTTCAGAATCTAAAATAAGGCAGTCGATATGTGGGCAGAGGAAGAGGGACTTGCTCTGGAAGACCTCCAGTGAATCCAGAAGTTTTATTTTCTGCATCAGGAAGCTCATAATTTATACTGAAGAGGCAGGAGACCTTTCAAAAGTGGTATCAACACTCTTGAAGCTTTCCCCCCTCGGGGCTCTCATTTCTCTTGCTCTCTCATTTTGCCTCCTTGTTTTTTTCCCAAAAGTTGCTTCCACAACAAGGCCCTTTATCATGGCTGAGGGGCTGCTTTTCCAGGATCAGCTGGAAGTGGAATTAAAACAACAGTGTGTCTACACACACATACACCAATTTCAATTGAACTGAAAAGCATTTCAGAACTGTTTAACATATTGTAATCTGAGTGGTCAACAAAAATTCAATGTAAAAACAATAAATTTGTATTGTAAAAACAGATTTAAAAAAGAGGAATTCAGGAATAACAAGGTCTAGACTTACAGACCTGGAAAAGCCTGGGCAATAAGATAAAAACTTACAAAATGTCTGCAACAACAGGTGGATGACTTTTGAATATACAGGCGCATCCCCACTTGCATATGATCAGGGCACATGCTCCCAATGACACGAAAACAGTGCCAAAAGGGGGCAGGGCAGGGCCAGAATGGGTGTAGAATGGGGCAGAGTGGGGGTGGAACAGGGGAGTCCCCACTTGCACACATCCTGGAATGGAACCCCCACATAAGTGGGGATTCCCCCGTTTATAATTTTATCCTATCCTTCGTCAAAGAAGTCAAAGACGTGCGGGGCAATAAACAACAAAAACTAATTTTGATCTATCTCCTGGCATACTGCAAAGCCTCAAGGCAGATTACAACAGTTAAATACAAGCCATGGATAAAAATAACAATTAAAAAGCCATAAAAGCAGTAATAATAATAATAATAATAATAATAATAATAATAATAATAATAATATAATATACCCATAAACTAGTAAAACCTCACATGAACACAGTTAAAAGTATCATTGTTGTATAAACTTTTGTTAAATGCTACTTTTATCTCAGGCCAAAATCATTGGTCCTAGTGGGAACACAATTGGGGAGTTCAGATAGGAGAAAAGGCTTGGGAAAAGGTTCACTGTGGATCTCTTTCAGCTCAAATCAGGGAATTCTCCCTGCACTGTGAAATTAAGGGAAGTGTGAATATCAAAGAGTGGCTGTATTTTGGTTCACATATTATTTTGGAAAATGTGGACTCAGTAGGTTTTGCCTTTAAATGCAAACTGAAATGAATTTCTCTGCTATCCCTTATTATAGATAATGGGGATGGATAATTTTTTGGTCTCTCTTTTCACTTCTTTGCTTGCTGTACGATCCGTTAGCCTTTGTGCTGTTTAGAGGAAATAGAGAATAATATTCAGTCACTGGGAAAGCACAGCAGCTCTTTTGCTTCCTGTTGTAAAACAGCAAAAGTAGTCTTGTCTCTATTTTAGCATGAAGAGAAGAAAAATAGCCTTGCTAATCCCCCATTTATCAAGGAAGACTGAAGGGCAATCATTGAACAAGCTTTGGGATAGCCTTTCCATACTGTATTTTTTGTCTATATTGCAAGTGGTATAATTACAAAAATTGGTGCGGACACACACACATATATATATTTGCATTATTGTCACAGTTAGGAAATATTTCAAGCCATCAGAAAAGACACTTTCAGCTCTTTACTGGGGAGATTATTGCAATTCTTAATTTTAGTTTCAATTTAGGTCCACTTTTCAGAGATTCCCCATCACTGCCCTCAGATCACCTGCTGCCATGGAGCCATGTAGCTGCCACAGAATAAACAACAACAAAATCTAAATAACTTTCAGGAACTACAATATAGCTATCCATTCTGACCTAGATGGTCACTTACTGATTCATTTGCTTTTAAAATAAAAATCGATTTTCACTTTCCATTATAAAATAATTCCTAAACAGGGTACAGTACCAATAAAACTCAATGAAATCATAGTCGGCCAACATATAAACTATGAAAAACTGATGTCGGTACATACACAACCAAACAACTATTTACAAAGTGCAACAACACAGATTCAACCGGAAGCCTGAGTGAGTAAGTAGCTGTTTGCACAGCACCCTACACTTGTAAGACTTGCCGCCAACTGTAGAGAGAGATTTGTCCACAAACAGGGTGCATGTATCAAGAACGTTTCTTGAGTTACCACATATCAAATATATCAGACCTTAAAATCCCAACTTGTATCTAAGAGAGAAAGTGTATAATTTTGGATCCGTTCCATTTACTTTAGAGGAACTATTACAGTGGTACCTCGGATTACATACGCTTCAGGTTACATACGCTTCAGGTTACAGACTCCACTAACCCAGAAATAGTGCTTCAGGTTAAGAGCTTTGCAGAACAGAAATCGTGCTCCGGTGGCGCAGCGGCAGCAGGAGGCCCCATTAGCTAAAGTGGTGCTTCAGGTTAAGAACAGTTTCAGGTTAAGAACTGTTATGTAGTGAAGTTTCACCCTGGGCCAGCAGGGGGATACTGTATATAGTTTTCACTCAGGTCTGTAGATAGTTTTCACTCAGGTCCGCGTCAGTTATTTTAGACGGGAAACTCTGGGCTGTTGTTGCTACAATGTTGACAGCCGGCTGCCTATAAAAGTAGGCCGGCTGAGCTGTTTGCACTCAGTTCTATTCCAGCTTACAAAATAAAGAGCTACTTGGAGAAATCGCTGTGCCGTCTGTTATGTCAACCCACTACTTAACAAGAACAGACCTCCGGAACGAATTAAGTACTTAACCCGAGGTACCACTGTATTGAGCAACCAGGATAAGTCTGTCAAGAGCCACTTGAGGCACAGAGTCAGTATTGCTAGGAATACCAGTTGCTGGGGACCACAAGTAAGAGAGTGTTATTGTGCCCATGCCCTACTTGTGTACTTCCCAGAGGGCATCTGATCCCCCAGGATGTTGGACTTGATTGTCCCTTTGTTTGATCCAGCAGCATGGGCATAGTCAAGGGGGGCAGGGAGGGGCAGCTGCCCTCCACCTAAAAAACTAACTGAGGTTCTGTCTCCACCCAACAAAAATCCTGGCTAGGCCCATGTCCAGCAACTCTGTTTTGTCCCTGTGTTGTGTGGTCTTGGCTAAAAGATTCCAGTTCAAATGGACCTAAGTGTCCCTTGCCTCCTTTGTCTCTTGCCTGGTTCTCATCAAGCAATGAAATATGCCTTGTTGTGGGTTGCATTCCTGAATCCAACACTTAAAACAATTACATCTACAATTATTAAAGTAATTCAAATGAATAGCTACTTTGTAATGTAATTATTTGCTACAAATGAACATAAATGATTTCAATATATTAAACATTTGTTCGAGCAGCTGTTGAAATCTGTCTTCATTAAAAGTGCCTGTGGGCTAGGCAAACCCCTGGCAGATGCCTATTTATCAACACTCCCCACTTTACAATTCTGAGTTTTAATTTCTTTCACCGGTGCCAATTCTTCGTTTTCTTCCCTCGGCCCTATACTAGGTACTAGAGGCGGACATGTTGATTCAGAAGTCTATTGCATTCTTTAAAGAGCTGTACATATGATGTAACTATGCTGGAATGGCTTTATTCATTTGAATGGAACCATTGCAGAGTGCATGGCTTATATAGCCTCTAAATGCAAAAACTTACCTGTGGGCCGAAATAAGAACAAGTTGCAGAAAATGTAGATGTATGCTTAGTTTTTAAGAATATTTTAATTGAGAAATATGGTGGTTTATTTGACAATTTGGCGGCTGAAGAGGAATCAGAAATGGGGCAGGGATTAAGTTAGTTGGAACATGGAAGCAGAAACACAGGACTGTGGAAAGGAGCAGCAGAGAGTGGAAAATATAGACATTATTTCCATGAGTTAATGGTCCATAACCCTTCCAGAGTTTAGATTTTCATACTTTTTGACAGTAACAGACAGATTCTGCCACACCAGGGGTGCAGAACCTGTGTCCCTCCTCTACATTTGGACTCTAAATGCCATCAGCCCCAGCCAACATGGCCATTGGTTAGACATGATGGGAACTGTAGTCCAGCAACATCTGAAGCAACACAGATTTCCCATCCCTTTGCTACAAGTCCACTCACCTTATTTGGTGGGTGGCATTGTGGCTGGGCCCTGGGCCCCATGGTGGTCCGGCCAGGGGATGGAGACTTGCGCCCTCCTCGCTACCAGTTGCCCATGCCAGTGGCACTGGGCAGGGCCCCACTGACCAATCAACGCTGACAGGGGGTGTGACCACAGGGAATTTAAACCACGGCGCAGCGGGGAGACTGTCCTCTCGGGCCGTTTGCTGGATCTCCCACCCACCAGCCCTCTTTTTCTGGTTTGCTGCAATACAACCTTCCTATGAACAAATGTTGGTCACCATATTTTGGGATGGGGTGGAAATTCTTCCACTTGGCAATTGGCTCCAGCCATTTGGTTTTCGCCTACCTCGTAACAATGCCACATCTTTGAGAGATAGTCTGGCTTTACCAGATACCTAAGCCAAACTGCTTGCATCTGTAACCAATAAGGTATTTGAACTCAGAAACCAAAATTCACTTTTTCGTGTGTTTTATTTATCCACTGGGGAACTGCGGGTCATGGGGCCTTGGCACGCAAGAACAGATTCAACACTGACAAGCATTAACTAGGGCTGTGGAGGTTCCTAGAACCATTTCCTTTACAGAATAATTTTGTGCAGAGGAGGAAAAGTTCTTCTGGCAGAAACCCTGTTGTGTTAAGTAGCATTTTAATAGGTAAATAATGGTTATTATGGTACAGGAATGAAAAGAAGGAATCTCTAAAGACTTTGGTTTGGGGGAGAAGAGATACAGGGACCATTAAATGTCTCTGTATAATCTAAGTAACAACTCATTTAAATATTATGTCTTAGCTGTGTGCTGCTTCTTTTATGTTGTTTAACTTTACACCCTCTATATTCATGCAGATGTAAATTTAGCATCTGGATGGAGCTAAGGAAACATAAAAGTATCAAACCACATCTAATTCCCATCCGTCCAGGTTTATGCTATAAATAAATTATGCCGCAGACCTCTAAGAGAGAGAGGATGAACAGCCTGCATCAATGCATAAAGAAGTAGCTTGTAAGAATTGAGTGCAATGTGTAAATATTAGCTTCTTTTCTAAATGCAAAAATGTCTAAAGGATGTCCAGAAATTCATCAACTTTGGGGGCAGGCCACTTGCATATATATTTATCAGCATTTAGATATTTGTGGAAATGCTGGTTCAGCCAAAAACCTCACAACTTCTTTCAAGTCATCAGACTTAGTATATCTGTTAGCATTTTCATGGAAGGAGGAACTAAAGTCGATAGCAAAGGTTGGAGCAATGATTCCCAGGCAAGAGCACATTCCTTTTCGTAAAAACCCAACTATCTGTGTCCAAATTAATTAGAAGGTGTTGCAATGGGCAGGCTAATAGTTTTGGATTTTTCTCCTTGGAGCCTAGTTAGGTTGTCACCTGTCAGAGAATGGTAGCAATTCAAGTGGACTGAAAGGGCAATTCACCTTTCTTTATGGAATTACATGGAATTTACTGGGAAAGCAAAGCACTAAGTACATTTGATTGTATGACTCCCCAGGAGTGGCTCGCTGCAACAGGTTGGTTTTCCCTGAGCTGCAAAGTGATTTTGAGGATTACCTGATGTTGTAGCAGAGCCAACACTGTCTGTGCTTGAAGGAGCCGTGTGTATGTTTAGCCTGGAAAAAGAGGAGACAGAGGAGATATGATAGCCATCTTCAAATATCTAAAGGGCTGTCACATGGAAGATGGCTTCAAATTAGAAGAAAAGATTTCAACTAAACATCAGGAATAACTTTCTGACAGTAAAAGCTATTTGACAATGGAACGGTCTCCTGGGTCCTGGTTGCTTCAGCTGTGGATCATCCTGGCTCAGATTGGATCTTCTTTATGGGCTTCTCACAGGGATCTGAATGGCCACTGTGAGAACAGAATGATGGACTAAATGGGTCATTGGCTTGATCCAGCAGGCCCTTCTTATATTCTGAACTAACTAAGTCTCATTCTGATCTAGGGTGGGTGGTCCTGGGATAAAAAGAGTTGTAGAATTTCACCAACTAGCTTTAATTGCTAGTTATTGTTGCATTCCAGAGGTTATTTTGTTACAGCATTTGGGAATGGTACAATGTGCCTTTGCAATATTAATGTTTTAATTGATTGTTTTATAGGATACTTTAATCTGTATTTTAACAATGCAGTTCAAATCAAATCAAAACTTTATTAGCAAAGCCAACAGGCCACAGCTATACAAAAATTAAAAATAGAGATAAGGATAAAAGGGAGAGAAGAACAAGCAAAAGGAGGTCCGTCAGATGAACAAGTCTGTCACTCAGATGGTGGCCCTCAATTTCATAGCTCTTTCAATGTACCTCGCGACCTTCTCTGTTATCTGACTATCCGTATCAGATAAGAGGAAATACAGTGTGATGTCTGGTGAACGGCCGGGGTTGGAGAGAATGAGTGGAGTAATAATCTCATTCCTTAGGTCTTTGTAAAGGGGGCAGGATAGGAAGACGTGGGACACTGTTTCCGTGTTACCATCTCCACATGGGCAGAGTCGTTTTTCAAATGGAGTCTTTTGGTAGCGACCTTCGAGTACGGCAGAAGGGAGAACATCCCATCTAGCCAATGTAAAGGCACGTCTGTATTTTGGGATGGTTAATTTAAACAAATATGAAGCTGGAGAGTCAAAATGAGAAGGGGGAAGGTAGGTATACCATGGGCACAGTTTCTTTAAGATAGTCAGGTTGTTTTGCCGTTCAATGTCTTTCAGGCGCTGGCCTATTAGACTCTTTGCTTTAATGAGGCCCATTGATAGTAGGGACTGTGAATGCAGACCGCATGTAAGAAGTTTTTGATGCACAGTTTTGAACCACTTGCTTTTGTGGGGGTCTTGCATTACTAGAGGCAGTAGACCAGGTGGATTTAGATTAAGACGAAGCCAGTAGTTGAATGTTCTTTGCCAGGTCTGAGTTTCTACAGATGGAAGGCAGGCCTCGAGTCGTAATGCTGCGTTTGGAACACAGGAGGGGACGCCGAATATCTGCCTTAGGAATTTAGACTGAACAGTTTCAAGACTGGAGCAGTGGTTCCCCGTCCAGATTTGTGCCCCATACAGTAACTGCGCCAGAGGTTTTGCTTGAAAAACTTCAAAGGCTGCTGGGATGTATCTGCCCCCCTTCGTATAAAAGAAGCGAGACAGCATCTTGATACTTTGAGCTGCTTTTTCTTTGGCACATTTTTGATGGACATCCCAGGACCCGGTCGACTGGAAAACGATACCCAGATATTTGAAGGCTTTAACCTGTTCAATTGTCTGGTTATCCATCCTCCAGCTGTACTGTCTGTGTTTCCTTGCAAAAACCATAATTTTGGTTTTCTGATAGTTTATTACCAGTTGCTCTCTCCTGCAGTATGCTGAAAATTCACCTATGAGCCTATTTAAGCCTATTCTTGTTCGAGATAGGAGTATCGCATCATCAGCATACAAAAGTACTGATATTGATTTGTCAGCCAGTTTGGGGGCGTGGAAGTCCGGAGATGACAAACAATTAACCATATCATTGATGTAAAAGTTGAATAAAACTGGGGCCAAGATGCAACCTTGCTTGACCCCCTTACAGACAGGAACTGGTCCTATAAGATGGCCATTTGACGAAGTTCTTACATGCAGCACCGTGTCTTTATATAAACAGCTGATCAGAAATAATAGTCTTTTGTCTATACTTGATGTGCTCAATTTATCCCAGAGTCTTGCACGTGGAATTGAATCGAAAGCAGCCTTTAGATCGATAAAGGCTGCATATAGCACCCCACGGGGTTTTTTGGCATATTTGTCAATTAAATAGGCTAGGGTGAAGCAATGGTCTATGGTGGACCTGCCTTGCCTGAAACCCGCTTGCTCTTCCGCTAGAATAGCTTCAGTTTCGAGCCAGCTAGTTAGCTTAATATAAAGATGTTTGGCATATAGTTTGCTGGGTATAGGCAGAAGACTGATTGGTCTATAACTCGCCGGGTCTGACATAGGTCCTTTTTTATAGATTGGAATAACTATTGCCTCAGTCCAACCATCTGGGAGTAAACCCGTTGAGTCGATCCAAGAAAATAAAGACGCCAGCAGGGGGGCCCACCAGCCAATGTTGGACTTCAGAAGTTCGGCAGGGATGTAGTCATTCCCTGGGGCCTTGTTGTTCTTTAATTGTGCGATTAAGTTCTCAACTTCCTTTACAGTTACTGGTGGCCAATGAGGTAGGTCCTCCAATTGAATACATAATTTGTAGTGTTGGGCTTCCTGGTCATAGAACAAAGATTGAAAATGGCGCAACCACTCCATTGGTTCCACTGTACAGATGGAATTAGTACGCTCCTGGTCCAGTAGACCAGATATGGTTCGCCAAAAGCAAGTAGTATCTTTCTCGTGCGATGCCTTAACCAGACTGTGCCATGCGGCTCTTTCAGCTTCCAGTTTCTTTCTCCTTAGTAATTGTTTGTAAGACCTTCTCAGATAAATATAAGCATTAAGTAGGAGGGCAGTCCCTGATTTCCTATATCTCTGGTAGGCTGTTCTCATTTGTCTCCTTGTTTGCCTGCACTCCAGGTCAAACCAGCTAGCTCCGTCCTTTGCCCTCTTTGTAGCGGCGCTATGTATCACTGTTGTTAAATGGGATTTCAATCTGTTGTTAAATGGGATTTCAATGCAGTTCAATTGGTTTTATGATTTGCAAACCACTTAGAAGAACATTAAGTGGTAGATGAATAAATAATACGGATATGGATAAAAATCTGAATAAATAAATACATAGATTGTTTATTACTACTAGGGCTGTGCACCAGATCCAACCAATCTCAGAACCTGAACTGAATTGGGCCAATTTGCTTAGATTTGGTTGAGGCAGCCTTGGATCACTTCAGGTTGGATTGGGTCAACCCAGGGCTGTCAAAGAGGGTTAAATCCTGATTAAACAGGTGGCCAGAGGAGAAGAATAAGGGTTTTAAACCCTGATTAAACATATGATTGGAAGGGAGAGGCACATGTCACGACTGTACAAGGCTCTAAATAAATTTTGGACTCTGCCCAGACCATCCAGGTTGGATTGGAGCCACTACAAATCGCCATATTTACTCCTGAATTGGATTACATAGATCTTATAAGATAAGCTGCTGGCTGTGAATGCCCTCTCTGCAATAAAGCATTTAGTCCAAGGATGGGGAATCTCAGGCCCAGGGATGGAATGAGGCTTCCAGGCCTGTCTACCTTGTCCTTGGGGCTCTCCACATACCACACCCCTACCTCCCCACCACCTGCTTCACACCTTGAGTGTTTTTGCCTTGCTAGACAGTGTCTGTGGACTCTCTGATAATGCCTCTTGCTTGTCTGGATGGGAGAGGAGTGTGAGAGTTGTTAGGAGACCCCTATTCCCCTCATGGAGCAGCCATTTCCAGATTGGCCGGACAACCAATCCCTCTTCCCAGGGAACTCTGGAAAAGTAGCTCTGTGAGGGGAATAAGGATCTCCTAATAACGGGGTGCAGGTGGCACTGTGGTCTAAACCACAGAGCCTAGGATTTGCCTATCAGAAGGTCGGCAGTTCGAATCCCCGCGACAGGGTGAGCTCCCGTTGCTCAGTCCCTGCTCCTCCCAACCTAGCAGTTCCAAAGCACGTCAAAGTGCCAGTAGATAAATAGGTACCGCTCCGGCGGGAAGGTAAACGGCGTTTCTGTGTGCTGCTCTGGTTCACCAGAAGCGGCTTAGTCATGCTGGCCACATGACTCAGAAGCTGTACGCCGGCTCCCTCGGCCAATAAAGCATTTGGTCACGACTGGACCAAATGGTCAGGGGTACCTTTACCTTTACACAACTCTCAGCATCTTTAGCAAATTACAGTCCCCAGGATTCTTTGGGGAAAGTGGTATGATACTACTTTAAATGTATAGTGCAGATGTGGCCTTACCCATGCTCTTCCCCCACCCACCCACCCACCACCTCCCACTTCACTGTGTTTCTTTGCTATGGAAGTCTCCTCCATTGAGCATGCTGTCACAGCTCTGATTTTAAGTGCTGGTAAAAGGTCACTGAAATAAGTCCACCCATAACCAAGCGAGCTAAAGGATATAGCCATTAAAACCAATCATCAAATCACTCCTAGTCCACCCCTGACCCAGCAAGGGGAGCTGCTGATTTATAGTCGTTTCTGAAATGCTGTGTTATTTTGTGATAGGTGTATATATCATGTTTTTGCTAGTTGTTCCTCTGATGTCAGCAATCCACTTGCAAATCTCACTTTCCAAAGGTTTATTACCTGCTCATAAAAATATTCTTTATGCCACAATGAAATTTGGCAGCCGTGCTAGTGAATTGTATAATTTCTTTTTCAGAATAAACAATTATACAGCCAAGCATTCAGATGAAGCCGATTTCTAACACAGACCAATTTCTTTTATCCATTAAATTCAAAGGCAAACTCTTTAATGTATGAGAGCGTGTGTGCAGTTATCAAACTGTAGCATTCAAAAAAGGATGCCATTGTTCAAGCTGTTTGTTTTTGCTTTATGAGAAAGGATGGTAGTGGCTGTCAAATCATTTTTATAGTATAATAGCAATGTCTAGCCTCAGTTGTGTTTAAGTGTTGACTGAAGGTCGGCAGGTACAAATCTTCAGAAACTACTAAAATGGCATCTTCTGCCTAATTATTAAAAACTAAAGCAGAGGAGGGCAAGCTTTTTCTGTTGAGAGCTACATTCCCTCAAAGATAATTAGGGGACTGTATACTAGTGATAGGGGACGCGGGTGGCACTGTGGGTTAAACCACAGACCCTAGGGTCCGCGGTTCGAATCCCCATGACGGGGTGAGCTCCCGTTGCTCGGTCCCTGCTCCTGCCAACCTAGCAGTTCGAAAGCATGAAGTGCAAGTAGATAAATAGGTACCACTCCAGCAGGATGGTAAACGGCGTTTCCATGCACTGCTCTGGTTCACCAGAAGCGGCTTACTCATGCTGGCCACATGACCCGGAAGCTGTATGCCAGCTCCCTCGGCCAATAAAGCGAGATGAACGCCGCAACCCCAGAGTCGGTCATGACTGGACCTAATGGTCAGGGGTCCTTTTATCTTTACCTTTATACCAGTGATGGGTGGCAATGGAACCAAAAGCAAGGGGGACCAGAGGTGGATGGGTGGGGTCACCTCTATTTCACTCTTTTTGCCATTCCCCTCTCTTTCCTACCCCTTCTTCTCACCCTTCCCCCTTTTTGTTGTCCCACATGAAGCTCGGCCCTTGTGACCTAAGATATAGGAGCTATATTGCTGAAAGACTGACCATTCCTGCTCCTTTGTGTTCCTCAGGATTCTGAGAGACTCAAAAGAGTGATAGTGACGATGGAAGATATAGCAGAGAACTCACATAGTAAGAGGATCCCAACAGAATCTGCATGTAGCTGATTGTAAACCATGTTTGCCACACAACCATTCATTTAATCATAGTGTCAAATCTAGAAATGAGGGGAAGGCTTGGAAAGGGAATTTCACCAGTCTGAGCCCCCTCTGAATCAGTCCTAGATCCCTCAGAAGTTTGGCTCATAGGTGCTCAATTCTCTGCTACCACTCTTCCCAGCCACTAGTTCTGCCTGCATCTTTCCAAATTCAAACCTTATTGAGGGAAGAAGCTTTGCAAGTAGCCTAACTTTCAGGCTTCAAGACTATGAGGAATGGAGCTCCAAAGGTTTCCTCAAGCGTGAGCAGCAGTATCCACTGATACTGCTTCCCAGTGCCAACTGGCTATGGCTATGCTTGCTTGTGATGGCATGCAGGAATGCCTAGGGTTGCTGAGAGACTTCCCTGACAGCAGTCCCCTTCAATAATGTGGTGTGCTTGTTAAGAGTGCCAGACTGGAGACCAGCGTTCAAATCCCCACTGGGTAACATCCAACTAATCACTGTCTCTCAGCCTAATCAACATCACAGGGGAGAACCATTATTTGTGTGCCACCTTGGGCTCCTTGGAGGGAAGGTGAGAGCTAAATGTAATTATTAAATTAATAATAAACAAGGCAAGCTGGAAAAGGCGAGGCAGCAGTGGAGAGGGCTGACTTGGTGTGGATTGGTGGCAATGAGGTGATGTGGCTCTAGCTTCAGATAAAAATACATAATAAAAAGACCCAAAATATGAAAACAATACCGTAATGAACTCTAGGAACATCAGGAAAACTCTAAGAATGCCTCCCAGAGAGAAAGAGAATAAATACCACTTTCATGAAACATAATCTATTATAGCTATAAGTATGCTTTCTCATGTGACTAATCCTTAATTATCATAAACAGATGTTAAAGCAACATAGATAATCCAAGTTTGCTGTTGAGTCCATTAAGACTCAGTGTGAAGATCCAAAATGTCTAATATATCTCTAATGTTCGACTTGGATCTTGCCCTTTATACAGAGGCATGTGTGTCTGTTCCATAGATAAGTAAATAAACAAGCACCTCAGCAGTAGGTTTACATTCTGCAAAATGTGAAGTCTGTGGATGTTCCAAAGCATCGGTATGAATTTTACTCTTATGTACACCAGTAAAAGTTGCTAAAGCTCTTCTGGCTTGTCCTACATACCTTGTGCCCTTGCCGCTTAACATAACAAATGCACTGTTATGATGTCAGCCTGTGCCAAAGCCTGCACTGATTGACTCAATCCACATCTTCAACTCACCAGTTTGGATGTTCCTAAAGTTGAGATTGAATCAAAATCTCAAAGGAATTCAATTCTTAACCTGGCAGAAACTCTCCTTTCATTTTTTTACTATTACCCCACTTCAGGAAACAGGCCACCTTGCGTGACAATTATTTTACTAACCTATGTCTCCCAGGAGCCTGCCTTGTCTAGACTTTCCTATTTTCCACAGCTCTGTAAGTGAAGACTAGTCCATTAAAAGCATTCAATTTACAACTGTAACACTCAAATTTGGCATTTTGGTGACATATTGGACAAGTCATCTAGGGATGACAAATTAATTTCACTGTAAAATCCAAGCAGAAAGGTCCTGAATTAGTGCTTCTATGCATTACTTTATCCAGCACCACTGACTTGTGAATCTATATGCATGGAGTTATAATATACAATATATAGTAATAGATTTTAATTGCATTGGGCCGTGGTGAAAATTGGATTGCTGGCAGATCATCACTGCTGACCTTGTGTAGCTGTGCAGGAGAATGCTAATGCAAGGCCTGCTCATTCAGCAAATCAACAACATGGAGGTTGTATCAAATATCATGAAGCCAGATCAAAATCACATTCTGTGTCCGAATGGCCTTTGTGAGGAACAAAGCCGTGTAAATGAAAGCAAGTTCTTGGTTTCATCTTTTTCCTGGTCACGCAGGACTTTTTAGCACATTATGCATTATTCCCCTGTTGTTGTGGTTGCATTTCCAAAACCAGCTCTCCCCTCTCCCCACTACCATAGTAGAAAGTTGCCAACAGGAAGTTAACAAGAGAGCAAGAATATATTCTCTTTCCCCTACCCTGGGACAAGAGGAAGGGCCTGTAAAATATGAACACAAGCTCTGGGTTCAACAGGGCATTGAATTCCAGCTGCTGGGGATAAAGCAGTAAGGAAAGGCAAGGACAATGCTTTCGTTCAGACCACAAAACAACTCAGGCTGTAAACCTATGGACACTGACCCCACTGTGCGCAATGGGACTTGCTCCTAAGCATGCATAAGATCAAGGCAGTGAATATAATTGTGGACTAATGACTACCCAATTTAAGAATAATGTCTTCAAACTCAAAATCCCCTGGAAGCTGGAATTACCTATAGTGGAATTCTTTGCACAATTGAGCGCTCACAAGTTGTACATCTTTTGGCCACACTCACATGTTACCACCGGGCACCTCTAAGGAACTATGTGCTCCACCCACCTCTGCGTGGCATGGTTTTGCTATGGTTAAAGTGGCAATTTATTGCTACAGGTTTCTTAACGTTGAAACACATAGTGGAAATATAGATTTACTTGAAGTGCACTGTTTCCCTGGCACAACACAACACATGCACACACAGTCCTTTATCAGTAAGGAAAGTAAAGGGGAAATGCATTGAAGAGTGTAGAACAAACAAACAAATGATGGGAAGTATAAAAAAAACCCACAAGCAAATCTGGTTGATTGCTCATTGTTGTATAATCTCCTCCTGCAAATACTGTAAATCACGATGAATCCTCAAGATCAGACATAGTCTAAACTCCTCAAAAGACTTGTGCAAGCCAACCAATAAAAAGGTCTGGAGGAGCCCCCACTATCACCTCTCACATTCATACTGCTTTTAACACTGATTCAAGAGATAATTGTGATGGGTCTATCATCTGATAGTATGAGCAGCATTGAGGAATTTACTTAGTCTTTTCTATAGAACTCCCTTGAGGTGATTCTCCCTCCCACAGAGTATGGCAAAATATCACTTTAAAAAACAGGCAACGCAGCCATTACAGGGACAAAAATACCCCTACTACTACATGTGCTGCATCTTCATTTTGTCAGCATCCCTCCACAGAGAGATTTGTAGAAGTCTCCATCCATGCATTGCCATCCATAACTTCTCCATAGTTCATTGGCCTCAAACATTTTATCGACTTTCACCGCTATGTGAATCCCTGGATATTTATTCTGTAAGCCCACAGGGATCCATTGAAAATAAAATTTATTTTATGGAGCTTTATGACAAAGGTACTTCTGCAGATAAAATCTTTCCGTTACTGCTCAGCTTTTGTTCTCTGTATGGTATGCTTTGCCAACTCACCACCTAAACCCCATTTTAGATTAAGACAGCGGCCATAAAGATACCCGCAGGATGTAAGCACTCATGATTAAATAGGAGGGTGTCGGCTTATTGCCTATCATTTGCTCAAGGGGAAATGTTAGGACAAATTGGGACGGTAGGAAAGATAATGTACAGATGTGGACTTGAAGCCTGAACTCCTTTCTGCACAAAGCACTCTAGTTCCAAAACGCTCCTCCCAGCTCTCCTTTGTCGACTGCACTAAACACCAGGTTTTTCTGATGCTAAAGCTGTTGTGAATTTATCCTGGACTTCCTTGCAGTCACATCACTTATTCATTTCCTTCAGACGTATGTCGAAACTGGTTATCACACATTCAAGGGGAAATTTTTTAAAATGCTTAAAGTATCATGTAAAAGAAAACACAAAAACTAGAGGTGTACCTCTTGGGAATTATATAGACTGATATTCCTGCCGCTAGGAAAAATGTTTTCTTATATGCAGCCACTGCGGCCAGACTGATTATAGCAAAAAATTGGAAGGGAGAAAAAACTCCCTCAATAAGAGAATGGCAAATAAGATTTTGTGAATATATAGAATCAGCAAGACTTACAGCAGTGGTAAGAGGCCAATCAGACCCAAGACTGATAGAGGAGTGGACTTGCGTGAAGGAATACATCAAAAAACATTGTTCCAGTATTAATATATCAATATGCAATGAATGAAACTTATTGTAAAAAAATAAGAAGAAATGGGTATAAGATGAGAGAGTCAAAAATGATACTGATACAGCGAAAAGAAGAAAAGAAACAAAGGAAGCCACATATAGGTGGAGCCAAGTCAAAATTTATGTTTAGTTTATATGTTTGTTTTCTTTTTTTGTAATCTAAGTTGAGAGGTGTATGTATCTATGTATAATAAGATTGTTCTGGTTTGTGTTTGTAAGTACAGTGGTACCTCAGGTTAAGTACTTAATTCGTTCTGGAGGTCTGTTCTTAACCTGAAACTGTTCTTAACCTGAAGCACCACTTTAGCTAATGGGGCCTCCTGCTGCTGCCACGCTGCCAGAGCACGATTTCTGTTCCTGAAGCAAATTTCTTAACCTGAAGCACTATTTCTGGATTAGCGGAGTATGTAACCTAAAGCGTATGTAACCTGAAGCGTATGTAACCCGAGGTACCTCTGTATTGCATTTATCAATAAAAGTTTAAAAACAAACAAACTGGTGATCACAAGCAAAATGAGAATACCGTACAGAGTGAACATTTGCTAATTGTCCACACACTGTAGCTTCTGGGCTGGAGGGTAAGGGAGAGGGGAACTCAGCAGATAGTTACCGCCTTCATGTGCTCTGGTTATATGTTAATGCCGCAGTAAGAGACAGGGAGGCATTTCCTCTCCAGTTCATGGCGGCTGGCAGCTGTGGAAGCTCAGGCTTGGTGACCCGGGTCTTCACGAAGAGACAAGACACCATAATCTTTTCAGTGCATAGGGCCTTTAAATGTCTTAATCCAGCCCTGGAAGGAAAACTTCCACCAAGGTGAGGTGGGCAGTAGGAAAGCTGGCATATCCTATTCCAGCATTCCCTTCTGGCACATTGTACTTCCCTTTCCTTTGTGACGGCTATGACAGTTTCCAGTCAGAGCGGAGAATTATACCTATTGGTACCACTGGCGATATTAACAGTCAGGAAGCCTGCTTAAGCTTGAAGAAAATTAGTAATATTAAGAACAAATTAATCAAGAGGGCAGACAGGTATGTCACTGGAGCCATTTATCTGCTGGTCTCTTTGCTCTGAAAGCCCATAATTCATGTCCTCCTGACTTATTACTTGGGCAAGTTTCTAGACGCTGGCACTCTGTGGCTATTTGCTTTAGGGGAGACAAGAGGCTGAGTAAAAAGACAGTGATGAGAAAACCACTTTAGGAACCTGCCATTTGCCAGAAAAGAAGAATTGTCCACAAAGATCCTCTGTGATTTGTCGGAAGAGCTCGGCAACCAGATGGACTCGGCAGTCATTGATCAAGTCTGCTTTTAGCAGTTCCTAGTGTATTTATGGCCCACAGCAAGACATCGGAGTGGATGGGGAAGACTCTTCCAACTGCATGCAATTGCTGCCGTTGGGCACAACATATGTTTCAAAGGGTGAACAGACAATCTATACTGAGGTTCATTTTTGGTACAGTGTACTGAGGAACGGAGCAAAACCTCCTGATCTTAGCAGGGTCCGCTCAAGACATTTTGCTGCCTGAGGTTAAGGACAAGATGGCACCTCACTTCCATTGCATGAAGAGACTGGCAGCTGAAAACCTGACTTCAACTCTGGCCAGGGAGCAGCTTCTTCCATCACACCTGAGCAGGAGAGGGAGGAAAGGAATTTGACTCAGTTCACCTTTAAAGGCAAACCTACCTAAATTGCACCTTCTGAAACTACTTGCAAACTGAAACACAACCATCCTTTGAAATTCTCATGTCCTTGACTTTTTCAGTGTAGTTCTCTAGCCATGTAATATGTATATACTAGGATAAAGTGTGTGTGTGTGTGTGTGTGTGTGTGTGTGTGTGTGTGTGTGTGTAAAGAGAGAGAGGGGTGGGGAATTAACTAATGCATTGGCAGAAAATCGCTTTGCCAAAAAAGTGTATATAGGGCAATATTTCATGCAAACATGTGCATAAGAAGAAACTGGCACGAAAATGCCGGCAAATTTTAATTAGGTTTTTAAAATTGGTAACTGATATGGAGAACTGAACTTAAGAATGAAGAAAAAGAGAATCTGAGAGAAACCCTAATAGAGAGGTCTGCCCACCCCTACCTGAGTGCAGCAAGTTTCCTTGAAGAACAAAGGGCAGCCTGCATGGCAGCCCCCACCTCCCAGCATCCACTGCCTGAGGAAGCTGACACACGCTGCCTAATCATTAGGCCACCCCTGCAACCATACCACACGCGGAGCAGAGGGTACTGCTGATTATATCCACGGAGCAAATTCATGGTTCATGGAAGCCAATGTGATCCACTAGTCCTTAGGCAAAGGGCCTAAACCTATGCCTTTGAACATGGAGAGAAATGACTGAGTTAGTTAGGTTATTGGTCTGAACCAATATAACTAGTCCGGAGTAATTTTAAGATGGAGAGAAAGAAAGAAAGAAAGAAAGAAAGAAAGAAAGAAAGAAAGAAAGAAAGAAATTGTACTAGTGTGAGCTCACACGTTTTAGTAACATGGTGCAGGTATTCCTGAATAGAGAAAAGGGGTCAATAATACATTGCACTCTTCTGCCTAATTGATTTCCCAATGCTATGCAGTGCAACATGGCTATCAGTTGATTATGCCATTTAAAATATGATCAAAAGCTAACTAATATTATAGCCCCTAAATATGCTTTAGACCGATACAATATCTTCTCAAAGCAGAGGATTAAGCAGTGTAAGTAGGCAATTTAAATTGACTAGAACTAAAAATTGGAGTCCATTTACATTTACAGTTTCAGTAATTAAATGATAACGCAAACCATTACTGCCTTTGATATGAAAAGGGAACTCAATTTCTCCCCTCTCCCTGCAAAGTGCCCATTTAGAACTGCATTCCACGGAGGGCTGCTACTCAGAAACCATATGAAGCTATCTCAAAGCCCGGATGCCTTTACGAAGATTTCCCTCTCACAGTGGTTTTCTGAAAACTGGGCCTCGAGTAATGCTGAGTAAATCCATGGGAAATGTGCTCCACTCTCACACATCTGGATGCCTCTACGAGGCAATGGTGCTTTCTCGCTTGGTCTCTCTGGCAGGAGCTGTTTGAGGCAAGCTGCAAGGCACATTAACCAGAAGGCATTACTGAGTGGAGGCAAGGAGTGAACTGGGGCAGCCCAGTGTAGCTGCTGTACCTGGAGAATACAGTATACGGTGCCATTGGTTTGTGTGGCAGGCATTCTCTAGATATGGCACCTGTTCAGGCACAACACACACCTACCGTCTTCACTGCTACCAAGGTATGCACACTGGGCCCCTTTCCTCCATCTCAGCCAACAGCCAACAGCATCAATGCTGCAACCAGCATCAGCATCCCCCCCTCCACATGAACAGATTCGGTATCTCAGAGACAACATACCTCTGAAATGTTGCTGTCAGACAGATATAGAGAACCTGAGGGATGGGGGCCAAATGTGGCTCTCCAGGTCTCTCTATCTGGCCCTTGGGACTTTCCCCTACACACGTCCCCAGCCACATCCTCTCCCCCCAGGCCACACACATTACCAGCCCTACTTTGTATCCTGCCAGCCAGTTGAGTGTTTTCACTTGGCTTGACTGTGCCGATGAACTCGTTTGCCCAGATGGAGGATAAATGGATGGAGGTTTGCACATGCACATAGAAGGCAACCTACAGTACCAAAGGTGAATTTCACATTTGTTGCTCTGTCCACTTTTGCCTCTGGTTCTGCCCATCACTAGCATTTGGCCCCTGGAAGAATATCCAGAAGGAAACATGGCCCTTGGGTTGAAAAAGCTTCTCCCACCCCATATTTGATAACAACAGAAGAGCCTGTGCAAAAGTTTCAAATGTCAGTTTCATGAAAGACCGTCAAAGTCATAGTTTTGACTGCGGTCCAGGAAACAAATGGCTGTGCATTTCTGAAAATCCTGGTGGAGGTAACGTTAGCTTGAGTAACTGCGCCAAGCAAATCAGAGACAGTGGGATGGAACTGCAAAAACAGCAGAAGGGTCAGAGGGAAACTGGCTGAGGAAGATGACTCGTTTTTCAAGCAGGAATATTGAAATGCATGAAAATGATTGAGAAGGCAAGGGCAGCGGTTTGCAATCCCCCTAGCTATTCAATAAAACATTGGCTAAGCCCCTTCTTTTCCCCCTCTTTTTGTTGTTGAGGGTGATAAAAGAAAATCATTATGACTTTGTTCATGACGAACACTGAAGGGTTTTCTGTGGTGCTTGGAGTGCCATGGAAGATGTCAGATGGGGCAACTCCATCCAGAATTCAAGGCAGCTGGATTAGAATGGTGTGTCTTTTCTCTTTATCTGGATTGCATAGTCCAGCAGCTTTCCAAAGCCTTAGGCAGAGGTGTTTTTATAAACTGCTACTTTATCCTTTTAACTGCTGTTAGCAGCTAAACTAAGGACTCTATTTTAAGGCCTATAGCAGGAGTCAGAAACCTATGATCCTCTAGATGCTGTTGGACTAAGGTTACCAGATTTTTTCCAATGAATCCGGGGACACTTTTCAACTTCAATGGATTTTGTATGGGGACTGATGTGTAAATCTGGGGACTGTCCCTGGGAAATGGGGACATCTGGTAACCTTATGTTGGACCCAACTCCCATCAGCCCAAGCCAATGTGGTGGAAACAATGGCAACAATACCTGGAGAGCCACAGGTTTCCCATCCCTGGCCTTTCCTACCTGAGTGCCTGAAGGGTTCTTAATAATAGTGCATTCTTGAATGATTCAACATCAGGGAGTGTGAGAACCTTCTGATATAATATTACAGATCTGCATGTGAAGGGATGCGGATGCCAATATAACCTTTAGAGCAGGATGCCAAACAATCTAAATCTAAATATGAAATACAGTCAGTTTACGGCAGGTCTTTTTTTTCAGCAGGTACTTGAGGGAACTCAGTTCTGGCACCTCTCAAGTGGATGCCATTGCTATTCTAAGAGAATGAGGGAGGTGTTCATGGCAAGTTCTGGCAGCTCTTTTTTTAGGAAAATAGCACTGACTGCAGGGATTAATAGCACTGACTACAGGGATCGTGAAGCTGAGGCTCCAATACTTTGGCCACCTCATGAGAAGAGAAGACTCCCTGGAAAAGACCCTGATGTTGGGAAAGATGGAGGGCACAAGGAGAAGGGGATGACAGAAGACGAGATGTTTGGACAGTGTTCTCGAAGCTACCAGCATGAGTTTGACCAAACTGCGGGAGGCAGTGGAAGACAGGAGTGCCTGGCGTGCTCTGGTCCATGGGGTCACGAAGAGTCGGACACGACTAAACGACTAAACGACAACACAGGGATTAAGACCTAAGCACTGGCATTCTTTCTTTTAAGCTTTTATTAAACTGGCCAAAATGTTACAGAAACAAAAGTCTATCTAATGAGCCTGCATTGCAACTTTATTATAAAAGGAAACCATTTTTTGCAACACAGAAATTGATGTTGTAACTCCATTATTTCTCTGTATATGCTGTCAATCAGTCTGTCAATCTCGGCCATCTCCAATGCCTTATTCAGCTATTCCTTAACAGACAGAATGGAAACAGCATTCCAGTGTATAGCTAAGAAACAATAGTGGGTGGTGCCCATTGGGACTGGTAGGGCAGACTTTAGGGAGACCCACAGCAGGTGGAGCTACAGCCAATGACAGGCAGAGCCAACTAATTCCAGTTTTATCCCCATCCTTCTCCCATTGAGTTCTACATGAGCAACACTGATCTCATCCACAGTCTATTTGTCCAGACACTTTCCCTGGGAAAAACCATTGAATCGCAACAAACATTAGTTCGGTTACTTTGCTGATTTATTTCAGCAATAAACAGTAGGTTTTCCCGAGGAAAGTGGTGGGATGAAAGAAAACCCTCTCAGACCTGTGCCCAGAAATGGTGGGACAAACAGAAGAAACTATAGGACTAATGGAAGTATAGATGAGCCCACTGAGGCCAAGGAGGAAGAAGCTGATAGGCAGTTCCACCCCGCAAACTGATTGTAAGTAAGAGGTCAGGCAAGTGGGGGCTGGCTGAGGGCAGGCTGGAGCTGGTGGGACAGTGCCCCACTTCCCCCAATGGACCATCCTCAAAAGGCTAAGGCAGTCTTCGCTGCAGCCAAGAGTCAGTAGTTTTATAGGAATCTAAAACCCCACATTAAAAAATAAAATACTGCAAGAGGCCAAATGTAATATTAATTCCAACAAATTACCAAAGGGCACGACCATTTGTTTCAACCGCTGACCCCCAAATACATCTGGTGAAAGTGGCTGCCCATACATACTAAGCAATCCTGCAGGAGTCAAGAGCACCATATTAAAACAAAGTGAAAATAAGGAAAGGGGATGGCAGAAATAATGTTGCCACCCAATTCGCTTTTGCAAACATCAGTGCAAAAGATGAAAAATATTTATAGAAGAAGCAATTAACTTCCAAATGAAGGGAAAATAGAAACAAACAAGGAGTGTTTGCCTGTTGGCCTACTGTGGAAATCTGTGCTTTGCTAACAAGGAGACGCCAGTGTTTGCGTTCTGATTAGGAGCATGGATTGAGAGCAAGCCAAGAAGATGGAAAGTAAACAGTCCATAAAAGCTGACCTCCCATGTTGCATGCAGCCTGTAATTTGTTTCAGTCACTATGGGAAAACAGATGTGCCTTCATTAACACACACCCCACCTCCACAAGTTCGTTGTATTGATTGCAAATAGGAGAACAGATTGGTGGGATTTGGGAACTGTTCTAGACAAGCAAAGGGTCCCTAGTCCAACTGGATAAGGTGGAGAGAAAAGAAAGGTAGAAAGCAAATGTAACACGTTTATTTGAACTAATAATAAGACACATCAGCGTATTTTTCTGCGCCAGTCAGAGGAGAGAAGAAATGGAATGAATGCAAAATGTGACATTATTTTAAACCCCAGAATTCAGAAGCTTTAGACCTTGGAAATAAGAACTGCACATGCTCAATACCCCCAAAAAGCATCACCATAAATTAAGTGTGTCTAATTTGCACAATGAATAGCAGCTATTACAGTGGTACCTTGGGTTAAGTACTTAATTCGTTTCGGAGGTCAGTTCTTAACCTGAAACTGTCCTTAGCCTGAAGCACCACTTTAGCTAATGGGGCCATGCTGTCGGAGCCCGATTTCTGTTCTTATCCTGAAGCAAAGTTCTTAACCTGAAGCACGATTTCTGGGTTAGTGGAGTGTGTAACCTGAAGCGTATGTGACCTGAAGCATATGTAACCCGAGATACCACTGTATGTTTATTTTAAGTAATAAAGCACCGTTTTCCTGTGACATACCTCCAAAGGTGAGTGGCCTTGGTTAAGTTCAGACAAACTGGGGAAATGGGGATAATACACCTATACTACTGCACAGACAACACATGTGCACAGAGAAAGAGAAAAAGTGTGCAATAGTTCCCAACTGAAGACAAATTGCCTCTATACAATGGTTACTTTTACTTAGACCCAAAGCTATGTCCTGAACCCCTGACCTACTTTGCAGCAAGTCAGTACGCCAGGTCTCCAGTCCTGGCTCAATCCACATGTCGAGTGTCCAAAGCTCCTCAGAGATCCTGGAGCATCCAAGCTGCAGTCCATCAACATGGGCAGTTGAGCAGACACAGCACCTCAGCTCTGATGCTGATTGCAGCATCTGGGCTTGATGAGGCATGTGAGCCTCACCTGTTCCAATCCTACTCCACCTCCTCCCAGAGCTAGCGAGCCCCACCTGGCCAGCTAGGGAGCTGGGTTATGGGCTCTTGCCTGCCTCAGCTTCCTAGAGTGCCACTCCCACTGCTCCCTACACCTCAGAACCTGCCATGTTTGTGGAGACAGGGGCCCCTCTGGCTCTGCTGATGGGTCCTGCTGCTCTGGTTCCTGTGCACTGAACCCCATCCCCTTGTCATTTTCCGTCAGCCCATGAGTACTTCCTACACCAACCTCTCCTTCCCCATCCCCAGCTTGTCCTGGTGTGACCCAGTCCTGGCTACAACCCTTGCCAGGATCCTTTTCCTCCTGCCCATTGTCCTGCCAGTTCATGACAGGCTCCTTCTGCTTCAGAGAACAGCTGGGAAGATTGACTTGCAGTGCAATCCTGGGGAAGGGTCATAGCTCAGTAGGAGAGCATCTTCTTAGCCACTAGATGGTCCCAGATTCAATCCCTGACATCTCCAGGTAGGACTGGAAGAGAAGCCTGTCTGAGAACCAGAAACAGCTGCTGCCAGCCAGTGTAGACAATACCAAGCTAGGTGGACTAATGGTCTGACTTGGCATAAGGCAGCTTCCTAAGTTCCTATAGTTGTTTTCTCTTAAGACCCACTGGGGTTACTCACTAGCAAGTGTGCTTAGGATTGCACCCTTAACATGATTGCAGCCAGTTTTAAGATGCTGACCACTTGCCACTGTATAAAACTGTTGAGCCCTAATGTGCAAGACAATAATGGATTAGTGAGTCCCAAGCAGCAGATAGAGGCAAAGGCGCCCACCCCTGCAAATATGGGAACTGCATTTGAGTGGCATGTGGGCCACTTCTGAGAGCGCAGCAATGTAGTGCTCTGTTGGCTTCATCACCTGGCAAAATCCACATGGCCTTTTTTTGCCATCTCCCTACAAAGGGAACGAAACAATGAACAAGCGTGTCCATGAAATGTTTTCTGTTTTTGGACATATGTCCCCAAATATGAGCAAACAAGTGGCTATTCTACCCTAAAGGTAAAGGTAAAGGGACCCCTGACCATTAGGTCCAGTCGTGGCCGACTCTGGGGTTGCGGCGCTCATCTTGCTTTATTTGCCGAGGGAGTGTACAGCTTCCGGGTCATGTGGCCAGCATGACTAAGCCACTGCTACTCACTACCAAATTTGACTGGATTCCTTTCTAAACAACAAATAACCACAACCCTAGAAGTAAGTCCCTTTGTGTCAAATGGGGCTTACTCCCAAGTAAACGCACACAGGATTGCAGCCTATGCAAAGCAAACCCCTTATTTCTGTTATTTTGTCTATTGGATCAGTTTGTATGCACAGTTAAACATCTGCTAAGAATTTCATCCCTAGTGGCAGTACAGATGCCATTTATATCCCTGAGTCTGCCCAGTCTCCTTTAATGCCATTAATCACATTATTTCAATTAATGGAGCTGAACTAGCTGGCCTGGGCTAATGGGTTATTAATGAGATCATGTTAGATTTGGACGATCCCAAGCATCAGCTATATGAGTCTTCATCATTTCTGCACTGTGCCTCTTTCATTCCTTGAATCTCCTCAAGAATTGCAAAGGTTCCATTATGCTTTCCCATCACACCAGTCCTCTCAGTGATGCGCAGCTGTGCCTGGTATCAATTACAGACGGACTGGAGTCATATTTTATTTGTGATACTGTATGTTCTAAAGCAGGGGAGGGAATCAATGGTTGTTTATATTGCCATTCCTCAATCCCCTGCTTTAAAGTAATTCATGACAAGGCTGAAGCCATTCATTTTATTAAGCTGTTATTAGTGGCCAGAAATTATTCTGCTTCATTGATCCTGAGGTGAAGGAATTGCTACTCATTAATTTAGGGCCATATGTTTCAGATTTCAATTTTCCTTTGGAGACCAAATCCTTGCTGCTGTTGTTTCCTTAAAAAATAAGTACTGGAACAGACATTTTGCTTTGCTAAGGATTGGGTTCATTGTTATTTTCCTTCCTTTCATTTTAAAGATAACACGGTTGAGAAATTAAGAAAGAAGGAATTTTTCTAAATATAGAACAGGTTTGCCTGTTCTGTCAAATCTGAACATTCTGCTATTGCAAAAGCTTGCGTTGGTAGCAATTTTCTCTTTTACTTGCATCAGGCCTGGTTGCTTTTTGTTGTTGTCTTGGGGCAGGTGGGCCACTTCCTGGGGCTTGGTGGGCTGGATTCAGTTTGGGGAGGCACAGGTTAGCCCAATCTGAGATCATAGAATTGTTGAGTCGGAAGAGATCCCAAGAGCCATCTAGTCCAAGCCCCTATGATTCAGGAATCACAGCTGAAGAATATCTGATAGATGGCCATCCAAACCCTATTAAAAAACTTCCAATGAAGGAGAGTCTGCCACTTTCCAAGGTAGCCCATTCCACTGTCAAACAGCTTTTACCATCAGAAGGTTATTCCTAATGTTTAGTCGGAATTCTCTTCCTTGAATTTGAATCCATTGGTCCTGGTTGTACCCTCTGGAGCAGCAGGAAACAAGTTTGCTCCAACTTCTTTGTGACAGCCGTTCAGATATTTGAAGATGGCTATCATATCATCTTTCAGTCTTCTCTTCTCCAGGGTAAACATATTCAACTCCCTCAACTGTTCCTCATAAGACTTTAATTTTGACATCTACCATCTTGGTTGCCCTCCTCTGCACAACATTCCAGCTTCTCAATATCCCGTGATGCCTTAACTGGACAAATCTTAAACTGTGATGCCAAGAACTGGACAAAGTACTCCAGGTGGGGTAGAACAGAGTGGTACTATTACTTCTTTTGATATGGACACTTTATGATACTATATATCTGAAGTGCTTTGAACAATCAAGCTGTATAAATGCTAAACATTATTACTGACCAGGACTGCTTTAGATCTCTTTTTAATTTTGCAAAGTTTAAAAGGCAGTAGCACAAAACTTTAGTTCATGGGATAGTGACTTAGTAAACCTTAAAAAATCCTACAGGAGTGCCAAAAATTAAAGATGTAGCGCATTTGTATAAGCTATACATCATGCAGTGCAACAAATACATTGCACAATAAATTTAATACATTTTGTACTCAAAATGATGCATCACCTTCCAAATCAAATTTATCACCGCTTCAGTTTCACTTCATGTGCTGAATCAGAGTCGCCACCTACTTAATTAAAATCTTCACCTGTGGTTTGGTATCATGCTATAAATCAGGTCAAACCGAAATTAAACATGTTGCATATTAGAACCCATTCATCAGCTCATAAGTTAATTATAAAGCAAAATAAACCTTTATGAAGATGTTCCAAAAGAAAACTAGGCACACTTCCACATGGACAGAATGAGGGCCAAGTGCCCGTATCTGCTGAACATTGAAAAGCTGGATTCATGTTGTGTGTGTGATGCTATAAACACACAGCAAAGACTATTCTTGCGTTGGCAGTCACCTGGACTTGTGCAGATTATGACCACCAGCTTATGACAAGCAAAAGTTCTGTTTTGCGTGCCCTACAGAAATGAATGGGTGTTGTGCCAGGACCACAATGGTGTTTTTGCACAGCAACCTGTGCTCATTTCAATGGGATTTGCATGGGACCTTCTGGCTGAAGTGTGCTTCTTAAATTTGGTGCTTGATGTGCTTTAAGTATGACTAGTGTCATACATGCCTGTTGTAAACATGCTTCCTCTAGTGAAGCGATGGGGAACCTGTGGCCCTCCAGTTGTTGCTGGACTACAGTTCCCATTGTCCCTGAACATGGACCATGCTTCTTATGGCTGATGGAAGCTGAAGTTCAACAACAAGAACAGGAGGGGTACAGATTTCCCCATCTCTGATCTAGTGTCCCCTTGGACAAAATTCCTTCCTCCTAAAGCAGCAGGTCTGGCATTCCGAAGGGCAGCATGTGAAATGGGAACCACTGCTGTGCTGTCAGCCCAGCTGCAGAGGCACTGCTGCTTGGAGGGGCCAAGATAGGAAAGGGCAGAGTGGTGGTAAGGATGGAAGAGCACTGGGTTGGTGGCAGAAGTGAGTGAAGATGTGTGTCCCCCCATCCCTCCTTGTGCTTCCCCCCTCCTTTCCTTCCATTCTGCCCCACCTCATCCCTGTGAGCAGAAATGCTGCTGCAGCCAGGAGGATGGTGCAGCAATGGTGCCTCATCTCATATGCTCTGAGTGAGCATTCATAAGCACACTCAAGTAGATAGCCTGCTGTTAGGTAGAATGAGGAAGGTGCCGCAGGCAGCTGGTTTTGGGTTGTCATGGAACAGTAGCAAGTTGTTAGCTATTTAGTTAGGTGTGTCCCCCCCCCTATTATTTTTATTATTGCCAGGAGAGGAAGAGACTGTTTTGTGCTTTTCTGCCTCAGGTCTCAAAATAACTTGACCAACCACGACTGGTGTATGTGTCGTACTGTATGCTGATTTGCCTCAGATAGTAAAAACACCTTGGGCTGGTTCTGACAATGTACTTGCCAGTTTCTCTCAGTTTCCTCATTTTTTCATTCTTATGTTCAATTCTCCACTTTGAGACTGTTTGTTTGCCTGTTTTAAAGTCCTTATGGAGATTCACCAGCATTTTAGCATGATTTCCCCCCCTAATATACACACGCTTATATGCAATTTTGCCTGATCTACACATTTTTGAAAAGCAGTCTTTCCTAATCTGATGAATTTTTTAAAATGTTATTTTTGTGGGATATATTCAGTCTCATATAGCCGACATGCTTAACTCTAATTCATGCATGAAGAGGTTAAGACCATATAGTAAGAAGCCCTTCTAGGTCATACCCTCTCACCTTGAGAGAAATGGTACCAAACTCTTTGTTCTAAGTTTTTCCACCATGTGAACCAGTAAGGATGTCTAAGTTGGATGCTCCAAGCTTAGACTGTCTGGCTTTAGCAAGCCATCTAATTTAGAAACATTTACCATTTTGAAACTAAGTTAAACTGCTTGTCTTTTTTTGCTGCTGTATGGAAAAGCATATTAATCTGACCTTTGAATAATTTGTAAGTAAACCATTTATGGTTCTATGCTAAGGGAAGTGGGAATTTTTGAAAGCAACTTAGAAGGGGATGTTTTAAAGGTCTAACAGCCTATATTTCCATGCTTTATATTGCTGCTTGTTTTGTGATTTTAAATCTCTACCGAGGCTCTCTCACCAAAGAATACTTGCCCCAAACCTGGATCTAGGCACCCAGGGATTCCCCCCCCCCCTTTTATTATACCACTACTATTTCCCTTTTATCAAAACCAAACATTTTTACAAATATATGCATTTTTATGCACCCTTTACATCAAGTTATGTAGTTTTGCACACATTACTTGGCTGGGTAACTGTGTTCCAAATCTGGAATGATGGCCGTGTTTTGTTTCTGAAAGTGCAATTAGCTAGGTTCACCCTGAAATGCAAACTGAATTTCTCCTCCATCCCTACGTCAGTTTGCATCTGCATGCCAAATTATTATGGGGCCTGGTTTTCCTCCACAAGCCTTTTCCCTTGATGCACATCTTACAGGGCTTTTAGACTGAATCTGTCAAGTGAGAGGCCATTCACTCTCCCATTCCAAAGAAGAACTTAGAAATAGGATTTTGTAAGCTCTCTCTCTCTCTCTTTACCTAGCCAAGCCATGCTGCTTTCGTATTATCTGCCTTTTAATCTCACCTCCTCAATTCTAATTCAATTAGATCCTGACAGCTAGCAGATGACATAACTTCTATTTAATTAGCACTCCACCCCACAACGTCCTGTTCATCAATATTTCTCTCACACAGACATGGCTTCTTACAGTTTTCCCTGATGATTCTTTCCATGGTTAGATACAAAGAGCATCCTTCTGACACCACATCCATCAGGGAGGAAAACAGAGACAACAAGAAGAGCCGAAATGAGATCTCACACAAATGGGATTGCAATTTTGTGATTTGATGGAGTGAGGGAAAATCTGGTACAGGTCAGGAGACAGGGCCACAGGGGGAAGTATGGGTGAGAGACCACGCCCGCAGTTGCCAATTGCCACATCTCCACACTGCTCTGCTACTGTCACCCACATTGTACCAGTGGTACAAGAGGCTAGTTTCTACACACACCTACACACCCCTAAGCACCATTTATCCAGAGGCATTACCGGAGGACACATTCCAGCCAGGCAAAAACACTCCGGATGTGAAGCAGGGGGCCATGACATGACATGCAGGGCTGAGATCAAGAGCCCTGTGCCCCAGTACAGTGGGTATATATGTAGCTACAGTGGTATATATGCAGGCCCACTGGGCTGGTAGGAAATTGCCCAGAGGCTTAGTTGCCAGTTGTGAGAGGGGTGGATGGAGAAGGAAAGATGCCTTTCCTCCCCTTTCACATGTGTGAATCGCACACTCACGTGAAACTAGCAGAAGTTGTTTGCATGTGCCTCGTTTAAAGGACCTAAATTGCTTTTGTTGAGGTACCAAAGTGCACAACAAGCGGTGAGAAGTTACAAGGAGCGGGTGAGGGGGTGGCCAGGCACTGTGGTAGGCCACAAAGGCATGGCTAGTGGGTTACATTTAGCTTCGCAGGACACAAATGGGGGAGGCCTGATTTTTTTAGAAAGTATGAACATAGAACAGTGCTATTTTTCTAGGAAAAGAGGAGCCAGAACTCACCATGAACGCCTCCCTTGTTCTCTTAGAATGGCAATGGTGCCCACCTGAGAGGTGCCGGAACTGAGTTCCCCCAAGTTCTTGGGGGGGGGGAGCCCCGACATAGAGACTCCGGAAGGCACAGAGCTGTCTAGCCAGTTCTAAGCTGCAGCTTCCGCTCATGGTAAATGAGTTGGGCCAATCCATTGATTACAAGCAGGGAGTGAAGATCAGTGGTTTAGGCGGCGAGTCTGTGTGCAAAGTGCCAAATTCAGTGGCTGTTTATACACCTAAGTCGGGGGAGATTGCTGAGGGAAGGGAAGTGGGGACAGAATTTTGCCCTTGCTTTCTAGCAACTGTCTCATAAGCAAGCAAGCAATTAGACAAAACCTTAGCCAAATGGAATCTTCCTCCCAGGTTGTTGTTATTGTTATTAATTACCTCCCCTTCACCCTAAGATCCCAGGACAGGTTACAATCTTAAAACATAATGCTGAAAACAGTAATAAGCTGGCTTCTTAAAATAAACACCTCAAGTGTCAGAAGTCAGGATAAATATGTGTGTCTTCCATAACCAGAAGCTGTATAATTAAGGTGGTAGATGCACATCTATGATATTTGCAACCTTAGGCCTAACATCATAGCAGTCCAGCACAGCTGTGGGAAACCTTTGGGCCTCCAGATACTGCTCAACTACAATTCCCATCAGCCCCAGCAAGTATCCAATGGTCAGGGCCAATGGGAGTTATAGTTCAGCAACACCTGAAGGGCCAGAGGTTCCACACACTTAGTCTAGTGCTTAGAAGTCTGCTCCAGTAATCCTGATTCTATATTTTGCATTAGTCTTGAAACTACAAGAAATATTTCAACCTGAGTTTTGCTGTCGCAGAGAAAGTCTCCTGACCGGCTTGACCTGTCTGGCAGCCATGAGAGTTTTCTTGTAGGCATAAATCTGCATTTCTGCTATACTATTTTCAGTAAAACTAGCCTTTTTACAATGTTTTTCTGTGCCCATGAAGCACACCACAGTCGCTTGGTCAGTAGCTGTGGCCTGCCTGCCCTTATGCTCACTCTTTGTAGCAACTGGAGCATATTGTCAATTGATATATGACTGAAGACTGACCTCTGCAGACCTAGGAGGAGGCAGCTGTACTGTTTCTCAGGCTGAAAGTAGCCTGGGCTGATTGGAGCCATTGCTAGTTGCCCCCCTAAGTGAGTTATTTTGCAAGCATTGTTTGCAGTTCTGCCATTAAAATTCATCGAACTACAAAAATCAATTACTCTGGGACATTTCATAGATTATAAACATGAATGATGATATCTTCATAATTAATTATTATAAGAGAGCAGCTTTAATAGTTTTCTTCCTTGTGGTTGGCTTGATTCCTAATCTACAATGGTTCCTGCTGGTGAACTGCAAAAGGTAAATTGGGTTGTCTTACTACTACCCTTGGGGTATCTAGCTGGGGACTGCAATTTGAATCCTCTAATATTGTTTTGAACTTTTTGTGCCCATTTTCCCAGTAAGGCAGGGATAGGGAATCTCTGGCCCTCTAGATCTTGCTGGACTACAACTCCTGTCAGCTCTATCCAGCATGGTCAGTGGTCAGGGATGATAGAAACTGTAGTCCAACAATATCTGGAGGACCTCAGGATCCCTATCCCTGCAGTAAGGATATGAAATGCATATGCAGCAATGTTCATGGGTCAAAGACATTGAAAGAAAATGAAGGTCCCATTAGGGTAGAATACAGTATGTGTTTTGTGCCAGAAAGTCCCAAACATTTATTGTTTAGTCGTGTCCAACTTTTCGTGACCCCATGGACCAGAGCATGCCAGGCACTCCTGTCTTCCACTGCCTCCTGCAGTTTGGTCAAACTCATGTTTGTAGCTTTGAGAACACTGTCCAGCCATCTCGTCCTCTGTCGTCCCCTTCTCCTTGTGCCCTCAATCTTTTCCAACATCAGGGTCTTTTCCAGGGAGTCTTCTCTTCTCATGAGGTGGCCAAAGTATTGGAGTCTCAGCTTCAGGATCTGTCCTTCCAGTGAGCATTCAGGGCTGATTTCCTTAAGAATGGATAGGTTTGATCTTCTTGCAGTCCATGGGACTCTCAACAGTATCCTCCAGCACCATAATTCAAAAGCATCAATTCTTCGGCAATCAGCCTTCTTTATGGTCCAGCTCTCACTTCCATACATCACTACTGGGAAAACCATAGCTTTAACTATATGGACCTTTGTCGGCAAGGTGATGTCTCTGCTTTTTAAGATGCTGTCTAGGTTTGTCATTGCTTTTCTCCCAAGAAGCAGGCATCTTTTAATTTTGTGACTGCTGTCACCATCTGCAGTGATCATGGAGCCCAAGAAAGTAAAATTTCTCACTGCCTCCATTTCTTCCCTTTCTATTTGCCAGGAGGTGATGGGACCAGTGGCCATGATCTTAGTTTTTTTGATGTTGAGCTTCAGACCATATTTTGCGCTCTGCTCTTTCACCCTCATTAAAAGGTTCTTTAATTCCTCCTCACTTTCTGCCATCAAGGTTGTGTCATCTGCATATCTGAGGTTGTTGATATTTCTTCCGTCAATCCTTCATGGATCACTGCCTTGTCATGGCAAAGGGGCTTGAATAACTCAGAGAAGTTATGAGCATAGTGCAGGGCCACCCAAGACGGACAGGTCATAGTGGAAAGTTTTGACCAAATGTGATCCACCTGGAACAGGAACCAGCAAGCCACTCCAGTATCCCTGCCAAGAAAACTGCATGGACAAAGACAACAGGCATATAAAACATTTATACTGGACCTCTAAGGCCCCACACAGACATTTAGGCTTGTAACAAGAAGTTTACACTTCCAAGGCAAAGGCTATAGCTTAGGAGCATGGAAGCCTAGATTTTTGCAGATGACATCTTCAAATCTCACACATGATGCAGTGGGAGCAGTAGACAGACGCAGAAGAAACATGCAGATTGGGCAAATCACACACTCATCTGTATGCAAGATTGCTGCTGCCCCACAATATAGTGTTTGAATCATGCTGTTGGTGCTCTGAATCAAAATGTCTGAACTGGTGAATGTGAGTGAATGTCATAAAGTTTTTCAGTGGTGCTCCATACCTACTCTTCCTCCATCCACCTTCACAGCTGCCCCCTCCTGTTAAGTAACAGTCATATCAGTGGATTGAACATTATTTTCAGCAGAAGGGGGAAATAATAGTTGCTGGCATTTTTAATAGAAAGGATTACTTTTTGGTTTTGGAGATCCTCTGGAATTTCATGACTCTGCTGTCTGCAAAACCATAGCTCAGTGCACACGTAGTGCATGTTTTCTGTGCAGAAGATGCAATGTTAAATCCATGGCAGCTCTGGTTAAAAGGTTCAATCTGCCCTTAATGGGAAAGATCACTGCCTGGGGCTTTAGAAAATCACTGCTAATCATTAGACACTACTGCACTCGATGCACAAATAATTTAGACCTGGTATAAGGAAAGATTGCCATGTTCCAAAACCAAGATTTCTTCCTTAACTTGAGCATGTTTGTATATTTGGGCTAGGCATTACCTAGTAAATGTTCCCTGAGGCTCTGAGTGGAGTCCTCTACCTAAACTATGCCTTTTAAAAATTATTTATCATTTGTGTTGCACTTTTCACTGATTTTTTTTTTAATCTTCTTTGTTTAGCCTTGCAATAGCTCTGTGAAAAAGGTTAAGAGATAATACTTTGCCCAAGGCACAAGGCCAAAGACTGAACTGCATGACTGAGTAGAGTTCTGCATTTACCCCTCTCGACTCTATAGCTCTCAAAGAAGCCAGCTTTTCCAAAGAAATAGCAGCTCAGAAAGGGAATTGGAGATTTTTTTCAAAATGGATGTGATATCTTGGCTATGTCCTGGGGAGGTGTTGGGTGTCCACAGAATGTCACATTTTATTTCCATCGCCTGTCCACAGAGTGTCACTTTGCAACTAGACACGCAGGACTTGACTGCCTATGACAAAATGACATTTTAAGTGAGATCATTGCTAATTGCAGCTGTAGCCGTCAATAAGATTAAAATCCCAAACTCAGGGAGAAGAAAAGGCGAGCCCGTTAATTCATTTTGTACAATGTTTGCAAACTGTCACATCAATAACGCATAATAAGAAAAGCCTGCCCCAAAGTAGTAGGCTCAGTGCACACACAACACAATGAGCCACTATATGGCCCCCTTGCCATTACCAGTGGCACATTTATTATCATAAAGAGCGGAAAAACAAACTTCCTGGCTGAAAAGCAAGATCAATTTGTACTCAAGCCACTATGTTGGATTTTAAGTGCTGTAATTAAAATGAAGGGCAGATGTTCCTCAAAAGCAACGGCAGACATATAGCCTTGTCATAATGAGGATGTTCTTGCAAGGCTGGCTGTGCAGCCCAACAGCATCGCCATCACTTCTTATTCGTGTGCTCTTTGGACTCTTGGTTCCCCTTTAGGCAGAGAGACAAAGGAGCCAGGTGGCAGATGCTGATGCAGGGGATTAACAAGTGTGCTTCATCCAGCACCAGCCCACCCATGAGGCAAGGTGAGGTGACTCAGGCAGCAGGACCCACAGGGGCAGCAGATCTGTTCTGTATTCCCAAACTCTTTTCTTTGTTTGTAATCTCAGTCTTGATCCCCCTTTCTCTCTGCAGCTGTTATTGGTGTGTGTATGTGAGGGGGTGGATGAGGAGAACAGGACAATGCACATTATGCATAGTCATCCATTTAATGTCATTTTAAATTTGACCCTAAGCAAAATCTTACTTGTATGGTTAGGGGAAAGGGGGGGGGGATTAATAAAAGCTAGTGCATGGATTGCAGAAGTTTAACTCAGTGGGGGTTTTCCTTTTTTTAATCCCAATCTCTTTGGAATTGTATAAATACCTTATGTACCAGCCAAATTGGCTCATCAAATCAGTTTATCAGGGGAACCTAATTTAATCTTGCTATTTGATGAAAAGGGTGTCTTTGCGGAGCAGCAAGGCTTTTAATGATTTACTCAGCTTATCCTGTTTAAAGCACCATGAATGTAGTTCGACAGACCTCGAGGGAGCCATAATGGAAAACCATGACGGAGAAGATGGAGGTGTCAGCCCGTTGACAGCTGTATCTGGGAGAAGCTGCAGGAGGAGCCCGGAACAACCGAGGAGAGTGGAGAAATGAAATAAGCATGGGGGCCAATGTCACCATTGGTAACAGACAGGTGAGACTAGCAAATCTACAATACAAACTTTTGTGTAACATGAATACTCAACCAGCAAAACAGTGATTCTAAATGCTTCTATGTGGTGGTCACATTCCACCAGTTGTATTAGAGGAAATGCAACACAGTACACCTAATGCGACTGTACCAGAGAGACTGACAGGATGCTATGTGTTCTTTATATTGCAAAGGAGGAATGAAGAAGGATCTGATGAACTGAACATAAGGATAGGCATGATGCAAACAGCTGTATTAGCGCATGGTTCCAAACTGATAGTTGTGAGCCCTGGCAAATATTTCTTAAGGTGATACATTTTTATGTGTATCTAGTCACTGGGACTTCATGAGCCACCCTAGCAGTGCAACCCTGTACCCTGAAACTGACCCAGAAATAGGGCAATAAAAATGAAGAACAGGGAAAAATTCAAATCAGTTTGCATTTCAAGCCAAATTTATCAGATCTGCACTTTCTGAAACAGCATGAGTACTGAAACACAGCCATCCTTCAAAATTCATACTCTCCCAAATTTCATGATGTAATTCTCCAACCAACCAACCAACCAACCAACCAACCAACCAACCCATGTTTACAAAAATGCATATTTTAAGGGGAAATGTGCGCATTTTCTACCAATGAAATATGCTAAACCAAGAGGGTAAGTGTGCATGTAAATAGAATCTGCAAACAAGGCAGGAACCCTGAAAACTCCTCTGGTATCTGCTCAGCTGACATCATGATGGCTTCTGATGTGAATGTAGGGAGTGGAATGTAGGGAGTGACGGACGGACAACAAGCTGGCTCCTGCAGCACCTGTTTTACAAAGAGGTCAGTGCAAATCCATTGCTTGCTGCTGCTTAGAAATCTTTCTTGCCAAATTGCTTAGAATTCTCATGAATGGCAGAGAGAGGGTTATGTGTGTGTGTTGGTAATATCTAATGTCTTCCAGTATTTAATTATATTCTCAGCTTTACAGTCTCATTTTCTCTCAGTTTAATGCGCCACAGTGAATTTGACCTGCTAACAGCTGGTATACCTCCATTTTCCAGGTCAAGCTGCTCTTCCAAAAATGGAGGTATCTTTGGGGGTTTTCAGCTTATTTCTTTTGTGTTTGTGATCTAAACGATACCATTGTAATTTTAACTGTACTCTTTCCGGACAGCACAGAAATGCTAAAAAAAAAAACACACCCCAACACTTCCAACTTATTTCTGCACCTTTAAAGAGCAGCATTCAATGAAAACTTTTCATTTCTGCACACCTGAACACTAGCAAAGATGCTTTTAAAAGGCAGACTGACTAGAAACAAAGATGGAAGTACTATGTTTATTATATGGTGGTGATGTGTAAAAAAGGACCTTCTCTGTGGCAGTGTCCCTATTATGGAATGTGTCACCTCTCTGAAGTATGGTTGGTGCTGACTTTTTAATTTTTACTGTCAGATTAAAACTCACCTGTTTACTCAGGTATTCATGGAATATTAGCGGCACATTTATTTTGAAGATTGAAGCCTTTCAAACAGACCTACAACCTTCCTTTCAACTTGCTTTACTTGGAATAACAATTGTGCATAAAGAACTTTTAACATTCTTCCTTGGGTTGGCATGTACGGAAATAGCTGTGTGATGGCACACTGCCTTGGGCGTGAACACTGAAGCATGGTACTCAAAGCATGGACAATAGCTCTGGCTGTAAAGCTGATGTGCCAGATTCATGTGACCAAAGGGAATTCTAACCCCCACCCTACCCCAATCTTTTCCATAATGTGTGGCAACCATTTTGGGACTATGTGTGTCTAAAAGATTTTGTTTATAACCCCCCGAGATCTCATGGAAATATGTGGAAAGATTTTTTTGGACCAAACTGTAATAATTTGATTTGATATTTTTAAGCAATGTGGCTGATGTGTTTTGAGTTAGGTTGTTTTATGTGCGATGTGGAAAATGAAAATCAATGAAATCTTTTTATTTATTTTCAGAATGAAGCCTGTCTATTCTTTTGAAGTTATTTACTGTGGGTTTATTAAATCCCTGCTGATATATACAATGGTTTGGAATTTGATGTATTAATGGTTTGAAGTTCAAGCATTTCATTTTGCTATACCCCTCCCTGGGATAATTCTTTGATGAAAGGTGGGTTGGAAGTATTGAAAAATAAACAAATATTGTGTTGAATAAATGTAAACTGAATCAGATTTCTTCCCCACTCCGACTGAGGCTTTAATCAATGAGTGAATGTGGGGAAAGGATCTCTAAGCTGCAGGTGTTTATTTGCAGGCAGAGTCTGCTTATATTTACTGGATGGAAAGGGAAGAGTAGAAGCCACAGCAGTTCTGATTTGAAGGCCCTTGGGGGAGACCAGGGGTGGGATTTGCCTAAGGAGTCTGGTCAGTGTGAGCCCTGCATATGAGGGCTTCTGCTTGCAAAATGGAACTGTCCCTTTCCTCTCTCTGTGCCTCCTGGAGCCCTGAAATTGGCTCTGGGGGAGGGGAGTCAGGAGAACCCCGAGAACGGTGAATGGAGGGAGAAAAGGTGGGATTGTAATTCTGTCTGGCAAATTGCAATGCTTGTGTTGATGGGATGCTCACTACTGAACGACACTGAATTCCACTAATGCTCTAATGCTAACAGGTCTTGCAGGATCTCTAATCCAGATCTTTGACATTTTTGAAGGCGGGGTGGTAGACGATCACTGACCTTACAGACGTTGCTGGACTCCCATCATCCCTGACCACTGACTGACCATGCTGGTTGGAGCTGATAGGAATTGGAGTCCAGGAACATTCAGAGGGCCACAGGTTCGTCACTTCTGTATAGCTAACCCTGATGACTCTGAAACAGGGAACATACAGCAATTTGTGGCAGTGATCACGCTGCATTGTGAAACTGGGCTTTTTAAGGGTTTTGAATCTCATCAATGAGCAGGATAAGATGTTGAGTTGTTGTTTTTAAACCTCTTATTGTCTCTTCTACCACTTTTTGCAGATATCTATTGGCAAAATCTGAGACAGGGGGTATATTTGGCAATATGAATGGAAAATAAAAAGTCATGTTGCATGTAAAATGGCTCTTTTATGATATTGGAACTGGATTCCTTTAATTAAAGCTCTGCGTGTGCGACAATCTGTGCTCCCTGACTGATTCTGGCTCCCTCTGCCCCCCCCCTTGTAATTTGATTGTTGTTGTTGCTTTTAGCGAAGGAAGAGCTTTTGGAAATTATGTGGTTTTAAAGAGTATCTCATTGGGCAGTGGCATTGCCTTCTGCAGATAAACCTTTTATTTTACAACAAAATAAAAGTTCCCAATAATTTTCATTCATCAGGTGCCATGTGTGTTCCAAAAGCCAAGTACCCAAATTGAAGGCTTATAAAAATTTAAATGCTCCAGTAATTTAAAATCATGTCTGCTAGTGCTAACCAGTGCTGGAATTCATCTGTTTCTTCAGGCATGGGATTTGGGATGAGTGGGTAAGAGGCCTATTTTCTATGTGTGCTTCAATTTGGAAGCAGCTCATGGAAGCATCACACTCGTGCAGTTCAGCTGTTGCAGAGCTAATTTGCAATGTGTCATAAAACAGAATTAGGAAAAGCAAACAAATTTCTTGAAGAGCAAAGAATGTGCTCCAGTAATCCCCAAACATAATGGGCATAAACAGAGAAAATGGAAAACAAGTGAAACTTCACTTGTGGGTAGCCAGAAGCAAACAAGAGCACAGGGCTCCTGAACATTTAATAGTCATGTTGAAAAGGAAATCTCAGCATGTGTAGTTTTCAGTGTGCAATTTATGGGCTAATTCCGTTGGTGTTAAAAGTCAACTTGCCAAGAGTGGGATGCAAGCAAGCAGGTGGAGTGGCATGATCCTTCAGTGAGATAGCATGTATGTTTATTGGCTATATAGTTGTGAGGGGTTTTTTCTCTTAATGCTTTGTTGAATGTCTCTGTTTTGTACACATGAAGTAAGGGAGGACTTGTTCACACTTCCATTTGTCCTGTGCCTAGAAAGCAGAGGGTTGTTGTTGCTTTCTAGGCATGGTTTTCTGTTTGCCCCACCACATTCCCTGGGGAAGCCCATTCTGTTGTTGTTGTTGTTATTAAAATTTGCATACCATCCTTCATCTGAAGATCACAGGGCAGTTCACAACACAAAAACATAAAATGAGAACCCAAAATACATAATAAAACAGAAACAGACCAACAAAGGCCTAGTCCTAGAGAAATGTTTTCGCCTGGTGCCTAAGGATATGTCATGAAGGCACCAGGTGAGTCTGCCTGAGAAGAACATTCTGCAAACAGGAAACCAGCATAGGCCCACATTTAAAAGCCCTTTGAGCATTTGGGGTCCCCCCTCAGAGTTTTCCCCATGAAAACCCACTCTTTATCGCACAGTTGGAGCAAACATCAACTCAGGCTTTAAGTGGATTGCCATTTAAAGAAGAAGAAGCTTAAAGAAAATGGTTGTTTGTTTGTTTGTTTGTTTGTTTGTTTGTTTCAGCCGAAACTCATCAGAACTGAGTTCCGGCACCTCTCTGGTGGGCGCCATTGCCTTTATAAGGGAAAAAGGGAGGTGTTCACGGTTAGTTCCAGCACCTCTATTTCTAGAAAAATAGAGCTAAGAACTTCCATCAGCTGAACTTAACCTCTAGCTGAACAAACTGACTCCTTCTCTTAAGATTCTATTCATCTCAAAGATACAGTCACATACATCATCATGTGGTGTGTGTGAAAAGGGGGCTGAAGAATAGGATCGAGGCAGTGGCATGGAGATGGGGCTAGTCTGGATGCAAGGGAGAGTTGAAAAAAGGAAGGAGGAGGCAGGGAAAAGGGCTGATGGTGAAAATTAGAATTGCAAAAAAGAGGGAGTAGGAAGCATGGAAATAAGGGTGAAGATGAAAGCAAGGGTACAAAAGGGAGTGCTGAATAGGAGGGAATGGTGGTTTCATAGTTGAGTAGGAGATGAAAAGGGTGCTGAGTAGTTGCAATGCATGGGAAGAGGAAGATGCAGGGGGTTTCCATGGGGGTGGTCTGTCTGTAAGTGGGTATTGCACAAAAGGAGGGAGAAGGGTATAGGCAGGGATACAAGGGTGAAGGTGTAAATGGTGGTGCTGTAGAATAGAAAAGTAGCTTAAAATATATTGGGAAGGTGAAAGGGTGTTTAGTAGTTGCATGGGGTAGGAAGGGGAAGCACTGGGTGGTTAATGTGGGGGGAGTAGTGATGGGGTTAGCAAGTAAAGAGAAGCCGGCAGAGCCCTACCCACCACCAGTATTTTTCAAAAGGTAGCAGGGAGAGAGCAATTCCTATCCATCTAGGATAGGCATAAGAGCTGGGCCAATAATTATGAGGCTATAACTTTCAAGCACCAAAATATCTCATGCCTGTACAAGCTGAGAAATTGGACAATTATATTACAAGCCTCCTGGAAGTTGCACTTCTCGACATTGCAAAGAAATAGATGCATCTCTGATTAATTCTCTTACAAGAGCCAAAAGCATCATTTATGCTCTTATCTGCCTTCCTCTGAGCCTGAAGAACAGTAAGAGATAAGAAGATACATATTTTTTTCTTATTTTTTTGCACAAACATGTAAACCTTGGTGCTCTTGTGCCCCAACTTTTAACATATCCTGATCCAGCAATTGTTTATGGGTTTTGAAGCTTGTTAGAGATGCATCCTCCAGATACTTTCATCCTCAATAACTTCTCAATTTAGATCTGTTGTGCACACTGATCATGTTCCTTCAGTGAAGTGAATGGGGAAGCTTGCAAATGCAAAAGCTTTGCGTATACATCAGAGCAGAAGTGGAATTCTGGAGAGGCTATGCAAGTGTTTCTACTGAAAGCAATTACTATTACTCAACTTCCACATAACCACTACGATCCATATATTTGTGTTGATGGATCTTCATAGCATTATTTGTTATTTGTTTCCTGCCGTGTCTCATAAGACAGCTTACTTGGGGCTTATCACAGCAACCCTGTGCGGTAGGATAGACTGAGAGTTTGTGTCTAACCCAAATCTAGCCAATATACTTCACTGACTCACTAGGGATCTGAATTCAGGTCTCTCTAGTCCAAGAGTCACTGTGTGAGTGACAATTTGCTGTAATAAAAGGAACAGATGGATAAAAAGTTACACACGGCTTGCATGCCATTCTCTATGTGGAAATGTTTTCTGCTCAGAAAAATTGTCACATTTTAAAGAGCTTATTACTTGAATAGCGATATTCTTAAGCAACAGTCTATGATCACTTGATCCACGTACAGTAAAACATACAAAATCAAAGCACTCTTCTGGCCAAGTCACTAGAGCTTAGCGAGGAGAGCATACAAATACCTCAATCCACAGCCTTAGACTATCTGGAAAGTCTTACAGGCATATGCTCCATGAGAGGATAATTCGAAGAAACACAGCTTTGCAAAATGTTGGATTATGAAACAAACCAAACATTACTTTAATATTGTGATAAGGAACCAGATTTGTTTTAACAGCACTAACACCAACACTGAGGTGTAGCACTTTTTTCTGGGGCTGCTCCAGGGTATGATGTACCAGCACCATTTTTCTCCAGATGTTAAAAGTGTGGCACTGTAACAACTTCGTTGTGACTAATGGCACCTTTTTTTCTTTAAAAAAAAAAAAAGCACAGCTGAGGTGTATGTGCTGATTTTCATTGGAACTACAGCACTCAGAGTGGTGAGACTCAGTTTAGCATCGTGCCTGGTAGTTAGTATTAGGTGGAGAAAAACAACTTCCTCTTAATGCCAGTTGCCACATTTTGGGGTGGTGTTCTACTATATTGTACTCAGAGTAGACCTACTGAAAATAATGAACCTAACTTAGTCATGCGCATTAATTTCAGTGGGACTACACACTGAGTAAAACTTAGTTGAAAACCATTCCAGGTCCCAACAGAAACAGCAGTGCCAACACCTCCCACATTAGTGTTAGAACTTTGTTTTGTTTTAAAGATCAGGTTGAAGATTCCATGAGGAGAGCTGCTGAAAGAGGGGCTCTTGGGGGTAGAGTGGGGTTCGGTCAGGGATACATAGGTAAGCAAGCTTCATAAACCACTCTGGATTGTAACCTATTGCTTTTGTCTGCCTGTAATAGCATGTTGGCACAGAAATGGAACTGAGCAGGAAGGGTGAATTATAACATACTTGATCACACACACCCCTTACATTTTATCCATTGATGCATTTCTTGAATATTTTTTTATGCATTACTTGTGTGCTCTCCAGGTTGCTTCACTCATTCATTTCTTCAGAACTTTGCAAATAAACACGACCTATTGTTTGAGATGATGGTCACTCACCACATTGTGTACATTTGAGAATAACTACTCCAACTGCTTGGTGGGGCTGGAAGGAATGGGCATATTTGAAACCGCTTTGCATCTATTTTTAATGCTTTGTGTCCAAGGAGTTTGTTCACATTTATTCAGCCGACTTTAAAAGAGCCTATTTTGCCCTTTCCCCTGAATATAATATATTTTGTGAGATGCCATCATGAAAAATAAATCCATTTCCTCCACATCTTGTTAAAAGAGAAAGGCCACAAAATCCCATGCCAGTGTCCACAGCCGCCTTTATAGCTCTGCTTTCTTGGTAACAAGCCCAATCATATTTTTACTGTTTGACGTCCCTTGTTGGTCCTCTCTGGCAAGGAGTTCTTCTGGGTCCATGCTGGTGTAAAAATATCCCATGATGGAGAAAATAATAAACACGATAAAGAGCAGTGCAGCAAAGAGGACAAACTCGAGCCACTGGAGAAAGAAGAGGGTTTTGGAAAAAACAAAAAAATTAATATTTATTTGCCAACAACACTTACATATTGATCTTCTTCCAACTGTACAGAAGCTTAGTCAAAGTATTTCACTTCTAGTTACCAGCTGCATATGGCACCTGGAAGTGATAGAGGAGCAGAACTTTGCAAATCACTCTGACAGGGCCAAACTAGATGCAATTTATAGGACACAATTTGGTCTTTTTGCTTTAACCAATAGCTGGTGTGCCTCCTTCCCCCAAACACCAAGCCTCAATGGGACTGTGACATGGGGGCTAGGGATGGCGTCATCCCTTTGCATGCGGCCCCATTGCAGTACTGATCTGGATTAGGGGTCCTGCACTGAATACTTACATTGGAGAAAAGCTCCAGTTTGCTCCGGTTTCCAAAATGGCTCAGGAATGTGAGCATGGAAATCCTTCGGAAGACCATATAGCTAAACTGCTGCTCTTTTCAGTGCATGTGTGGCATGGGGGAAAAAAACCTGTGTGATAACCCAATTTTTCAAAATCCACATTGTGTTTTATTTGGGGAATATTTAGGGAGGCTAAAAACAGGGATGTGCTATCCTGAAGGGCAGAGTTTTGGCATTTTGGCCTCTGAGGGGAGTTACTGGATATTACGATAAGTTCACCGGTTCTCATGACCACAGCAAAATGTCGCTGTGTGTATGTGTGTTTGGGAGAGGACTGAGATAACATGAACAGCTGTAGTTGCAGATGTACCATAAGGGGCAGAAGTCCAGGTTCCCACTCAGCAGAATGAGCTGGATGGCCACAAAATGCAGTAGAGCTGGCTCAGCATATTTTGCACTAAGTGCAGTAATACACATTACCAACTAAGTAGCCCCACCCCCAACCCACCATTATGTCCAAAGTTTAAAAACACTTAATTGCACACAGGAGTTCTTCTGTGCAATAAAAGACAGTCATATGCTGGAAAATGAGACTAAATACACACATTTAAAGCATACACACACCACTAAAGGTTCCTTGGAACTGTGGTTTTTTAAGGGTGCTGGGAATTATAGCTCTGTGAGGAGTGAACTACAATTCACAGGACTTTTGGGGTGGGGCAAGTGCTTTAAATGAATGGTTTGTAGCCTTAGCGTGCATGAACTTGATATTGTCATATAGAAGCAAGGTCATGCATCATGTGAGCTGACAGGTAGAGTCAAATGAATCTAGTTTAATTAGTTTTCTTATTCCCCCCCAATGTCCTTCCTGTGAACATTTTCCAGCAATATACATCTATTGTTACTGGTACAGATTGGAACAACACATGTGCTCAGCTAAATGCCCTGGCATTAATTTTTTTTTTGGTGTGTGTATGTTATTAATGTTGGTTTCTGCTTCCTTCACTGAGCAGCGAAGTGCTTGTCACAAGACAATGTTTACATTCCACAGTCAAGTGCTGTTGGGTTTTCTCACGGGAAAGGAGACTGGATGTGACGTACACTGGTTTCCTGTTTTTCACTGTTCTTTGCAGTTCAGTGTGATTCTCTCCGTGCTTTAGAGGAGAGAGGATGCCTTTCTCTGCTCCGGCAGAGGGAAGATGTTTTTCTGTAAATTACCAGCTTTGAAGTGTAAATAAAGTTAATATAGAGCATGTTGGCACGTACTTTTCATCATTCCGCTGTGCACTGGACACTGCTTATCTCCAACATTTGGTTCCGGGCCCAGGAAAACGCAGTGTTTTGAGAATGGACTCCAGAAGTCGGGCTCCTGGCAAAGGAACAAAGGAGCAAAGAATTGGAGTGCCGGCAAAGGATCGGAATGCAGAGGGCCGGAGCGGACGATATCTCTGCGCGTCAAGATGATTTGATGAGGTATGTGCTACAGCTCCGGGCAGCCTGCCAGATTCTAATTAATGGCTTTATGGCTGGACTTTGAACTTTTATAGCCGGTTTTGCCGTGGTACAGGCAAAAGGCTAGAAGGATAAATTTTTCCTATGCTGGGGGAAATTGAAAGTAAAGCAGCTGCAGCAGTGTCGCAGCATGAATTTAAGACAGCAGAGAGAACTTTCACTTTTGAACTTGCCTTTGGAATGCGGTTTGAAGCAGCTGCAGATAAGCAAAGCAGTTAAGCAGAAAGGCACAGGTTCACAGGCAGAGGCTGTTTTGAATTTGCTTTTGGATTGAAGCAGCTGTACACAGACGCAGCATGTATAAAGCAGCCTGATTTAAAGCAGCAAAGATGACGCTAAAGGCTAATGCCAAAGTCATGATGGCCCTTCAGGATGCTTGTGGGATTCCTAAGCTCAATAGGAAGAACTATGCGGACTGGGTTCTCTATGCAGAGGCTATTCTGCGGAAAGAGGGTCTGTTTAAAGTTATTACAGAGACCCCCCCAGCTCCAGTTACAGATGAATGGAAAGCTATGGATTCCAAGGCAAGGGGAACTCTTACGTTGATAGTATCCCCAGAAGAGCTCTGTCTGTTGCGTGATAAGACCTCAGCCAGAGAAATTTGGGACGCTTTGAGAGAGGCTCACTTGAGGACAGAAGCTGGGTCCACAATGTTTTACTTTAACAAGCTGCATAATATGGCTCTTGCTGAAGGTGGAGATGTGCGTATACATCTGATGGAGATGCAGAATCTGAGACATGAGCTGCAACAGAGAGGACTCAACTTTCCAGAGGAAGTGTATTCCTTTATGATACTACAATCTTTGGGTTCAGGTTGGGAGTCTGTTGCGACTCAGATTGCTGTACAGCCAACTGCTCAGCTAACAGTGGACTATGTTACTGCCGTGATATTGAATGAAGCGGACCGCCAGGGTGCTAGCTGCATGGGCAAGGGGGAGACTTCACAGTCGTCATCCCATAGTGCAGTGGAACCACCAGATGGCGCCAAAGCTTTGAAGGCAGTGAAATGCTACTCGTGTGGACGTCTAGGCCATATGAAGAGGGAATGCAGATATCCCAGGGCCAAGACAGAGCAGCGCAGCGAAAGCTCATCGCGTGGAAAAGGCCGAGGCAAAGGCAAAGGTCCGGTGTCCAGGACAACGCAGCACAAGGCAATGGTCTCACGCTTCACTCCAAAGGTTGCAGAGGTCCAGAAGACGTCTAGATCTTTCTTCGTTGTTGATTCAGCGGCGACCCACCACATGTGCAACGATAAGCGACTGTTCGTGTCTTTTACACCGCAGGAAGGTGCGATTCACCAGGCGGATGACCACACAATCCCCAGTAAAGGCTACGGAACTGTTGTTCTTCACAGTTTGGACTTATCGATACAGGATGTGCTTTATGTGCCAGATGCCAAGCATAATCTGCTCAGCGTTGGACAGCTGAATGAGCGGAAAATTGACGTTTCCTTTAAGAACAAAAGGTGCATCATCACAAAGAAAAATGATTATGTATTGCATGCTGAATATGTTGATCGTTTGTATGTTTTGTATTTTGATGATGTTGTGCAGGATGACACTTGTTGCATTGCAGGTTCTAACAAAAGTTTGCATGCAGAATGTATTCACGATTTTCATCGAAAATTTGGTCATTTGCATTTTGAGGCAGTATCTAAAATGCCTGCCTTGGTTGAAGGTATGACTATTAAACCCTGCAGGTACCACATGAAGTGCAAGGCATGCGCAGCAAACAAAGTAAAAATGGCTGCGAAAGGTAAGGTGTCTAGTAGGCAAGCTACAGAACCATACCAGGTTGTTCATGCTGATTTGGTTGGACCACTAGCGCCCTCTTTGGGTGGAAACAGGTACTTCATGGTTCTCATTGATGCATTTTCCAGGTATATTTATGTGTACAATCTCAAGCAGAAATCAGAGGCTTTTCCAAGGTTCAAGGAATTCTGTGCTTGGTTGGGAAATGTGCATGGTAAGAAGGTAAAGACTCTTTTCAGTGATCGCGGGGGAGAATTCACTTCTCAGCAGTTTGAAGCTTTTCTGACTGAGAAAGGAATTCAACACGATTTGTCTAGTCCTCGCTCGCCATGGCAGAATGGACTTGCGGAACGAGCAAATCAGACATTGCTTCAAGGGTTAAAAACCTTGCTGCATGATGCCAATCTTCCAGAGAGTTATTGGGCCGAAGCTCTCTCATGTTTCACTTACAGTTATAATCGCAGGTTATCTTCAGCGATTGGTTGTACCCCCTATGAGAAGATGTTTGGCAAGAAGCCATACATCAAACACATGAAAATTTTTGGTTCTGACATGTGGGTTCACTCACCACAAAACTCCAAGTTAGACAAGCGTGGATTGCATGGTATCTTTCTAGGTTATCAGAAAGGGTCTTACAGAATAATGATGACTGACTCTAAGGAAATTAAGCTCACAAGAAGTGTTGAGTACAATGCCAAGTGGGGGGAGAATGTGGGAATTTTCCAATGTTATCCTGATGACAGTGATGAAACTGAGGATAGTCAAAAGCAACCGCAACAACCCACACCCACTGATGAAGGTTCTGATTCTGATTCTGAAACTGAATCGGGTGATTCAGAGGATTTCAAGAGTGCGAAAGCCTCTATGCGACCCTCTGAAAGCTCTGATCAAGAATTGGAGGAACCATTGTTCACAATAGGTCACTTTTCTCCTAAGAAGGAAGAGGAGAGTGTTGAAGACTTAAGGCAAATTCGCAGGTCACAGAGAGCAACAAAAGGCAGACCTCCAAAGAGATTTGCTGATGAGTTTGCTAAGATAGCAGTAACAGCTGTTAAAAGCTCCAAGAAGGTGTTTGAACCTTCAAGTTTCCAAGAAATCCAGGATTTGGATTCAAAGGAAGCTGAGCCATGGTTAAATGCCATGAAGGCTGAGCTTGATTCCTTGGAAAGGAACAAAACATGGGACCTTGTTCCAGTAGTTCCAGGAATGAAACTGCTTGGAAGCAAATGGGTCTTCAAAGCGAAGACAGATCAAAATGGCAAGATAGTCAGACACAAAGCCAGATTGGTAGCCAGAGGTTTTGCACAGGTACCAGGTGAAGACTATCACGAGACCTACTCACCCACCGTGAGGTATGAGAGCATTAGGCTTATGCTCAAGCTAGCTGCAGAAGAGAATCTACACATTAGTCACCATGATGTGAATACAGCTTTTCTGTACGGATCTCTAGATGAATCACTTTATATGCTTCCACCTGATGGCGTACAGGTAAAACAGGGATTTGTTTGTGCTCTAAAGAAGTCCCTTTATGGTCTCAAACAAAGTGCACGGTGTTGGCACACAAATCTCACTGAAGTATTGTTTTCTCTAGGTTTTAAGCAAGGGAAAGCTGATCCATGTGTATTTGTCAAAGAGGAGGGGCAAAAGAAACTGTATTGTTTGTTTTATGTTGATGATCTTTTATTCTTTTGGAAGGATGTCACAATGTACAATAATGCCCTAGCTCAATTGAAAGAGCACTTTGACATGAAAGATCTTGGTGAGGTAAACAACTACCTATCTCTGGAAATAGAGAGAGATCAAGATGGTAACATTCTAGTACACCAGTCACGTAAAATTGCTGATGTGTTAAGCAAACTAAACCTGATGGATGCTAACCCTGTAGACACACCGATGACAACAGGTTATCAGGTAGATGACACTGGAGAAGCATTTTCTGATACTACACTGTACAGAAGTGTGCTAGGCAAGCTAAACTTCATTGCCAGATGTTCAAGACCTGACATTGCTGTTAGCTGTAATTTGCTAAGCAGACAAGTCAACAATCCTGCTGTTAAGGATTGGAAAGCTCTGAAACGCATAGCGCGGTATTTGAAAGGCACTATGCATTACAGACTGAGATTTAACAATCAGAAGTCTGGTGGTCTTGAGATATTTGCAGATGCAAGTTTTGGAAGTGACACTACAGACAGGAAAAGTACGTCTGGAGTTTGCTATAAGTACAGTCAGGGTCTATTTGATTGGTCATGCAAGAAGCAAACAACAGTTAGCTTAAGTACTTGTGAAGCTGAACTGAATGCACTGTCTTATTCACTTAAGGATTGTGAATGGTTGTTACAATTGTGCAAAGACATGAAAATTCCTGTCAAATGTCCAATCCAGGTTTACCAGGACAACAAAGCATGTTTGGCTTTGCTGAATTCTGAAGGTTGTAAGCAAAGCACGAAGCACTTGCAATTGAAGTTGCAACATGCTAGGGAACGTATTCAAAAGGGACTCGTAACGGTGTCCTATATGCCAGGTAATGAAATTCCTGCTGATGTATTGTCCAAGATTGTATCAAGGGATCAACACTGTACCTATGTGCAGAAGTTGGGTTTGTGCTGATATTGTACGAACACGCTGCCCAGTGATGTTCACAGAAAGGGGGAGGATGTTGGTTTCTGCTTCCTTCACTGAGCAGCGAAGTGCTTGTCACAAGACAATGTTTACATTCCACAGTCAAGTGCTGTTGGGTTTTCTCACGGGAAAGGAGACTGGATGTGACGTACACTGGTTTCCTGTTTTTCACTGTTCTTTGCAGTTCAGTGTGATTCTCTCCGTGCTTTAGAGGAGAGAGGATGCCTTTCTCTGCTCCGGCAGAGGGAAGATGTTTTTCTGTAAATTACCAGCTTTGAAGTGTAAATAAAGTTAATATAGAGCATGTTGGCACGTACTTTTCATCATTCCGCTGTGCACTGGACACTGCTTATCTCCAACAATTAATTTGTGAGAGAGGACACTAAATTGGATGGCACACTAATTGCATTCTATTCTCCTTGTTGTGTCAGCTCTATTGCTTTATTAGTTAATTGCTCATTTGCTCAGTGGCCTTTCTCTCCATTATGTAGGTTAATCAGTTATTTTTTGTGATGTATCTCTTCCCCTTTGTACAAGTTACTTATTTCCGCATTCATTACTTCTGGGCTATATACTGGGGCCATTGGTAGGCAAGTATCCTAATCATACACATTAAACTGTCGGCAACAATCTAGGTTATAAGTCTCTCTGAGCATTTTAAATTAGCACTTGGAAGGAGGATTTGGTTTCCACTGGTTGTACCCAGTGCTTTCTTTGGTTTTTTAAAAACAGTATTGCTGGTAGTCATATCTTGATCATCTTGGTTGCAGCACAAAATGACTATCATGGCAGCCAAAAAAGAAAAAAAGAGATAGTACTCTGTACTGGTGAATATCATCCATTAAGGTACTCCATACCAGGGAGTGCCATCACAAAAAAAGAGCACTAGCTGTGCCTATTCTTTTGGATATGCCTGAATCCACACCTTCTCCTGTTCACTGACATATGTGCCACACTAACAGAGAAAATGTTGTCCGTCATACTAAGATGCTGTGTCCTTTACAGAAGTTGAAGTGATAGTTAGGAAGGATGGTCCATTTTAGAACATTCCTCTTCGACACAACATGCATTCTTGCCTCAATGGAAGGATGTCTTTCTTTGCATGAAGAAAGTCCTGCGTCTTTGGGTATGCATTCAAGTTTCACGGATGGAGAACCTGTGGCCCTCCAGATGCTGCTGGAATACAACTCCCATAATACCTGATTGTTCACCGTGGTTGCTAGGCCAAATGGGAACTGGATTCCAATGACATTTGGAGGGACACAGATCCCTATCCCTGGTGTAAACAAATGTAATGTGTGAACTGGACAATCAGGTGCAACTGTGATTAAGCGGATTTCTTCTCACTATATTGGGGATTGCCAGGTTAATCAACAGTAAAACCAAGTCTAGGAAATAAATAGGTGAGTGACTGCCATTTCCATCTTACCCTGTACTCTCTTCTTTAACTCCCTAGGGTCTAATGCAAAGAAAATGCCTTTCCCATCACCCCCTACCTAATCCTTTTTACTGGACAGGACAGGGATTGCTCCTGAGCATAGAAAACATACCTGAGAACTCCAATCATCCCTGCCAATTCACCATGTTGACTGAGGCTCATGGGATTTGGAGTCCCAACAACATATGAAAAGCCACTAGTTTCTCCACGCTTGTTCTGCAAGAATGGCTGCCAAATGTACTGAAAGCAGATCAGAATGTCCTGTGGAGTGTTACTCACAACTCCAGCCTAGTGCCATGTTAATTTATTCTATCCCATACCTGTTCCATTGGTGCAGCCTGGGCAACAACAAGCACAATCGCATTTCCAAAGGCCACGGTTAACAGCCAGCCAGCCTGCAGCACTGACTTCATGCTGGCAGGAGCCTGAAAAGAAAGGAAGAAAACCAGGAAGATTAGTCCATTCCCAAACACTGAGAAATTTCCTCAGCATCCTCACTGAGTACTATGTTGCAGACTGCACTCAACCACTTTCCTGTTTTGTGATGGAGTAAGCAAATCACCTCATGGCTTTGTGGGCCAGTTACAGATCAGTATGTATTCCTTAGTTACTTGGTTCAACACCTGATGATTCACCAGGACCGGCCTCTACCATCAGGCAGAATGAGGTGGCCGCTTCTGGCAGAAGATGCAGAAAGGGAATGGTGGTGAGGCATTGGAGGACAGGGCTGTGTCCACCATGTGGCCTGACCTTCAGCCCTTAAGTTAGTTTGCTGCCCTCATGTGAAGTAAAGGACATTTAAAGTTAAAGTTAAATTCCCTTAATAATAAATGGTGGTGGTGGTGGTGGTGATATGCCACTCCAATCAGCATCTGTACATGTAATGGTAGAGGGTGGGGATGGCAGCACACCATTTACCTCAGGTACCAAAATGCTTTTGAGTGGCCCAGTGACTTGCAGACAGATGTGTGAACTGACTCAGTTGAATAACACTATATCATTCTGAGGTAATGTGAAGTGATCTGGAAGTCTTTGCCGAGGTGTCTGATATGTAATGGCTCATTCACATCTGACCATCACAATCTGATGCTGCGGCCATCGAGCGATGAGCATTTATGTGTGTATAAATCAATCAACCCTGAGGCATGGCAGAAAATGGCACTGAGGTATATCAAGGGGATTCTGAGAACCAGCACATACTTCCTCTGCCCTCCAGCAGCTCTCATGTGAGCGTCATCCTACCTGCCTGTGTCATGTGTGGGTTATCTCTGTATTCTCCCAGGGGCCCCAAGAAGAGACTTCAGGAATATAGGAGGGTGGAGAAATACCACATAGCCTTTGAAATCAATGTGGCTGTTGAAATGCCCTGTGGTTTTCTTAGATGTTTGAGGGAAGCAGCATAGGAAGCTGCCTTATACCAGGTTTGCTTATCTTAGAGTTTTTGCTCTGACTGATAGAATCTCTCCAGAGTGTCAGGCAGGGATTTTCCCTTATCACCAGCAATCTGATCCTTTTTTAAAAAAATATTGGATAGACCAGGAGGCCTTCTGCATGCAAGGCATGTGCTCTGCTACTGAACAATGCCCCCTCCTCATTGCACACAAATAAGAACTAATCTGTCAGCACAATACAAAAGAAACGAGAGAGAGAGAGAGAGAGAGAGAGAGAGAGAGAGAGAGCGCACATGACTCAAGCTAACACTGCTCCCAATTATATTCTGTCCCATATTGCTATAAACCTAATATGTTTCTAGACCTTAAGTTTTAAAAGGATTACTCAGGATTACTTTATATACTAGTTTCCCCCCCATCACCTAATAAATTTTAAAACACCAATAGTATATTGTGATAGCCAAAGCGAATGTTTCCATTTACTCCTGGAACCTTTAATACAGGAGGGTAATTACTTCCATAGAATTTGTGTGGGCTGTAGTTTCTACCCACTTGACCTAGTTTATAATAGAATTATGAAATTTGTTATGACGGGATGTAGTGGTGGCAACCCACTTGGATGGCTGTTATATGGGACAAGTTCATATGGCTATAGTCAAAATGGCTATATACTACCTTCAGTCTTTGAGGCAGTGTGCCGCTGTATACCAGTGGACGAGGATAATGATCTGTAAAGGGCTATTATGCTCATGTCATGCTTGTGGGCTTCCCACAGACCACTGTGAGAACAGGATGCTGAACTCGATGCACCTTTGGACTAATCCAGCAGGGCACATCTTATGTTCTTATTGTGCCAGATCTTCTGGTCACTGCATTCAATCATCATGTCCACACAAGGAGATGGAGAGCAGAGAGATGTACATATTAATAGATCAGGACTGCAGTCCAAGGCACACTTTACTTGCAAGTAAATTCACAGTAAATTTGGTCAGGATTGTGGTGCAAGTCTACACCAAACTTGCAACTTGTTCTCTGTTCTCTCAGCCTTTGGAAGACCTGGCAAAGTACAGCTTTCTATCCTGCCCTTCTCCTCATTAAGCACATCAGATTTCTGATTTTCTTCTTTGTGCTCTACATACATTACCTGGGAGTAAGAGAAGGCAATGCCTGTAATGGAAAACATCACTTCTCCAGCTGATATTAACAGGTACTGTGGAATCTGCCATGAAATATGGACATTATTGGCCGAGATGTCTTCTGTCTTCCATGCTTGGAGGGACTTTGTAGAAGTCTAAGTTAGGAGGGGGGAAAAGTCACGATGATTAGGTGATGTTAATGCAGAATCTATGTTGGTGTGTGTGGGGAGAGGAAATGTTTTATTTTGAAGACTGAAGCAGCATTCTCCTTCTGGGCCCACTAAACAACTGTGAACTCTGCCAGTGGACTGAAATAAAGTCACATTAAAAGCATCGGCAAACTCTGCTTTTACCGGGAAGGTGCTGGAATTGTTTATGAGATGCATTTAATCACCATAAAGGGAAAGACAACAAGAAGGCCTGTTTTAGAAGGCTAAAAGGGGTGAGCAGTAATTGTGTGCATTACTCATTGGACTATGGAGAAATGTCACAAACACCTTCAAAAGAAGTTTGATGTTGACAAAAGATTGGGCATAGAAGATAATGATCCTAGCTATTTACATACTGCAGTTCAGCCATATTGCAGCACCATATGCATAATTTAGCTTCTTTATGCATATGCCACAAAGCATAATAGATCTGGAAGCTGAACAAAGCATACTGTTAATTGCAACAGCCAGATTGGAGAAGATCAGTCACTTAGTCAATAATAAGAAGAATAGGTATATAATGAGAAGACATACAGCCAGCAGAAAATTCAAAACAGGCCAGATTGACTTGAGTGCTATCAGTGGCAGTTCTTTACCATCCTGATGCATACTGCTAAACTCTTGATTGTTCATACTGTTATAAATCTAGAGCCCACATTATTCTGACTGCAATACATAATTGCACAATACATACTCCTCAGTATAATACAATTACATTTACTTCAGGTCTTTCACATCTACCAACTCTACCAATCCAGAACATAACTACTTGCAGATAAAGACTAATTCACACAATAGAAATGATGAATACATATGTGTATACTTCATTGCTTGGAATGTGTGATAAATTTTACTTGTCTATTTTTGTTCACAGTAGAGATGAAAGAAAGCATTGCTTTCTGTTCCTCCCTGTATTCACGGCATGCAGCACTGTTTCCATTCTGCTGCAGTTCAACTTTTGTCAAAAACTGTCATTTGTCTCACTCTCTGCTGCAGTAAAATTACATAACCAACATAATTTACATAATTAAGTTGTATAAGTTATGTTGTCACTATCTTATTCCACCCCATTCTTTTCAATGCGAATAAAATCCAATGCAAATGCATGTGTGTGTGTGTGCGTGTGCGCGCGCGCGGTGTTAATCAATAAATCCTTTTTGAAATGAAAGCAAGAACAATAGTGGATACAAATTGTATTTTGCTGGATTGATTTCCATTGTGGACATGGGATGAATAAATGAGTATTGGAAATTCCTGCTCCTGATTGGCCAGTCTCATATTGTGTCCCAAGAAACAGTTGATAGAGCTATGGATAACAAATAGTGAAGTATTAAATATTCAGTAACAAAACAAAAACAAAAAACTGGACAATCTATGTCAGACCCTCAAGAATTAAGAGCAAAAATTTAATTTCTGCTGGGCTGTGTCTATCCATTCATATGTCTGTTCATTCATCCATCAGTTCATCAGTGTGTTTATCACAAATTCTATGCATATTTATTCAGAAGGAAGTAACAAAGTGTTCAATGGGGCTTGTTTCTGGGTAGACAAAGGATAATTCTTCTACACTGAGGCAGCTGCCACCATCTTAATTTTCCCAGAATGCCTCTGGGTCCTATGTCATGATCCAGAGGTGTCTGAGGAAATTAAGTAGAGGCTGCAGCTGCCTGATGTGCACAGGGCCTTTTTAAAAAAGTTTTGTCATTGGCATCTGTGGACAGCATTTGCCAGACCTGCAATTTGCCAGACCTGCAATCCATGCATGTCTACTCAGAAGTAAATCTCGCTCTGTTCAGTAGGGATTAAAAAGGTAAAGGTAAAGGACCCCTGACAGTTAAGTCCAGTCGGACTCTGGGGTTGCGGCACTCATCTCGCTTTACTGGCTGAGGGAGCCAGCGTTTGTCCGCAGACAGCTTCCGGGTCATGTGGCTAGCATGACTAAGCCGCTTCTGGCAAAACCAGAACAGCACACGGTACCTATTTATCTATTCACACTTTGATGTGCTTTCGAACTGCTAGGTTGGCAGAAGCTGGGACCGAACAATGGGAGCTCACTCCGTCGTGGGGATTCAAACTGCCGACCTTCCGATCGGCAAGCCCTAGGCTCTTTGGTTTAGACCACAGCGCCACCCGCGTCCCTAATAAATCCACATAGGATTTCAGCCAGACACCCACTGACGTCAATGTGGGAGACAAGTACATGGCCTTGACTTCAGTGGCTGAACATTGGCTGGAAATGGCATGCAAGAGTCAACGGGCAACTTACGTTTGTTATAACAACTGTATATGCTGCTCCAAAATCAAGAAGGCCCAGGTGCAGGATGAATTCTTCTGCTCCCACTCTGCATTTGACATTGTTGTATCTTGATATGACAAAGAGGGAACACAATAGTTCCTGGTTAGCCACTCATGACTGAAAAGCACAGGGTGTACCCATTAATAAGATCCTTCAAGCTGATTGAAGGCATTGTATAACCCATGTTTCTGGTTCTGTATTAAGTACAGTGCGTTATTAGCATTTTAATATTCACAGCTATTGTTTTAGGGACAGCTGAAGAAGGGCACTGATCAAAAACAATTGTGCATTTATTTTGCATTGTAGTAAATTGCCAGAATTGTTGAAACTTTTATTTCTTTATTTTTCAGCTCTGGTTTTCTTTAAAGACAGGGAAGAAGAAGAAGAAGAAGAAGAAGAAGAAGAAGAAGAAGAAGATACATCTTAGACCCTGTTCTGCATGTGCAGGTAGGCAAAATTGCAGAGAAGCAATACGGATTTGCCAGATGCCTGGTTTGGTTTTACTAATTTCAGCAAGGCTTACCAACCATAAGGACTGAAAGAAGAATAACTTTTTGTACTCATCTTTTTCACACATACTAATTTACTCAGGAGCAAGATGAGATGCACAATGAACATGCCTTTCTTGAAAAGAGACCACTGCTTAGTGGAAGAGCATCTGTCTTGTAGGCAAAAGGTCACAGGTTCAATCCTGGGAACCTCCTGTTAAAAGATCTCTGAGAGCAAAGCTGTTAAAGACCTGCATGAGAGCTTGGAGGACTCCTGCTAGCCACACTAGAAGGATTAATACACATCATTTGTTTATCAGGCCCAGTATTGTTCACTCTGATTGGCAATGGCTTTCTATGGTTTCAGGCAGAGGTCCTTCACATTACCTATTACCTGAACTTCTAAACTGCAAATGCCAGGAGTTGAACCTTGGACTTTCTGCCTGCAGAGCATGAGCTGTACCACATGGTCCTTCCTTGCTGTCAAGAGAGGATCAGAGCTGTCAGTTCTAACAATGCTGAATTTCCTTGTTATGGACTTTGTGGGAAACTGTGATGCCTGCCTTGGACTGGTAGTGCTTAATCCCATCATACATCTACATGATCACTTATGGATATTCCATGCAGTCATTTCAGGCTGGGAAAGCTCTATGTGAGCTTCATTCTTAAACTCAGTGGAGCTTTGTTGTTATTGTTGTTGTTCTTGTTTGCTTCTTGGAGTGTAGGCTATCCACTGAGTTGCCTAGCCCAGAACATCCCCACTGTGTACTTCTCTTCATCTGATTAACTGGATGGGAAGGTATTTGGAAGATATACATGGGGAAACTAGACCAGAACCATACCTTATAATAACAAGAAAGAGCCAAATTTCTAGTGAACCGACCCAGAGATATCACAGAGAGCCCCCAAAGAGAAATGGGTGCTAGCTCAGAGCATGGAAATGTTGACAGCATCTCACCTTCCCCTTGCCAGGGTCCTGTAGCTTGAAACACCGTAACTTTTGTTAATACTGACAAAATCCTCATTGCCAAGAGTGATGTTGACATCCAGGTCCAAAGAATTAATGAATCTGAAAGGAAACTTGATTTCATCATGACAGAAAGTGAATAAAGCGAAAGAAAGCACCAGATATTTCACTGGAGGCATGCAATCTCTTTTTAAAGGGGGCTTCATCTATCTCTTAATTTTTATGATAGTCTTGCCACCAGAAATACTACCAATTAATCACAGATTACAGTATCCCTATACATTTAACCCCTTGAGACAATGCAATGATGCCCTTTTCCTTTCTAGGAGAAATAAAATGATTTGTGTGGGTAATTCTATCTAAGAAACTCAGTGGGGTGGGATGGCTGAGGGGGGATGGAAACCTTAGTCAAGGGTGCTAAACATTACTCTCCTTCATGATACTACTCCAGAAAGAACAATTTCCTATTGGCTATATTAGGCAAACACTATGTTTTTCAGAAGGCACTGGGTAAGTTCCAGAGTTGTATGATTACTTATTTCAGAATGAAAAATAACAAAATCTCAGAGTTCAGGGGCATCACTATGGCTCCATGCAGAGGACGTACAGCAGGGGGTGGGTGGCTAGTAAGCTCTGATGCTTGTGATTCTCAGCAAGGCGTCTGCCCAAACATCTGTCCAAAACTGGATGCTGAACAACAATTGTTATGCAACTGTTATGCAACTATATCAGACCTGCACAACTCATGACTGACCAAGCTGAGCATAGCCCACCAGGTCCTTGACAAATCTACTCTGTTTTGCAGTCAACAGAGGTGAAAGGGACCTTGAAGGTCACCTGGTGCAACTCCTGCTCAATACAGAACCTTCAGAGCATCTGTGGCAGTGGGCTACCTCCTGCTTAAATACATCCAGTGAAGGGCAGCCTTTTGCATGGTTTGCACAACTCTTACAATTAGCAGGGTTTTCCTAACAGCCAAGAGTGTTGTTTCCCTGCACAATGCCACCCACTGGTTCTAGTGGGGCAATGAGAATATCTTCTGCCTGACATCCCTTCCCTTTTCTGGAGAGACTGCTACCATATCTTCCCTTAATCTTTTCTTATATAGGCAGGCAGCAGAACAGGAGGTTTGCTGTGACCCTAGGGAGCCACCATATATGGCTGCATTTGGCTTGAGTTACTAACTGTGCAAGCCTGACATCTGCTGATTTGAAAGAGACCTTCCTTCAACAAATCAGAATGGAATTTCTAACATTGGTAGGAAACACAAACCTGCATTATGATTTCCAGTGTCCTCCCTCCTGAAATTCTATCTATTCCTTTTTGTGGTGGCTTAATTTTGCTAGCAATTTAAATAGAATGCTCTATGAACAAGACAGGGTGAATATGTCTTTGGGGGGGGGTGAAATGGATCCCATTATATCTTAAATATTTCATCTGGGAGGGTAAAGAAACTGTAGGAACATTTTGGATAAATCCCAGCTCAGCACAGTTTATGAACATTTGCTGGTTCCATGGCACAGCACATACTTGTATGCTAAAGTTCCCAGGTTTGGTCTCGCTTTGTCAATTAAAGGACTGTGTAGGGTTCCCAATTGTGGGGAGGATTTCCTCTAAACATGGAAATGTTGAGGGTGAAGCCAACAGGGACATTGTGGGACCCTCACCCTCCTCATATTATTCACCCAAACTTTAACAGAACGCCTGAATGGCATATTGTAATTCCTTACATCCTCCTGACCTGGAATCCATTGGTTGTATCCAATCCAGTCCAGTCAAATCCAACTGCACAGCCCCTTCTCCTCCCCTCCTTCTGCACCCCCAAAATCTACTCCACAAGGTTCCCCAGCCCTCTAAAGCAGATTCTGAGGTTGCACAGGTGAGAGGAGGGGAAAGTTTTGAAGTGCAAGTCGAAGTCTGCTATGTGGCTGGAACACCAGCACTGGGTACAATGCCAGATCTCCAAAGTGGGGTTAAACTCAACAATGAAGATTTAGTTTTCCCATAAACTTTACAGTGTTCCAAGTCTTAAATAAGCTGAATAGAGCTGTCCAGTCTCATGCAAAATGGTAAGCTTCTTTCCATATATTTCCCATTTTCCTTGCAGCTAAGGACTAGAACCGAATGAGCATCAGCAACCATGTAAACCAAGTGAGTTGTTCCCTGCTCCTTTTAGGTAATCACAGTGTAGACTGTTTCTACTCCTTGCACAATGCAAAGAAAGAAAAAAACATTACGGTCTAATGGCTACAGATCTGAACTATCCAGGATTCCACCCACCCCACCCACCACTTTCTGCAGAATGATGGAGGCTCTGATCCCTAGAGGTGGGCAGTGGACTGCAACACAACAATAATTAGTATAAGAGAAAAAATGGAATTAATTATTGCAATTGATTAATTCATTAATCACAGGCTTTAACAGAGGTTGTAATTTAAAAGACGTATTTTCCCTTCCAAAGAGTGTTCAACAGAAACAATATTTGTAATAAGCAAACTGTGTAGAAGTCTCCACTCAAGTAAGGTTTTACAGATGACTTTCCCAATGAATTATGTGAATTGTTATTCAGATGGAAGGGGTGCTCTTTCCTTTATTAATACTCTCAGAATTATCTTCAGTTAATCAGTTTAAAAGTAAGACACATTGCAGGAATAAGAATAAAATAAGGAACATGTATAAGCAATATGGCAAGCTTGCATTTCCTTCTTTAGAACATTATTTTGGTGGGGTAAGGTGGGGGTGGGGGCTGGCTTTCGGATGTTGTTGGAGACTCCAACTCCCACTAGCCCCAACCAAGTTGTCAGGGATGATTGGAGTTAAAACCCAGTAACTTCTGTGTGGAGAGACACAGGTTCCCCTCCCCTGTCAACTCTCATGAGCCTCAGCCAACATGGCCAAAAGTCAAGGATTATGGGAATTGCAGTTCACTGATACCGAAATGGTTTCCCATCCTTCACATAAGGTCACTCCCCTTCACCCACATTTCAACCTTGGGCCACTCTGAAGGAAGCATTTCTAATGCCATTCAGGCTTGCATGGTGGATTCATGAACTGTATTACTGCTATACTACTACTACTACTACTACTACTACTACTACTACTACTACTGGTACCCCGCCCATCTGGCTAGGTTTCCCCAGCCACTCTGGGTAGCTTACAAGACTGAACCAGAATACCTGACTAGTGCAGCTGTCTCTCTGAGCCTCTTCACAGTTTGCATGGCAATCATGTTTGCTGCAGCAACATCAAAACTGTGTGTGCCACATGAAACAGGGGGAATCTGGCATGGGAAACATGAATTGCTAAACACTAAACACTTGCTAAACACTTAGGGATGTACCTGACTGGTGGCAGATCTCCATCCCTGAATATTTAGAAATGCATGCATTCTCCCTTTACATATCTGCTATGCGGAACGCTTGTGTAGCCAATTATGGCCAATGACATACTGCAATAGGTAGGAAGGGCTAGGGAAAGGCTTCTACTCCAGAGCAACAACCAAGACATACACCCATGCAGGGACATATTCTGGGGTTGTCATGACTGGGGGCACTTGCCAAGGTTTACACCTCAGCAAGGAGCCCACTGCCAGTCCTCTGGTCCTGCTCCACTCCCCTGTTGATGTCTCTGCCTGTTCACATGTACTCTTCCAAGTTTACACACAGATTTTCAAGAGCTGCAGACTCCCTCTCCTTCTGGACAGCACAATGGATCGGGACCAGAGGGAAATGGCGATTGACTGACCCACTTGGGAAGGTGACCCACTGAAGGCATCTTGTCCAAATGCTTTGCAAAACGTGGAGAAAACACAGCACCCTTTCCCTGGGTGGAGAGAAGCAGTTGCAAGGAGCCAACTGAATCCAGCGTTGTATAGATGTGTGTGATGTGGCTGCTTCAGAGTGCTCAGTGGGAACTGCTGCAGTGGTTCAGCAGATGCATATCTGCACCATTTGACCTCCCTGCCTCCACCATCACCTTGCATTTCCTACTGCTAAAGTTCTCCTCTTCTTTGGTCACTGCTTAGTGGTAATAGACTCTTCCTACTACTTCCTACCTTTACACTCTCACTGGGTGCAGCCATAGCAAGCATAATTGCCATATAGTACAGCTTTCATTTGAAACACACTGATGAGGCCCAAGCTCTGGCTGAGCCTGTGTTAATGGCTTCTGTCAAAGCATGGAATTAGAGCAGCAAAGAAACAGGTCACCCAAATCCAGTTCACACCTCACAGCAGACATGCCTTCTGATGGCTTTCCCCCCATATCTTTAATCTGAAACCAAAGGAAAACAAAATCAGTACATGATTTCTGCATACATGCAGGCTTTCCAACGAGCAAAGAATTTATAAATAAAAATTTAAAAAACCCATGGGTTCTGAATGTGAACTTATTAAATGGAAGGAGATGTTTGAAATGCTCTTTTTATCAGATCCTACACGGCTTGATTTCTGGTAGGAAGGTTCCTATCCAATTCATAACCTACCAGGCTTGCACTGGTGCAAATGACAGGCAAGGCAACTTTCTCATCTCGCTAAAGCTAAAAGCTAAAATGGGACCCTGTTTTGCCCAGGCATGCATTGATCTGCTTTGTGACGAAAGGAGGTGCTTCACCAGCTGCACTTAGGGCTCATCCAGATGTTCTTTTGTGCCCAGCGCTTCCCCCCGAAAATCCAACTCTTTACCGCTGAATTGGAGCAAACAGCAATCAGCAGAAAACCCAAATTACTGTTTGTTACGATTTAGCATTAAACGGTGGATTTTCCTGGGGCAGGGGGCAAAAAATGAAAAAGTGAAACCAAACAGTTGGACACAGAGCTTTAAAGTGCAGGGCAAAAGGTAAGTGTGAACAAGCCCTTAGTTTCCACAAATCATGGAGGAGTGGAGAAGATCACCAGGGTCTAGGTCAGCACTGAGTTGAGAAAGAAGTGGTGGAGAAGTACACACTGAAGCATTGCAGTGAGTCCATGTGATACCACATGTCTGGAGGGCCTCTGGAGCAGGACTCTTCAACCTTTCCATCCACCTTTAACCCAAACATGCACTCAGAGACCCAGTTCTTAATTTTTAAGCATGCATTTTTTTGGTGGAAGTGCTGCCATTGTGACCCACCTTAGATCAGGCTGTGACCTTGAAGTGGGTGTCCCGACCTATCAGTTGAAAACCAGAGGTCTAGACAAGTACGTAGCACCTTATATACATTTCTCAATTCTAAATAGCAGATGAATATTTAATGGACTGTCTGTGACCTTTCTTTCCTACAGAATGGTTAAGGCCTAAGCTTTATCACCGCAGCATAGCAGATCATGTTGCTTAAGAATTTGAATGCATAAAGTTTTTTAACTGAAGGTTAGGGGATGAAAACTGCAGGAGGGGAATGGTGTGAAATCTCACACAAATCTGAAGAATGGAAGATACTATCCAATTACATCCTTCCACTATTGGAAGTTTTCCATCAGCAGAGGATACAACTGGATACAAACCACAGTTACTTCTCATTAACAGGGCTGAGAAGAGATATGCATTGCTGAATTTTCACATATTCATCCAAAATAGCATTTTTAAAATATGAACAATATTTTTAACCTGCAAGTTTCTAGATAATGGTTGTAATCTCTATAATATCACTCCATAAACTGAGTGTGCTACACAGAACTTTCTCAGGGCACACAAACAGGACTAGTGAGAGGACCCCTTTTGTCAGTAACAATTCCAACAGCTGGGCAGTCCTTTACACTTAATGTACACTGTAATGACTTTTGGAAGAGGGTTTCTTCCCAACCTTTTCACTTCCATGTCTATAAAAGGCCTTTGAGTGCTGCATGGCTTATATTTGGTAAATAGACAATAAATTGTAAAAGGAATAGTAGATAAACATGATTAATAATGAACAACTAGTTTGCAAACAGTCCACAGCAGCATTTCCCTTGATAATGAATTCAAGCTGATTAGCATCTCACTAGCGGATCCAGCCAGTTATTGGTGCTAACCAACAATGATTAATTTTTCAGCCAGTGACTGTGATGCCATCAAATATACAAAACAAATATCCAGTCTTGCAAAAGCAATAGGACTTAAACTGAAAACAAGCCCCATGCATATCTCCTAAGAAACAGATCCACTGAGTTCAATGGACCTTATTCCCAGGTAAGTGTTAGTTGACTTCTGTGATGTCTTGCTAATGAACAGGGGATGCAAAGGCAAAGGCAGAAAAAATTACGTGCACATCCTGATGTCTAGTGGCAGCTTTTGCAAGAGCCTGAGAATAGAAGCACTGAGGGGCAAATGTCTGTTTCATAAGAACATGGGAAATAAAATGAAAAGAGAGGCATAGGTCCAGGGGCAGCTGCAGACAGTGAGAGAAAGTTGGGAGTCATAGGGAGAGGAAATAAATTCTATTGCAGAAATAAGACCTCTGACCTTAAACTCCTGTCAGGACTAGCTCTATCATTAGACTCAGCCACAGAGGATACTACCTGAGCCGCTTGTTGAAATAAATGACTGCCAGGCCAGTCAGCTTCTGTACTACAAAGAAAGAGGGAATGACATCTGGTTGTTCCTTGCCTCATGAATCAAAATGTCCTGCACCAGCCCGGATACTTGTAACCATCTTTAAGACTGCATGCATGGTAAAGGTAAAGGGACCCCTGACCATTAGGTCCGGTCGCGGACGACTCTGGGGTTGTGGTGCTCATCTCACTTTATTGGCCGAGGAATCCGGTGTTTGTCCACAGACAGCTTCTGGGTCATGTGGCCAGCATGACTAAGCTACTTCTGGCAAACCAGAGCAGCACACTGAAATGCCTTTTACCTTCCTGCCGGAGTGATGCCTATTTATCTACTTGCACTTTGATGTGCTTTTGAAAGTTCACCCCGTCAAGGGGATTTATTTTTGTGTTGCTAATAAACAAAGGCAAGTTTTCCACGGGGAGGATTTCAACATTGTGCTAAGGTGATAGTTCTGAAAGGGCAAATATTTCAGCTTGCCAGGCAAAATGATCCTCTCTCCCCCCACAGCACAACCCCCCACCCCTGAGCCAATTTTGGGGGCAACACAGGGGGAGTAGCTGGGAGCAGGGAGCCCCACTGCAAAGTGAAAGTGTTTGTGCAGGGATCCTGCTAATAGGTCTCATTCACTGAAACTCGCCCACAGTATGGCACTTACATCTTTAAAGAGTATTACTATTATAGAATGTTTAGGTCAAACATCAACATCATATAGTTCAATCCCTTTATTTTGGCCCGATTCCCTTGCCCATCATCTCTTTATAGAAAACATTAGCCTATCATCATGCAAATTATATTGTGCAAGAAGCAGAGAATAGCAAAAGCTGCCTCATCATTAAGTCTTTGGCTCTGGTTTTGCTGCTTCTATGTAGATTTCTGCAGAAAAAGAGAAGTTTGCTTAATCATGTGGCCTATTCTGTCAGCTTAATGGCTGTTCTGTTCATTTGCAAAGAGCCTAGAGTCTAGAGAATTTGTGTCTGTCGTGAAAACAAGGAGAAATTTAAATCACAAACACAGGGTTCATTGTCAATTCAAAAATTTATATTTTTTAAAATAAAAAATGTAAAAGTGATTTATTGTAAGTGCTTTAGTACTTCCAAATGGCCAATGTAACTCTAATGATTCTGATGGCTTTTGGTACGGTCATTTTGGTGGCTTCTATTCCAAATTACTATGGTGTCGTGTTAGAGCAGTGATTAAACATATCTCATCACCTAACTGATTTATCCAATTTGCCATTCTACAGCCTCATTGCAAACTTTATTTTATGTGAAAGACTTTTGGAAAAAAGTTTCTTCTTGTCCTCTACTCTTTTTATAGGGCTTTGCCATCCACTAGGTCTTATTCTGATCTTCCATTGCAGTGTTTGGCAGCTTAAATTGGGTCTAGCAGCTCAAAAGCTATAAAACCACCTAGCAGAAGTGATAGCAGAGGCAGTACCACTTGTTAAAACATCTAAATTAATCATAAGTCCCTCATGAATAAGTAGATGAGATAATGAACTAGTTATCTCTTACTAATTGCATTGTGATATCCGCTCAATAGATGCTATACTTTTCATTCTAGGATGAGAATTGCTTCCTATTTAGAATCTGTGAGGCAATCTGCTACCATGCCTACCAAAATCAAATCATAGCTTTGGATTCCAAGGAACATGGATAAACTTTTTGGAAGATAGCCCTTAGTCTGGGAGTAGAACTAAGCCAATTTATTTTCAAAAGACATTTTTTTCTGAGAATTTTTTTCCTTATCACCACCCACCTAGGGGGAAAAGCCACTTTGACATATTTTTCTCCAAATATTATTCACCATTTTTATGGCCCACCCCACCAATGCTTCAGAATGACACACAGACCAGGGCATTGTTTGAGACAATGGAAATGGTAGCTAGGCTAAAAGAAATCCTCTTGGGGTGGGGGGAAGCTAGAAGCTGTGCTAGTGCTACCTTTAAAGCAGATCACCAGTCCCAATAATTTTTTGGAGAACTTTTCACCCCAGAGAAATTTGGTGAAATGGTTTCTCAAGCTATTTCCCCATGGATACAGGGAAGAATTTTGAGAGGCTATTTGCATGCATCTCTAGTCTGGAGTTACAAAACTTAAAATGCAAAAAATTAGAAAATGGGATGATATCAAGTCCAGCACATTAATGTTCTCTGCTTGTTGTCTGCAAACTGGCATCTTCCTTACAGGATTATGTAGGTTGTTGGATTTTCTCAAGTATCTGACATTGCCCTACTCGATTTCCTCACTTACTAAATGGCTTGTTAGGCTTCTTTCCACCTTGTAGACAATTAAGCTGTACACTGACTTTTCGTGGGCGGTAGAATTAAACATGAAAGATGATCCTTGATACTGTATCTTCAAATGAAGGTTTTGTTGGCCATCTCTCAGAATCAATTTGGTGTACTCAGTAGGATCCTGAGCAAAATGAAAGAAAGAAAACAATATATTAATTGTGCATGGGGAAAAAAAATTCAGTTTATTTTTATCTAAAATTTCTTAATAAGCTGTGAACTTGCACCTTCGCAGCTGTGCACATCCCAAAGATTTGACAGAAAAAGACTCATGAGGGGTTCAAGGGGTAGGTAGCTTGAAAGAATGATTATTAGCATTTATGTAATACTAGACTGTACAAAGCATTTTGTCAATGACCCAACATTCCCATTGAACAGGCCAATATTTTTGGGCAGTAGCCAACACTCCCATTCTGCTAGAGCAATGGATATGGCTAGCAGAACAGAACTTTGTGGGAGTCATACAGCTAAGGCAGAGGCTTGTAAATACTGCAGGGGCCCCCTGACATTCCTCTGGGCAATTATTACCTTATACGGAGAGGGGAGTGTCAAGCCTTGACCGGATGAGGTAACAGGAGACTTTGAAAAAACGGCCATGCGGCTGGGAGAACAAAGGGGATAATAAAAAGCTGCCGGAGGAGAAAGGCTGAAAGGACCAGCTCTCCAGCATTATGAAAATACTCGCTGCCTCATTGTGTCTTTTTTCTATGCTATGCTAAGCACCAATTGACTGGCTGGTTCCAACAAGTGGTGCCCTCTCTGAGGCTCAATTAAAAGAAGAGGAAAACTTAAAAGAAAGGAGGCTGACTGAAGAAAGCAGTTGAGACGGACTTCAAAGGCTAAAGAAAGGAAGCAGTGGGACGCTGACTTCAAACTTCAAAGGAAACCATAAGAGGCTTCTCGATCATCGACTCACCCCGCCCGGAAAGGGCTAATCAGCGCTGAATTCATCTACGGATCCCTGGTGAGTCGATCCCTATTATATTAATTTTAGAAATATGGGCAATTCCCTGTCATCTCCGCAACAGAAATTTTTAAAAGACTTACAATTTCTCCTGTCCTCCAACCAATTGGAAGTTCCTGAGGGTGATTTGATACAGCTCATTCTAGCCATTGATGAGCATTGTCCTTGGTTTCCAGCAGAGGGCACATGGGAGCTAACACAATGGGATAAGATTGGAGCACATTTTCATGGACATCCCAGTTTTGGTGTTCGAATTTTAAATGCTTGGTGTAAAATTCGTTATGCTATGGGCTCTCTATCACCAAAAAATATCTCCATGGCTACATTGCCAAAACAACCTTCAGCTTCATTAATTCAGCATGCTGCTATGCCATGTGTTCCAGCACTTGTTTTGCCAGCAGCCCCAGACCCCAAACCTCCAGATTACAGTGCCTCACCAGAGGACCCAATCCTGCAAAAATACAGTGGTCTGGCTGGAAATGACCCTGCTCTTTCAGCAGCAGAACAAGCTACCCCTTTTCAACGTGCAGTACTTGCCTGTTCCTTATCACAGGATACCATGGCATTCCCTGTTATTGTGCCCCCTACTGGTGCTCCAGCAGGAACTCAAGCCCAGCACCAACCTTTTGACTTTAAAATCTTGAAAGAGCTTCAATTGTCAGTTAGGACAAATGGACTGCAAGCTCCATTTACACAAGCTCTTTTGGAAGCCACATTAGCCCAGCTATTGGTTCCAGATGACATCAAGCTTTTGGCACGTACGGTTTTACCCCCATCAGCAGGTGTATTGTTTGCCCATGAATGGGAAATCGCCTGTCGTGCTTATGTTCCTGCTTTACTGCAACAAGCAAGAGGGAATAATCCTAATCTTACCCTCGCAGATGTAATGGACACTATGATGGGGCGTGGGCCCTTCACTCAGGCCTCAGTACAAGCCACACTGCTGCAGATCTTATTAAGGGATACTGCTCTTGCTGCTCAACAAGCAATGAGAAAAATCCCGGAACCCACCAGTATTCAGTCTAGGTGGGGTTCAATCAGACAAGAACCTAGAGAATCATATTCTTCCTTTATGGACAGGCTGATTACAGCAGTGAGTAGACAAATTGAAAATCCTGAAGCCAAACAAATAATTATCAAACAATTGGCCTTTGAAAATGCAAATGAGGATTGTAAGGTTGCGTTGCGCCCGATAATACACAATCCTACCACAGACACAGCAGCTATGCTTCGCATTTGTCAGTCTGTAGGTACAGCCACCCACAAGGCCCATCTGCTGGCGGCAGCGCAAAATAAAAACCAGCCTGTAGCCACCGATACAACATTTCCAGCGTGGCAAACCAAGATCATTGATACCTCAGTGTGGGTAGAGTGGCCTCCACCAAAGGAAAAATCCGCAGCAATGGCACCATCTCGTTTCTGAACAGCTTATTTCTGACCCTTGGCCACATTGAACTGTCTTCATCCCACTGGCCCCAGCAGACAGGAACGGTTTGCTTTTACATTGCCAATATATAACAATTTGCAGCCCACCCAGCAATATCAGTGGGTTGTCCTGCCTCACAGCACGCGGAACTCCCCTACACTTTGTCAGCATTTTTTGGATGAAGCATCGAAACCTTTCCGCATGCGCCACCTTGAACTGCATCTTGAACTACACACGAACTGCATCTGGCAGTGTTTGCCTTCCTCATCATTTGCCTTGCCATCCTTTCCTGCACCGTTATACAAGGAAGAGAAGCAGACGACCCAGTCCAGTTGAAACCACCATATTTCACCTTATCAGCTGGCAAGCCGCAGTCGTCAGAATCCTACTCTGGCTGGCAGCATCCACGGCTCAGCCACTCTCGAACTATAAGAACAGCTTTGTTGAATAAGACTTTTAGGGGAGAAAATTATCATAAAATATGAAGGGATAATATTTCTGTACAAGATATGATTATGTTTACCAGTTTATTGCATGCTTCTAGATGCTGGTTGTGTAAAATATGTCCCCTTTTACCCTTCATTCAGGCTTAATGCTTCATGGTGTGTCTATTAATGAATCTTTTCAATTTACAAATGTTATATCACCTAACCAAACTTTTTGGCCTCCAGTACAATTGACCCTCCATGAGCCTGCCTCCATTTGTTTTCAAATTAGAGAGGGGAAAGAATCATGGGGCATATATCCAAACTGTCAATATACATTGAAATTCATGTTTAATAGCTCTTGTTCTCTTACAGGAACATACAGTGACCAATCTCAGTGCTGTAGAAGCAACACCAGTGCATGGCTAAAAAACTAGCAAAGGAAGCCTACCATGCAGCTTGGAATCAGAATTCTTATATTCTTGGCTTCCGGATGGAAGTTGGCTTCGACATTTATTAATTTTAGTGATCATTATAGTAGTTATTTGCATTATTTTGTGTTGCTATATACAATGTATTCCTTCTTTAATTTCTATGTGTACTGCATAGTTGTCCAGTCCGCGGCCCGCTCCCGCTTTCACAAGAGTCGCTTATCGCACTCAATATAATCATATTGGAACGGACATTTATGACTCTGATTAATAAAATAAAGAAAGAGGGCATGTGGGAGTCATACAGCTAAGGCAGAGGCTTGTAAATACTGCAGGGGCCCCCTGACATTCCTCTGGGCAATGATTACCTTATACGGAGAGGGGAGTGTCAAGCCTTGACCGGATGAGGTAACAGGAGACTTTGAAAAAACGGCCATGCAGCTGGGAGAACAAAGGGGATAATAAAAAGCTGCCGGAGGAGAAAGGCTGAAAGGACCAGCTCTCCAGCATTATGAAAATACTCGCTGCCTCATTGTGTCTTTTTTCTATACTATGCTAAGCACCAATTGACTGGCTGGTTCCAACAGAACTTGGCTCCCCTCTCCCCTGCAGCCTCCCCCCAGCACCCTCAAAACTAGCTCGAAAGGGTTGGAGGACTCAACCCTTGGTGCTGCCTTGGATACAACCCATTGTCCCCATACTGCAGGTATGAACCTATCTGCAGGTTATGCCTGTTTTACTATACAGGTGGGAGATTAGTAAATAGGCTGTTGAATCTTTTAAGTGATCCTGTGCTTTTAATTTAAGTTTTTGCCTTTTTGTGGCTTTCCTTTAATTTCTGCTGGAAGAATAGTGATGAATTGCCCCTTGATTGCCCCTTGAATGGTTTCTTTAACTTCTTCCTTGTTGTCAGTTCCTGCTCCAGCAGTGGAGCAGGGATGTTAGTTACTAATGGTCTCTCTCTTTTTCATTTTTATATAGCAAAATAATGTAATTTCACTATGTAAAAAGAAAAAAATAATGGAAAAATTGGGACCTAAAACCATCCTATGGGAACAAGAGCAACTTGTTCATGCTGGACTGATTACCCCTGCAATTTACAGCACACACACATCACATCACACCACAACAATTCAGGTTTAACAAAAATGGGAGGACAATACAGAAAATGGAATACAATACTCTGCCAATGATGTCATCTGTTTTCTCTGAAAAGGTGAGTTAACTAAGGATGGCAATTTCAGACTGAACTGTTAGTGTAGAAGAAACCTAAGTTTCAAGCCGCTCCTCTCCACTAGTTCTCACATCTAGATGAATCAGGTGGGCAGGAAGTTCAACTTCAAAAGGGAAGCCAAAAAATATAAAAGGTGGACAAGACCAAGCTCCAGCCCAGACTTCTTCAATGAATCCCAAGCTTCTGCATGAACAAATCAAAGGAAGAGGAGCATAAATGATAACACTCCCTCCTTAACTGAGTTTCAGTGGCAAATCATGCAGAAAGCCTGCCAGCTGGATACACTGCATGCTTGAACTTACTTCTGATAACCCTAGAATTATGAAAAAGGGGAGAGAACCACACTTTCAGCGCTTTTGGTTAACCACCCCATTCTTTATATTCTTTCTGTGCACTTCTTTTAATTTTTCCTGTTCTAGCATGTTCCTTTCAGATCTAAACTGACTGTGATCTATGGGAAACACAGATCATATAAAGAGGCTTTTTGGGGAACATATTCATCCCAGAAGATTTAACCTTTTTTCCCCTAATTATAAGTAAATATAGTCAGCCATCTGTGCCTTTTTTGTTGAAATACGCTGGGGAGGATGGGGATTGCTGTCAAAGGCACAGTGCCCTGTAGAAACGTGTCACCGCTCCATATGGTAGGACAGACACAGGGGAAGGAAGGTCAAATCTTCTTGTTCTTCTGAATATATGAGGAAATGGAAGCTTTCTTTGTCATACAGAAGCCGTTATCATAATGACTGAGAAAAGATCCATACAATAATAAATACATATGGAATGTAAAACACAGAACCAATAATTATCACGGGGTGTGATAACAACAACAACATTGAATACTGCCCTTCATCCATAGATCTCAAGGCAGTTCACAGCATCTTTCTGTGGTGTCTGTCTGTGGTATCTTGGAAAGTTAAGTATTAACTTTGAAAAGGAATGATCTTGCCAAGGAGATAACCAATAAGCTCACCTGAAATGGTTTGATCGGCTGTCGAAACAGGTCATAATCTTGGATTGCCACTTCAATATCACTGTCTGCCAAATTCAGGACCTGAATGTAGCTTTCTTTTGAAACTGGCTTTGGCACAGCATTTTCCTAATGGAAATAAAGTGCATAGTTATAATACTACAGTAGGTAGCTGTGATATTAAGCACTTGGTTAGTCAAAACCCTATTCCCTCCTTGACTGAAGCTGTACAATAGCAACAGAACATAGCTCTTAGTTATAGATATCTTGATGGTTGGTAGTTATTATAAAAGAGGCATAAAAGACTTTTGAAAACGTTGCTGTAAAAGAAGTGTGTTCCACACATGCACAGACTTTTCCTCTACTTGATAATATATACAAGAATATACATACAGCTGGGTTTCTTTCTAACTTTAGGGCTGATGTTACCTTTTGTGATGTGATCATCACATCTTTGTGGCCATGTGTCACATTGCACCATTCATGTTTGGAACAGGAAGTGTGTGCGTCCAGGAAGACATCCTACTCATCTGAGATGAACCAGAAACATCTGCCCATCTCACGTGGTCTTCCTGTTCCAGGTATTAGCAGATTGGCATGGGACCCAAGCATGAAGAACCAGCAGCTGCACCACAGAGGACAAGAACTGGGCCTGGGCACTGAGTCTCAGGCAACATCCACTTGTTATGAGTTCCAGTGTGCTATTGCTAGGATTATGTCTGTCAAATATGTGCTCTGAAGGCAATATTCTTTTGGAATTGGCTTCAACATAGCCTTTCCTAATTAAAAGAGTATGCCACAATATAATCACAATGATTCCCTGAATTCTGGTTATTAATGATCCAGATTAGATCCAGATAACTTTCTGATCTACAGATTCATGACACTCAATCTCTGTTCCAAAATAGGGATCTGAAACCTAAGAATATTTTAAAATTGTGTATTCAGGAGCCAATACCATAAAACAAGTCAAGGAGGGAGGATGGGTAGTGCATTGGTACATAGAGGTAGGAAGCATGTATCTTTACCTCTTTGCTTCATACAGCTGCTCAGCGCTTACCTCTATCCTGAGTTCTACAACAGCTGCAATTGCAAATGCCAGGCCCGCAAGGATCATGCCAGTTGCCATCTTTTTAATGGGTCTGATAGTAAATAAACACAATTTAATTACAAAAAATGTGTAATTTAAGATGAATCATGCAATTCCTCTGAATCCGAGATCATTGCATATGAACAGACGGAGGCTGTTCTTTTAACATAAAACCTCCATATTATATTATTATGAGGCTATAACCGAGGCCCATTCAAATTGATAAGCTATTTAAAAAATGCTCTGTGCTAGCAAGTTTCATATTATCTTCCCCTTAGCTCTTCTAGGAAGGAACGTTGTTTGGCATTTAGTTAATGTGTGAAGTGGAGGAAAGCACCACTGATGATCTATCTCCAACTCCCTTCTAGGGCAGCAGACAGAAAAATTGCCTTGGGTTATTGAACTACAAGTGCTGAAGGCATGTAAGAAATAAATTGCTCATCTCCCAGAGCACCTATCATGACCAACATTTTCAAAATGTGATATCTGTGCTTGTGTGGATATCCCTTGGGCCTAAATGAAGTGAAGCACAAGTTAGGAGAGTGTTTCAATACATAAAGATGCTCTACTTTGACAGAAAAATATTGGAAGGTTGTAAAAATACTGGTGCCTCCCACCACAAACCACTAAAACTAGAAGATGCTGGTGTTTGCATGCAGTCCCTCTGCTTTGAGGGGATATCTAAAAGCTGCAGAAAAGTCCATCTTTTTTTAACTAGTAGGCCACATTTTCCTAGAACTCACAGGCTATAGAGATTGAAGGAGATTCTCCCTTCTGTTACCTCTCCTTCATAAAACTATCCATCCTTGACTAATAATCTTAGACATTTTCAACCTACAAGAGTGTGTGCATCCATGAATCTGTACTGCATTTTCTAAACAAAAGGGGGGAAAGTTCAGGTACTTACGTGAAATTAAATTTGCACAGGTTCACCAAGGGGTACAGCCCGAAGTCAAAAACTGGGATGAAGACAAGGATCAAGAGAGGATTTAAGAACTGAAAAACCAAATGATGCATTATATTAGTCATTTATGGTAACTTAGGCTGCAGTCCTAAATACACCATAGGGAGTAATTCACAACTGGTGCTGATGGAATGCCAGGATACAGTCTGTAGTTATATAGATGAAGTGGTTAAACAACGAATCGCTGGTGCTATGCCAGTGCCATCAATACGAGTTCCGACACAGTAGCAACGTGCCCTAGCTGACAACCATTGCCTTACCTGCATCTGGTCAGGTTGAAGGACAAATCCTCCCTGAAATTAAAGGATTGAAACTGGTTAGCAAACAAAATAAGGGAACTGTGGCAGAACTGACATCAGTGAAGCAGACAGCTAACACATGCGGGAGGATGAAAGGAACAATGCTTTAGAAGCAAGCCATCTGCCGAACATAACAGAGATCCCATAGCAGAAAACTTCATTGCATTTCAGACCAAACTGTATTTAGACAACTTCTCTAAACAGACGTGGGACTAGCCACAGGGACACACTGTTTGTTTAAGAACAGGACTGTATCTATTTATGAATTTCATAATGTATCATGAGCATTTGTCTGATTCCTCAGTCATGCTCTACTGGAACTATGTTCTCAGCCCTGCCTTGCTCAATCGCCTGGTCATGTGTCATGATCCCTGACCTCTGAGACCTTGTAGTGCACAGCAGTGGACACCAATGGTGACAAGATTCAGACCACTTCCTCATGGAGATAACTGTCAGTATCTTATTTGGGGCCCTCCCAGTGCAATGACACAGCCCTGCCACCATTCTTGGACTCAGATGATGAGACCCTTGCAGGACCTCCATCCTCTCAGAAGTCAAAGACTGCAAAATCAGGCAAGGACTCTTCCATAATTCAGCCACCTTTCCCAAGAGGCAGAACCAACCACACCATAGACCATGGTTGCATCCATAAGGCTTCAGTAGACTTTAGCTCTCTGCTGAGACATCATCTTCCTATAATAATCTTAGTCAAAGAGAGTTTCAGCCAGAAGTCCAATATCCTATTTTGTCCACCTACTGCATGAAAACACTTTTGAGCTGGCTTTGCCTACCTTGACTGAACATTACTTTTGTTGCTGATGGTAATAATACAAAGTAGGCTGAAAATCATAACAATACAGTGGTACCTCGGGTTAAGTATTTAATTTGTTCCAGAGGTCTGTTCTTAACCTGAAACTGTTCTTAACCTGAAGCACCACTTTAGCTAATGCGGCCTCCTGCTGCTGCCACGCAGCCAAAGCACAATTTCTGTTCTCATCCTGAAGCAAAGTTCTTAACCTGAGGTACTATTTCTGGGTTAGCGGAGTCTGTAACCTGAAGCGTATGTAACCTGAAGAGTATGTAACCCAAGGTACCACTGTACTATGATAAAGTAAGTGGAAGACCATGAAGATGATCGTAATGTATTTTATCTATTTTTAGCTACTGTTTAATCTAATAATATTTTGAAAGCTTTTAAATACCTGGTTTTACTGAAAAGTTTGATGTTGTATTTTATATATCTGTAAATCGCTTAGAGGGTCTTTTTATTATCAAGCAGTACACAATTTTTGTTAAATAAATAATATGACACAGTAGGCTAAAGAGCAAATAGGAATTTGCTTAGGGACTCTCAGAATCTCACTGAGCCAAAATATATTAATTGCTGGAGGATACTCTCCATATCTCTTCTATTCCATATTAAATTGTTCTCCCGTCCTGCCCCCCACCAGTCATTAAGTCTATAATTATTGTTCCGTTAGAGATGCACTTATTTTAAAATCAATAGAAGTGTGACCCTTTATTACACTGCCAGCCCATAATTTAAACTACTGACTTGAATTTGTTTAATGAAGAAATATAATTATCGTGAATGAACCCTATCTACTTACAAAGTCAGCATTCATTTTAGTGGCTTGCAGTGTCCACCTAGAACCCTAAGGAGAAAACAGATCAAAATGAATACCATGGAGTACTGCATGCATGGCCAACATTGGAAAGAAAAGCAATAGCAAATTACCAAAAAGGGCCATGAAATATTGTTAAGGTTCAGAACATGAAAATGCATTCATCATACATTCTTAACATATATAATAATTGCAATTAAATGAAAGCATGTGCATTTTCTCCTTATCTGTTATCAGAAACAGAACCTTGCCAATTCTTTTCCTGAATGCCTACCCTTTGAATGGGGAGAAAATCCACAGAATCACATTTAGCAAACCAAGAAAAGGCTAAAGCAACAGGTAGAATTATGCACACAACCAAGGTAGGAAGGCTGTTCTTAAAAATGGAACCAAATGTAAGATTTTCTAAGCAATACCCAGTTCTTGACATGTATATTTCCCACACAAGGAAGTATCTTATTCATACCTTTTCTGTTAGTCAAATGCTGTAAGAAACCCGGAAACAATGTTTCTCAATGAAAAGGAAAATAAGTCGTTAGGGATAGATTCATCTTCAAGGGCTTATCTGTGCAATCCACCACATGTCTATTGAGAAGCAAGTCCCATTGAGTTCAATGGAACTTATTCTCATGTAAGTGTGTGTAGGATCTCATCACCTATCTTGATTGTGACAATTGGTATAAATAAATTTGATATAGACTTATAGTGTATAATGTGCCCCAGGATCTCTTAAGAGGAATGGAGGTGGGGCAAATATATGCCCACTACATCATTGAACTTAAATATCCACATGTGTAGGGATTGTCATTGAAAATTTAAACAGAATGATATGTTCTACAGTGTCTGGCACATTCAAAGAACATCCACAATGTCTATCATTTCTGGGGATGTTTGATTATTTTCTCTTGACGAAAGCTGATGGACCAATGCATTTTTGTACATTGTTCTCACTACAGGCATTTTATTGCATACTTTACCCTAGCATATGCTGTAGAACTGCATCGCAAAATTTGGAGAAGTGAAAATTTCCAACAGTGGTTGTGTTTTGGTTTGCATAGTGTTGTGAAAAGTGCAGGTTAGGTAGGTTCACCTTTAAATACAAGCTGAATTTAATTTGGTCTCTAATAATATCAGAGGGATTTTCTTCTGTTTAATTGCTTGAATGTGTGCATTACAGGAAACTTTTCTACTGTCCATTGTACAACCAGCTACACAAACATGTGCTATCCCCTTTTTGGGGTAGTCTAATATCACGGCACAGTGAAAATATTAGTTTCTATCTGTCTGACATTAACCTGGAAGTAACTGCAAGGGTGGCTGAGTTTTTGTCAACAGTATCTCTTAGATACTACTGGCACTATTTAGTGAGAAGAAATTCCAATGAAAATCCTCGTTATTACATATTTTACGTGGCTGTTTATTTGTATATATTTTAAAATTTTATATATGGATGTTTTATCATGGCCTATACTTGTAATGCCTAATACAGTGTTTCCCAACCGGTGTGCCGCGAGACTTTGCCTGGTGTGCCGTGGGAGGGAGGCGGGCTCCATGTGCTTAGAGCAACAGGCTGCCGCCCCAAGCCTCGCGCGCCCGACGGGAGCTCCTGCCGGGTGCGCAAGGCTTGCAGACACTCGCCCGAAGCACGGGGCACCCTCCGGAGGGCTCCGCGTGCTTCGGGCAACAGGCTGCCGCCCCAAGCCTCGCGCGCCCAGCGGGAGCTCCTGCCGGGCGCGCAGGGTTGCAGACACTCGCCCGAAGCACAGGGAGCCCTCCGTAGGGCTCCCTGTGCTTCGGGCAACAGGCTGCCGCCCCAAGCCTTGCGCGCCTGGCAGGAGCTCCTGCCCGGCGCGCAAGGCTTGCAGACACTCGCCCGAAGCACGGGGAGCCCTCCGTAGGGCTCCCTGTGCTTCGGGCAACAGGCTGCCGCCCCAAGCCTTGCCGCCTGGCAGGAGCTCCTGCCGGGCGCGCAGGGTTGCAGACACTCGCCCGAAGCACGGGGAGCCCTCCGTAGGGCTCCCTGTGCTTCGGGCAACAGGCTGCCGCCCCAAGCCTTGCGCGCCTGGCAGGAGCTCCTGCCGGGCGCGCAAGACTTGCAGACACTCGCCCAAAGCACGGGCAGCCCTCCGTAGGGCTCCCTGTGCTTCGGGCAACAGGCTGCCGCCCCAAGCCTTGTGCGCCTGGCAGGAGCTCCTGCCGGGCGCGCAGGGTTGCAGACACTCGCCCGAAGCATGGGGAGCCCTCCGTAGGGCTCCCTGTGCTTCGGGCAACAGGCTGCCGCCCCAAGCGGCATATAGTCAATATAGGCAGAGTTAATTTTTTAAACATTTTTTAATGGTGGTGTGCCTCGAGATTTTTTTCATGAAACAAGTGTGCCTTTGCCCAAAAAAGGTTGGGAAACACTGGCCTAATAAAGGTTTGGCGGAGTTAAAAATGCATTAGATTACGGGAAATTGCATTGCACTGATATGTATTAGGAGGTAAAACTGCATACAAAATTGTGCATGTTTGGAGCAATTTGCTGATGAATTTTCATGACAGCTTTTTTTAAAAAAAACAGTTTAGAAAACTAGAGAACCAAACATAAGACTGTGAAAGTCACTGGTGAAGGTCACCTTTTACTTTCACTCACAGTGGTGTAGTGGTAAATTCTGAAGTGCAGGAGCTAATCAAGGAGTCCTGTGGGACCATAAAGTCTAAGGTTTTTTTGCACCCTGTCTGTATCCCTATACCTAGTTATTTGAGAGTAAGTTCCATTGATCACAGTGGTGTTTACTTCTGGCTGCATAGGTTTAAACTTGCAAAGCACACTGAAATTTAAGAAAAGATCTTCAGCCCAGCTGAAATGTAGCCTTAAGCTTTTTATTAGAAATGAAAACAAGCTTGCAAAGATGTACTACTGCCATTTAAATTGCTAACCTAACCTACTGTAATGCAGAAACCCCATTAAAGGAAAGGACCTGAAAGCCTTATTACTAGCTCAATCACTTGCCAGAACAAAGTGTGTCTGCCAATTACCCTGGTGCTTTACCCAATGATGTCATTGCTCCTGTTCTGAAAAAAAGTCCTGCAGCTGCATTATCTTGATACTGGGGCTGAGGGGTACAGTGAAGCCACACTAGATAGTACTGCACATTACCTGTTGATCAAAGAGAGCCCAGAACATTGGCAGTGGTATGAAGAGAAACAGGACCCGTGTCACCATTTTAACTTCAGTTATCAGTTGGTTCTGTGAAGGGAAACACAAAGCAAAAGGCAATAATGTGGTTAGTAGGAAAGAAAGGTCTACAAGCAACGGTCTCAGACATTATAATTTTGCTGCATGGAGGTGAACTCTGTGTAGGAAAATATGTGTGTTTTCCCTAATATCAACTTTTATGCTTTAAGTACACCAGTTCGGCAGTTGATGTGTTCAGGTACTTCTCAATCTGTTCAGCTCCATTGTGGAACATTTTAGATGCAATGACTTTGGAGGCTGATGCAAAGAGAGCTATGTCTATGCATATTTGGGGTGACCCAGTTACTGCAGAATAATCACACATGGCAGATCTGGTTATGGATATTTGAGCAAATGTACTGTAAACAATGTGAGCTAATATAGCAAGCACAAGGGAGGAACAAAGAAAACGGGTAGGCAGACATGCACTGCACCAAATCAATGTATCTCAGTATCAGGGAACACACTACTTTTTCAGGTATACACTAAAATCCTAAGGTGTGATTGTGACAAACACATGCCTATAATAGAGGCGCACTAACCACAGAGCTGGAATTGGATGCACCTTCCTGAACAGTGTGCTCATGGTGGCAAACTTGGGTTGGTTCCGATCTAAACTCCTGTGATCTTGGGTGCTTTGTTTTGGGAAAGGGACGGTTTACAAACAAATGTCCACTATGGCTGATGTTGGGAGCTTCAGTTTCCCTGTATTCACCCTACGATTCCCAGGCAGTGTTGCAAAAATGTGTATTCATTCCATAAAGGAAGCACACATGCATAAAAAAACTGAAGTCAATGGGGGGGGGGAATGTATTTTTTGTACATTCTCTGAAGACACTTACAGTGGTCTTCAGGAGACACTTGCAGTGATTTTGAATGAAGATGAGGTTGATCCATTTCTACATTCTAGCTGTTATACTCTGAAAGCTCACATCTTATTGGAGGAATATATATTAAAATACTTCAAATCCAAATATTGACTTACTGAGTATTTTTCTGAGGCCCAGTCCAGCCAGTGCTCCCTTTTAGGAATGTGTCGGGATCGATTTTTGATCCGGTTTGTAACAGCAAACTAGAGGGGAATAAAAGCAATTGAGAGATGTGTAGGTTATGGAGTTGCTCCTACATTTGTTTAACTTAGTCCACTGCGTAAAGCCCATTACAATTAATTACATCATTTCTTACACAATCTTATATTGTTTTATTGACCCTACTCTCATGCCATATATCATGAGTGGAGAACCTGTGGCCCTTCAGATACCATTGGACACTAATTCCCATCAACCCCAGCAAGCATATTCTGTGGTCAGGGACGATGGGAATTGCAGTCTTGCAACATCCGGAAGGCCACGGGTTCCTCATCCCTGTCTTAAATCAGGTTTCATCCCTTTCATTGATTCACTGGATGACTTCCACAAGACACAAAGGATATTATTTCTGGGTAATGGCATTTGTTGTATGAATAAGGCCTTGGGTTCCATACCCCTTAGTCCAGCAAAGTAAATGATGGCATGCGTGGCATGCTTGATATTGTTCCTGCAATTCTTGGTCTTTTTCTTTTCACCAGAAAAAAAGTGGCAACATTTAACAGCTGCTGGTAAGTTTCACATATGCAACTCTGTAGTTGACCACATATCTGCAGTGTCCTTTATTTTGGAAATGTTGATCTGGAAAATCTAGATGATACAGAAAAGTTTCCTGTCCTTGAAAAGTAAGACCAAGTTTCATTCACCCCAACATTCTGTCAGTGGCCCACTGCCAACTCCAAGTGGGCCCCATCCCTGAGAGAGTCCACCTCCTCCTTGCTGCTGTTGCCATTGGCCATTATTTTCCCTCTCCTTCAGGACCCAGAAGGAGAATTCAAGGCAACTGAAGGATGCTGTTTTTCCTCCTCCCTCTGCTCACTCCTTGCATGTCCAGAGGAGGCAGATGAACAATGACAGCAGAGATAAGGTACAGAAGTGTCAGGAGGCCCAGAGGGTCAACAGTAGATCCCTTACAGGGGCCCATAGAGCCCTACTCACTGCAGTGGCAACCCTATGTTAATGAGGAGGGTGTGATGATTATTGAAGCAGCCATACCCAGCACCTCATCATCAATTGTACTTCCTTTGGCCAGAGAATTTCCATTTATCTGTAATGGCTAATAGCCACTGAGCAACCCATTCCCTATCGAGCTATTTAATCCATTTTAAGAAACCAGCTTAAGGCTAGTGGCCATCACCACACCTTCTGGTGATGAATTTCATATGATAATTATGTACTAATGATTGCATGAGAAACAACTTATTTTGACTGCAGTTAATACAGTGCCAATCAATTTCACTGGTTGACCCTGAATTCTAATATGCTAGGAAGGGGAGAATGAGAAAGTGATGTAATATAACCCTTCATACCATTCACAATTCTTCACATGTCCATTGCATCACACCCCTGAGTTATATTTTTCCTAATTTTTTTTTTTAAGCCTCAAATGCCTTGTTGTGCAAATTGTCACAGTGACCTCAGTGCTGGAGTAAAGTAATACTAATCAGGATGATGGATGGTAGGGAGCCATTCTGGATGTTGAGCAGCGAAGCCGATGAACGTTTTTGGCCCCAAGCCCTCTGGTTTAGATCCAACATGCAGTTATGCTTTGAGAGAAGTTGAACAAAATATTCCCATGTATTACCTTTGAGTCTGAATGACTACTTGGCTAAAGTCCCTTCTCCAATCTGAAGCTGGCTCTTGGAATCATTGACATAAAAGCCCTATGCAGATGACTGAAAGAGTGGAGATAATCAGTATATCCAGCAGGGAGCAGGATAATGTTGGCTGCCCGCCCCTCCTCTGCTTCATTGTGTTGATCAGGTATTCTGCCCAGGGCCTGTTTGTGTGGAACATAGAGGCCAGAAGCAGCAGCAGTGGGCATGATTCCACTGCAGTGGAATTTATTTCTAAGCAAATCTATATAGGATTGCACTGTAAAACTCATATGGCTAATCAATTAACATCAGGGTCAGACATGTGGAAAATATGATTTTACAATCTCAGAGTCATGCATGAAAAGGATATCTAAGAAACACACTTACCCCAATACACTTGCAAATTTCGAGTAAGATATTTCCTTCTGGTGGAGTCTTTTTGTACATTCCATTTCCAGCAATAAACACAACTATAAAAGAAGTGTAGGCAAATGTAGACAAAAGTAGTTACTGTACATCCAATGTAGCTATGCATCTGCATGAAGAAAATTTCATAGTTGGTCCTGGGGGTATAGGGACCTTTCAGAATAGCATGGAAAGTGGCACAGAGGCAGGATGCACAGTCAAAAATCAGGTGCCTTGCCTTGACCAAGCAGAATCACTTTCCACTGCTTTAGAAATCTTACGAAGAGTGTGTCCATTGAGACAAAGAATGCATTTTTAAAGAAAAAAATCTAAGTGTCCCCAAACATTGATTGCTATAAACTTTATTTAGGTGTTCAAATAATGCATGGGGGGGCGGAATAAAGTGTGGAGGAGGTGCTGGCGCATACAGCTGCACATCCACTCCATAATTCAACACAAGAACTTACAAAAAGCCCTGCAGGGCCAGGCCAAAGGCCCATCTAGTCCAGCATCCTGTTTTGGGAGTGGCTAAACTGGAAGCGCAGCAGAAGCCCTTGAGAAGAATCTGAGCACAACAGCAAGATTCCCAGCAATTGGTATTCAGAGGCATGCAGCCTCTGACAGATGAGGTAGAATGTATCCATTATGGCAAGTAGCCATTGACAGCTTTATCCTCCATGAATTCATCTGCTGCTCTTTCAAATGCATCAAAGTTGGTGGCCGTTAATACATCTATCCCATAGTTTGACTATGTGCTATGAGCAAATCCCATAGTTTGACTATGTGCTGTGTGAAGAAACATTTTCTTTTGTCTGTCCTGAAACTTCCAACACTTAGCTTTGTCACCACTATCTACGTTGTGCTTAATTGCTCATGGACAAGAGAATGATGTGGGATGGAGGGAGGCATCTGTGGTGCGATTGAGCATTCTGGACAAAGTAGTTTTTAAATGTTGCCTAACCCAACACAAGCAAGAGCAGATTTGAAAATCATCATGCATAAAAAATACTCAAAATCTGATGTTGTTGTTTTTTCATTTGTCACTGTAAGAAATGAAATACTGGACTAAATGGTCCAGTCATCTGATTTCTTCTGCCATTTAATTTTGTTGCTATCACAGGCATGTGCTGGCATGCACACAGTATACATGTAAAGAAACACACAAGTAAAATATAAGCATGCTTTGAATTGGCATTTAATCTGGGCTTGTGTGTGTGTGTGTGTGTGTGTGTGTGCGCGCGCACACACACACACATGTGTGCATGCGTACCTTGAGCCATAATTATTAATAACCCAATTGGGGGGGGGGAGAGAACTAACTAAAATCTTAGCTTTGGTCCATTCCAATATATGCTCTGAAACTTAGTTGTGCCCACCACATATCACTGAAGGATCTGCAGCCATATCAACAAATAGCAGGAACAGCAACAAATCCATTTTGGGGAGACTTTTTTTTTTAAAAAAAAAGGTGAAAGAAAAGAACTGCAGCATTTGCTGGCGTGTTTTCCTTTGACTGCTTCTGTGATGTACTATTCAAACAGTAATGTCAGATGATATCCAACAAGCACAGTACACGAATACAAAGGAACCATGTGGTAAACAGGAGGCTTCTAGGATTCTGCTGGCATGTTGTTGGGCTTTGTTTGGTGTTTGTGAAGGGGGACCATTCCTGCAACATCAGCTGCTGTCTAGTGGCATCTCCTAGTCTTTGCTGGGAAGACTTCTATTCCAGATGGCATTAAAGCAGCTAGACAAATAGAAGCTGGGGGTGGTGGTGGGTGGTGGTAGGAAACACTGCCTTTTTCGTTGCACAGATTGTTCTCTCCAAAGCAAAAGGCAGCATTTCTCCGGGCCTCTGGGTGGACACTGATTCTCTGCTGTGAGCGACTGTACATCCAGTTGCTCTGCTTCAAGCAATACAGTATTGCAAAGGGGTAGATAAGATGTTAGCACTGCCACTGCTCTGTTACAGCACCACCTACTTACTGAGAGCGATGACCATGAGAGCAGCAGGAACACCAAAAGCCAAGGCATAGCAGTCTCCACCAAAGCACTCAACATCACCTAAGAGAAGCAGAAACAGAACTCCCTTTCATCATGTTTCAATTCAGATTCCCACCCTTCCTTCCTATGCCATAATAAAAAGAGATGCCCATTACCACCTTTTTCTTTGCTTGAAGTCAACACAGGACAAGTTTTCCTTAGTATACCTGCATGCACTGAATCAGTTTTGTGAGTGGCTCAGAATGTATGCAGATCAGGAAATAGCGTGCCTAGGGCTCTGCTCACTTTCTAAGACTTCTCAGGATGTGGCATTCTGAGGGCAATTCCTGTGACTGTAATTTGTTCTATTTTTAATGTTGAATTTTAAAATTGTCGTAACCTGCCCCAGAGCCAGCTGGTGAAGGGTGGGTAATAAATAATATTTTAAAAATTGTATGAACTGGTGCTTAAAGTCAAGGGCACCTGTAGGCTCACATGTGCCCACAGAACCTTTCCCTGGTGCCTGCAGGGTCCCCTACATTCATTGAAATTAAACTCAAAAGAAGCATTTTATTGTAGCCTATAGGCTAGGTTATGCTATGTGCTAGATTGTGGTGTGTGTGTGGTGCAAATGACTTTAAAAAGTGCATCTCATGCACATTTAAAACACAAAACTCTCCCTGCAATAATCCTGGGAAATTTGGTTTGTTATGGGTGCTGGGAATTGCTGTATCTGGGAAGGGCCAAGTTTCTTGGTTTGGAATTGTGTGCTTCAAATGTGCATTGGATGTACTTTAAATGTGTGCCCATTTATCCAATCTGCAAACTTGCCCCAAAATGGTTGATGACAACTCCTGCCTTAATTAATCTTTCATACACAAAACATTAACATTGCACTGACTCCAAAAGCCACAACATTACTTTGTTGATAAGAACACTTCCCAACAGTGTGTGCCTGGATATATGTAGTAGGTGTGAAAGTGATGGGGAGGGAGCAGTTACCCAGGCATCCAGACTGGAGTCCCAGGCTCACCTGGCTGGGTACTCAAGCCAGAACACAGTGAAAGTCAGAGAGAAACCTCTAGACTCATGAATGTGGCCCAACTTCTGAATCAAGGGTTACATACACCCAGCTGCAAATATTCCAGGAGAAGTGGTTGCAGAGATGCTGTTTGTTCTGCACCGGAACAAATGAAAACAAAACAATTTCACAGCTGAACACCAACAGGATAAAAAAAAATATACTGGCTATTATTAATGTGTGACATATTTATCTAAAGTTTATAATGCTGCCTTTGTGTTTGTGCCTAATGTTGGGTTATTTACAGTATTTTGCTTTCAGAGGCATAAGCTGAAATTTGATAGTCCAGAACTGCCCGTGTTATTTCTGATTTTCACCAGAGGACGTTTTTAGCTGTTTGGGACTTAATATAGCTTGCTTAATATAGTAGCCACAGAGACCACACAAAACAGCCAAATTTTAAATGGAATGTGCTTCTTTTTTCTCTTCAAGGAAGACTCTTAAGAACCAAACATTCCACTCTGCACCATGCCACAATATTTATTTGTCCTGGCATTGACCTATGTTGATATAAGATGCAGAGCCTAAAAGAAGCTTCCTTTTCAATCAGCTACAAAATGTTCTGAGCAGCACCTACTTACCAGTGTTGACACAGGTAAATAGCTTTGCTTTCTGCCTTGTACTTTAGATTAAATTTAGAAGGCAAGCAAGTTCCCAATCCAACCCCAGACACTAAATAGGTTTCAAAAACAACACACAAGACACACAAATGGTCCTCTCTTTGCTCCTGTGGATGTGATTGTTTTTCTCCTGAGAGCTGCTCTGTGCAATGTTAAAGATAACCTCTTGTTCTGTCTGCTTTCACTCCTTGCATCTCAGGACATGGGCTGAAAACACAGAACACAACAATTTTGCTGAAGCTCAACAGGTCTATCTGGTCAGTGTATGGGTGGGAGACTGGCCGGGGAACTTTAGGGCAGTGTTTTTCGGCATAGGTCTCACTGGATGATTGTGGATAGGTGGCCATGCAAAGTCAATGGCAATGCGATTTAATCCCTGGCATTTCCAGGTAGGGGAAGGAATATCCCAGTCTCAAATCCTGGAGACCTGTTGGCGGCCAGTGTAGACAGTTCTGATCTACACGGTCTGACAATGCTGTATGGCAGATTTCTATATTCTTTAATGCAGAGCAAGCTGCATAATTCTGCCTCTACTGCTGTTCTGAAGATCCCAGAATGATCGTGGCCTGGCCCTAACAACATCTCAACTGTTCTCAATACGTTGCTATCATACTCCTGCTACCAAATAGAGCAGTCAAAACATGAAGCAAGAAATGGGAAGCATTTAGCCTAACTTGGACATGTTAAATATCAGGGTGGTAGTGATGTTTTGATTGAAATGGGCTTTTGCAACTTGGTGGTCAGGAGAGAACTTTACTCAGTTTGGCACATTAACTAAAAACCTTTGCAAATCTATAATGCTCCTAAAAGTTGCTGTGATGTAGAAGAGAAATTGCTATTATGTTATTATCCTAAATTATTTCTCTGGGCACACTCCAGAATGTATAATTCTGGGCAGCTTTGCCGGGCAGCTTCCTCCTGGCGCGGAGCGGAGCCCGCTGCCCATTACGGTGGCGGCGGCAGCTTTGGCAGCTTCCGAAATAGCAGTGGGCATCGGGCTCTGTGCTGGGAGGAAGCCGCCCAGCAAAGCCAGCTTAGCATCGCTGTGCAGCTTCACCGGGCAGCTTCCTTCCAGCGTGGAGTGGAGCCTGCCGCCCACTGCAGCCATACCCGACATATAAGACGACCCCCAACTTTTTAACCTCTTTTCCGGGGTTAAAAAGTCGTCTTATATGCCGGAATCTACGGTATTTGTCATGTCTTCTCTATGGGAGAAGATGAGACCAGGAGGGAAAACTCCTTTATCTGACTACCTGTAAGATATTTCCTCCTTCCTACATTGTTCCCTTCAGTGATACAATATAGGATAAGCAAAAGAGCATGGCATCTCTGGCAGGCTGGCATTATCTTGTAATGACTACCATTTTGTTTGTCCCAGATCTGTTGGTCATAGCCCAATATACAATTATCTGTGCTTTTAACTCAATGGGATTTAGAATACTGAACTCTGTGCTGGTCTGAGGGTAGCAGCCCTTCTGTTTGGGAATGGAATGAAGATCACGAGCAGAAGCTGGGGAAATGCAAGTTGGATCCTGCTGCAATGTATAGTGTTGCTAGGTTCTGCATAGCAGCATTCCAGAGTCATAGGAGGATGACCTGTGCCATAAATTAGTTATAGTGAACATATCAGAGTGCTCTTTAAACAATAGTTAAAGCCTTTATATATCAACCTTTTGTGTTCTTCCACACCTGTCCAATGTTCATGACCCTTATTTTGGATTCTTTTAGTTTCTTTAAAATTCTTATAGACTTTTATATTCATCTTGTACTTTAATACCTTTTAGCTTTCTAAAGTGCTTTTTCAGATTTAAAATGCTGGTCTATGGCCATAATAAAGATTTGTATTGTATTGCAAGTTGGATCCATAACTGAGCTTACTCAATCACATCTTCTCTTCAATGTTTATATCACAGAAAGTCTTATGGTACTTAAAACAAACAAACAAACAAACAAACAAACAAACAAACACGACACAATCCTTTGCAACATGGGTACAGCACCTGCACATGAAGGAATCCCCCTACCAGATAAAAGAGCATTGTTTCCTCCTTTTCTATCCCCAAACCCCACTATAGTGCATAGGCATAGGCACAGGCATTCAGCTTGCCATGCTGTTCTGGTGAACAGGAGGTCCATGTGCAACTCTGAGATCTCCACCTTGTCCTCTAATCTCTGATCCACTCACTCAAGGAACATGAACTCCACGTTTGCAATCCTTCCCCAAGTAGAGAAGGCTGGTTAGGTGGACCTCCTGCTTCCATGCCTCCCATTCCCCAGACTGCCCTGGCACTGTTTCTAAAGAGTCATCCACATGTTTCCACCTCCTAAGGGGGAATGGGGTTCTGTTGTGTTCTTTGTGGAGCCCTCCAAGTTCCAGTGCTGTACATACAAATTGTATCCCGTTTTAAAAACAACTTCTCTCTATTCTTTCAGCAGAATCACTGTGGTCTAGTCACTCTAAACAGACATATGATTTTATTCACGTGGAAATCAGGAAAACCCAATTAGCTAAGGGAGTGGGATAGTCATGCTGCATCTAATTCCCACCTTCATTCTAAATCAATGCTGGGAAACTGGTGGCCTTTCAGATGTTCTTGGACTCCAGCTCCTATTGCCGCACCATGCATGGCTAATGGTCAAGAATGATGGGAGTTGTAGCCCAACAATATCTGTGGGAATATCACCCATCCATGTTGTTAATCAACACTGACCTCTCAGCACAGGGGTAAGGAAAGTAGAGATCAGACTTCCTGCATTAATGGACAGGTAGAAGACAGAGAAGAACTTGCTCCTTTCCTGGCCCTGAAATGAGAGAAGATCAAATCAACATCAGAGATTTTTTTAAACACTGCTTAGAAACATAGAAATGGATTTGTCAACGGGGCTCCATCAATTCCACTCCACTATGAATTATACATTTGTATTGACCTAAAATAAAATGCAAGGTTAAAATCAAGGCAAGATATAGATTTTCTCTCTTTCTTCACACTTCTATATAAACACACAAGTAGAAGGAAGGATTCTCTTCTCTTTGCATGGTGGAGGGAGGGGGAATTTACAGAGAGAGTAGCAGTTACTTATTCAGAATGAGCATTTTAATTGAGTCCCAATATAGCCTCATTCAATCCAACTTGGCAGTGCTTGACAGCTCATCATGTCTAGGCAATATTCTCCCCAAAAACATAAATAGGAAAAGAAACATATTCATTATAAAAAGCATACACCAACAGCTCAGATAAGGAAAAGGGTGGAAGAAGTTGGCAAAGTGAAGCCACAGTTAGGCAAGAAATAATTGGGATTATATAAATTACATTTCAGCCTTAAGTACATTTGCTTCGTAGTATTAGCTCATTTATTTCAACGGAACCTACTTCTGTAGGCTAAAAATATCCTTGCTAGACAAATTCAAGGGGCTATTAACTTTTGCTTATGCTAACCAGGAGCACAGAAGAAGAACTGATATTACTAATATGCATTACATGCAGATACAGGTGGAATTTACAACAAAATGCTACAGTGTGGATTCCAGCCAGCCAGACAGCCAGCCATGCCTTATGCCAGGGCATTCTAAAAAAGCTAGCGAAGCCATGCAGAATCTTATGGCTGCTCCTTTTCATTAATCAGAACACAACTAAAAATAAGCCATAGAAATCAAAAGTGTTCCAGTTGCCCAGCTCAGGAAGTTAGAACCAGGCAAGAGCAACAAGTTTCCAGGTAATAGGCCAAAGATTCAGGTTTCACAATCACTTATTTAATTGTGGATGACAGAGCAGAGCAAAGAGCCGCCAGCGAAATAAAAAAACTCAGACTCAATATGTGCTCAGAAGCCTTGGCCAATTTACAGCTATTCAGCTATACTCTAATGTGAGTAGCACAGTTAGATGATTTTGATTCTGGACTTAGAGAAGGGACTCTTTAAGATGGTAATGTGCATTACTTCACGTACTTTAAAGTGTGGGAAGCCAGCCCTGCTGTGTTTGTAGCTCCTCCTGCTGAGTAGGGCCCCTCTCTGTTTGCCCCAAAGTGCTGCTCTAATGGCACCTCTCACTATTATTGACTCTGAAGTTGGCAAAAATAATAGGCAGACTCAGTTCTCTTTGTACTGGCACAGGCTGATTCCGACGTGAGAAAATGGCAGGAGGGAGAGCAATATATGTAAATGTCTGCTCCTCTTTTTACATGAACTCCTGCGGTTATTTAATTTATAAAAAGGTTCAAAATCGTTATACAGTAATGAGAAATTGCCCCATATAGATTTTTTATGTGCAGAGCTACCTTCCAGTGCTCAAGGTGGTGGAGTTTCACAGGCAGACTATGATAATGAATGGGTGGAATTCAAATATTATTTTCTTAATAATATTTAAGAGGTGCAACAGCAAACCTTTATTTATTTTTCACCAGTTTGTAGACCACCCTTCCTTGTGCCAATTTACTATCCCAAAATGCTTTCATATTTAGGTAAAGCTCCTTCATGAGCCCGCACAGCCTTTAATATCTTCTTTGGAGGACCTGATCAGAGTGCCTCCATCTTCTGAGGGGAGGTGAACAGCAAGAAGAGATGGGACTCAATCATGGTGCTTTGTCTCTGGAACATCCTCCCCCTGCTCATCTATTAGGCTTTCTCTCTGATTATTTTTATAATGAAATTGAAAGTGCCTTTGTTGATTTTAGCTTTTCATATCTCAGCTTGCTCACTGAGCTCACACAGAGAAATGCTGTTTGTTGTCCCTCATGTTACAGAGGACCAGGTGGCTTCAACAACAAGTTGGGGTCCACAGCATACTGGTCCCATGCTGTGGCAGACTCTTATGGCGGAGATCTGGAGAGCTCCCTCACTTTGAACTTTCAATTGTATCCAAAGACCTTTTTATGCTGACAGTGAAGTCTTCTGTGGGTTTGGGAAGGGTATTCATTGTGTGAGGAAATCTTGCAATGGATCTGTCCAGGAAACAGCCGGAGTCAGGAGAACTTCAATAGTTGCATTTATTCATGAGCAACAACATTCAGACAGAACCTGGTACTGCAGATGAAAGGCTCTATCTATCTAGGTTCTCTCAGTTTCTCATTTTTCCAATTTTAAAATCAGTTCTCCAAATTTTGCAGCTATTTAAGAATTCTTTTTTAAATGTGTCAGCATTTTAGTGCCAATTCCTCCTAAAGAACGTATTTTAATATGCAGTTCTGACTAACGTACAGATGTTTGCAAGCATCTTCCCCAAATACAATGCACTTTTGTATGTTACTTCCACAAACAGCTTTATTCTTATGCACACTTCCCCCCAATATACGCATTTTTGTAACTGTTTTGTGCTTGGAGAACTGTATCACAAAATTCTGGTAAGTGTGAATCTATGATTGGTTCCAGACTGTCACTATGTAAGGTAAAGGTAAAGGGACCCCTGACCATTAGGTCCAGTCATGACCGACTCTGGGGTTGCGGCGTTCATCTCGCTTTATTGGCCGAGGGAGCTGGCGTACAGCTTCCGGGTCATGTGGCCAGCATGACTAACCCGTGCTTCTGGAGAACCAGAGCAGCCCACGGAAACGCCGTTTACCTTCCCGCCAGAGCGGTGCCTATTTATCTACTTGCACTTTGACGTGCTTTCAAACTGCTAGGTTGGCAGAAGGTCACTATGTAGGGGTGGGATTAAATCACATGCTGGCAAATTATGATTGTCTAATTACAGGTGCTTGGAAGGTCTTGCACAACAAACCCTACCCCATGGACTTTTTATGACAAAGAAAGTCACAGGGAAAATGCAGCATTGTTTAACCTCACCACATTCAATATTCAGTGAATAGCTCACATTATCTCAGTGGCGTAGCGTGGGGGGTGCAGGGGGGGACGGCCGCACCAGGCGCAACATCTGGGGGTTAGGGTTAGGGGGCGCAAATCCATGGGTTAGGGGGCGCAAATCCATGGGCTAGGGGGCACAAATTACTTGCCTTGCCCCAGGTGCTGACAACCCACGCTACGCCACTGCATTATCTAGCCTCCCTGTAAACAAATCAGGATGAATTGGGGTCATCTGGAAACAGCTGAATTTCATTTTGAGTGAATACAGTAATATTGAAAGGGAAGCATGGCTTAGCCACATTTTCTATAAACAGAAGAGAAAAAAGTCCATGCTTAGCCTATAGCTTAATTATAAAAATCAAGAGCTGTTGACCATAATTAGTATGCACAGAAACCTTTTTGCTCACACTAAGTATAGCAAATGTAATTTTCTGCAGTTGAATTTGGTTTCCAGATTACTAATTATATATATACAGAAATACAAGTAATGAAAATAAATATTAAGATTTTGCAAATGACTTTTCACTGTAACTCTTTAAGGGACAAATTGTGCTACAGTTTCATCCATTTACCTATTAGCCCCTTGAGCTAAATAATCCCCACTACCAACTATCGGACCATAGCCCTGCTATGTGAAGGCCAACACTGGTTCCTTACAGCCTATCCATCAAACCCAAGACTGAGCAAAGTTTGCTAACTGCTGTTAGACAGGGGTTATCCAAGATGAGTCCCAACAGATGTGGACTACACCTTCTGTCATCCCTAACCCTTCATCACATTGACTGAGTATGATGAGAATTATAGTCCCAAACATCTGGAGGACATCACCTTGGCTGTCCCCATGTAAGACCATTTTTGGTGCTTTTTCTGGTGACTGTGACTAGGGATAGTAGGGTCTGTCTGTTTTGATCCCTTCTTAAAATCAATTCTCTACATTTCAGCAGCAATTTGTAGATTTTCTGTTTTCTTCTAAATCCTCATGAAATTCTTCTGCATGTGTGAATTTCTCCACATAAACACATTTTGCAAGCAATTTCTCCTAATATAATGAATTATTGAATGTTATTTCAACTAATATATTCATGCTTATGCATACTGTTACCTAATACAGTGTTTTTCAACCACTGTTCTGAGGCACACTAGTGTGCCGCGAGATGTTGCCTGGTGTGCCGTGGGAAAAATTGAAAAATTCGAAAGATTTTTTTTTTTAAAAAAGAATGTCAACTTTTCACCCACTAGGCGGTCGCTGGACTGTGTCCACCCTATTTTCCATCCCTCCTGGGTGGGGATCAGATCGGATGGGATCGGATGAGAGTGGACAGGCGGTCCGCTCTCATCCGATTCCCCATAGAGAGCAGTGGGGCTCTGACATCTCCCTCTCCGCACACAGTGCGGAGACAGAGCTGTCATCTGCCGGCTCAGCGGGGATCAGCGGATCGACCCCCGCTGAGCAGAGAACGGTCTGCAACATTTTTGTTTGCCATTAAAGAAAAAAATATTAAACATTTTCTAATGGTGGCGTGCCTCGTGATTTTTTTCATGAAACAAGTGTGCCTTTGCCCAAAAAAGGTTGAAAAACACTGACCTAATATATGCCTTTTTTGGGTATACATTAGCTGGTTACAGAACTGCATCACAAAATTTAGAAAAATGTGAATTCTAAAGGATGGCTGTTTCAGATCTCATACTGTTTCAGAAAGTGCAAATTTGATTAATTTGGCTTTTAATGCAAACTGAATCCAGTTTCTCCCCTATCTCTAGCCTGCGCCTATATAGACTGATGTAAATGATGCACTGCCTCCACTTGCTTTAGCATATTGCTATCCATTTGGTGCTTTCTGGTATTCAGGACCGACTCTGAAATTATGAAGGCACTTGGGATTCTTGGCATGTAGCTTGTTTGAAGTTATTTATTTTGCTTAAGGTCCATGCTGCATGAAGGACCTTATAGCCTTAAAGCTCTGTCAGCAATCATTCTCAAGCTTTTGAAAGCGTGATTTCAGCATTCGCATGGACTTTCAAAGCTGTACTGTGGATATCATGGGCTGGTGACTTTTTTAGAGATCTCATTAGGATTCGAGGGAAGGTGAAAGGATCACCAGGCTCAAAATCCCTAAAGCATCTTATGCCTGAATTAACCAGTTTTGATGACTTCACTGGTTTCCACCTCCCACAGACCATGCACAGGCACCTGCTGAGCAACTGCATCTGTCAACACTTAGCAGCTGCAGAAGAAAACTTCAAAGATCATTCCCCACTTTGTTACTTCCCAGCAGCAGCATCCATAACGTGAGGTGTGAATTTCCAAAAAGGCAGTGCATGAGCCTGAGCCCCTTGACATATTTGTTTTGATTCTGGCTTAGTTCTTCATGCATTTTCAGCAGCTAAATGCCTCCCCAACTTGGGAGTCCACAATTAAGATGTAAATGTATGTCTCATTATGAGCAATCACATCTGGTACATCTCTTGAATAATCTTGATGCCACGGAGGGGAAAGAAAGCGAATCTTGAGTCAGTCAATCCAAGTGTGAAGCCTATAGAAGAGATTCCATTGTCAATGCCATTTTTTTGGTTCCTAGAATTGGATTCCGGTATAATTGGATTTTGGTGGATTTCTGTTGGTTGCTTTGAAATCTCTTGAATAATCTTGATGCCACGGAGGGGAAAGAAAGCGAATCTTGAGTCAGTCAATCCAAGTGTGAAGCCTATAGAAGAGATTCCATTGTCAATGCCATTTTCTTGGTTCCTAGAATTGGATTCCGGTATAATTGGATTTTGGTGGATTTCTGTTGGTTGCTTTGAAATCCCTTCAGTTACTGATGTACTTCCATTCTGCCTTCTCAATTATTTGCTTTAATTCAAAACTGGATATTTGTGCACATGCATTTTCACTCTCTATCACACTGCATTTTAAAAGCTGTAGTCATTCTTGTAAAGCTGCATGCGTAGTCACTCTTGGGCATGCAGAAGTGTGATAAAGCCACTCTCATATCCCAAAGACAGTGGGTTGCAGACAGTTCATCATTTTCATGGAGCAAGAGAGCTCACAGGACTCACAACATTTGGGGGAGTCTATTGCCTCTTTCATCCATAATGGCGTTGCAAATAGTTCAAAGCTGCAAAAAGGCTTGACATGAAAGTTGATATTGCAGAACTGCAGGAAAGATGGTTTGTCATGAAAGTGTTAAAATATCCCAAGACCACAGGTATCATGTGAAAACAGAATAATGTGGGGAAGAGGTAAGGGATCCATCGTGAACATGTGGTAGATTTCTGAAATGCATTCAAATTGATTTCAATGTGCTTGTCATAATTTCTGGAGCAGGATTCAGAATGACCAGCACTACAACAATTCAACACAATTTCCACAATTTACATCTGTCTTGAAGTGAATTTCGTAGGCTAGGTAGCAGTTGACAACAGTCTGCAAATATTTTAAGCACAACTCCCCACCGTGTGTAAATGAATTATATTGTTAAGTGGAAGTAGTGGGGGTGAGGAAATGACATGTCATCTTGCAGTGGTAGTGAAATTCTTATTTGTACATGTTATTTTGCAGAGTAAGGGCAGTTCTGCACCTTATGATTTTGGAGGGAGTCATAGGTGCTATGATGGTGCAGTCTTTGCCAGATGTTTCAGACTACAACTCCCACAGCAGCTGACTGATGGCAGATGGGAGTTTTAATCCTAAATATCTGAAGTACCTGTTTAAACAACAGTATACATAAATTTTGGAACCCTTAATTAGCCAAGGTTGCTGGCTGCAGCCCATGAGCACCTAAAGAGGTCCATACAGGCATTTGATACAATGTTTGATGCAAAGAACAGCAATGCAATGCCTTGTGTATGTACACAACCTTCCCTATCACATTTTTTTGCACATAATCCTACCTGCCTTGCCACAGAATATATACTCCAGCTTGCCATAATGCACCCATTACTTTAAAGCATAATGGGAGAAGTGGTCCTAAGACACAGGGGCAGGAAGTTACATTACAATACACTGAATACTTTGGGGTGGCTCATTTTAAACAGTATGTCAAGAAATTGGCATAAAGCTGAGTGACAAAATGAAGGGAAGTCAAGGATTTTGCCTGCCAGATAAAAACGCATTGACTTAAGCCCATAGTAAGCCTTAAATCTGTGGCCTGCAGCAGGTAGGCATCCCGTGAGTTCTAACAAGCTCCAGCCTGAGGAGAACTACAAGGAAAAGAGCCACATCAGACAGCAAGTAATTCTCTTCACAGCAGTAGGCTAGAATAGACCATGTGGTGCTGCCTGTATAAAAGCTGCCAGGTCACCCTTGCTCTGTAGGCTGAACACCAAGGTCCCAATCCCTGCGAAAGATACTCTACCCTGCCTTCTTTGCAGAAGTCAAGTGTGACAAGTGTTATTCCCCTTCTCAGTGTGCATCTGGAACCTATGCACATTAAATTGAAGCACAGCAACCTGCAGGGTAAATGCATGCGCTTGCTATTTTTTGCAGGCCAAATAACCCGCGGAAAGCAGAAACATGAGTCTGCTCACATGTCTGCTTTTCGCAGGGATGTTGGAGAATTCTAATGGGAATGAAAACAGGAAGGGAAATTAATGACATTTGCTTATTTAGTGCATGTCCATAATGGAAATCAATCCAGCGAATAGGATTGGTATTCATTGTGGTTGTTTTCAGCCTGCAAACGATTGCATAATTGTTGCTGGGGTTCCCTTCCATTTGCACTGTGCTTCCTTTGCACTGCAATAAATGGCCTTTGCATTGGAAGGAATGTTGTCGAATAATGCAACAAGAATGTAATTAATTATGTAAAATTCCACCACAGTGGACAGCAAGACGAATAAGGTAGTTTTTGTTGGATGCTGACATGCAGCAGAGCAGAAGCAATACTGCGTACGATGAACACAGAACACAAATCAATGCCTGCTTACATTCCTACATATGAAGTGAACCTTAGTACATCCTCCTTAAGGAATACACGGCTGAAGCAGAGTGTACATGATAATGATCTTCCAAAAGAAAACAGCTGTTTCTCCATTCAGAGTTTGGAATTTTGGGGTGAAACATTCAAAGGTCTCCTAGTCTCCATTAACGATTAGCTTTTAACAACTTCTAAAGATCAACTTAACCCAGGAAGGTAATACTTAACCTCTCAGACAAGAGCACAGTGATTAATTTGGAGGGAATCTGTAAAGCATTTTGAAAACAAGTGCTGTGTGTTCTTGTTATAATCACATACTAATTAGTTGTTAATTAGAAGTTGATTGCAAAATATTACTAATTATTATTAGTCATAGATGTTGCACTTCTGGGAATGATATAACCCTCAGGAGCTGCTACTTTGAGATAAGCAGAGGAAGATTCCTAATGTCAATTACAAATACTTTTTCTAAACTCAAACAAATCTTTTATGTGTCTTTCCCTTCCCCAGCCAAATTACATGATATGTGTTGTCAGCTCTCTGCCTAACAATGATACCTCCCTATACCTTAAATCTATGATTATCTGTGTTCTAATATTATTTTCTGACATAGGCCCAGATGCTAACTACATAATCCCCCCCCAACAACAGGCAAACATAAATAACCAAAATGCAATAAAAAAACTAAGTACATCCATCCGCGAGTGGCGCTGTGGGTTAAAGCCTCAGCACCTAGGACTTGCCGATCGAAAGGTCGGCGGTTCGAATCCCCGCGGTGGGGTGCGCTCCCGTTGCTCGGTCCCAGCGCCTGCCAACCTAGCAGTTCGAAAGCACCCCGGGTGCAAGTAGATAAATAGGGACCGCTTACTAGCGGGAAGGTAAACGGCGTTTCCGTGTGCTGCGCTGGCTTGCCAGATGCAGCTTGTCACGCTGGCCACGTGACCCGGAAGTGTCTGCGGACAGCGCTGGCCCCCCGGCCTATAGAGTGAGATGGGCGCACAACCCTAGAGTCTGTCAAGACTGGCCCGTACGGGCTGGGGTACCTTTATCTTTACCTTTTTACATCCATCCGCAGCTACAGAGATGATATGCAGGGCTGTGAAAATATGCAATCTCATGTTTGATCAAAACTATTGCCTGCCTGATCATTAACAAACAGGCTTTTGGGGGATGCTAGGAATTTTCAATATCCTGAAGGTATCCTATTGTTTAAGTTTCATGAGCTGTGTGAGAAAGTGAATGCAGTTTGTGCTAGGATGGGAAACACTACAGAAAAAATACAAGGTGTTTCAGTAAACTGCTAGTAACGTAATAGGTAGAATTCCTTGGTGAAATCTTATTTTAAATACACACACATTCACCTTGTGCTGTTAAGCCATGCACAGTAGAAAAAACTCCCCATGCTCTGGGCTTGGGGGTATGAAACTACAAACAGAGAGAGAGAGAGAGAGAGAGAGAGAGAGGAAAGGAAGATTTGGACGCATAGGCATGCAAGGTTAGTGGAAAGTAAGGGAGAGTTGTTCTTTAAACCAGCATGAAATACAAGGTGTATTTGCACTGACCAGCTTTGCACATGATTTTTATTGGAAACACAGAGACCATTAATGTTCCCAACACTGACTTTAATAGTGAACTTTGTGACAAGTGCCAACAGCAATGGACTCAAAATGGGGCAACTGAGAGAAAAGAGGGAGGTATCAGCATGCTTGGCGGAACAGCAGGTTCAGCATAAATACACACACACACCAAAAAAAAACAAACACACACACACAAATATTATTGGGGGGGGGGGCTCACTCAAAACAGTACAATGAGAACTGAGTATGCTCAGTAGCCATATCATCCTGAGCATTGGTTGGAAAAGGAAAATGGGGAAGGAGGGCAAATGAACTGGCCTGAACTCTTAAGAGGAGACATATTGCACCATTTTGTTGCTTAGGTTCAACTTGTTTCCTTAACTGTTAATGCCAGAGTTTTCTTCTCAGTTTGGACAGAGGTCCATTTAGGCCTATTTGACATCTCCATGAAGCCACGGTGGGAATGTCCAAGAGCTCAGAGAGTTGTTTTCAGCTCAGCTTCTGTGATGGCATGAGCGAGTATCCTTAGCGTAAGTGGTGGCAAAGAAGTGGAAAAACAGGTTCCAAGGAAATAGATTCTGCCTTGTATGCACAAAGTTTTGGCAAAGGAATGCAGGAACTCCATTTGCTGCTGCTTCAGTTCCAACCACCGCAGCTCACAGTCACCTGTGCCATCGATTATGCTTTCTGAGATATGGAGGGAGGGACTAAATAGAAGTAAGCAACTTCAGGTGGCGCTTGTCCAATGACATCCCATTTTGTTTCCACAGATGCCCATGTTTTATGAGACCTCAAGCCATAGTTGGCAACAGTGACCAAATCCTGCATATTTTCCCGTTTGGTCCTCAGAGGCTTCAGAGAAGTGTGGGAGGAAAGGTTTAGCTCAGAGGCAGAGCTCATGCTTTGCAGGCAAAAGGCACCATGTTCAGCCACTGGCATTTCCAGCAAAATGGATCAGGTAGCAGGTGGTGAGAAACACCTTGCTCTGTTTGAGACCTTGGAGCACTGCTGCCAGACAGAGTTTAACTATGCTTGGTAACATTAGACAAGCCATGGAATAGGGCAACTTACTAGGCTCCCTAGATGTGGACAGAGGATGGGCAAGTTGCACACTTCTCATGGACAGAGCTTCTGAGTAATACCCAAAGCTACCCTTTATATAGGCAACCTTGCTATTGTCTCTTTTGCATGGATGAGTCAAGAATGAATGTTCATTACATTGCATTTGACTGTTTATTAAAAATGATGAGCCAGGAGTGAGTAACCCTTTGAGGCTTGATAGTCACATTGAGAGTTTGACCACCATTCCAAGGGCTGCATGGCAGTGCACACACTCACACACTCAGCAGAAGGTGATAAACAGGTAGCATACATATACATGCATACATTCAGCAGATGAAGGGAGGCAAGGTGGCATGAGAGGGCCTGCTCCTGCTCCATTGTTGCCATGGGGAGCAGAAACACAGCTTCTTTTTTATCTTTTGCAAAGGAGCTCCTTCTCCTTTGGCAACACTGACAGGAAGTCTTAGAAAGGAAACAGGAAAGAGCATTCATTCCTGTTTTCCAAACCTCTCTGAGACTATCTAACAATGTCACCAACATTCAAAGAATGATGCCAGGTCAGTTGTAGAAGGGACCCTTTGGAAGGTGAAAAGAAGCAACAGCACCTCCCCCCTCCCCGCTGTGTACCAGATCAATGGAGAAATGGTGGGACTTAATAATGTCAACTGCTGGACAATGTTTTTTATAAGGGTTTTTGTTTTGTTTTTTAAGAAAGAAGGCAAATTGTTGGAGTGGTAATTCGGGACCACCATGAATTGTTTCAGGAGTCCAGATACAGCTCACAGGTCAGGGATTAAGCATCCCTGCTAAGTGCTATGTTTAAAAAAAGCATTAAGAAACCACATGGATAAAAGAAACAAAACACTTACATGCTCCTCTTCAAACTGGTCTCCACCAAACGCCGCCACACAGGGCTTGATACCTCCTGTTCCAAGAGCAATCAGAGTCAGGCCAGTCATCGACAGAACCCTTCAAACAGGAATGGAGACATTTCAGCACCACAGAAGGGTGTGTGTTTGTGTGTGGTGTGTGTGTGTGTGTGTGTGTGTGTGTGTGTGTGTGTGTTTGTAGGGAGACTAGCAGCAGCTCCCAACTGCATTGCATACCAGAATCCTTTTCTCCCCAAATTTTTTTTATTAAGACCTTTCATGATGTGTTACAACAAAAAATAAACTAATCTAAACAGAAAAAAAGAGAAAAAGGAGAATGCAAAGTCCTCTCTTACAGGTAGATCTTAACTTGTCCCACACAGAAAGAGGTGAACCCTCCCAGCCTCCCAGTCTGGGAGATCTTTCCTTCCCTGCTTCTCACACAGGGTCCTTCCCCAACCATCCATCACCTTCATCTGCATGCAAACCCCTGATTAACCCTGAGTGGAGGACCAGAATACTTTGAAGCACATTACTGAAGGCCCATTCACACTTGGTGTGTGACAGCTACTTTTCTGCATGAAGGGGCTGAATACGGGGGTGGGGGGTGAGTGAGGCCAGTTGCATGAGTCAAACTGCTTCCCAACTAGGAAAGAGAGTAGTAACCAGGTGGGATCTCTATTCAGAATCCCCAAAAGTGTGCTACCAGAGAGATTGGTATGCCACAAGGGAGGAAGCAATCAAACCATCATGTTGGATTTGGCACAAACCACCCTCTCACTTTCTCTATCACTTCCCAGGCAGCGATAACTGTCCTGAGGGTGCACTGGAAGTCTCTGAAGCAGTGCTTGCTATGGCTGATTAGTGCAGGAAAATCACAGAAGCATCACCATTCAAGCCTGGTTTCAGATTTTACAGGGCTCTTCCCTCAGCAGACTACCCCTTAGTGCTTGCTGACTGAACCCCCCACCCCACCCCGAGCCATCTCCTCTGAGAATCAGCACTACTGCAGCTGCCAGCCTCACCTTCCCAGTACATTTCCGAACACAATTCAAAATTTTGGTGTTGATCTTTAAAGCCCTAAACAGCCTCGGTCCAGTATATCTGAAGGAGCATCTCCACCCCCATCGTTCTGCCCGGACACTGAGGTCCAGTGGCGAGGGCTTTTTGACAGTTCCCTTGCTGCAAGAAGCCATGTTACAGGGAACCAAGCAGAGGGCCTTCTTGGTAGTGGCACCTGCCCTGTGGAACACCCTCCGACCAGATGTCAAAGAGAAAAAAAACTACCAGACTTTTAGAAGACATCTGAAGGCAGCCCTGTTTAGGGAAGCTTTTAATGTTTAATAGACTATTGTATTTTAATATTCTGTTGGAAGCCGCCCAGAGTGGCTGGGGAAATGCAGTCAGATGGGAGGGGTATAATTAATAAATTATTATTATTATTATTATTATTATTATTATTATTATTATTATTATTATTATTTCCCTTTGCTAAGCCCACTCATGAGTGTGAGGTGAAGCGGATGAGACAGCCAGTTCCACCCTTGTATAGCGAGTGGATTTACTTGGCACCAGACACTGGGAACCAACCTGTCACCTTTGTCCCTGACCACCACTTTCAGGTAGTAGGTATTGGGTAGTGACAGAATGTGCTAGAAGAGCAAACCAGGCATCAGCCCCAGTGGGTTCCATGCTGATGCTGGGCCTGTCACCATGGCAGGCAAACACACTGCTGTCTGCTTCTGGGAAGGGCTGTAACTCAGTGGAAGAGCACAAGCTTTCCATGTAGAAGGTTCTGTTTTCACTCGCTGGAATTTCCAGGCAGGACTGTGAAAGGTTCCCTATTGGAAACCCTTGAGGGCCGCTGCCCAGTCAGCCTAGATAGGTAATACAGAGATAGACGAACCAATGGTCTGAACAAGACAGGTCCTGCTCCTATGAGCTGATCCCAAGTACAGTGGTCCCAAGTACTTAATTCATTCTGATCCCAAGTACTTAATTCATTCTGGAGGTCCGTTCTTAACCTGAAACTGTTCTTAACCTGAAGCACCACTTTAGCTAATGCGGCCTCCTGCTGCTGCCACGCAGCCAAAGCACAATTTCTGTTCTCATCCTGAAGCAAAGTTCTTAACCTGAGGTACTATTTCTGGGTTAGCGGAGTCTGTAACCTGAAGTGTATGTAACCTGAAGCGTATGTAACCCGAGGCACCACTGTATTCTGGTAACACTGTATTTTTTTAAAATAAAAAAACAACAACATTGGAATATTATAGTACCCATGTGCCTCCCATTTTCAGCCATGGCAGGGAACCAGTTTCAGCCCAGGAAAAAAAATATTATCTATGTCATAGCCAGCCAAAGTTTGGGGAAACCCTGCTTTATTTATATGCATACTGCACTTGCCTGGGATTTGGCAAGAAAATTGCTAGCACACCACTAGCTTGAAGTGGGAATGATGCCTAAGGCCTGATTCAAACGTTCAGAAAAATTACATCATACAGTTCTGGAATGAGCTGCCAAAGGAAGTCTGCTAATGCGCTCCTTTAGTGTGGTTTTGGGAGCTTTGAGAAACTTATTTATTTAGGCAAGCTGTTGAAAAGTTAAGCCATTCCAAGTGATTAACTGGGGTTATCTGTTGGATGGCATTTGGATTTGTGCTGTTGCGGGTGTGTTTTTGACTCTGCTGTTAATACGTAATACTTTTTCATGTGATAAGGATGTTTCATGGTGGCTTTATAAGCCTCCTTGAACAATGTGGGCCAAAAGAGTGCAGTTTTAAAAACAACAACAGCAAAAGCCTGGAATGCAAAGAAATGTACATGGTGTTCTGTATGCTTGTTTCTGGTGTCGTAACTGAGAAGGGGCTGTAGCTCAGTGGATAAGGGTCTTCCTTGCATGCAAAAGTTCAACCTGCAGCATCTCCAAGTAGGGCTTGGGGAAACTCCCTGTCCCAAAGCCTGGAGAACGGCTGCCAGCCAGTGTAAGAAGAATTTGCTTTACATGTGTAGAGAGCTTTTGACATGAGGGGAGCATCTGAATTTGTGATTCCACACCTGCATTCTGAACTGGCACAATTTCAAGGCAGGATCAGAGGCACCCTCTATTTTCCATGTTGGGTAACCCTTCCTCAGCTGGTTAAATGTTCCCTCCCCTGCAAGTCCCAGGATTGTCGTTTATTTAACTCCCAGTTTGAAAGGGAGCCACCGCCACCCCCAACGGCTTTCCCTCCCTCTGTGGCAAATGCAGCTGGAGTGGGCATGAAAATGCCCTACCTGGTTTCCCTAGGTCATTCCATACAACCAGCTGTGATGGTCAGTTTACAAGACTTCTGAAGGATTCTAAGGTGGACTCTGTCCTTGCCTGCCTATACTGTTCACTTCTGAGTAAACCAAACATACACTTTTTAAAACAGTGGTTTGCTCCCCACCGCCTCCAGGTTTGGGCTTTAGATCTAAACAAAATGAAAACCCTTAGAGTGCTAAAAAATAAGTAACAGCTGAAGTTAATGAGCTTCTGAAGCATGTGGCTCGGGACAGAGGTTTGCCTGCAGCTCATGCGTAAAGCGCTTTGTAAGGGCTCATTGCTTGAAGCAGTGCTCACCCTCGCCATGGAAATGTACGGAGGCTATGCCAGTACAGTACAAGACTTGATGCATTGCCCCCTGAGACGCAAGACTGGTGGATTGCCTAGCACAAGGTGCTAGCAGCTTTCAAGGCTACGATGTCCAGACACGATTTGGGATGGAGGACACGGTGCCAGCGTTAACAAAAGGCCTGAAATAACCACACAACCACTTATTGCAAGGTGCACATGAATGATCTATACCTTAATACAAGCCAATTAATAATAATGTTATCAAAACATAGCAGACCCGTCTTTTCATTACTTACACATGAACAATTTGGTTTCCCACACTCGGTATTGCCCCAACGGACTTGATCACGTGCCCAATAACGTAAACAATGGAGAGATAAATGATTGTTCTGTGGAGAGAAAGAGAGAGAAAAGTAAGGAAATGCTATCAGCCCAAGGCAGTGGCATGATTTATAATCTGAAAACAGAACGTGTGTCTGCATTTCCTGATAGGGAAGGCACAAGGATTTTCTCTGTTACCCTTTTCCCTCTACCAGAACTGAAACCCCTCTTTCTCCATCATGCTTCAAAGCATTGAGAAAAAGCTGCAACTGAACAGAAAGTTGGGACAACTGCACTGACGGGCACAGCTGCTCTGTTTCCCACCACTTGTGGTGGCAGGGCCAGCCCAAGACACTCTCTGCCTGAGGGACAGAACAGCAACTGGTGTCCCCAGTGTCATGCCACTTCCCAAGCCCACAGAACCCAAGCAGACCAATTTTATTCTCTTCATTTACAAATTATTTATCTTCCATCCATAACACAAAAAAAGTCATCTGAGCAGCCCAGAGTAAAAATTAATATGGTAAAGTACACAAATAAATTACCACCATATAAACAAAAACAGACTAAAAACAGCAGCAAAATAAAACCAAAGTTGGGGGGGGGGGGACAATAACAGGATGTAATGGTGTGAAAGCTCTAAAACCCTACAAACAACTCTCCCCTGGAGTAATAAATTAAATTAAACAACGGACTGATTTGCTAGCTTTTCATCACCCCCATGGCCAGCTGTCTGAGGCAACCGCTTCATTCTGTCTAATGATGAAGCTGGCCCTCAACCATTCCTGGCAATAAACACTGAACACAGGTCCTGATAGAGCAGCGCTTGGTGTCCTACACCCTAAATGATTGTCTTTCAGTGCAATCCAGAGAAATTTAGCTGAACATAAATGCCACTGAAAGCTAGGATACTTAGATGTGTGAGTAAACAGAGCCAGCATTAACCCTTACTGAAGTCAGTGGAGCCCAGCTAGAAATGACAAGGCCGTTGTTTGGATACGTGTTTGCATACTTTCCTGTATAAAGTGAGTCTTCTATTTACAAGGGTCTACTCTGTACATGAGAAAGACAAAAGACTATATAAGGGATGGAAGAAAACACCCCACCCACCCAAACCTCATTTGCATTCCACTGCTTTAAGCACTTTTCTCCCAGTCTACCTCCAGTGCTAGATATGAGCTGGACAAGCGGGAGATTTCTTAAACCAGGATATAATTGTGCAAAGAGCAAACAAAGTGCAAACAAAAATCTCAGTGCATAGGCAAGTTCATAAGGCACGCTAAAATTCAATGGCAAACAAAGCTGGCAATCTGTGATGACGTATATCAAAAGTTTCTAAAAATACTACTATTAATCAGCTAGAAAATGCCCCATTTGCTCCATTAATTAATGGGGGGGGGTGTCATTTATGTACCTGAAGTACAGATGGACAAATTTGTTTCTTACTTCTCCAAATGTAAATTCAGATCTCCACATTTCTGAATCTATTTTTGCTTTTGTTATAAATTTCATTCCTGTTGAAAAGTCATCAGAGTTCTCCTAACATCCACCCATTTGTATGCAATTTTGCCTAATATACATATTTTGGCAAGCATATGTCTGCTAATATATGAAACATTTTTGTATGTTATTTTCACTAATATGCACATTGTTATGCACGCATTTCCTTAACATACCCATTTTTGTACACATCATTTGGTTGGTGAACAGCATTGCAAAATTCAGAGAACCACAAATTTCACAAATCTGCATTAAACAAGATTGCATTAAAATGTAAGCTGGAAAATTCCTCTCCCATCTTCCACTTGAAGATGTAATATATTTTATCCTTACTTGTATTTTCCCAGCCAAGAGTCAGCCATGAGGGCACCAATGACAGGTGTAAAGTAACACAGACTTGAGAAGGCATGGTAGACAGAGGTGGATGTATTCTCATCCCAGTGAAGGAAGTAGAGGAAATACAAAGTCAGAACGGCTGAGGGATAAAAACAAAGACAAAAGCAATGAGTTTTATAAACAATGTGTGAGCCCCAGAGTGTGACAATAATTGCCATTTTCTTTTCCTGAAAGAGGCTCTGTGCTTTTACCAGTGGTGTGACAGAAAGAAATCCAATGAGGCTCAGCTTTCACTACCATGAAAACTCTACAGCCATAGCAGGCTCTGTAACTCTCCAACAGTTTGACTTTACCCCTGAAGGCGCAACTTTTCCATTGTTTCCTGAGGCAGGCCGATGCCAACAATGACCGAAAGAAACCCAATGAGGCTCAGCTTTCACTACCATGAAAACACAGTGATGAGCAAATTGCCCTTTCTCAGTCTCTAGCTATCACCCCACTGATACAAGCATACAGCCTCCAACAGAGGAAAAGCAAGCAATCCTGGGTGTCAAACCAATAGACCTTTCCTGTCACTCTTCCTTTCTCTCCCCTATTTGCCCCTGGTCATTCTCCAGAGATTGTAGCCCTTGCTGACCAGCTTCCAGTTCTGTTCCATATTACTGTCCCCAAAGGGAAGAGACAGGAAAGAGCTTCCATAGCAAGGGGCGAGATCCAACATAACTTTAGTGCAAGCAGTTTGAGAGTTGATGTCCGAGCAGTAGCACAAATAGTAATGCATAAGCTTAACTGTCACCAAGTATAATAATAACATTCAGTTGGGGGTTATGAAACTTTTTTCTCAAGCACAAAACACTCATTGAATTTGGCTATTGCACTATGGCTTAAGAATATGGCTTCTACTAGTGGATGAGCAGTTGCGCAAGTGGGCTGTCACAATGGGTGATTAGTGTGGAATTGATGCTTCATTTGCACACTTTTCATGAGACATCCACACAATGCTTTCATCCTTTATTGCTCCTGTGGCTCTTCCCACCTTTTCTCAGAAGGCAGGAAGTCTGACATTTTTCACAAGAACAGAAGAGGGATGCAATCTCCACAGGTGTAGATTAGCATTAATATTCTATCTTTTTAAAAGTATGGGGATTTGATTCTCTCTCTCTCTCCTCTCTCTCTCTCTCTGTGTATTAATGTTATTTAAAAGTATTGAAACTCCTACTATGCCATGTTGCTAAAATACCAGTGATCAGACAGGTTATTTTTAAAATCTTTTGTTTAAAATGTAGTATTATGGCACTTTAAAAAATGAATGAGAGTTACAGCACTATAACACCAAATTTGTTATATAATGCTCTTTCTGACCAAAGCAATTCTAGCAAAATGTACATAGCTCCCATTTTATGTAGTCGAGAGGGGATTTCTTTTTGTATGCATGTATTCCTGAAATAGTTTTTTAAAAAACAAAAAACCAAACAGCATTATAGTGTTATAGCACTATACCTTTCATTCATTAACAAAGGCAAGAAAGAATTTTAGAGCTTATTAAAAGACAAAGTTTTAAAAACAGGGCCATACAAAATGGCTGCTGCAAGGGTTTTAGTGGATGTGTGCTGAGCTTCAGTTGGCCCCACCCACAGCAGTTATGTGATGAGCACTTGTGTACAGAACACAGCAGCATGCAGACCCAGAAAAAGTTCAGAACTCCCAATAATGTGGAAAGTCAAGTGCAACTTCACTTGTAGCTTACAGCAGAAGTGCAATTATTCGGCAGTACTAGGAGCCACCCACCTGGAAGCAGCCTCTGGCACCATGTTTATAACCTTTCAGTCTATCCTGTTAGTGTGTACACGTATCAGAGACAGCTGAGGTATCTGAGGCAATTGAAGATCTGAAGGCAAGGAATCTTTTCAGATAATTCCTACTATTAATTCTCTGCTCCCACCCACAGGCCCCCTTTTATCATCCTAAAGGCAAAACAAATTGCAAAGAGAGCCAAACTATTCTCTGAGAAGCTGTGGAGAAATGATGAAAGATATAACACACACCTTTCATGCCATAGTAGGAGAAGCGCTCGCAAAACTCATTTACCACAATGAAGGCGATGCTGAGAGGGTAATTGGTACCACATACTTTCTAAAGAAGCAAACCAGACAAAAGGTAGTGTCATACAAAACTTGTCCTTCGGTCATATGTACAGTTGACATAATGACGCACAGCACACAGAATCCCAGAATCAAATGTACAAACCTATAATTCAATGCTGAATTGGCAGATGTCCCCAGAGAAGGGATTCAAAGGAAATACAGAGCTTATAATAAATAAAGCCTTGCCCAAAGGCTGACAATCAGCACAGTGAACGAATGTCAAATGGAGGTGAATACATTTGAAATATATATTTCTTCCTCTGTATAAATTTTCCAGCTATAGCAGGCATAATTGTGGCTTTGCAAGTTAGATAAACAGGAACCACAAATGTGTTTTCATGATTTTCTTCAAACTCATCCCTTGTATTCCCAGTCACCGCACTCTACAGGAAAGGGCCTCCTGCAGACACCCTCTCATCAGGAGTCCTCTTCCATATAATGGAAAACCAGGCCTTTCACGAGGCAGCACCTACCCTTGAAACGCCAATCACATATCAGACATACCTTATCCATTACCTTTTCAGCACACCTGGAAGACCTTCCTTCACCAACCCTTTAAGTGTGGATTTTTTAAAAAAAAAAAATCCCTGTCCGTATCTGCCTTGGACTTGAAATTGTTCTTATTGCTGTTTTTATATTTTTGATATTTTTCACTGTTAAATTGCTTTGGGATGTTTTAAGGGAAGTGATCCATAAATGAAACGAAATGAATAATTACATGACCACCTGGTCCAAGGGACAGCTTATGTGAGGGAAAACAGCTGTTGGCAAAAAAAAAGTAAAGAAAGAAAGAAAAGAGGAGGAAGAATTATTGTGGATCAGAAGTGATCAGGGCAGATGTCAACTGCTTTTCTAGAAAGTTCCATTTGTTCCATTTAGTGATTAATTCTAACCACGAAGCAAATCCCAGCATGCTTGGGTTCCACCTATCCAGTAGTTTGTAATGAGATCTATCCAGTAGTTTATGTCATCAACAGAAAAATAAACAAAAAAGGGGGAAGAAAATGATAATGCCAGTGTCAGTAAGACACAGGTGTCCAGACATCACACGCGAAAGGATTACTATGTGACTGGAAGCAACGTGACACTCATATTGCATTCAGAGCCAAGCCCTCACTTTGTCCTCAACTTTGTGAGGCTTCGCTGTAAAACAAGGAAACAATGTTAGCTGGCATTTTCCCCAGAGTGCTGTTGCATCATTTTGTGGTGTTATCTCAGGACATAAAAGAGACAGCATAGCCTATGGAGAAACATAAACCCATCTGATAGTGGGGAAAATAAACAGCCTATCCAGTGCTGGTGACATGGTTCTGACAGCAACTAGCTGGTTAGGTGAATTTGAAGGCCCAAATCTAGAAATTTGAAATTTATATTTAGGCACCGCAGATATGAACAAAATAATTAAACTTGCACTTCCTCAGCAGGCTCTATCCCAACCAACAAGCATTCATGTGAATATGTGCAGTGAGCTCCTGCATGAACTCCTTGGAAATCAGAAGCTGCTGAACACACAGGAAAAAGCCCTCCACACGTACAGTTCTACACGGAGGGATTCTCTATACATGCTCAAAAAATGCTGAGTCTGCAGCAGCAATCCTGCTCCATCCAGCACATGTTCACTGGAACGTCTGTTAAGGGGAATTTTTGCTCTCCTATCAGGAGTGTTCACTAATCAGGTGAGTGTCATCATGCTCTCAAAAACCTGGATGAATTCAAAATGAGGATTAGTACATTAGGCATGCCAAGGATGCTCCTGAGCACTAACCCCTATTTTGTACTCTGTTTGGATTCATTCAAACATCTGTCATTATCCAATGAGCAATTATTTTCTTTCAAAGTAAAAATAGCATCTACCTAGCATCATTTCATGCATCTTAGCAGAGCAACACGCATCAATGCCAGAAGAAGAGGGAAACCCTTCTCCTTCTAAGTTAATGTATGATGTGAACCAGAAAGCACATAAATCAGGATCACTGTGGAATTTAAAGAGGATTGAGACACATCTCGTTAGGGATGGGTGAATCTGTCCATTTCAGTTTCCCAGTTTTCCAATCTTAAATTCAGCTTTCCATATCAGTTGGTTATTTAAATAAATAAATAAATAACAGTCCTTACTGGGATAACTGCATTGCAGAATTCAGAGAAAGATGAATTTTGCAAGATGGCTGTATTTAGGTACTGTGCATGGTTTCAGAAAGTACGGATTAGGCAAGCTCACCTTTAAATGTGAACTGAATCAAATTTCTCTCCCATCCCTACATCTCATTAATGAGAATAGAACTGAAAATCTAAGTAAGTTGCTCCTAACCAAGTGTGTGTTTACATTTAAGCTGAGGGCAGATCTACCTATTCCACCTCCAGTGCCTCCAAACCTAGACATGATTGCTTCTTGCAAAGAAGTTCTGGGCGGGTGCAACTTGCAGCAGAGAAGTGATAGGCAGGAAGAGGGTGCTTAAACCTTTCCTTGCCCATCACTTTCCCCCTTGAAGTTTCCTTCTACTAGCAGCCCAGGTTTATTTGTGTTAGTAGACGAAATAGAGGTCTAGAAGCCCTGGTCCTAATATTTGAAAATAACTTTTATTAACCCAGAACACTTTATTCTGGAACCTTTGATTTTCTCTGTTTATTAATCTGCACCAATTACCTCCCAAGTTCTGAGGAGATTTATGTGGCCTTGCTAAACTTCTTCCACCGCTGCTTTCAATCCTGCATATCACTCCTTCCCACCTTGTCTATTTGGGAAACCTGTCTTGTCAGGCATCCGAATGTGACATAATGTTTGGATAGAGTAAACACAAATAAACATAAACCAACCTGTATGTGTGAGAACAAGCAATTTGGTCAATTCCCAGAATGTATGAGGGAACTTGAACGTTTTTCAGGCCTACACACATTGCATTTTGAACAGATGTGACCTTTTCAGACACTATATTCACTGGAACATGTATGCCTGATGGGCATGGTGGAATGTTGTGCGCTTGCTTCCCTATAATACTTAAAGGGGGTGGAGTATGATCACATAATCTAGGTCCAAACACCAGTTTTGTGCTTGTGTGTGAGAGCAGGGTTTAATAAAAAGATTTAAACCATTAAAGGTAAAGGTATCCCTGACCAGAAGGTCCTGTCATGGACGACTCTGGGGTTGTGCACTCATCTCGCTCTATAGGCCGCGGGAGCCGGTGTTTGTCCGCAGACAGTTTGTCCGTGGCCAGCATGACTAAGCCACTTCTGGCAAACCAGAGCAGTACACAGAAATGCCGTTTACCTTCCCACCGGAGTGGTACCTATTTATCTACTTGCTCTTTGACTTGTTTTTAGCCCATAGTTTCTTCCAGTGGATATTGACATTAAGGGGAACAACACAAAATTATGTTGACTCATTCCTTAAGACAATTACAGCATTAACTTATGAATTTGCACAGGTGTCAATGCTAATGCGTTCCTGTATCCATCCTTGAATCTGCACAAATGACAAAACTGTATACAGTGGAAGAAATTCATCTGATCAAAACCTCAATCAGAACACTTTTCCAGATTATCACTAGTCATGCTGCTGAGTGACCCATTTAGACCCTCTCCCCATGACTCCTTGTTTTTATTAACACTATTAATTTATTTAATGGATTGAAAGGACATTCAAACACATAAGCACTCACCAAGCCACCCCTTGTTTTACTAAAAACCAGCAAGGTTTCCCCTCTCCACCTGTATCATCATGTATGTTCCTCTTCATTAGCCTTTTGACTTTTACAAATATACATAGCACAATCTTGTTCTTTGAAGGTTATGTACTTCCTACTCCAGTGCTTGACTGCACATCTACCTTAATTTCTTCCTTAATTCACCATTGCATATCTATTCCTTTCGCAGCAATCTTTAAACTAGCTCTCTACAAATACAGTCTGGAGAATAAAATGTGTGCTTTTGAATAAGCTAGAAAGGCTCAGGAGCACTTATCCTCAGAGAGGGGAAAGAAGGAGAAAAAATCTAGTGGAAATTCTGACAATAGAACTAACCTATATCAAAATATTGCTGCTGAATTGGAAGCTGCCTCCACTTTTGAAATCCAGCAAGCAAAGCTGCAGGCTCACCTCCCCCTCTATGTATATTATTCTTGCTTCCTTCAAAAGAGTGTTGTTTTTGCCTGGGAAATGCATTCCAAGAAGTGGTAATTCCCAAAGAAGCCATTGGCTCGGGTTTGTTCCTCTGTTGTCTGAGCTGCCTTTCTAGTACATTAATCAGGTTAGCAAGAAAGAATTTCGTTTCGAATCTCTAATGCTAATACCAACCCTAGGCAAGAAATGGTGTTTGTCTGTCTGAGGCCAAAGCACAACAGGGGAAGGCAAGAGCAGCAAGCTCTTGAGAGTTGTTCCAGGGAAGTTGAAAGAAACAGCAAAATAAACTCGCCCCAAAATAAAAACAACCCTCCACCACAACCCTTCCACCACACCCCAAACAAGTCAGATCAAATACTTACCGGGGACTTTCTCTCAGGAGGGCAAACTCCTTCTGAAGGATTATCTCCTGCAGAAATAAAAGTGAACAGAGTCTCCTTAGATTCTTTTCTCCCTGAGAGGTCCATCCTATGCTTTTCCTTTTTTCCCTCCCCAGTTTGCCTCACACAACTCTCTGCTGTCGTGGTGAGTTGGTTGGGAAGACTTCCAAATGAGTGGAGTTTAGTTCAGATTTAAGTTAACCCTGATTGTGCACATTTTTCTCTCTGCCAGGCTGAGGCAGGAGGACAGCTTCATGAGGAAGGAGAAGAGCAAAGTTAAACTGGGCTGGTGAAACTGTCACTAAATCACAACAGTCACAGGGCTGTCCTCAGCACCTGCAGGCAGGGCTGTGTGCCGTTTGCTCTGAGCGCACTTCAGGTACTCTGAGTAACCCTTGTGTTGAGTCAAGCGAAATGCATACTGAATGATAATCCCTATTCCAAATGTTGAAACTCATAATTAGTGGCAAGGTTTGTGGCTTTGGGCCATCTCTGCTATAATAGCAGGCTTATTCTGCAGGAACTACAGGCATCCCTGCCTATTTGAAACTAGCTGGCTGAAGCAAAATGATGCATTGAGAGCTCAGAGCAAATGAGCTCTGTGTAGCTTACACTTAGATTTCTGCTGCTCATTTGCTATTTAGGCGCTGCTTGGCTTTAAAAGACTCTGATATCTCACTAATAAAACGCTCCCCAATAAGCTTGCCACAGGAAGAGCAAGATATAAGAGCAATAAATAAATGCATACATAAAATAAATAACTGTGAAGAGCTCCTCACATTTCTTTTGATTGACCCTCTTTTTAATAGTCTCTTATCTGTGCAGCCACCGTAGGCTACTAGTATGGGTAATAAATGGATTCCTCATGCACCCCTCTGCAGAGATAAGGGCAGGGCTTGTATGTAACTGTTTTTGTGTTTTGTGGGATGCTTCCTGCAGGGTTGTTTATAGCTTACCCTGCTCCACAGGAGGAGATTAGCTAGCAACCCTAGTACCTCACAAAGGACTTACCATTTTTGAACAAAGAGGTGGGGGAGAAAAGGGAGCTTAGAACTACTGTGTGTAATTAAAAGTGTGTAAGATGCCCAGTTTTTAATTGCACACAGTGTGTAAGATGCCCAGGGGACGCGGGTGGCGCTGTGGGTTAAAGCCTCAGTGCCTAGGACTTGCCGATCGAAAGGTCGGCGTTTCGAATCCCCGCGGCGGGGTGCGCTCCCGTCGCTCGGTCCCAGCGCCTGCCAACCTAGCAGTTCGAAAGCACCCTCGGGTGCAAGTAGATAAATAGGGACCGCTTACTAGCGGGAAGGTAAACAGCGTTTTGTGTGATGTGCTGGCTCGCCAGATGCAGCTTGTCACACTGGCCACGTGACCCGGAAGTGTCTGCGGACAGCGCTGGCTCCCGGCCTCTAGAGTGAGATGAGCGCACAACCCTAGAGTCTGTCAAGACTGGCCCGTACGGACAGGGGTACCTTTAAGATGCCCAGCCCCTCAAAATCCACTCCCTCCATATTTATTTGTCCATATTGGCCTCTGCTCGGTTTTTGCTCATATTTATATCTTTTTTTTGCCTCATATTTATATCTCCTCATCTCCCACTGTGAGAACATACAGGACAAAAGGATAAGAGTCACAGCCATTGCTCCACTCACGTTTGCCTTGGGCTCTGCCTACCACTGGTAGGTAACCCTTGAAAGATCATCCATGAGGAAATGTAGCTCTTGGACTGAATAAGGTTCCCTACCCCTAGGACTTTTAAAAATCTTGCTGTACCATTCAGGCAGCAGTTCCTCTTTTTATCTCTCTCTCATGGCAGTGGCAGACTTCAGGCTCTCAAGTTTCAGCAGTGCCCTGTGCAACGGCAACATTTGGCCCCGCACCGCCTCTTGGGCTTTGTGCTACAGCACTGTTGTGGCAGCTGCACCAGTTGTGCTACCCTAAAACCGCCTCTGCTCATGGTGCTGCCTGAAGCAGGATCACTTCTTTCTAGGCTGCACACGAGGGTCTATCCTGACTGTGATCAAAGTTTCTGCAGCTGCATGTGTACAGGAGATTCTACTGCCTGGGCAAAGGAGGACTGGGATATAAATCTATCTTTCCAGTTGTCCTACTTAGGCTAAGTTGTGACTCTCCAGATGTCGCTGGCAAGTGTGCCCGCTTGGCCCCATGACTGAGAGGGCCTTGGCCGTGCAACATGCTGATGTCACTCGCGCATGCTGGGTAGTGTGCTGATGTGTCATACGCACGCTGCACGGCTTGTGTGAATGATGTCAACATACCTCACAGTGGCCTCACGCATGGCCACCATGGGATTTTGAGGGGGCCAGGCCCCCACGCCTTGAAATTTTGGAGGGCTCCCAGACGCCCCTAGCTGCTGGACTCCCACTTCCATCAACCCAAACCAGCAGAACCACTGGTCAGGAATGATGGGAGTTGTAGTCCAGCAGCATCTGGAGGGCCAAATGTTCCCCCTCCCCTGTTCTAGACAAATGTATTACAAGCACAAACCATACCAGAACCAAATTACAACCTGAAGTTCACAGTCTCTCATTTCTTATCAGCCCCAAGATCAAATTGCATGCTACCTCTGCAATCAATACCGAAACAGCAAACATTATTTCCACTGCATCGCTCCCTTCAGGGATACCCACGGCCAGGGCTCCTATGTTTTATCTGCTCCTTGTTTTGTTATTGTAATGTAGGATCCTTCTTTCCTTGCTGCTGTTCATTGCTTCGCATTTTAAGGTGAACAACTTTATAGGAACACACACCCCTATTATTTTTTCTGCTGTTCAAGTCTTGGCTAAAATCTCTGTCATTTTTGTTGTTGCTGCTGCTGTCTGTCATACAAGTGCTGAGCGACTTGCTAAAGGGCATGTCTATAGCCACAAGATGACCTGGGAGGGCAAAGGCCTTATCCCTGGCCCTCCTGCAAGTTCTTTACCGGCTGCTTCACGTCCAACAACAAAAAGCAACATCATTCGTACTAAAAAGGCAATTCACACTGCCCCTGTCTCTGGACAGAACAATGCATTGGGGGGACAGCTATAGCTCAGTGGCAGAGCATCTGCTCTGCATGCAGAAGAACAGAGATTCAATCCTCATCATCTGCAGGCAAAGCTGGGGATGTCCCCAGTCTGAAACGCTAGAGAGCTGCTACTAGTCTGTGAGGACAGTACTGAGCTTGGTGGACCAGTGGCCTGAATCAGTATAAGGCAGCTTCTTCTGTTCATATCTGATGCAAGGCTTCTGCTAAAAATGGCAGCTGCTTGTCTAGTTCTCCCTCTTCTCCCATGTAATTTTTAGCCATACTTGCAACATGCATTGCAAGGTGATTGGGATGTGAACTTTTCTGCCATCACTCCATATTTGGCTCCTGCTGGCAGCAGTGGGGAAATGCCAAATGTTATCATATATAGGAGCCTACTCCTTCAGCCTCCCACCAAAGATGAGGGCACTGGTATTCAAATGGTGTATGCATGCCACATCTTGTGATCAGTTAAGCAGTGTGGGGCTTACCTGGCCCCTCCCAATATTTTATTCAAGTTGGCACCCCTGTGATGATACCACACAACAGGAGAAGACGTGCCTAAATAAGCATGGCTCTGAGGTGGAACAACTCAACATTGGGCTACATTTTTAGAGGCAGCCCTGTGTGTTAAGCATAACATACAGTGTTGCTCCCATTTAGAGGAAGTGCAAGGATGGGGTTTTGTGGATTATTGCTTAAGTATATGCATTGGTGTTCGCTTCTCTCATTAGCTAGCTATGAGTAAGATCTGAAGCGAGGCACCATTAATTAACAAATGACCTCAGCAGCACCAATCTGATGTCCCACCCTGCTTTACCTTTAGGCTGTCATCTTTCTACACCACAAAAGCCTCACCAATTTATTCTTTTTCTGAAACTCTTTCCAAGGCTGTCTGTCAGATTAAACCTACTGTGCTGATTTTTGTGTTGTTTTTACAGAGTCCCTGAGAAGTGATCTTAATGTTTATTGCTTAGCAAGAACCAGAGGGACAGAATGTACAAAATGGTAAAAACCCATTTATTTTGCACTAGGGGGGTAATAAAACCCTAGGAAGAGTGCTTAATATGTTAACGCTGCAATACTAACCCCATTACCTGGGAATAACCCCGCTGAATTCAGTAGGAGGTGCTTCTGTGTAGACATGGTTAGGAAGGTATTTAATTCTGTTTGTATCTTATTCACATTACATTTTATTGAAATTCTTTAAGAAATTAAGTCTGCTGCAATCCTGTACATATTTACCTAGGAGAAATTCCCACTGAACTCACTGGGGCTTACTTCTGTGCAGATTATGTGTAGGATTGCACGTTAGAATGTTTGAATAATGGGCAAAATCTATTGCTTCCTCATGCATTGCTCCACACTCATAAATCTGCACTTGTGGAAGTGCTTCACCGCAAGGAATACTGAGTCCTTTCTGTCTCTCCCACCAGCCTCCAGCCACTTGCAACTACTGCTGTGTGCATTGCAAGGTACTCCATCATTACTAAGAACGTGAGGGCTATGCACACATCTCCTTAATATATAGTGGCCTCTTCCTTGCTAGGCCGAAGAAGAAGAAGAAGAAGAAGAAGAGGAGGAGGAGGAGGAGGAGGAGGAGGAGGAGGAGGAGGAGTTTGGATTTGATATCCCGCTTTATCACTACCCAAAGGTGTCTCAAAGCGGCTAACAATCTCCTTTCCCTTCCTCCCCCACAACAAACACTCTGTGAGGTGAGTGGGGCTGAGAGACTTCAGAGAAGTGTGACTAGCCCAAGGTCACCTAGCAGCTGCATGTGGAGGAGCGGAGACGCGAACCCGGTTCCCCAGATTACGAGACTACCACTCTTAACCACTACACCATACTGCAGTATGCAAGATATATTATTTGCTCACCTGGAGCACAGGAAAAGGAAGGGCCACTGCATTAGGGATGCTTCCTTTTTTTCATTAATAATTTTTATTAGGTTTTTTTTTTAAAAAATTATAAATTTATTTAACATACAATGTATATATTTTTCTTTTTGATTGCCCACCCTTTCCACACTGATGTTTTTATTCTTATCCTTCATTGCTGCATTATACTTGGCAAATCCCTGATTCCTGTTCCACATGTGGTTCAGACTGTTCTCTTTTGTCTGGTCCCACATGAGAAAGGAGGATTTTCTATTCCCCCCCCCTTTTTTCCCGCACAGCTGTTTCCCCCCCCCATATTGATTTTTATTTTATTACATAAGGACTTCACATCCAGCATCCAGTTTCTTTTGCTAAACAGATAGCCTGGCACATTCCTGTTTGTTGGGAGAATGAGCCTTTGCAAAACTAAAGAGCAGGCCAAGTATAGGTAATTTGTTGCCATAGTAGTTAATGGTCAGAGATGTCATGTGGGAGCAGTAATGTCAGCATAATAATGTACGCTATGGCATCGTATGATGAATAAAAATCCCTTTTTTTGCTGTGCCTGAAAACATGCAGTGATTCACCATGAAAATTTACAGACACATGAATTGGGGGGGGGGTATAGTTCTGGAGTGGACTTTGGGGTGCTGGAACATCCCAAAGCACTGTAACTTCTAAAATGGCCTTGCATTCTCCGTAATGGCAAGGATGCTTTGCAGTGCACCTTGATGAGTGTCAGAGGAGAGGGATGTGAAAGGGCTCCATCAGTTGCCTGAGGGGAAAGGCCCTTCTACAATATCTCCACCGGCTGATTGATATTTTACAATGAAAGCAGCAGTCTTCAAAGTTTTGAAAATGCAATTCACAATTAGTTTAAAACGGAAAAGGACCAGCTGAACCTTTCACAGGTTGGAACTATACTTATCCTCGACACGATTCTGCAACAAAGACACATGCTCTTTTCGAGTTCTCCTTGGTGTCTCCTGTAACTTTCATTTATTTATTTCATTAGCAATGTTTATATGCCCCTTGACTGTAAAAAAACAAACAACCAAAAACTAAAACCCCTCTAACTAGTGTATCACAAAATGAAATAAAAAATTTAAATTGTTGATTTAAAACATTTAAAAACAAGTTCAAAATGGGCATTGAATGGCACCCATAACTGTGTCACTGCCACAGACTGAAGCACTGGAGTGAGAATATACAGTGGTACCTTGGAAGTCAAACAGAATCTGTTCCATTCGACTTCCAAAATGTTCAGAAACCAAGGCGTGGCTTAACTGGAAGCCACGGAAGCCATGGTGGACATTCAAAAGAACGTTCGCAAACTGGAACACTCACTTTCGGATTTGCGGTGTTTGGGAGCCAAATCGCTTGACTCACAAGGCATTCGGGATCCAAGGTACAATTGTACTGGATATGGTAATCCCAAACTGTGAAGGGCTTTATATATGAATACAGTGGTACCTTGGTTCTTGAATTTCATCTGTTCTGGGAGTCCGTTCAACTCCTGAAAAGGTTTGAAAACCAAGGCACGGCTTCCAATTGGCTGCAGGAGCTTCCTGCACTCAATCGGAAGCCACATCAGATGTTCAGCTTTTGAAAAATGTTTGCAAACCGGAACACTCACTTCCAAGTTTGCAGCAATCAGGAGCCGTTTTGTTCAGGAGCCAAACTGTTCAACAACCAAGGTACCACTGCAGTAACACCTTGAACTTGGTCCTATAGCAAGCAGGCAGCCACTGCTAACCTCTGAGCTCAGGTGTTATATGCCGACAGGGTCTCACTCCTGTTAGCAATTGTGTTTTAGCATCCTGCAGTAATTACTGTTTCCAGGTCAAGGACAAGGGAAGAGAATTCTGATGTTACCAATGCTTGAACTACTGTGGTCAAGCTCTGCTGATAAATTTTTAGACTAACTTACCCATGTCATGGCGTTATCATGGGATGTGTTCCTTGCCCCACATCACTGGCTGTTGATAGTAAGTGTTGGAGAACTCGGAAAGGAGACTGGGAGTGCCATATATTTTGCATATTATATTAATTCAATTTTTTTACTGTTCTATCTATTCAATTGAGTTCCTTCAATTTATTTTTTTTCATCTTTCTGTTTCGTTTCATTACTCTGCTGTGAGCTGCCCTGGAGGCTTTTTACTGAACAGCAACATAATGAAAATATTTTCAATGAATAGAACAGAAATTTATTAACATCACTCCATGCATCTACTAACTTAAAATAAATTTAGGCTTCTTTCAGCTTTGCTCTTCCTCATCCCTTAGGATCCTCCACCACCAAACCTTTGATAAGGGCCCTGCCAAAGGACAATTATCAAACAAGCGGCAGAGTCAAGAAAAGACCTGAGGAACACTGAGCACTAGACTACCTGGCCAGCAGGCTATGTGGTAAATGACCAATATGCAACATAGGAAATCCCAGTGAAGTGACCGGCCCTCATTCATTCCACCAAGATTCTCCACATATGTACTTCATTGTACCTGTAGGAGCTCTGATCCTTTGCAGACAGAGATGTTCTAGTGGAAAAGGGCAACTCTCCTAGAGATGGCTTAGAGTAGAAGAGGGCAACTCTGCTAGGGTAGCGAAAGAGGACAGGGCTCCCATGCCTTTAGTAGCAGTGCAGAAAGGGGCATTTCAGCAGCTGTGTAACTACTCAGTCTTTCAGAGTCTGTGAGCAAGCTTCTTTGCACTGAAGCGCCATCTGTACCCCCCAAAGTGTCCAAGAAGCTCTGAAGGATGGGCAGAGTCACTTTACTTTAGAAGGACTAGGGGTGGGGAAGCATCAAATAGCCACTGACCTCTTTGCTTCTCTTTTCCTCCTTTTGCGCCGCTTTCCTCCTCAGCCATTTCTGCCTTTTCCCCTGCACTCTGCAATTCCAGCTGTGCACTGGCAGAGGAAGACTTTCTCTAAGACGTCCTGAGCGACTCTGTGCCAAGTCTTGTTAATATTTCACTTTACTGTCTTAGCTCCCTTAGCCACCTCTAAAATGCAAGCAAACTTCCTCCCCGCAGCTAAACTTTTTTTTTTTTTGGTCAACAAGATTAACTTGTTAACTTAAAATTACTTATTCCCAGTCTGGCCAAATTAAAAAGCTTGCATATACAGTCCGCATTTGTGTGTAAATGTAGCCCATTGATTTAAAAAGAGGCTTGACATACCATTGAGGGTTGCACTTCAGAAATCGCCATTTGTTACAGCAGTGGTGGTTTTTAAAGGGGTTTTTTGTGTATGTATGTTATTGTGGAAACAGGATGCTCGCTCCAGATGCATTAGGCCCAACTCACTGCCTGGCATAAATTGACACAGTCTCCTTGGCTTGGACAGGGTTATGCCATTTTACACCAGCTTAGATTCAAAACATTTAATGGCTCCATGTGACAGTTCTTAACTTCAGAAGAGGAGACAAGCTTCTTTCAGTCTAAACAGGCTGGCTTTTATTCCTGTTTCTGCACCCTAGATAGGCTTGCCATTGTTCATAATTGTTGTAGACTATTCATATTTCAGGACCTTTGTCCATACCAAGTAGAAAACATGTTTCATAATATAAGCGGAGTGTTTTGAGCCCATATGCCGGATGGCTGAGAGACTGCACTTGGTCTAAGGCCCTTTTTTGAGGTTTGGGGTGAGGGAAATGAAATTTGAATCAATACCTCTATGATGCTTTCTTATGCTGAGGAAGACTCTTGGTCCATTGAACCCAGTGCTATCTATACTACAGTAACTGCCAGGAAATCTCCAGGCAAGGGCAGGAGGTAGAGAACCTGTCTTGCTGATGTGGCAAGTGGCTAAAACTTCCCATAATTCACAGGGTTAAATGGTGATTACAACCTTTAAACCAGATGTTTTGGAAAAAGATTATTTGCTCACAAGCCACTGAGATCTAATTTTAATTTAATGCATCTACAGGGAAAATACCAGCTTCTTACAACTTCTTTAATAATTGGCAAGGTCAGTCACTCTAATTCTGTAATGGGTCTTCCACTATTTGGGTGGATACACACAATCATTTCTGTCAGGAAAAGGCCACTTTTTGTGGTTACTATTCTGTTCAATAGTCTAGCAGCAGAGTGGTCCTTAAGGTATTGAGAGCCTTACATACAAATATCTTGAATCTGGCCTGGTAACAAATTGGCAGCCTGTGCAGATCTCTTGAGCAGGGTTGTGATATATGTACGGAGAGAGTCTCACTCCTGTGAACATTCATGCTGCATTGCTCTGCACTGTATTTTCCAGACCAATCACAAGCAGTGCATCATAGTAACTACATAGAGTGCATTGAAGTAACCCAGTTTTGAAGTTGTCAGTACCTGGAGTATTGCAGTCAAGCTATCCTGGTCCCAGAACAGTTGCAGCTAGCACAAAAGCCAAGAATGACAAAAGGTGGTCCTAGCCACTGAGGCCATCTGAGCCTCTGGTGACAAAGCTGGATCCCAAAGCATGCCCAAACTGTGAATCTGCTCCTTCAGAGAGTATATCTCCATCCAAGGCATGCAAGTGACCAATTTATTGCACACAGGAACCACTCTCCCATAACAATTCCATCAGAGCCCCAACTCCAGAAGGCCTAGTTTTGCCGCCACTCCTTTTTTGCGGGGGGGGGGGGGGAGCCCACCATGTTCCTCTACAGTTAGGGGATGGGACCACACATCTAGACCTCTGGCCCAAATTATCGCTAGCCCTTTCACTCATGCTCTACTTTCCCCTGCCCAGAACCAGCAACACTGGTCACATGCCCACACAGACAAATCTCGACAGCATCAACTAATAACACCGCATAAAGCATGAAGGTTAGGGTTTCAGATGTTAAACTAAGGGTCTGTAATAATCACAGACAGAAGATACTAAACCTTTAACTGCACTGGGGTTTGTATTCAGCTAAGTTATAGAGCAGACCCATTGAAATTAATGCAATTAAGTAGGACATGCCAGTGCGTTTCCACTGAGTCTGACTTAGCTGGATACAATCCATTATCATTATTATGGTCATAACATTCCTTTCCTATTGGTAAACATGCTCCCCACCCCCGGGGAAAAAATCAATAAAACTGTAAGTTCAAAAAGACTCCCCCACAAGCCATGTGATTTACAAAACAGTCAGGCCTGCTTCTGACCTTAAAACACAAAATCAATTTGGAGTGTTCAAACTATTGTCCTTTGAATATTTCTTGAAAGTTCACGTATTAGAACAGCACATGTTTCCATCTTCTCAATTTGTTTTCCCTTTTATCTGCTCTTTGATTTAGTAATACTGCACACATTTTAAACCATTTTGGAGCACAAGGCATTTTAAAATAAAACCACACCTTGGTACAATCAATAAACAACTGCACTATGATGATTTACATTTCCAAGGAAGGTCAATAACACTATTCATGAAGAATTTCACCATCCATGAAAAAAAATGAGAACTGCAATTTTTAAGAGGTTACAGTATGAACAAAGGCTGCAATCATATGCACACTGATCTGCGCTATTGAAGTAAAAGACATGTACTGTATGGGATTGCACTGAAAGACTGCACTCCACAACACACTGGGAAGAAAGTCCTATTGAACAAAATGAGGCTCCCATCTGAATAAACTAGATCAGTTGTTTGATCCATCCATGCATGTGCACACATTTTAAGGTTACAAAATGGTGCAGTCACTGCACATAGAAAGGAAGTTATACTGTTTGTCACAGTACTATAATAGTCATGAAGTCAAGCCTATCGTTTGTCTTGACATTTGTACAACTACTGCAAACTGTTGTGGTAAGTGTCCTACCCACAGGAGAAATTACCATGTTTGCAGAGACAAAATATTGTAATTTGGGTTCTGTGAAATAAAAATGTATCCACAGTGTAAGTGCTTTTGAGGAATGATATTTAGATTCCCCGCAACAATAGCCCAGTTATTGTTCAAAGTGATGCTGCAGATGCTGAAGCCCAGAATCACTTCATAATTGACAGCGTAAAAATACATTTTCAGCTTCATCCAGAACCTGAGTTTTGTCCATCTCCTAATTTCATGCCCAATAGCTCAGTTATTAAGCCCCCGGTGGCATGTTACTTATCTAATAAGGACCTTTGAAGAGTGATGTGTTAATCATTTCAGAGGAGATAAACAAATCATTAAAAGATGCTTGTGAACTGCCTCAAAATAAATTATAGAACATGATAGGATTGCTACGGTGTATCTTATCACCGGAAGATGGGAATTAATGTTTTAAGGATCTGCACCATGTCAAATTTAATATAACATGACATGGGAACAACAACACCAGAGGAATCGCATTCACATTTGCCTAACACAAATGTCACAGAGAAATTGTTACAATGGCTACCTTTGTATATTTCCCCTGAGATGCTAATATTGCATCAGGTAAAGGCTGTACTGAGATGTGGGGTTTATTGTGTTAGTTTTACTGGTTATAATGCTAGCACTGCTGTCTCATGTGTTGCTGAAAGCCATGGAGCATTGTGGGGCCCAGAGAAAGCAAAGAAGGGCAGGTAAGGGAAAAGAAAATTCCACAGAGTCAAAAGGGATGAAGCAATGGAAGGGAAGAAACCATTTACAAGCAATCCATTCTGGCCTATGTTAATGGAGAGAGAGAAAGAGAGAGATTTGGTTCTTCCTTTGCCCACTTTCTTCATTTTATTTCTTTTTCTTCCTCCACCACCCTTCTTCTTTCATGGAACCCAACCAAGGCAGCGTACATGCACACTTTGGGCTCTGCCTAATACAAATGTAGCAGAGAAATTGTTACAGTGGCTCCCTTTGACAATGGTCCACTGGCTGCATGTGGTCTCCAACACATGACCCTCAACATAATTAATAGCACTACTAGTAGTAGTACTTATATGCTGGCCATCTGACTGGGTTTCCCCAGCCACTCTGGGCGGCTTCCAGCAAAATATAAAAACACAATAAAACATCAAACATTAAAAAAACTTCCCTATAGAGGACTGCCTTCAGACGTATTCCAAAAGTCATATAGTTATTTATCTTTTTGACATCTGGCGAGAGGGCGTTCCACAGGGCGGGCACCGCTACTGAGAAGGCCCTGTGCCCTGTGCCTTCTCAGTGAGGGATCTACTAGAAGGCTCTCGGAGTTGGACCTCAAACCCCCCCCCCCCTTTATGGGTTAGGGCTGGAAATGCTGCGTATTTCCTCCATGGTTAAGAAAGCCTAGGCAATATCAGGTCCCAAATTGCAACTTGCAAGGCCCATCTGTGTGTACGTGCCTATCCTGTAATCTACAAGAATTGATGAAAACACTCTGGTGAATTAAAAGTGAGCAGATGCTCAGCAAGCCCAAATCTATCCTGATAATGGGGAAAATCAGGTTCATGTGGAATGCAGAGATCTAGAGCTAGCTCAGCATCTCCTGAATATATATTCTGTTTCTTACCGAATAATAGGCACATACCAAGAAATTGTGAGAGTTACATTACTGCCTTTATTGAAAAAACACCTCCCTTACCAAACACAATCTCTGGAAACTCTCCTTCCTATTGCAGCCCAGCAAATGTGGGGTCCTGCACTGCCTGGTGTGAACACAGAAGTCAGAGGTGATCACAAATCAGTGAGCGAGACGGTGAGCTTAAATGTGAGCCAGCTAGCTTGAACATACCCCTGGTCAATGAGTCACATTTGGGAACTGATTTGCTCCAAGTTTCTGGCCTTCAATACTTGGAAGCTGTGTACCAGACTGAGGGAGTTTAGTCAGTCTCCTTCTCTGTTGGTCATTCATGCTGATGACTTGGCTCGTTTCAGATATGTACTGATGCTTTTCACCCTGGACTTCAGATAAGAGGCGAGATTGTGCTGTTCGTCTGAGCAGTCTGTGTTTTGTTGGGAGAGAAATGTCACCCCCCAGGAGAGCTGATAGAGGTCCCTTTTTCCGACCTTGCAGTGCACCCTTAGAATCTGCCTGTGTCTGCTTCCCCTCAGGTGGCACCTCCCTGCTTCCATTAGCTGAGCCATTCCCCTCAGGCTCTCCTAAACTGCGTCCTTCAACTGAGTCGTTCCTCTCAGGTTTTCCTTTACTGGGGTCTTTAGCTAAGTCATTCCCCTCAGGCTGTTCTTCACAGAGCCCTTTAGATGAGCTGCTCCCTGCAGGCTCTGCCTTACTTTGCCCATCAGGCACCCTATTCTTCCCTGCCCGGGACTTGCTCCTACCACCGTGCGACGACCTCCTTCCAGCTTGAGACTTGCTCCTCTTGCCATACAGCTTTCTTACCCGAATCTGGGGCTCTTTCCTTTTCAATGGCAGCACTTTGCCACCAGAGGAAGTCAGATGTGTTTGAGGAGCCACTTTAGTATCAGCGCAAGCCTTTCCCTTCATACCATTGAATTCTGTTCCCTTCCCAGGTTCAGACTCTAACGTAAGCCTGTTCTTCTCACCTTTGGACTCTGGCTTGTCATCCTTCGGCTCATTCTTTCTGAGCAGTTTTTCGCTTTTCACAGCACGTGGGTTGCATCTTTCTGCCTGTTGCTTCTGTTTCCCAGCATGAGGCTCCCTATTCCCAGCCTGAGGGTTGTGTTCAGAAACCACCTTGTGCTTCATGGCTGATTCATTACACACAGGGTCTGGTTTCTTGTAACTGAGGGACCCCCTATCTGGCCTGGGCTGCCCCTCATCCTGCCTAGGCTGCTCTTTTTTCCTTGTGGCATGCCCCTTGTCCTGATCCGTATGTCCCTCCCCCAGCCCCTCGTCCACTCTCTGTTGCCTCTTGTTTGCCTTGAGATGCCCTTCGTCTGGTCCAGAATTCTCACCTGGCTTGGGAAACACAAAATACCCTTTATCTGACTTGGAGTGTTCCACTTCTGGGCGAGATAGTCCCTTATTAGTCTTATGTCCTTCTTTCAGATCACATTTCCCTTCCCCTGGCCTAGGATAACCCCTGTCTGACCTGAGATGTTCCTCACTAGCCTTTGGACCCTGTGCTGCTTTTGCCCAGCGATGACCAGCATTAGCCCCAGAAAAGCACTTGTCTTTCTCATGTTGCTTTCCTTCAGCCCAGTCTCGACACTCTTCTGCCCAGTCTCGCCATTGGCTTGCCCAGCGCCGCCAGTCTTCTGCCCACCGACGCCTTTCACATGTCCAAAACCGATTCTTTTCTGGATAATAGTAGCCCCTGTCCAACCTGTAATCCCAGTTGTTTGCGTTAATTTCTCTATCGTAAACAGGTATGCCTGCAAGAGCCAGAATATATTGGTCAACTGGAGGTCTGTTCCAGTGATGGAGCTACAGAAATAAGCCTAGGATCCGCATTTACACACTCTTTCCATGTCCAGCATGATTAAAAATTATCACACAATTTCAGGGCATGGTTTATGTTTCTCCCATAGAATGAAATTTGTAGAGCATGTAAACATCCAGAATTCTAATGACTCGCTGACAATAATGTTAACTATTCTGTTGCATTCAGACGTAGTCATGCTTAGAGTAGACCCACAGAAATCAATGCAACTTAAGATAGTCACAATCAACAAGATTTCTGTGGGTCTGCTCTAAGCATGACTAAGTATAGATCCAATTCTTTTTGTCACCCTTATATCCTATTTGCACTAAGGGTATGCTGAATTCAGCCACACATGTTCTCTCTCAGTCCCTATGGTCCCCATATGGTCTCTAAGTCCCTATGTTGTCTAAGGCAACAGCAAGGGATCTTGACTATGCCATCATCCACCAGATGGCCCACCAGAATTTGGTCAGTGGTCTGCATTTGGTGGCTTTAGTAAGAACACTAATCATACTCACACAAAGGAAATACCCAAGAAAAAGAGTAAACAGCTTGGGTTGTATTCAATGCTGTGTAAGCAAAATTGCATTCATGCAACAGGACTTTACAGAGATTCCCTGGGGCAAATTGTAAGGGTGTGTAAAAGCTATACAGGGGAGGAAGCTCCTTTGTGCCAAGCAGAAGCATGTTATGTGAATGGAACAGAGGCACTGCATGCCACTCATTATCATGTCCCATGGAAGTTAGGATAATAATGCACCACACACATTCAACAGGGGAGAGAGAAGCAGATATTGAAGGAGATATAAGACAGGTAATGGAGAACAGTGCCTGGATTGACTAAGGTGCATAATTTTGCCAAGTAAATGAGAACAATACTAGAATAAACCTGAGAAGTTTCATTTTTTTGCAACCAGCATCCCCTGGTTTATGCTGGTTGTGCTGATTATTATTCTTTTATCAGCTGTGTCTTGTGCTGCCTTGGGGATGGCATTGCTGGGCTTTTATTTTTTGGTTTTTAGGTTTAGGTGTTTTGTTTTGTTCTGTTTTTGTATTTTATTGTCTTTGTAAAGTGCCCAGGGGACTTGGTCAGATGGGCAACATATAAATGCTGCTGTCATCAACATCATGACCTAATGGGTTTTATTCAGTGTCAGTCATACTTGGAGTAGACACATTGAAATTATTGAAAATGCATAACTTAGGCTCATTAATTTCAATAGGTCTACTCTACGTAGAACTTTGTTGGCAATAGCTGGATGTTACCCTCTTCCCCCTGCCTGCCATTCCAGGCATTAATATATTGTGAATATTGTAGATTCCCTAGATTACACCAATACAACATATGCTAATCAATGAAATTGTTCTGTCTTTTCCATTCTTTATTCCAGATGTGAGTTTATTTGGCATATATCCTGAACCTTTATTCATTCATTCATTTGCTCAGTCATTTGTTTGCTTGCAAAGCTAATCATCCTTACCTACGATTCACAGGGCAAAGAACACGTTTTCTTATTGGGCTGTTGTTTTGTTTTTTGCTTGCCTAATGAGCTGTGAGAGAATAAGGTGGTTTTCAAACAAAAGGAAACAAAAAACCCTCTGAGTCAGAATTTTCTGGGTGTCTCAATTTTCAAGAGAGAAAGCATGCTTTCTGAAAATCAGGCTCCTCAGAGGTGACCTATACACACTGAGGTAAGCATTTAACACCTGTCACAAGGCATAATACAGCCCACTCAAATTTACCATTAACATGGATAGATACCGTCTTCCCGTCCTCTTCTACTTCCAAGTACTTGCTTTCATTCTCGAGGTGTCTGAAAGGGAAAATTTCACATAGTTACCTGACGAAACAAGGGACAGATGCTTTAGGAACAAGAGAAGCCTCCATATTATAGCCTCCTTGTTCAAACACTCATTTGGATAGATCCCTATGTACATGTGAGAACTTTATTTGCTCCTACAATGGTACCTCGGGTTAAGAACTTAATTCGTTCTGGAGGTCTGTTCTTAACCTGAAACTGTTCTTAACATGAAGCACCACTTTAGCTAATGGGGCCTCCTGCTGCCACTGTGCCGCCGCTGCACAATTTCTGTTCTCATCCTGAAGCAAAGTTCTTAACCCAAGGTAATATTTCTGGGCTAGCGGAGTCTGTAACCTGAAGCGTATGTAACCTGAAGCGTATGTAACCTGAGGTACCACTGTATATGTGTGTAGGAATCTGCCCATCAAGTCACTGTTGTCTCAAATATTCATCTAATAAAAGTTTCCTCACAAATTCTGTAAGGCAGACATATGACTGTTAAACTCACTCACATACCTCTTTCCTCTAAAGACGTACAGATACCCTCTCACATCCTGTACACCTGAGAGAGTTAAACACATTACTTGCTTGCTACCCTCCGGACTCCAAGCAACATACAAACTATAAACACAGATACGTTACATTATCCTGGACCCAGGAGTTAGGAACATAAAACAAGCCGATGGCCCATCTTGTCCAGCATCCTGTTCTCACAGTGGTCAAACAAATGTCCATGTGACATGGGAAGCCTGCAAGCTGGACATGAGTGCACACCTGTAATTCCCAGCAACTGGTATTTCCGAGACATTTTGCTTTTGGACATGCTTGCACATTGCAAACACACAGAGTTATGCAGCCAGGAGAATCAAGACTTAAGGAGAAGATTCCTACAAAGATGTCCCCCCCCCCCCTTACCTTTTGGTTGTGATTTTTTTGCCATTCATGAAGGCAGTCATGATGGAAAAGTGATGGAACCTTTTAGGAGCGCTGAAGAAGGATACAGAAAAATCTGAAACACACAGGTTGCCACATACTCATTATGAAGTGCATCCAGGCCACAAATTACACACGCGCACACACACACACACAAAACAAGCACACTGTAATTCATCTTTCATCCTCTTGTAAGATGCTCTGGTCAGGGGTAGCTAACTCAGTGCCCTCCAGACGTTGCTGCCTGGGTGTGATGCAGGTTTGATTCCCAAAACATCAGGAGGTCATAATATTGGCTACACTTGCTCTCGTCAATTACCTCAGTGATACTAGTTATAAGATTGAAATGGACCTCTGGAGCTATTGAACTTGCTCCCTAAGGATCAAATCACCTCCACAGCAGCTTCCGCCCCAGCAGATTTTTACATCAGCTTTAGTGATTTTTCTGATAACACTGGCAATGGGAGGAAGGGTTGCTGGTAACAACAGCAGAAGTCTTATGCTGCTGTTTAGTCACCATTTTGGCACAAAGCACCAGAAGGGCAAGTGGGACTGAAATATTGAAACCAGAAATAGGCCGAGGGACAGAGAGAAAGAGATAGAGATGATGATGATCCACACACCCTTCCAAATAATCTTTTCCTTAGGCATTGCTCTTCTGCTCTCTTTCTACAGCATAGCTTTATGCCTGGCCTGTATGTATTCTCAGTTTGGTTAAATCCTTAAAACCTGGCTATTTATTTCTTTCTATCACAATACTGTGCCACAAACAGAAGCCTCACCACAGGTACCTGCATGTATAAGTACCTGCAGTGCTATTTTTCAAGAAAAAGAAGTGCCAGAACTCACCATGATCACCTCCCTTGTTCTCTTATCATGGTAATGGAGCTCACCTGAGACGTGCCAGAACTGAGTTCCAGCAAGTTCCGGCAAGTTCCGGCTGGAAAAAAGCCCTGGGTACTTGAATTAGCAGTCCTAAGCTAACAGCTGTGGCAACCAACAGGCTTCACAGCAAAGCAGTTTTCCAGAAAGGATGTAAAGATTACCTGAAGAAGAACGTTGTTTTGTGAAGAATATTTTGATGCCATCGTGATCAAACACAGACAGGTGCTTCTCATCCTCAGATCTCTCTAAGAAGAGAGAAAGGGAAACAATTCCAAATGCTGTGCTGTTTGAAAGGGATATGTAAATAGCATGGTTTTGAAAAATAAAAATAAGCTGTTACAACATCACCAAAATTGTTGCATCTTCTCCTTCCAGGATGTATGGGAGGATTAAGGAAAGAAGGCATAAGAATCTTTCCTTGGAGGCAGAACTAGTTATTTCCTCCAAGTTGCTTTCCAATCTACCAGGCTTCAGCAGTCATGGAACCCTTAGATACAGTCAACCTACATGTATTATAGTAGCTATTTTCAACTAGTGGCATGCTTCTTTGTGCGTAAGGAAACAGAATTAGATTCTGGATCTCTTTAAACACATATGGATGAAGAAGACTTTTGAAAACCATTCATAGCTCTTGAGGTATGTATAAAATAGGGGTGGGGAACATTTTGGGCTCTGCAGGTGGTGAGATGATCCATCTGGCAGTCACAACACCACTATGGGCATCACATGTTTGACAGGTGGGTTGCTCCACACACCCATTGAAATCCTTTGTGGTCCCCACAATCCTGTCTGAGCACAGGATAGGGCTGAATGCTCTTTGCAGCAGTTTCTCTCACCCTTTTAAAGATTGCTGGAGCAATCCTTTTAAAAAGTGTGTGAAAGAGCTGCAAAGAGTGTTCAGTTGCTTTCCTGAGCCCAGTGCTAAACAGAACCATTAATGTCCTGTTAGGAACGGAGTGAGAAATTTGTTTTCTTAGCATTTTAATGCAAACCTACCCAATTCGCATATCCAATACACAAAACAAAACACAGCTATCTTTCAAAAGTCAGACCTCTGAATTTTGCAACACCATTTTCCAGCAAAATAAGTGTACAAAAAAGTGTACATATATTCATGAAAATCATGTTGCAAAATGCATCAGGCTAGAGGAAATTGGTTGAAAAACTGGATAGAGTGGATGCAATGTCACATGCAAAAATCATGCACTTTAGCGGAAATGAATGCAAAAATATGTGGGCTTCAAGAAAAAAATGCAAACTGATGTGGAAATGTGGTGAAAGGCTGGAAAAATGTGAATCCAAGAAGAACTGAAGTGGACAGGTTGGTAAGTCCCACTAAGCCTTAGAGATGTTACTAGGCTTAATCAGAGGTTGGGACGAGACCCTTGGCCTCTTCTCTGGACTACTCACTTGTTTCTTTGAACGTCTCTGTGCTGCTCCCATCATACTGGTTATGCGTGCTTCCTGGAATAGAAGTAAAAGTGGAAGGAAATTTCAAGCTGCCTCTTCATCTCTAGCTTTGAGTTTTCCAGTTTTATTGCTGCTGTTCTGCATCATGTTAAAGAGACCAAGAAGTCCCTGGTTCAAACCACACCACATCCATAAATCCAGCTCAGTGACTATTAGACAAGCCGCTGTCTCTGGACTTCAGTTCTCTCCATTTCTATGCAACCCTTCATCCGAGGCTCACAGGGCAGTTTACATTATAAAAACACAAAAATACATAACACAGTAAGAAACAAAAACAGTTTAAAAGGCCATAACTGGCGAATTAAACAAAGACCTGGGAGAAGAGGAATATTTTGCCTGTTGTCAAAAGATATGATGAAGGCGCCAGGTGAGCCTCCCTGGGGGAAGCATAGAATCATAGAATCATAGAGTTGGAAGAGACCACAAGGGCCATCGAGTCCAACCCCCTGCCAAGCAGGAAACACCATCAGAGGACTCCTGACATATGGTTGTCAAGCCTCTGCTTAAAGACCTCCAAAGAAAGAGACTCCACCACACTCCTTGGCAGCAAATTCCACTGTCGAACAGCTCTTACTGTCAGGAAGTTCTTCCTAATGTTAGGTGGAATCTTATTTCTTGTAGTTTGGATCCATTGCTCCGTGTCCGCTTCTCTGGAGCAGCAGAAAACAACCTTTCTCCCTCCTCTATGTGACATCCTTTTATATATTTGAACATGGCTATCATATCACCCCTTAACCTCCTCTTCTCCAGGCTAAACATGCCCAGCTCCCTTAGCCGTTCCTCATAAGGCATAGTTTCCAGGCCTTTGACCATTTTGGTTGCCCTCCTCTGGACACGTTCCAGTTTGTCAGTGTCCTTCTTGAACTGTGGTGCCCAGAACTGGACACAGTACTCCAGGTGAGGTCTGACCAGAGCAGAATACAGTGGCACTATTACTTCCCTTGATCTAGATGCTATACTCCTATTGATGCAGCCCAGAATTGCATTGGCGTTTTTAGCTGCCGCATTGCTCTTTTAGCTGCCGCATGGCTGGGAAGTGTATGTGAAGAATGTAATATCAGTTTGACAGTGGGGAGATGCACAGCGCATGATGGGGTGTGGTGTCTTTTCCAACTGCTGGGCCAGAACATGACTTCCACTGCCACCTCCAGGCCACTTTGACAGGTGGGCAGAGCCGCCCAATTGTTAATTGTCTTATTATGATGGCAGGTGGCAACTTCAGAGGGGCCTGCTGTTAGTGCTGATCAACTGATTTATATTGATGGTGAGCCCCACGTTGGCCTTTTGCAGGCATGGTTTGGATGCAAACCATGCCTGCAAAAGGATATTGTTTCTCTGCAGCTCTTTGCAAAGCTGGTCTACAAAATAAAAATGTCCAGTTACAAGTGCAATTTGACTCCAAACCACACCAGCTTCAAAAGGCCTTGCTGTTAGTGAGCTCCGCTTGCCAAGGAACAATCAAGAGTGTGCTTAAAACTCCTTATTGTTTCTTTGCAACCACGTATTTACGTGCCCCACACCTGATGTTCCAAATGATGTCGGGTGCAGAGCAGGTGGGTGTTGTTTGGGGAAAACAGCCTTGCAGCCCAAATTGAGACTCCTGCTGAGTCTAATTTGACCCACAATCCAAACTGTATTATGCTATATCTTACTAGGAATTGGAGATAAAGGAGAACAGAGTTGTGGCAGATCCATATTTCTTGTAAAGTTTAGCTCCAATCATAGTTAGTTTCTCCATATTCAAGCCTTTTTTTTAGAAAAAAAATCATTCTGTCAGCAAGGTAGAAGGTTGAACTTCCATCCTTCCAAAGATAATTGTAAATGGAGATTAGATTAAGCAGCTTAAACTGGAGTGGAAGAAAACAAAGGTCAACTGTGGGAATGGTCTCGTATGTGCATTGAAGGATTGGGAGAAAATATGTTAACAATTCCGACTGTGCAAACAAAAAGATGAAGGAAATAAGTTTGGAATTACTTATGCAACCTTGTGTCGCTGCCTAAAGAATGGAGTGTTACTATTTTTATTTGTTAATTTATTTGCATTCTAGAGCAGTTGACAAAATTTAATCCATGTTCATTATGTTTTTATTTGGGATTAATCAGTCAAAAATAAATTAGCTGTTGTGACTGTGAATGCTCTATTGGAGAGAGGAAGAAAAGGAGCACTGAAGAGAAACTGGGTGCCTTACTGTCTGAAAGGACTTTGTAGGCTTCCACAACCTCCTTGAACTTCTGTTCAGCTTCTGCCCTGTTATCTGGATTTTTATCTGGGTGCCATCTGAGCACTTTACTCCTGTACCTGCACAGTTCACAAGATGCAACAAACATTAGTGGCTATCCATCCTAGAACTATCCACCTATGCTATCCACCATGATAATGGTGAGAACCACCCAAATAGGCTAGTGACCATCTTCCAGTCCCATTATTCTGGACAGTTTCACAGACCATGACTTATCATGGTGATGATGAGGCAATAGCTTGCAACTGGATTTCTGCCTCAACTGTCCACGGAGGAAGCCAAGTTAACAACATAGGAACCTGCCTTATACTGAGTCAGATCACTGGTCCATCTGGCTCAGTATTTATCTACAGAAACTCTTGAGGGTTCTTGCCCAGCCCTACCTGGAGATGCCAGGGATTAAAGATGGGACCTTCTAAATGCAAGGCAGGCTTCTGAACTATGGCACCTTTCCTGATATTAAGTCACTTACTAATATCAAGCCCTGCTGGTAAATGTTGACAGAGAAGCAACATGAGGAACGATTAAGATTACAGGATTGTAGGAAAAGGGTTGAGGGACATGGGTGGCGCTGTGCGTTAAACCACAAAGCCTAGGACTTGATGATCAGAAGGTCGGTGGTTCGAATCCCCGCGACGGGGTGAGCTCCCATTGCTCGGTCCCTGCTCCTGCCAACCTAGCAATTCGAAAGCACGTCAAAGTGCAAGTAGATAAATAGGTACCGCTCTGGCAGGAAGGTAAACGGCGTTTCCGTGTGCTGCTCTGGTTCGCCAGAAGCGGCTTAGTCATGCTGGCCACATGACCCGGAAGCTGTACGCCGGCTCCTTCGGCCAGTAAAGCGAGATGAGCGCCGCAATCCCAGAGTCGGTCACGACTGGACCTAATGGTCAGGGGTCCCCTTTACCTTTACCTAGGAAAAGGGGCACTCCAAGGAAAGATTTCTCTTACGCTCTTTTAATATCACTCATAGAGGCACTTTGGGGAACATCCAGGATTTTGTAGTAATCCACCATGGTGTCCATCCATCCAATGCAAAGGCCAGCTGGGAAGCTGAGGAAGAAGAGTAGCCAGATGTGAGGGTGATTTCTCTTTCTGAAAATACAATGGGAGTACAGAAGCCTTGGGTTGCCTTGAGGTATGCAGAGGCAGAATGTGTTCCGGGGCAGAAGATCTCACATTCCAATTTGGTGTTGATGGCCACGACTCCCAGTTCCACCAGCTCTCCCAGTTGCGCTTCCCCATCCTTCATGAATTGCGACTCCACACCACTGCACAACATGGCGTCATTATGCAGCCCCCAATCAGAGAGCAGCTCCCTCTCCCTTTTTTAAAAAAGTAACCAAGTTGATGTGTTTTGCTTTGAATGCATATGTCCATCTGTCTTTCAGTGCATTGAGTATGAGCTGTAAATATAGGTGCTCCTAAGACATAATGACATTTTATCTGAAACATTGTGGGTGGGGGTTCTCACTCCACAATGAAACTCCTGCTATAGCCTCAAATCCCCACAAAAACAATGTCATATCCTGCAGGTAATCATGTTTAATTAAGAAAAGAAATGTCAGCTAATCTGCAACTATCGCCTGCATATTAGGTTTAGTTGAATGTAATTCCAGCTGAGCTTAATAGTGCTAATTCTTAAGTAAAGCATGCTTAAATTTATTATAATCTGTCCAGTTGATTCAATATGTTTACTATTTCATTTTCCTGGTCACATAATCTGTCCATCATAGCAAAATTCCAGGCCTAATTCCCTCTGCTTCTATCATTCACATAGCAAGAATGAAGCTTAATTAGACTTCTTATTTCCTGTTGCTCCTGTCATGGGCTTCTTCCCACCCCCCTCACAGCCTATAAAGAAGATCCAGAATGTAACATTTTATTTTTCACTTCTAAAGCTTTTATAATGAACCTTCATTTTTCTAAAGCTCAGCTCACAGCCATTCTGTTGACATGGTACAATATGTTCCTGTTTGTGGATTCCTTTCTTTCTTTAAAAAAGAAGAAGAAGAAGAAATCTGACCTTTTAGCATTTCATATGTCACTTACTTTTTCTTCTCCCACTAGATGGTTGGTCTTGGATCAGTTATTGCTCTGTTATATCACTGTAGCCAATTCTTAAGTGATTTTTCTTGAGGTTCAGTTCATTCTTCTGCTTGCCTAACGAGTGATAAAAATTTACACCTATTGTAAAATTGTGAATAAAACGCTGATTGCAGAAAGTAAAGACAATCATGTGCTATAACATTAACTAGCTCCATCATGCTGCGTCACTGTTTAAGGGATTTGCCTCAGCATCAACAGAGTAGTCTTTTCAGTTTCTTGTTAAAGCCGATAACCATTGAAAAACAACAACATGTTTTTATTACATTATCCATATAGTTTGACCATGGTTGTTACCTTTGCTGCCAAGAGTGATCAATCTATTAATTATTAAGCCAAATTGTTCTGCTGAGAGATGTGAGGGGCAGGGGTGGGAATCTGTTTCTCCAAAACCAAACCAATGTTTTTTAAAGGTATATTAGCTTGCTGGGTGTCAGAGGAGGGCACAGAAGTTGGAGGCAGTGGAGGTTATTGTTCTCCAACAGTCCGTGGAACGAAAGCTTCTGCTAAGATAAATCAGAATTCCACCTGAAGAACAAGAGAAGTGATGTCACACACAGGCAATGGAACCACACTCCTTCAAACCAATCCCTTGCAGGCAGTGTTCTAAGAGCAACAAAAGGTAGACCCATCTTCTCAACCTAATCTCTAATGTGCAAATCCAGGTATTCAGGGGCAGATGCAGGCCTGGCCTGGAAACTGCTCACTACTAAGCAACATGGGGGGTAGAGTAACTTGCAATGGTCAAGCGGCAGTTTTCCCCTGCAGCCTGTTGCTTGTTGCAAACACACATCAGTGTATCCCATCTAGGGGGCAACAGCTGGAGGAAGCTGGAAGGGAAATGCACTGGTGAGGGGGTGTGGTTAAACAACCCCTTGCCCCTTCATGGTACCCTCCTTGCTCTTGTTTTAAAGCTAGCCCAGCTATTGCCCAGCTAGCTTGATCCTTGCTGCCTTAACAGCATGGGATTATCTAGTTTGCTTTATCACTAGGTAAAAAAGGTAAAGGACCCCTGTCAAAGGCAACTGTGGGGTTGCAGTGTTTATCTCGCTTCAGGCCGAGGGAGCTGGCATTGGTCCACAGACAGCTTTCCGGGTCATGTGGCCAGCATGACTAAACTGCTTCTGGCGCAGTGGGACACCGTAACGGAAACCAGGGTGCACAGAAATGCCATTTACCTTCCCGCTACAGTGGTACCTATTTATCTACTTACACTGGTGTGCTTTCAAACTGCTAGGGTATCAGGAACTGGGACAGAGCAACAGGAGATCACCCCATTGCAGAGATTCGAACCGCTGACCTTCTGATGGGCAAGACCAAGAGGCTCAGTGGTTTAGACCACTGCATTCCCATCCTTATCACAAGGCCAGGCGACAGTGAGGTAAACAAGCTGCCAGCGGAAGTGCCAAACAGCTAAGGAGGGGTGTTGGTGAGATCTGTGGATCTGCAATTTCATAGGTGTGCTTCCGCAATCAAAGGCTGGTGGAAGCTAACAAATGGAGCACCATGCACCGAAAAGATTTAAAAAGGCAAGTGCAATTGATTTATGATGAGAAGGAGAGATAAATATTGCTGTAGAGCTCATCAGGGAGATTATTAGATTGGGAGAAGATAGCAGCCCACGCAGTGCTGAGATATAAATACCCAAGGAGGGAACAGAATTATCTTGCAAAGTGAAGGAGTGTAAACAAAATGCAAAGGGCAGAATGGAAAAAGAAAGATCCACAGTCCTGGATTTGAAATCATAACAGCTCTGTCAGGCTGCCCTATCGGCTAGCATGATTCAATGCCATTCTAATCGGCTGTGTTGTGGAAATGAGTTTGCCTCAGAAATGTCAGTCTTAAGGCTCTTTCTCACTATAAGGTATACAGAGGTACTTAATTTGAATGGTGAGCTCATTTTGCAGCCCCCACTTTTTGTGCAGATGTATAACCTTTCCCAGACTAAGCGCAGGGGAAACTGGCTTTGTGCGCTTACAACAGAAGCTAGGTGTGAATAAGGATGGGAGAGAATTTTGTTCAATTGGCATTTAAAGGCAAACTGCCCTGATTTGCACTTTCTGAAACAACACACAGCCACCCATTGAAAACGCCGCTTTTCAAAATTTGGCAATTCGGTTCTCCAGTCAAATATTGTGTACAAAAATGCACATACTGCAGTAAAACATACATTAAAAAATTCATATATATATATATATATATATATATATGCAGGTTTTGGTGTCCTCGGGTGTCTTCCCGTGTAAAAGTTGGGGTGTCTAGGCGACGTTTCGACGAGGTCTCACTCGTCATCTTCAGGCTGGTGCTTTCGGCTTCTTGTTACTGGAACAGAGCGGGATCTCAATGTTTGAGTTCCTATAAATACTGTAGAGGGGGTGTGGTGTCTAGCCTCCAATGTTCTGGGCAGAGAGGAAGTTCCCAGGCTAGTGTGCCTTTTCTTCTTTTGTTCCTTAATTACTTGAGAGATACCTTGAGTGATTTCTTGAGTGATATCCTGAGTACCACTTAGGTGGGTCATTAGGTGTGGATTAGTTGCTAAAGTCTTTGTGTCTTGACCTCTTGAACTTTGTGAAGAGTTTTCCTGAGAAGATGGCTGTATTGCACTTAGTTGTGCTTTGGCTTGGCTTCGTGTATAGGGGCGAGCTGTGGTTTTGTGGCTTGTGTCAGCCAGATCTGTGTAGGGATTGCAGGGGGGTGCAGCATCCGGAGGTGCCACCATGGATTGGCTACTGGATGGTGTCAGTAATTCATCTGTGGAGAGGGTCTGGGTTTGGGTCTGGTGTGGTTGATTGGTGTTGGCGTTCTGTGTGCCTCTGGATCTGGTGTCAGTTTTTGTGGGGAGGGCTAATTTCCAGATGTCTGGCAAGCGGGATGTGTCGTCACGCTTGTTCATGTTGTGAGGGTGTTTCTCTATCTCGATGGCTTCCATGATTATTCTCTTGTGGTGATGTTCCGTGTTAAAGAGCAATTTGGAATCTGCAAAATTAATTTCGTGTCCTGTTTCTTTCATGTGTTGGAAAAGAGAGGAAGTTTTTTCTTCTTTTTTGACGGCATTCTTGTGTTCTGCGATACGTGCATTTATTCGTCTGTTTGTTTGTCCAATGTACGTGGCTGGGCAGACTTTGCAGGGTATTTCATAGATCCCTTGGTTTTCCAACTGGATTTTATCCTTGGGGTTTCTGAGGATATTGGCTATTTTTTGGTTGGTGCAAAAGGCTGTTTTGATATTGTGTTTATGGAGGATTTTGCTAATTTTATCTGTAGTGCCCTTGATATAAGGAAGGAGGGCCATGCCTCTCTTTTCCACTCCTCTCTTTTCCAACACATGAAAGAAACACCAATCAACCACACCAGACCCAAACCCAGACCCTCTCCACAGATGAATTACTGACACCATCCAGTAGCCAATCCATGGTGGCACCTCCGGATGCTGCACCCCCCTGCAATCCCTACACAGATCTGGCTGACACAAGCCACAAAACCACAGCTCGCCCCTATACACGAAGCCAAGCCAAAGCACAACTAAGTGCAATACAGCCATCTTCTCAGGAAAACTCTTCACAAAGTTCAAGAGGTCAAGACACAAAGACTTTAGCAACTAATCCACACCTAATGACCCACCTAAGTGGTACTCAGGATATCACTCAAGAAATCACTCAAGGTATCTCTCAAGTAATTAAGGAACAAAAGAAGAAAAGGCACACTAGCCTGGGAACTTCCTCTCTGCCCAGAACATTGGAGGCTAGACACCACACCCCCTCTACAGTATTTATAGGAACTCAAACATTGAGATCCCGCTCTGTTCCAGTAACAAGAAGCCGAAAGCACCAGCCTGAAGATGACGAGTGAGACCTCGTCGAAACGTCGCCTAGACACCCCAACTTTTACACGGGAAGACACCCGAGGACACCAAAACCTGCATTCCTGTACCCGTGAAAATCTACGAAAGCAAATATATATATATATATATATATATATATATATGCAAGTAACATACAAAAATGCATTCTATTGGGGGAAATTGCTTTGCAAAAATGTGTATATCGTGGAAAATTGCATACAAACGTGTGTATAAAATGAGAAATGCACACTAAAATTGAAATTGACAGCTTTACCCATCCCAACCCGCAGAACATGTGCTGTCTTGATTGGAGAGGTTCATTCTTGGATGTCATGGGGCTGCAATCCTCAGCACGACACAGCATCCTAAACGGACCAGAATGTGCTTATCTGCCCCATTTCCTGTCATGGGTCTCATCTAGAATTGCTACATTGATACAATTACTATAATATACGTGCGTTTTTGTACGCATTACTAGGCTGGAGAACGGCATTGCAAAATTTGGAGAAGTGTGAATGTCGAAGGATAGCTGTGTTCCAGTTCATGCATTGTTTCAGAAATTAAGTCAGTTCACCTTTAAATGCAAACTGAATTTAATTCCACCACCACCACCATCCCTACCTGCAGAAGAAGCACTGTTTCTCATGCAGAATTCAGCTTCATTGCTGAATTAGAAGTAGGATGAACAAGTCCATCTGTCTTCAGGCTCCCTAAAATGCTAAAGCAAAGAGAAAGAACTTTGGAATGGATCCAGGTTTTACGTTTTACAGTCCAATGGCATGATAAGGAAGTATCAATCCAATTCATCAGGCAGGAACAATGCATCTCTTTTCTTTGGGTGGAAGGAGACTGGGCTTAAAAGGCAGGAGTTACTTCAGTGTAAGTTCTATGCAAGGAAAATGTTGCTCCTTAAATTCTTTGGGGTCGTTTTAGCTATACTTCTACCTGTCCCTTAGCCACATGCGAAAGGGTCACGAGGAAAAACTCCTGTGGACAGAAAATGCAGGTGGTCTGTGGCATAATAATGGTGCCATTTTGAAGAGGACTTGTCTTGAAAAGGGGTGTTTGGCAGTCTCACAGAAGCCGTGTTCTCATTTTGCAACGTGCCTCGTTTGCACCCAGCCTCCTTCCACTGCCCAGCAGAGAATGCCTGCCTCATGCATCATTTGACTGCTGATACGGTAACAGCCAAGAGAGGGTCAGTGACATTGGATCAATTGTGACAGTTCTTCTCATCCATGCAAGCAGGAATAAGACAGCAAGACCATGTTCTTTCTTTGCTTCTCGTTCCTAGACGTACATTTGAACCAACAGGAATTAAGCACCCACAATTCTTAACCTTCTCGATCTGTCCCACACACGTACAAGTCACCTCCAGCAGAGCTATTAAGTTATTACGTTGCGTTTTTATATGAACATCATTCCCTTTTTCAGAGAGAAGATAAGCTTTCAATTAACGGCAGATTTAAGCCAGCTTTATTGGGAGGGAAGCCAGCCTCATTTCCCACACAAGGAGAGGGAGAGCTTTCTTCCTTTCCTCTCTGTGCTGTAAAATAATGATGGAAAGGAACATCTCTGTCCATTATGAGAACAACTTTGATTAGATCAAGAGGGCTAACCTCCAATTCTGGCTTATTAGAATGGGTTTTTAGCTATGTAGGAAAGCAATGTGGGGTCCTGGGTTTGTGGCATGCCTGGCCAATTTTAATGCAGAGATACGAGAATACTAAAAGTATTCCCGCACTGCTGTGGAAAAGTTAAACCTATCATGCAAGGGCACTGTGCAGATTTAATTACAGATTTTCCCCAGAAATCCATAGAAACTGTGATTAAATTCCTAATTGCTTTTGAAGAAGTGAATAAACAGTCAATAAGACTAAGAGAAGTTTTTGTCTTTGCTTCCTTCTGAAGGGATTTAGTGCATGCAAGAAGGGCCAAATATGATCACTGAGCAGCACCAGCCTTCTCACAGATTCAGCAATACCAGTAGTGGACAAGACATTGGTCTTGGACCAGGGAGACCTGAATTCAAATCCTCACCTAGCCAATGAAACTCTTTGAAAAAGCATCACTCTACCAGCCCAACCTACCACACCACATTGATCTGAAGACAGAATGGGGATAACCTCTGACATCCTTGGTGTACAAATGTGATAAATGCATTCTTAAGCCCTTAAATCCATTCTATGCAGCCTGAAGCATTAGACTACAAGTGGCCTATTGAATTAAGTACTAACTGAAGTGACAAAAAAACAAAGTGCTGATAAGACAAAATTAGACTGTTCTGCACAAAAGGTTTTTAAACGCAAGTAGAATGCCAATTCATTTGGTGCAGATCATGGAGGTTACAACATTGCCGTGGCTGTTCAGCTCTAAAATGATGATGATGATGATGATGATGATTAGAATTAGAATTATATACCACCCTATACCCGGAGGTCTCATCACAACCATTTTCATCCCAATAGGGAGGGGAAAGTGCTGGAGAGGAGGAGGGTATAAATACATCTGGATATTCCAACATTAAGTTCAACAGAAAGTGATGTTTACAGACTGTACCTTCTGAGAAGTGAGAAAAAGAGCCAGTTCATATTACCATTTTCTTTCCTAGTCTTTTGAGAGGCAGCTCACCTGGGGGAAACATATGCAGAATGTGATAGCAGTATAGCATTGTGATGCTATACCTATATTAGAAGACAGATAAAAATAAAGAAGACAGACAGATATAAATATTAATTAGGTATGCCGCTATACCTGGTGCTTTTTTTCTAAAAATAAAATAAAAATGTTTAGGGGTACTCTCAATTTGACTCAAGAAAATCACCATTTTCTAGTTCAAATCGGGGGAAATAAATACAGGAAATGGACAAAAGTACAAAGGTTCACAAAATGTTTAGGAATATGCATCCCCCTGCATCCCCCCCAGGCTATACCTAATTAATAGACATATTAAAAAATAAGTAAACAGGGTCCTAAGATGGCACCCAAGACAAAGCAGGGTTGGCCTACCCATGAGGTGGGCTGAGGCAGCTGCCTCAGGTGGCAGAAACCAAAGAGGTGGGCCCCCACTGACACCTTGCCTGCTGCCCCTGCAAGTGGTGGAGAAGCAATGGGAGGAGCTTCCAGCGAGATCTTATGAGATCTTGCTGAAATCTTAAGAGGTCTTGTATGCTTTACGAGATCTCACCGAAACTTGCCACTGCTTTACAGGAGCTTTGGGGGTCCCTGGACATCTGCCTCAAAGTTGGCACTGCTTCTCTTCCTTAGTCGTTTCCTATCCTGCTCTAGGGATCATCAAAGAGCAAAGGCAGGCACCCCTCCATTCAAAACAAAACATGATCAAATCTCCGCAGAACAGCTTCATGAAGCAGCTTTGTTTTCCTTTATTCTGTAAAATTCAAAATTCATATAAAGGTGCTGCCATCTAGAGGATATTGTAGTTTAATTACAAATATTGTGCAAATGTGGATTGGAATCTTGCACCCTTAAAGAAATGTTTTGGAAAAACGGAATTTTAAAAAACTATGACAATCTTATTAATTTAATTTATACCCCAGCTGCCCAAGAACTGGCAATCTCCTCAAGGTGGCTAAAACCAGTTCCCAAACTACAAAATGACACTGTATTGAAACAAATATCACTAAAGACTGTCCAAAAGAAAAACTTATATTCAATAAATAGAGCCATTAACATAAGTTAAACACCTACCTACCAGAAATTTTACTTTTCTTTCAGAAAAAATGGAAAACATGGAGACTGAGGTAAACCTTTCTGAGTAGGGTGATCCAGTACAGTGGTACCTCGGATTACAGGCACTTCAGGTTACAGATGCTTCAGGTTACAGACTCTGCTAACCCAGAAATAGTACCTCAGGTTAAGAACTTTGCTTCAGGATGAGTACAGAAATCGTGTGGCGGTGGCACAGCAGCAGCGGGAGGCCCCATTAGCTAAAGTGGTACCTCAGGTTAAGAACAGTTTCAGGTTAAGAACGGACCTCCAGAATGAATTAAGTTCTTAACCCGAGGTACCACTAATTTAATACTCATAGTAGAAAGAATCTGAAGTATTTATTTGCTCACAACAACAACAACAACAAAAACAACGTAGAAGATCAATAATACAAAAATTAGAAATCCTTCAAATCTTCTGAAAGAACAAGACCGATAAAACATATTCATTCACATCAAACAGGGAAAAAACGCCACAGCAAAACTATGTAATAACCACAGTCCAGGCAATAAAGACATCAGCTCCAGAAAGCCAGTTGGATCAGATGTTTCTTTAAGGCCTTTTGGAGACCTTGAAGCATAGTATCTTATAATATGGGCAGGAATTCCAAAGCTTCACGGCCACCATGGAAAAGGCCCCATCCCCCAGACTTTAATGGATATGTGGGCTTATATGGGGAAAGACACTAACTAAAGCTGCAGTCCTAAGCCTAATTACCTATACCCTCCAACATTTCGAAGTAAAAACCAAGATGTGCGTCCTATGGGGCTACACTCTCGTGCGGGTCACATGATGCATGCAAGATCATGGCCATGAAAAAAAGCATCTTTGGGGGGTTGTGCCCTCACAGCACCCAAGAATGTGTGGCTTTGGGTATCGTGCTCTTGCGTGAAAAAAATGGGATGTCCCGATTTCCACTGGCGGGACTCATTATGATTCCCACCCTATCACTGTTGTCTGGAGTTCATATCTGTGTGAATCAAAAAGTCAACCATACATTTACATTCATTAATGAAACTTTTGGAAAGTGGTTCTAGGCGGTGGATCAAAAACAACGAGCAATTAGAGTAATCAGCTTTTAGAAAGTACCTTCTTTTCCTCTCATTTCTCCCCCCCCCCTTTTTTTTTGGTCCTCATCAGATTGAGCAAATAATGGATCCATGTTAGCTGAGCGTTAATTTAAAATAATAATTAATCAAGATCTGTGTTTGCACACTGGTTGATGGTGTGGTGTGAAACAAAAGGGAGAAGGCACACCGGGGAGAGAACAGTGAAGGAAAAACTTGTTCCCATCTGATATGTAAAATAGCTATAACTTTGGGCCGCTTCTGTTCAGTCAGCATTAGCGAGACTGTGGAAGTTTAAATTACCTCATAAAATGGAAGCCGAGTGAAAGCACGGTATTACTTAAACAATCAAAAAAGTATAATTTGCAGCTGTAGATCAATGTAGAACCTTATTAAATAGAGAGAACATTACACCGCAGCATTTATGAGTTATTATTTATTAATGTAGCTTCGCCACTTTAGCTGCAGTGCTCGGCACTATGGATTCTAATGGCATTATACTTTTTGGATAATAGTTGTCTGTCTAGTCTTCAGCTAGATATATTTATTTTCAAACTTAGCGTAGTCAGGTTCCTCTCCCCCCCCCCCTTTCAAATCCCACAGCTAGCCTGCTGAAATTAAATACAAGAGACTTGGATTTAGCATCATATTCAAATTCAAAATGGACTCTAGAATTCCCTGTAGGTAACACGGGAGAAATAATCACCTTCCTCATAGGGCTGTTGTGTGGATAATGAGCTATGACTTGTAAAAATGTGGCTTGTAAAGTGGATTGCTGTGCAGGTTTTACATGCAATCTGCGCCTTAAAAGGCTATTCCAGTGTGCGTACTATATAGAGGATGGAGAACAATAAAGGTTTTGTCATTATCAGCCCAAAGGAGCTTTGAAGCTTAAATCAGCTTTCTGTTGAATCAGCTCCTGACACGAACGAACTCCTGACACGAATGCAAAACCGACATGGATGGCAATGTGCATTCAGTCTTATTTGTGGTCGCTGTTCCATGTTGATAGCATTCATACATGTCAGAAAATACATGAAGGGTGGTACAAGTGCATTTTTAATGGGGGGGATACACTTCAGCTTATCTATTGGCTTAAATTGATGTTCTAATGTATTTCAGAAACTGACTCTTGTGTGGAATATTATGTGTCTTTTTCAGAGCTATGCTGAATAGTCTCCAGTAGGTTGGAAAGACCAATTTTGGTAGGGTGGAAATATTTATCCCCCCACAACCTTTGCATGAATATTCACTCTTTTGACTCACATCAGACCCATAGTTTCATCTAGTTGCTGCTGTTTAGGTACCATCCCCAGCTCAGCAGCTGCTTTGCCCCTCCTTCCTGGATCAGTCATACTGGTGACTTACCGTATATAATGGATAGGATGACATCATGAAGCAAGTAGCCAATCAGATTTGGCTCAGTGAGGTCAAATCAGAAAACTGAGAGTGGGGGCAGTGCTTCCTAGATGAGCCAACATTTTCCAGATGTAGTAGTAGTAATAATAATAATAATAAATTTTTATTTATATCCCGCCCTCCCCAGGCAAAGCTGAGCTCAGCCAATGATAGACCACATGATTAGAGAGGTGGTGTTAAATTGTTAGTGTTAATAAAACACGCAATCCTTAGTGTTAATAAATGGAAGGTACCAATCCAAAGATCAGAGAGTGATATTTCTGCAACTTTTTCCATGATGTAACAGAGCATCAAAGCCATCTTTGGTTCTTGGCTTTTCAAAGTACAGCAACAAAGCACAGTAGTTTTCCATGCACCAATCAAAACAACCCTTTCTATGACATCTGTATCTTTCTAGTACTGCAAAGCAAATGGATTACGGATGCATCCCTATTTGCCATCCCTGGGGATTTATGTGGAGCCCAGATATATATATATATATATATATATATATATATATATATGCTTTCGTAGATTTTCACGGGTACAGGAATGCAGGTTTTGGTGTCCTCGGGTGTCTTCCCGTGTAAAAGTTGGGGTGTCTAGGCGACCTGCATATATATATATATATATATATATATATATATATATATATTCAGGGACATTTCCCCAGGAGTTCAGATTTTTCAAATCTGTATTATACCTACCTTAGCCATCTCAGTACCTCCGTAGTCTTCGGAGAAAATTTAATCAGACCGACTTGTAACTTTTATCACCAGGACTAATGAAGCTACAAGAAATGAAATTGGATTACAGTTCAAACATCCTGCTCTAAAGTTTGCTTTTACTTCATAAGCTCGAGCAAGATGGAGTACTGAGTTTTCATCTTTAAGGCTGTTAGATGATCCGGTTGTGCAGCAACCCCCCTCGGCTAGTGCCAAATTTAATTGCATTATGCAGCATGGCAAGGAACATGCCGGATGGTGGGGGGTGGGGTAAAGATGAGAATGCAGGCTCACTGTTGTAGAAGCTGTGCACCTTGAACGAAATAATAATAATTCTTCGTTTTTCTGAGCTCCTCTCCAAAGTGGCTCTGGAGAGGCAGGGGCTCAGTGGTAGAGGACATGCTTTCAGCGCAGAAGATCTCAGATTTAATCTCCAGCATCTCCAGGCAACACTGGGAAAGATCTCTGGTCCAAAAATATTGAGAGCGCTGCTGTGAGTGTGACAATACTGACCTAAATAGGCCAAAGGAAAAGACAGTGTCACATATTCATCTGTATTCCATTTCCATAGGACTAGGCTGCTATTGCACAACAATTAGCCCTGTGTTAACTTAAGTGACTATGCAGAATTTATATAGATTAGCACAGGAATTTATATAGATTAGCACAGGCAGTTGAACAGCAATTTCTTCTGGCTGGGTCTTCCCTCCCTGCCTTCCACAGGTAAACATCCACTGGCGGAGGAAGAGGGGGGCGGGGGGAGCGCACCGCCCCTGGCACTATGATCCCAGTGGGGTGCCATCATGGCTGCCCTTCCACGCTGGGCGCCACACCCCCAGGATGTGTGCCATGCCCCTGGGACATGCGCCATGCCCCTGCAGGCAACACACCATGCCCCCAGGACATGTTCCCCAGGACATGCAGCAGCCAAGCCACCATTTGCTCTCCCCGCCACTGTAAACATGGTATTAGAAAGCAGTGGCACCATTTGTTAATACGATTTTATACTACCCAGTTCCCTGACTGGTACAAACTAGAGGGAAGCTTGCTTCAGGAACAGTTTCCTTGTGAGAAGCGAACACTTGTTCAGTATCTTTTTTTTTAACAGAGAAAAGTACAGGTTGAGCAGATGGGTAGCAAGCATATCCACTAGAGATGCTACTCAACAAGCATCACAAAACCTAAGAAGCTGCTTTCTCCAGCCAGAAGTCTCTTAGGAGCCTTTTCCACCAAGCACCATACTTGCTCACATTCAAGTTCGAAAAATTGCTCATAGGCCAAATGACACGTGGTGCAGGAAACACATAATCAGATTTCTTGACATTTGTTTCTTTGCTTTTAAAAAAGCTTTTAGATCTAAAAAGAAATTTTGAGAGCTATAGCGTCATATCCAACATTTGTCATACTTAGGCTATTGAAATCTAGGGACTTGGTTTCTGTGGGTGTCTTCTGGATATGATGAATGATAGATCTCACCCAGTGGCCACAGATCTCATGTGTAAGTTTGGTCCTCAATCTCCAGGCAGATGGATGCGTCAAAAATGTCAGTAGGTTTAAACAGCCACTACCAGCCATTAAATGTCGTTAATCAGAACCTTAGTGTTCACCAGCAAGTGACAGGCTATATAAAATCATGTCATAGAGAGTAGGCCATTTTGTATAGTCATAGATTTTGTTTACAGGAATACATTGTGTAGTTCAGGTTGTGAATTGTACTAGTAATTCAAGAGAGACAAGACTCTCTTCTCTCTCAGGCTCCTAGGAGACTTGGGTTTGAGGAGTGGAAAAAATCTTGGATGCTGGTATGTTAGATTCCCTAATGTACACCTCAGAATTGTCATTTGTTCATCCGCCGTGTATGCTGCCTGGAGCACATTCTTCCATTATATGAGACTCACCAGCCTGGGACCTAAAAACATTCAAAGCTGAGGTGCTTAAGCCAAAAGGTAAGGAGGAATATGAGCAATAAAAGGAATTGCATTAAAAATATAAACCATCCAGAGAGCAGCTTTAGAGATCCATAAAACCAAGGGAAAGTGAATTAGAAAGATTATTAAATGGGCAGAAAAAAATATTGAGTATTAGGTTTTAGGAAGGACTTTTAGTTTTTCGAAAACAGCTCTCTGCAATGTGGTTCTCAATAGACAAGAGTGCAAATAAAAAATGTGGCATTAAAATGAAAGAGAAACATCAGCAGCATTTGATGAAATGGCAGAATGTATGAAGTAATGGGACAGGGGAAAAGAAAAAGGTGATTTGGATGCAGGAGGATCTCTTAGATAGCCAAGGCTGTACAGAGCTATATAGGATGAGAATAGACAGATAATGGGAAGAGGTGGAAATGGGAAGGGTTTGGGGGGAAATTAATCATTCATCATTTTGTAACATGAATGCATTTAATGAATAAAAAAAGGGTCCTGCAGTTCCTTTGAAAGATGAAAGGGAAGGAAATAAGAAGTCTATCTAGGAAGCGAAACTAATAGGGCTGCCAGAAATTCAACAAAGTGCGGCTTATTGTAGAGGCAGCAGTGGGGGAAACTGCACCTGTTGAATTTTCAGCTACTGATAAAATACTTCCAGGGATACAGTGGCACCCTAAAATCAAATAATGCCCATAGTCTCTTAGAATTGTACAGTTGGAAGGGACATGTGTGTGTGTGTGTGTGTGTGTGTGTGTGTGTGTGTGTGTGTGTTTTAAAGGGCAAGTGAGGTAGTCTGGCTGCTGAGATCTGTGATCTAGCAGCAAGAAGACAACTACAGTGGTACCTTGGGTTACAGACGCTTCAGGTTACAAACTCCAGAAATAGTACCTTGGGTTAAGAACTTTGCTTCAGGATGAGAACAGAAATCGTGCTCCAGCAGCGCAGCAGCAGCGGGAGGCCCCATTAGCTAAAGTAGTACCTCAGGTTAAGAACATTTTTGGGTTAAGAACGGACCTCCAGAATGAATTAAGTTATTAACCCGAGATACCACTGTACAGTGGTACCTCGGGTTACAGACGCTTCAGGTTACAGACTCCGCTAACCCAGAAATAGTACCTTGGGTTAAGAACTTTGTTTCAGGATGAGAACAGAAATCGTGTGGTGGTGGCAGAGGGAGGCCCCATTAGCTAAAGTGGTACCTCAGGTTAAGAACAGTTTCAGAATGCATTAAGTTCTCAACCCGAGGTACCACTGTATGCTATTCCTTCCAGCGAAAGGAAGGAAGGATGCCTGCTGGGCAAGGACGTCTGGCAAGGATCAAGGGAGTATTGGGGAGAAAGCTTAGTCCTGTATTTTCTGAGGAGTGCTTCATTTCCTCATGTCTGTTTTGCAAATATATTAGGAAGCAGCCAGAAAATGTGCTGAAATGATACACTATTGTTTTTGTACCGTAATATATATGTCTTGCCCTTGGTGCTGCACTGCATTTTTGTGTGATTTGATATTCACTGGGGAACCATTTTAGGGAATGTGGAAATGTTCACACAGGCAAAATAGACCCTACTTTCCACTCTTTCACACAACAGTGCAAATGTTCACGGAAGTGAAATTGTTGTTCTCAGAGAGGCTGCACACAGTGAGGCTTTGCGGGGAGAACCTCAAACCAATGTATTCCTAAAAGCATTCCACACTCAGTGATCACAGAAATTGGCTTTGTGATGTAGCCATCTATGTCTGTCGCTGAGTTCACACAATCAAATTTTATAGAGAACAGTGGTGCTCACGCCAACCTTCCGTTACAGAACACTATTAACTAGCTTAAGAAAATTTCATTTACAGAGACTTGGCACGCTGGTCCCTGAAGAAATATTTTTGGCCATGTGGGAACATTTGCACAATGAAGAAAACCAGAGATGACTACTATGTGCAAGGCTTAGATATGGCAGCTGACACATAAGAAAAAAAGGATGCCAGGCTAACAACAAGCTGCAAACATCTATGTTTACTAAGCTTGCTTTTTAGGGTAAATCTGTGTGCTTGCTGAAGGTGATCACCCCAGAACCTGTGGAGTGGAATGGAAGAAGCTCTGGCTCATGACTGAAGCAGGTCTGAATGTTTGTCATGAGAAGGGATGCAAGAAGGCACTGTTTCCATTTCCCCTGTATTTGTCGCATACAGCACTGTTTCTATTCTACTGCAGTTCATCTTCCACCAAAACTACGTTACTCGTCTTGCTGTCTGCTGCTTTGACATTACATAATTCACCTAATTACATTGTCTTTATGTTTTTCTACCCCATTGATTTCAGTGCAAACACACATTTGCTGGATTGATTTCTGTTCCGGACATGGGACAAATAAGCAAACAATGGGAATTTCCTCTTCTTTTTGTATGCTGGTCAGAATCAGGGCCAGATTTAGGTTTGATGAGGCCCTAAGCTACTGAAGGTAATGGGGCCCTTTATACAGTATGTCCAGCTGTCCTTTGTCAACCACAAATTGTCGCTTTTTTGTGTTGAATATATACTATATGGAAATTTATGGACCTAATAGGTATCTAAAGCCATTTGCACATAACAAAATATGTATTTTATCAAAGTAATTGTTGAACTGAAATACAATTAAGAAGAAGTATATTAATAGTGAAATAATTATTAAGCTCTAACTGTGTGTAGGTTTTATTTTATTTGTTTTTTATCTTATATTTTGGACATCCAGGTTTTTTTCCTTTAAATTTTTTGGGGGCCCACAAGAGAGTGGGGCCCTAAGGTATTGCTTGTTTAGCTTATACATAAATCCAGCACCGGTCAGAATTGTCCAGCACCCCTAGTGTTGAGAGCAGAAATTGTTTTCTGTCTGGAGTGTGAAAAGCAGAAATACTGGCAAGGCCACAAATTCGAGCTAAGACAACATACCAGTGTGGGAATAAAAGATTTGTTACTCCATGTGGCTAGCAGTGCTAGGTGGCTTTTGTGAGTCTCCCTTTACCCCAATAATGTCAGCCTCTAAAAAAAAAGAAAGAAAACTGTTTCTGCAGGTGTTCTGATACAGAACAAATTTTAGTGATGAGCAAAAGGGGAATTAAAGGAATCAATCAACAAGAAGGGGGGAGTTTTGAGAATGCTAAAGAACAGAGAGAAGTTTTATTTTCTTCTCTGGACTCTATCTTGGCTTCATCTCTATTTCACACAAACAGTTCTTTCTGACGGCTTTTTTGTGTGCTGTAACTTATCTCGTCTCTCAAACACACAAAAAGTAGAAAGATGTGTTTTTAGATTCCATTCTTACTGTTGATAATAATTTTACACTGGGTTAGGTTTTTCTGTGCTGAATTTTCCACATCCTTCGTATACAACTCTGACTAACCTTTGCTCCGAGTTTTGGGGAGATTTTACTTTGCCCCTGCCATAGCTATTCCTTATGATAATTGTTCTGAGCTTCAGCCTATAGACAGCTTTGACTAAATTTAGTGTTTTTTTCTCAGATAAGGGTGCTGGATAGCTCAGTCGGTTCGTGAGTGGTGCTGGTAACACTAGTTGCAGGTTTGATCCCCGTGTGGGACAGCTGCATATTCCTGCTATTGTAGAGGGTTGGACTAGATGATCCTCAGGATCCCTTCCAGCTCCAGGATTCTAAGGTTCAAATTTCTTTGTATTATTTTTTCTTTCATTTTTATCTGAACTTATTTTCTCTTTGGATTTTCCTGGATAATCTACTCTGGACACCATCTTGATCTCTAGCAACATGCATTTAAGACCACAGGAGCCTATTTGCTGTGATCTCACTTTGTTAGCTATACTCTTCTCTAATAGTCCATGCAGCCAGAAAAATTAAGGTTATGTAGTAAGCTTTAACTAGAAAGCTGGTAAAGTTTAGGTCAGACAATATAGAATTCAGCAACCACTAAATTGTATTTGATTTTAATCTTGATTTTTGTATTTGATTTTAATCTTGATTTTTAATCTTGGATTTCTCATTCCTCGTGATTCATACTTTTAATTTCTATTTTTAATCTTGGATTTCTCATTCCTCGTGATTCATACTTTTAATTTCTATTTGATATTATCATGCTTTTATGTTTTCTAATATGAAAAACATTTACTGGTCTTTTGCTGGTGCATTTAACATAAATCTGTGCAGGTGAATTGTAGCCTCTTGAGGCCTGCTTGGTTACCACCACCTTCTCACCCACTGGGGAAATGAAAAGCTTCATTTTCATCTACAGCTACCATCTTTGTCAGGGCCAGTGTGATGAAGTACATAAAGTGATGGACAGAGGAGGCCCAAGTTCAAATCCTTATTCAGCTATAAAGCTCAGTGGATGCCCTTCATGGTAGTCTAACCTACCATGCAAGGTCATTGTTAGGATAAAATGTGACAAACTCCATGTATCCTACCCTAACCTTCTTAGAAGGGGTGTGTGTGTGTGTGTGTGTGTGTGTGTGTGTGTGTGTAATGTAAACTGATCAGTTAATGTGCACAACAGCTGGCAATTGTGTACTTTCACTAGACCTCATGGAGAATGTGCACGTAATCTGTCCACTAAGAAGGATTTGTGCTACTGGAAGAATCCAGCTGGATTCCTTCCCTTTCCACTAGGGAGCAGAGCACAGCTGCTATATTAATTTGAGAAATGATTGCAGAGGAGAACATCTTTAAAGCATAAAGAACTTGCATGGCATCCAGTTCTAACATAATGACAAGAGGTGCTGCTCCAGAAAGCCCAGGAATGATGGACTCCACTTGCCTCAGTCCCTTCAACAGCACAATTAATACAATTCCATTAACTTCCAAAGGTGTTTTAAATAGTAATGCATTGGGCCATTAATCGTAACAATGTCAGCATGCTCTTGCTATGACATTTACCCTAATTAGTAATACAGCCTGTTATTTAGCACCAGCTTTCACCAGAGATAATTTATACCTGGGCTCTGTAATCAAACAGGAGCACTTCAGACTCCATTGCTGAAGAAGCAAGACCAAGATCCAGGTACTGAAATGGGCTACATTTGTACATTGTGATAATCCACAGTTTGTTGTGATGGGAATGAACCAAACCTAGCATTCCTTTGGGCACAAATATCCACCCCACACTTTCCACACAGCACACCCGCTAAGAGGAAATTGGAAGGTTTGTTTTAAGATTTCAGTTAAGCACAGTTTAACATTCCATCTGAATCTTAAACCAAGGTTAATCTTAACTACGGTTTGTTGAAAGAAGAAGCTTCATAAACCAGGGTTTGAATGTGGTTCCTTTCAAACAAACCATTACTACGATAAATTGGTCTATTGAGTTTGGACAAGAAGCTGTGCTTGACAAAGAAGAAGCAGCAAAACCTTCTGAACTCCTTTTTGTGGCCATGCCCAGAGGAGTGAGGGAGCACATGAGCCCAGGAGAAGCCTAGTGTTGTTGCCCTCATGATAAACTATGGTTTGATGTGATGTCTGAGTGCAGATAGTTCAAAAGCCAAAGGAAAAATACATAGCAAGAACAATATTCAGAAAGATACCTAACATTTGCTCCTCTCTTTTTATCATTCTTTTCTCTCGAAGAAGTAGCTTGGTGTTTTCTTCTTGTTACTTATGCCAGTGAAGATATCTCACACCAGTGTTGTATTTGTTTTTTGCAGCCAGCCAGAGTTAACAGCATGGCCACCTCTTTTTGTACCCTGTTGTCACTTCCACACACTTTTCAAAGCCAGGCCTGTGTAATGCCAAATTTCATCATTACTAGAACATGGGTGACAGTCATCACTTTCCAAGAAGGATTGCAGCTGATTTGTCAGCTAAAAACACTAGTGGAAGAAGTTAACAATTGACAAAAGGGGAAAAATAGGGTGCCTGCTCTATAATTTTTGAGCAAGGAGATAACATGGGTATCATGTCACTGAAACTATAACTGTTTGTTTATTAGGAAATGATAAATTGAATTTTGGAATGAAGGTTGATTTCACTAAGTGGCCCCAGGGTTTTTATAAATAAATATGGCTGGCACATACCACAAAACTATCCTTCCAGATGGATGGTGGTTTTGTTTTGATAGCCAAGCCTGCAAGTGTCACCACACTGTGCCTGACATAAAGGAAAACTAATTGGATAGGACAGTTACGATGTCCACAAGGTTGTTTTTCTTAATACAGAGATAGCAGCAGCTACTTTGACAATGAATCCTCGGGATAGCAGCTAGAGAGAGGTTGGCTGAGTGCAAAGGGTCAATGGTGCCAGCTGACTTTCTTGTCAATCCTAACTTGATGAAGGAGCAGCAGGAAGCTTCACACAGGCAGGGCCATTCATTTCATACCCCAGTATGATGTTAGTGCAACCACATTCCCCAAAGCTCTCATAGAATCACAGAATTCATAGAATCATAGAACTGGAAGGGCCTCTGAGGATCATCTTGTCCAACCTCTTGCAATGCAGATATATGCAACTGCCTCATACAGGGATCGAACCTGCAACCTTGGTGTTATTAGTACCCTGCTCTCATCAACTGAGCTATCATGAATTGCAGAGTTGGAAGGGGCCCCGAGGGTCATCTACTCCAACCCTCTACCATGCAGGAATCCCACTCACAGCCAACCCTGGATGGGCTCAAACCACCAACCTTCTGGTTAACAGCCAGGTACCCATTGCGCCACAGGAGGGCCTTGTGCCCCAACAGAGCTGTGGTCTGAGTACCACTGGGAAAATGCAACATGCCAGCAACAGAAGCACCATCTTGACAAAAGAGGTCTGGATCCAAGAAAACAAATGAGTGATGACTGCACATTTATTCATTTGAATGCACACACAAACAAATAATATGGAAAGCCCCCCCCCCTTATTGACTTTAAATTTTGATAAAGTACTGGCTCATGATTCTCAATAAATACAAACTGAAGCAGTTTCCCACATTTTTATTCCACTGCTCAGTATCTAAGACAGGGGTGGAAAAGCTGTGATATTGTTGGACTGCAACTCCTAGCATCCCTGATCACTGGCCCTGCTGGTAGGAGCTGATGTGAGTTGGAATCTGACAACACCTGGAGGGCTGCAGGTTCCCCATCTCTGATCTTGTTATTCAGAATCATGTCTAAATCTAGCACCAGCACTGCCAGATTAAACCCTGTGGAGGACCCAAGGCAATCAAAATCTGGGGAGGGCCCCTCATGTGTGCACTCTAGTGGGATAACATTGAACTAAGAAAGCTTGGTTGTAAGTTTATTTCAAGATCAAATCAATATTATTTTGATCCGTTGTCATGGGGTCCCTAAAAGGCATGGGGCTCATAGGCTGGTGCCTACTCTGCCTATTTGGTAATCTGGCACTGAACACCAGGAAGAGACAATTTCGAGGTCCTTCTGAAACCTGTGGCTTTATGAAATCCTCACTCGCATCTTAGGAAAAGGGTAGCATCCCACTGTGGAAATATACTTTGGAAGAACAGGGAAGCAAAATGGCAGAAAGAACAAACTCTTCTACCTTTTGCCGACTTGATCTGGCATTGGAAATGAAACCCTCTGACCTGATAAGTTGCAAATGTCCACTTACACCAATCTAGTCCGTACATTATGAAGAGATGCAATTTGCTGGAAGATAAAGCACATGAAAGAGACACTGTAAACAACCCAGGAGGTGCCTTTGAAAGTGCTTGGAGCACCCCAAGGAGACTGGCTCATGGGCTGAGCAACATTACAACAATGTATAGCCCTATTTCCTTTAGACGTTACACTGGCATGAATGTTGATATTCCAGCAAGGACATAATGAGCCTCTTTTTAAAAATAAAGAAATCAAGTTGAAGGTGAAGCTCATTTTAATAATGTAATATATTCTGAGGGATTTATAGAGCGTGAATATCTCAGTAATAATATTCAACACATTAATCAAATGCTGGTCTATCCTCCCAAGGCCATGTACAACATTCAGCCACCAGCAGATCCCTCAGGCCGACAGCAGCCACTGCTCTGCCCCAAGCAAGGCTGCAACTAGCAAGTTTTGTGTCCGTGGAAAGCTGCCAATTGTGTGCCCACCCATCTCCCACAAACTTGCTTCGCTCACATTCAGAAATGTGGATAAATTATATAATTTATAGAAAATTTAATTATATCTATTAAAAGTGGAGAAATAATATATATACTAAAGGTTCAAGAAGATAGAAGTATTTTTAAAATTTGAAAGAAATCATAGGATGCCTCTTTGAGGTCCTGTTGCATGAGCAGAACTGGATTTCACCCTCAAATTCTACAACACCTCTGAAGTTACTAAGCCAGCAGTAGTGAAAATAAAAATAGCCAGTCCAAGTTACAAGACATAATTTCACAGCAGAGCAATGAAAAGACACACATTTCAAGCCCTGTATCAGTCAGATGAAGGACACCTGTAACAGGTAGGTCTTGCAAAAGTAATGGAAAGCTTTCATTAAAATGGAGCACTTAGAATATGCAGCAGTAGAAGATAATTAGAAAGAACCATGGAAGGGAAGCTGATGAATAAATGTATTGTTTTTTCTTGAATAATTTGTCAATATTATAATTTATATAAAAATTTTAAAAAACCAAAGCAAAAGTACTGGAAAGCAATAGCTTTCCAGGTGTCTGATGGTATCGAGTTCCAGTGCTGCTGGGCCACCACCTCAAGCCTGCCAACTTCACTGACCTAAATAGCAGGCAAATGAGGAGGACGTTCATTGTTGATCTTAATATGCAAGCAGGTTGGTATGGATTCAGTCTTTCAAATAGTTGACACCCAAGCCTCTTAAGGCTTAACAGGTTAAAAGCAGCACTTTGAATTGGGCTCAGAATATGCGGGTAGAAATTTTGCAAGGCCCTGAGGCTTTGGCTGCAATGACATCTTCAGAGTAGGGGTTTGGCAGGAAATCAGTTGGGGGGGCATTAAGCCTTCCTCCCTCCATGATCCTGATCCAGATCACCCCTCTGGTGCTATTTTAAAATAGGGAGGGGGAATCGGCAGTCCACTCATTGGACTCTAACTACCCTTCTCTCCAACCGCTGACTAAACTGGCTGTAGTTAGCAGGAGTTTAAGTCCAACAACATCGGGGGGGGGGGCATGTTCTTCATCCCTGTCTATTTGTTCTTATATATGAGAGGCAATTACATGTTTACTGTCTGATTTAGCCTGCATCTTTTTGAAACGTTGCTGAAAGATAAAGGAATTACTATTTGAAAGGAGCAACCAAGCCTCACTAGCCTAGGCTCTTAAGAGTCTAGTTATCATTTAACTGACAGATCGGGGAGCAGGATTTGACCTGAAAAAATGTAGAACCACCCTATTCTGATCCTTTGCTTGAGAGCTTATTTGTCAGCAATGTAAGAACTGCTGTTTTGAGCCCTCTGAACAGAATCAGCACTGATGTGGGTTGATGGTGGTGTTTTGTTCGTGTCCCTTTGATACTGTTTTTGCTTCTGAGTGGTTGAAAGAGACAGGGCGTATGCAAAAGCGCTGACTGGGCAATATGGAAAACACCTCTGCAGTGGCATTAAAAGCAAAGCTAAAGTCACAGTGCCAACCATAATGAAAGAGTCTCCTTGTTAACTGTAGATCTGTTTGACAGGATGTCCATCCCATGGCAACATGATCAGTCACTTGGAAGATGAGGTTATAATTGTAAATCCTCCCCTCTAGCGGCAATCTCTTTCTCTTCTGAGAACGTATTGGCTTGTTTGGTAGTAATAAATGACTTTCAGTTCTTGGAAAGTTTTGTGGTGAAAAGGAAATGGAAAAGAACAAGGCCCATAGCCAATGTGGTGTAGTGGATAGAGAGCTGGACTAGGACCTGGGAGACCAGAGTTTGAATCCCCCACTCAGTCATGAAATCACTGAGTGATATTGGGCCAGTCACTGCCTCTCAACCTAATCTACCATGCAGGTTTGTTGTGGGGATTAAATGGGGATATGGAGTGCTCAGTATACCATCTTGAGCTCCTTGCAGAAAGGGGGGGGGGATATAATTAGAAGGAAGGAAGGAAGGAAGGAATATGCTGAAATGGCCTTGGGTTCCCAAAACAATGGGACACCCAGAAAACACAGGTGTATGAGAATCACCATTTATTAATCCTTTTTACACCGTAATCCATTACATGTCCACAATGAGTTCAAAGGAACTTACTGCCCAATGCATGAAAATAGGATCACATCTACACAATACATTTAATACACTTTTAACACACATTTAAAGTACATCACTTCCTCCCAGAGAATCATGGGAATGGTAGTTAACCCCTCAGAGAGCTACAATTCCCAGCCCCCTTAACAAACGGCTGTTCCCTGGGTTCTTTGTGACCTAGGATTGTAGCCCTAGTTGCATTCAGCCCTTCGTTCAAGGAGTTCAGGGCATTAGACATGGGTATATACCTGATTTTATCTTCACGCCATCCCTGAATGGTAGATCAAAAATAGAGATTAGATGGCCTAAGGTGGCCATCTGTACTACTTGACAGGATCCAGTCCTTTGTTTAAAGGGCTGCCAGAATGTGAATGTTGAAGGTTGGCTGTTTTCCAGGTTGCATATTGTTTCCCTCAGTATGAATTAGGTATGTTCATCTTTCAATGTGCACTTTAATAATGGGTTGCTACTGCCACCTTCATGATCTCTTAACTATTGACAATGAAGGGCACTCTAATGCTATACCACAACAAAGGGACACACACACACACAAAAAAAAAAAATCCCTAGAATATTTGTGACATGAAAACTTACAAGATTTCAGCAGGACATTATGGGGCATGCAATGACTGGCAATGTAGCAGTATTTTCACCCCAAAACTGTAGGAAATACGAACGATATTGAAAGTGGGATCACATATAACTGCCCCGACACCATGATGAGCACAAATAATATGCACAATAAAAAAGACATATGGAGCGGCCCAGGGTCCTTGGCTGATATAGCGAAAAGTGGGTTGCTGTTATTATTTATTTAATTTATATACTGCCCTTCATCTGAGGATCACAGGGCACTTTACAGTATAAAACCACAAAAATATGTAACATAATAGCAAACAAAACAACAACCTCCTTGTACACAGTTTGAAAGGCCGTAGAGTATTTAATTAGCCAAAGGTCTGGGAGAAGAGGAATGTTTTGCCTGGCAACTAAACAGGTGTCAGGTGAGCCTTCTTGGGGAGTAAAAGGTAAAGGTAAAGGGACCCCTGAACACTAGGTCCAGTCGTGACCAACTCTGGGGTTGAGCTGCTCATCTCGCTTTATTGGCTGAGGGAGCCGGCGTACAGCTTCCGGGTCATCTGGCGAACCAGAGCAGCGCACGGAAACGCCGTTTACCTTCCCGCCAGAGCGGTACCTATTTATCTACTTGCACTTTGACGTGCTTTCAAACTGCTAGGTTGGCAGGAGCAGGGACCGAGCAACGGGAACTCACCCTGTTACGGGGATTCGAACTGCCGACCTTCTGATCAGCAAGTCCTAGGCTCTGTGGTTTAACCCACAGCGCCACCCGCATCCTTCCTGGGGAAAGCATTCCACAAATGCAGAGCCACTGCAGAAGAGGTATCTTCTTGTGTAACTGCCCTCTAAATGTCTTGCAGAAGAGGCACACGAAGAAGGGCCTCAGATGAGCTTGGTCTGTGAGGTATTGTGCTCCCAAGCCGTTTAAGGCTTTGTAAGCTCAAAGGTTTTATAGGGTTGAGGGTTTGGATTCCGTTAAAACACATCAGCTTCCCAACCACCGTGGAACAAGCTGAAGTGATCTCCAATAAAAATGAAATCTGAATATTACAACAGACAGACAAGGTGTCAGATAGAGTTCTATTTAATGCATCACTTGTGTTTGTAACTTCATTACCAGCCATATCTGTGGTTCAGCAAATGTTGCATTGCTCTTTCTTACACAGCTGCAGTTCATGGTCTCCATGAGCCCCCCTCAGGCTGCAGTCGCAAGCACCTTTACCAGGGAATAAATCCCTAAATAAGCATCATGGAATTCAAACCTGTTTAGAAGGATCATGCTGCACATCCAAAGAAAAAAGAAAAAGCTAGCCAAAGTTTCTCCAACTATAACTGGTGATCAACTGACCCTATTGAACCATTTAGCAATGTCAGTACAAAATTTGTATTACTCCAGATACATTATTTTACTGCAGAATATTCCAGAAAATGGAATATTCTGTTTTCAGTCCCTGCTGGAAAAGAGAGCAATACCTTTGGGCCTTTTGCCATCAGGCCAAACATTTCTTTTACAGAATGCATGTACATTCTGCTCCCACCGCTTGCCATGTTATTGCTCCTGCATTTCAGTGCTGGTGCGCACCTTTCTGCCAAAATTTTAATAATCCTCAACAAGCCACTTCAATTCCCAACTGTTTCTCTCCCCAGCAAAGTTTCTTATACATGGGAACTGGGGTGGGAGGGCTATAGTGACAGCAGGATGCCAAAACTTTTATGACACAGTTGTGATGAATGCCACAGTTGCTCCAGTCACAAAACAAAGGGCAAGGGCACAGGGCTCATGAACATCAGTATGTGTGTACATCAAACTCACAAGTGCACCTTGTTTGATCTTAACCCTTACAAGGGAAGGTCATGATGGAAATTTTAAAAGCTTTAAAAAATTTAAAAGGATCCGATTGGAGAGGCACACAGACAAGCTATCATGATTGTTGGGTTGCCATATTTCAAAAAGTGAAAACAAAACTTGTTGAGCTTTTTAGGCAAAGTTAGTTTTCCAGACATTTAAGCAATTTCCACCCGGACACTGTTTCCAATGGCCAAATCCTGACAATTCTGGACGTATGACAACCCTATGTAAACTGCCTTTGAGGGTTTCATGTACAGTGGTACCGTGGGTTACATACGCTTCAGGTTACAGACTCTGCTAACCCAGAAATAGTACCTTGGGTTAAGAACTTTGCTTCAGGATGAGAACAGAAATTGTGCTCCGGCGGCGCAGCGGCAGTTGAAGGCCCCATTAGCTAAAGTGGTGCTTCAGGTTAAGAACAGTTTCAGGTTAAGAACGGACCTCCGGAATGAATTAAGTTCTTAACCCAAGGTACCACTGTATAATGTGATGTGTATGGACAAATATATGGACACATATGTCCTATGCTTTGATTCATTTTATATATATATATATATATATATATATATATATATATATATATGCAGGTTTTGGTGTCCTCGGGTGTCTTCCCGTGTAAAAGTTGGGGTGTCTAGGCGACGTTTCGACGAGGTCTCACTCGTCATCTTCAGGCTGGTGCTTTCGGCTTCTTGTTACTGGAACAAGAAGCCGAAAGCACCAGCCTGAAGATGACGAGTGAGACCTCGTCGAAACGTCGCCTAGACACCCCAACTTTTACACGGGAAGACACCCGAGGACACCAAAACCTGCATTCCTGTACCCGTGAAAATCTACGAAAGCAAATATATATATATATATATATATATATATATATAAAACCTCTTATGGATAAGGCATCATATCAGAGCAGGCTAAGGTCAGTATCTGATTGCGCCAGTGTGACCCAGTACAGAATTCATACCAAGCATTTTCAGCACTAGCACCTGAGACAGATTAGAATTCATGAGAACTATAGGGTGTTTAAGGAAGAAGCTGAAATGCAATGATTCAGCCCCACAAGCATCCTGCATTTCATGCACAATGTGCATGGATTCTTCAGAGCTCTACTAGACAATTATTGCATAACGTTCTATAACTGTACTCAGTGTGGCTTACTTCCACATATGCAATACAAAATGATGTTTGATTTATTTATTTTAGATATCTGCATGCGGAAAGAGCTTTTGTGGGTTATATTAATGTCTTTGATTCATGTTTCACATCATATGCAGTAGCCTTGTATTCTAGCAGAATCATCTAAGGGGTCCTCTGCATTATTTCCCAATAACCAAGGCTTATTTGCAAATAGGTGGTGTATTGAAGACACCTCTCTAGAGAAGTGTAAGGAATTCAGCAGATTAAGCTGTGCAGAGACATCCAGCAGGTGGCACCATTTTATTATTTTCAATCCTCTGGTTTATAGAGTTTGGAAATTAGAATCATAGAATAGTAGAGCTGGAAAGGTCCAGGAGGGTCACCTAGTCCAACCCCCTGCAATGCAGGAATCTTTTGCCCAATGTGGGGCTTGAACCCACAGCCCTGGGATGAAGAGTCTCATGCCCCAACAACTGATGGCTGTATTCTAAGTTAAGTATACAATGCATAAGTCAGGGGTAAATGTTTATATACTGCAGCAAACAGCCTGCAGACTGTTCACCGTCTGTACAAATGATAACAGGACAGATTGTCTTATGTTAAGTGGCTGCTTAAACAACTGGAAGCATAAGGAAGCAAATATCTAATTAAAGAAATAAGCAGCTAATGTTTCTCAGGGATCATTTAAGGGATTAAAGCTCTCTCCACAAGGCTATTCCCGTCTCCATTTAATAGATGGAAATTAGATAGTGTACCTTTGTCAGTGGAGGGGCAGGGGGAGATGTTATCATGTCATTCGTAAAATGCTTTCAGTGTTCATGCAGAGAACACCTATGAGATGTTGAAACCAACCCTGTCATTATAAGGAAAGAGGTATTCAAGTATTCATTTTCCAAGCTATACAAAGAGAGAGAGAGTGTGTGCGCGCTGGGGGAGCCTAAAGAAGGTTATGTGAGAGAGGAGCAAGATTTTGCTGGTGTTAGTATGAGACCGTGGTGGAATCTACACACATATAAAAAACATTCTGAAAATGCTTTTTTTTTTAAAGTGTTTTTAAAAATACATTGAATTTTCCATTAGGCTCACCATTGTCATCTAATGTCACATTGTATATTGCACTTAAATCACACTTAAAATGTTTTATTTGCAGCTGTATAGCTGAGTCCCACATTTCTTGAACTAGCGGCAAACACACAGGTTTAATAGCTGACTTACGTCTTTTGTTGTGGCATACAATTTCTTGCAGTTACACATTCATTCACTTCACACCAGATTATATTTCAGATAGATACCTTCCTCCCTTGAAAGCCAGGTAGCAAAACGAATGCCTACTTTGTACCATCCATTTATGTGCTGTGGTTTTCAGTCAGTCAACTCAAGCCACACTGACTGCCAACCACGTCAGCCTGTGGTGAGGTGGATGTGCTCATTTCACTGGCTCAGACTGAAGTCAGACCATGTCGGCTTTGGGCACACCACCAGAAACCCTGTGCTTCTTGAGTGCTTGTGGTGGGCTGCCAAAAAGCTAAATGGCAGTTAACATGGCTATGAAGTCAGTATTGCCAGCTTAAACAACTATGTGAACAGGCCCTTAATTTAATTCTTGGCCTGCTACATTTGAAGTAGATTTAGAATCCCCATGCAGGCAGCCCCTTTTGCTTTCCAACCACTGCAGAGGCCCAAACCAAAAGCCAATCCCATGTAGCTATTCCACCAACACTACCGCAAGGTGATCTGTTTGGATGTCCCCTTAAGAAACAAGGAGGACTGGTTTCACAAGCTTCTGCTCACTAGGCCTGGCTGGCCAGTCATCAAACCCAGCTCCTGCCAAGTCAGGTGGCGAGGCCAGATGGCATGAACTAGGCCAACCTCAAGAGAAGCTAGGAAACATTAGCACAGTCCCCTTCTGCTCAGGCAGAGGCAGTGGTTTGCTGGTGCACATTTGGACTAGTAGGGTGGAAGGCAGTAGATGGTGCCAGAGCCAATGATAGGCACAAGCAAATAATTCTAATTTTGTCCGCATCATCCTTCCTGCTGAATTGTACAAGGGCAACACTAAGGAGGAGAAAGCTAACAGGCAGTGGCACTTATAGGACTGGTTGAATGTATGAAGGCAGACAGGTGAGGGCAGGTTGTGGCTGGCAGGGCAGCACACCATTTGCCCTAATAGAACAGCTGCAACTGGGCAGAGATCAAGGCTGAACAGGAAGCTTTTATAGTAACACCTAGATCATGGGTAGGCAAACTAAGGCCGGGGGGCCAGATCCGGCCCATTTGCATTCTCAATCCAGCCCGCGGATGGTTCGGGAATCAGCATGTTTTTACATGAGTAGAATGTGTCCTTTTATTTAAAATGCATCTCTGGGTTATTTGTGGGGTATAGGAATTTGTTCATTTTTCCCCTCCAGAATATACTCCGGCCCCCCACAAGGTCTGAGGGTCAGTGGCCCGGCCCCCTGCTGAAAAAGTTTGCTGACCTCTGACCTAGATCTCTTCAGCAACAGCTGTTTTATTATATCATATTTTATAGTATACTGTACTTTGGTCTCATAGGGATGGGGTGAAATTTGATTCGGTTCATATTTAAAGGGAAACCTTCCTAATTCACACTTTCCGAAACAAATACGAGCTGAAACATGGCCTTCCTTTAAAATTCTCCAAATTTTGCAATGCAGTTCTCCTGCAAAGTATTATGTACGAAAATACAAATACTGAGGTAAAGTGTGTATAAAATGTATATATCAGTGAAAAGAACATGCAAAAATGCATTCTGTTGGAGGAAATTGTTTTGCAAAATAGCATACAAAAATGGCACTAAAATGCTGGTGAATTTTCATTACCTTTTTTAAAAAAATCAAACTGAAATGAAATGAAATGTGGAGAACTGAACGTAACACTGAAACCATGAGAAACTGAGAAAAACCAAAATTGACAGATTCACCCATCCTAAGTTGAATGAAGGGTGGTTTAGAAAGCTTTAAAATAACTTTAAGGGGGGGAGCTCATGATTTACCGCAGGACCTGCCTTCATCCATTACTGTCCAAATAAGTTATCTGCATACTGTGCTGTACTTCTGCCAAAGCTTGTTGACAGCACGTAGGCCAAATCTCTGCCCAACAATTCTCCAAGTCCCAGATTCAGAAGTAGCTCCTCACACCAAGTTGCATGATATATTTTGGTTCAGTTTGCTCACAAAGACCATGGACATGAAGTAAAATGGCTGCCTCTATACAGACAGTTGCTGACTCACCCATTGTATATCCGTTACACGCTATTCTTTTGAGTGCTATGTTTTGAGAGGGAAGCATGTCAGCTCCTTGGGTATCTAAAGCTCTTACAGTCAAGCTGAAAGACTCCGGTGTGGTGTGACAATTATTTTTGTGCCTTGCTCAGCTCCTCAACCCTATAAATAGACCGAAAGCCTTATTAAAAAGTTAACAAGTTTCACTCTCGGGGAGTTCAATATTCACCTGTGAGTTGGTGTTTCATCATCACCAGCAAGTGAGTCAAAGGAGAAAAGCCAGCACTCAGGGGATAGAGAAATTCAAAGAGTTCAACAAAGCCTTTGTAGAAAAAACAAAATATTCAAATTTTGGGGTGTTTTTTTATAAAAAAAATTCCCAGAAGGTTTATGACATCCTGTCCAGATGGTACTCTCTAAATTGAGAACAATCTGGTTAGAAACATTCTATAAACATCTCATTTGCCGAAATGAGGAAGCACACCCTTGTCAATACATGATCCCTCAACAAATCACTCATATTTTGCTTGGCTGATTAGAGCAGAAGGCAAACAAAATGCAGCCCAGCGCTGACAGTTGGGAAGGGAAGTTGTCTACTCCTCCAAAGTCCCTGTCCAGATGTGCCCTGGTTATAGAAGTAAAGAAATGAAGGGGACTTTGTAGGGCATCTAGTCCAACGCCCTGTTCACAGGAAATCCAGAGCTAGAACATCTGCAAGAAATGGCTGTACAATCTCTGTTTGGGATCCCATCAGGCCCCCCCCCCCAACATACTTAGGTAATGAATCTCATTGCCCAGCTGCTCTTACCTCTAATAAGTTTCTCCTAAAGTTCAACCAACATCTACCCTCCTGTAACCTAAGAACATTCTATATTTCCCTGCCCCTTGGAGTAGCAGAAAACAAGTATTTGCCTTGTTATGTGTGACAGTTCCTCAGGTATTTGAAGATTATTTTGACCACAGTCCCCATTGTCTCTTTTTCAGGCTATGGTAACAACGGCTTTATTCATGCAGTCCAGAATCACACCAGCCTTTTTTGCCGCTGTATCACATCTTGTTCTTCAGCTTATGATCAACAGCAATCCTAAGATCCTTGTCACATGTACTGCTGCCAAACTAGGTATTCCCTACAATACACACGTGCATTTATATTTTACTTTGTCATGCAGAACCTTGCATTTGTCTCTGTTGAATTTCCTTTTTGTATGTGTATTGAGACCAGAATTACATGGTCATGGTTTTATTCCTCACTTCATTGTTACTATCCCTGTCAACTATAGATTGCCTTCAACCCCTCGTCTAAGTAATTGATCAAAAAGGTTAATGGGTATTGAACAGCACCTGCAGCAACCCACTCAAAATTTCCCTCCACTTTAATTAGAAACCATTGATGAACACTCTGTGACTATGGTTTTCCAACCAACTCTTAATCCACCTGACTCGTTTATTATCATGCCTGCTTTTCACCAGTTTGCTAGCCCAAAACTGTATAACAGGGGACTTTTGTGAAATGGTAAAGTACATCCACATGATCCCCACAATCCACTAAACTGGTAACCCAATCACAAAAAGGAATATTATTAATCCAGCAAGATTATTGACAAATCCATTTTGACTTCTACTAAACATTATCCAGATACTTACATACTGACTCTTATAATACTGTATGTTCTAGATGTTCCTTGTGGAAATTGTCAGGAAGGCATGGCAGAAATGTGTTGGTGATTGCATGCTAAGTGGCATGGTCAGCCCCATACATTTTGCTACCTGAGGTGAAGGACAATATGGCATCCTCTCCCAGGGGTCACCCATCCCTGCCCTAAGCTATCCGGCTGCACTCCAATATGGTGGATAATCCTGTCAGTGTTTACCTACAGCCTAGGCAGATTCCAAAGATAGAATGGAGAGTGACATCTTGTCCTTCAACTCAGGTGGCCAAAAGTCTCAGGCCACCTTTGAAGGGCTGTGCTATTGGGAAATGAAGAGGGAAGCCAGGTTTGGGGAGATCCATGCCAACAAGGGAGGACCCATGCAGATGGGCATCCTCACATGTGAATTAGGAACTTCCTATTAGCAGCAGGTATGCAGCGCCACAAACCCTCCTGTTCATTTCAACCAGCTGTGAGGTAGCCCTACAGGAAGACAAGGACAACATCATAGCTGAGTTCAGGGAAACAGAAAGGAGGGTCCAGGATAGCATCAGCAGTGTGGGGCTTCAGCAGTTGCCAAATAATGATGCCTGCTGCTACTGGTCAAGAGGGAAACCTGCATTCAAATCCTGACTCAACTATTGGTTTATTTGAATATCTGAGATGGTAGTGGTGGTTGCTGAGTTTTTTAAATTTTGGGCGAGTGTTTTGTTTTTGTTTTTTGCAACGCTAGCTCCTTGGAGGAAGGGTGGAATGCAAAATGTAACAAACAAATCCTTAAGAGGAGAGCAGGTGCAGTTCAGCAGACAGAGTGTTATTACTATACCAGAGAGAGAAGGATTTTAATCACTGCTCAGTTATGGGCTCAGTGGAATTGCCTTTCACAACTCAATGCCCTCCCCCCATTAAAACGGAAGTGATGATCTACCTCAGAGGGAAAAGAGTGCTGTGACTTGGGACTGAAATGGCATTCCTGTCCGCCATTTCAAGCAGTGCTTAAACCTGTCTGTTTCATATTGCCAACAGAGTTGTGGTGCTATTAACAAGTGCCAATGCCAACTATATCATCCCTGTAAAGCTCACCACAAAATATATTTCTAAAAAAAATTTGCATCACCTTTTAGTAGGGATTTGCTGTTTGTTATATAGAAAGAGCAGTAGAGTAAGGGTAGAACAAAAATGAAAGAATAGCAGTCCCTGCTCAGTGACTCTCTCCCCTTTTTATGTATGTGTACACACACACACACACACACACACACACACACACACACACACATATGCAGGAGACAGTGTGAATGCATTCCAAACAGTGGAGGCTGGTTTCTTAGGGCAAATGGACACTGCGCCTCCAACCTAAGTCTGCTCTCAGCCAACCCCACCTGTCTGCCTACTTTCTTACAACCTGTCTAGGGGGTGGTACTGCCTGTGGCAGCTTCCTCCTCCTTAGTCTCAGCATTGCTCCTTGTTGAACTCACAAAACTAGAATTAGTTGACTTTGCCTCTCGTTGGTTCTTGCTTCTACCTACTGTTTGGGGTCCCTATCTTGCCAATCCCAATGGGCACCAGCCTCCACTGGTTCCTAAGCAACTTAAGAGAATAGAGCATTACAGAAGCGAAGGGCCATGGCTCAGTGGCACAGCACCTGCTATTTCACAAATATATGCATTTTCATGCACATTTTACCCCTAGTATATGTCTTTTTGTACACATCACTTGGCTGCAGTACTGCCTTGCAAACTTCAGAGAACTGAGAATTTCAAAGGATGACTGTTTCGATTCATGCACTGTTTTGGAAAGTGGAAATTAGTACCTTTAAATGTGAACTGAATCACATTTCTCCCCCAACCCTAGAAGCCTGTGGGCAGTTAACCCACTTACATGAACAGCTTGCTTCCAAATATTCTAGCTTTTAAGAGTGTCTGCGGTATAACAAAATGAAGTTTAAGCCAACAGTCTGGGCCTTCAAGACACAGTTTTGAAACAAGGATATCCTTTGAAGGGTGTGGTGAAAATGCAATATAATAATGACTGTTCATTTTCTAAACCTCTTTGTGTGCTGAATTCAGCAAGGATCCTGTTCCAGGCTTTGGTCTGCTGAGGATTTCCACTAATTCTAGTGTTCATATATATATATATGTTTGGTTTGAAAGCATAATATCAGTGCCCAAAAACGCTTCCTTTGTTTAGGGGCAGAGCATCTGTGTTTCAATTACCTATAAGCCTATTTACTTTATCTGAACCTGTTTTTCTTCCATACGCTCTGACACTTGCAAAAGAAACTAAATATAACCAGTGTGGTGGAATGGTCAGGCTGTCAGGTTAGTAGTGGGAAGCCATGAAGCTCATAGGGTGAGCTAGGGCCAGTCACTTTTCAACCTAACCTACCTCACAGGGCTGTTTTGAGGGTAACATTGAGGGTGAGGGAGAATCGTGTGTGTTGCTTTGCACTCCTTTGAGGAAAGGTAGGTTATAAATGTAATATATGTTACACATGTTTTTGAAAATGGATCTATTTTAAAACGCAAGTGTTCCTGAGGGAATGCAAATTAAACATATTTATGCACTTAAAAATAATAATCTGCCTGTTACCTGAGCTAGTTTTGTGACACAAGAAAGAATCAGTCTTTCCACAAATGTGGAGAATCAGCTGGTTGCCTATCATTGTTTCTAAAGTAGCTTTCTTTTATGCTCACACATTTACTGCTAGGGATGGGGGTAGAAATTGCTCCCCAGATTGACCTAGGGAACACATAGGCAGGGCCAGTCTTGAGGCAGTAAGTAGCACAAAGCATCCATATATTAGCTGTTCTGCCTGCTGCCAAGTGTGTGGTTGTGCAACTGCATTTGGAGGATTTTAAAATCTGGTAGAGCAAGCTACTTGGCATATAAAAGCGAAACCAGAGGTTCATAAGAAGAATATTTGTTCATGGGATTACCTCTCTACAGCAGAGGAAACTGAGGAGACAATAGAGGTTAGGAGAAAATAACAGAAAGATGTCAAACAAGTCTTTTTCCTAATCCCAAATTAAATATTTGAAATAATGGGGCAGGGGCAAGTTAAAACATGAGGCAAACCTCATGTGAAGCAGGAGAAAAACAAATACAGGTAGGAAAGGTGGAAAGATGCATTTATTACCCTCTGCCCTCCAGACTAAAACAAAATATATGATTCTAGGTAAAAGCTCTCTGATACGATTTATAATCTGCATAATGAAAGGAATCTCTCTCTTATACTAAAAAATGATGATGATGTGAGAAATAAACATCACTGAGTGCACTGGGACTCACTCCCAAGTATGCAGAAGACTGCAGGAGAAACACAATTATTTCTATTGAATTAAAGTTACCTTTTTTGTGTAGAGAAAGGTTTCATATAGAGAAATTGAATATCTGTCATTCCATCCGCAAGGCTCATGCTCTGGTGTTTGGAAAAAGCAAACATTGGCAGGAGCCAATGTTGTTTTTATTGCTGCATATGCTTTTGATAACTTCAGCAGCAGCATGCATGGATTCCCTATACAGTGGTACCTCGGGTTACATACACTTCAGGTTATAGACTCCGCTAACCCAGAAATAGTACCTCGGGTTAAGAACGTTGCTTCAGGATGAGAACAGAAATTGGGCGGCGGCAGCACAGCGGGAGCAGGAGGCCCCATTAGCTAATGTGGTGCTTCAGGTTGAGAACAGTTTCAGGTTAAGAACGGACCTCTGGAACGAATTAAGTACTTAACCCGAGGTACCACTGTATTATACACAGAGAGAAATTGTAAAACAGTGGAGCTAAATGGCAATGCCATCTGATTTTTCTACACTGCAGCCAGATGTATACAGGATAAATATACTGACCATGCAAAATGGTAGAAATTGGCAATGGGGACTTTGTTTCTCTCTCATGTTCCCAATAAATGTAACATTAGTATAGTGAAGCTAATAAGATCACCAGTTATCACTGTTGTGATCAATTACATGGTCATTTGAAGTAACAGACCATGCGCTTCCAACTATCACTATTCCCAGCTCCCCTCACCATCCAAAATATTGATCTGCATATATTGGCAACCTCAGGATAGCTCTTTAATGCATCTAGTAAAGTGAGCTCTACTTCACAGCTACCAATGCCACAAGTAAATTTGTTAGTGCCACAATATATTTTTCGTGAGGTGGATCGACTGACACTTGTATGGAATGCGGTATTTCCATGCAATGCTGGCACAGGGAGACCTGCTCTGATGCATCAGGCTGCTAGTGTGCCCAGACCAGTCGTCTTCTTCTTCTTCTTCTTCTGTCTATCATAATCAATAGAAGCTTTGTTCATGGCTTTCGTAGGAAAATGCATTCCTTTTATTGGCTCAGCTTGCACAGATAGATATGCAAGGCTTCAAGCATCGCTGAGCTCATCAAAAAGACTTTAAAAGCTGAATGGTGACTAGAATTAGTAAGCAATTGCAGTGGTATAAGGATGCAGTTGGACACTGGCTGGCTGGGGCTACTGCTGAACTCAGTACTTGCCAGCCAAGAATATTGCAACAGAAGGAGGACATTGATGGCAGTGGGAATCTGAATTATTATTTTTTCCATTCACTGTGCTTTAATTTACTTATTCTCTTCATTTCAAACCTGTGACCTTGAATTTGGAAAGAACTTTGATGTCCCCTTTGATGTTTCCATGCGGATCACTCTCCTTTTTTATAACAAACCAAAACACTGTGATGCTGAGTTTGGAACATTTTATGAGATGCTTGTTCCTACAGATATCTGTGTATTTCACCCACTTGTTAAGTAATTAAGTGGCCAGTCCCTGTCACTTCAAATGTATGATCAGAAACAGGGATGGGCAACACAGGACCTAGAAACCGTGAGTCACCTTCCCATTTTGGCAGGCTTGTAGGTGGATGCAAATCCTCAGAGACTTACCGGTACTTATCCAGACCTTGCTTCTGTCAGCAGAACCCTAAATCATACAACAAGCAGAAATAAGGAAGACAATGAAGTGTGAGACATATTTATTAAGAGAGGGCAGGATAGCTCAGTACTCTTAATCTCAGAGTCATGGGTTCCAGCACCACATTGGGCAAAGGATTCCTGCATTGCAGTGAGGTGATCCTCATGATCCATTCCAACACTACAATTCTGTGATTTACTCTAATCATTTGTGTAACTATTGTGGGTCTGATTTTTTTTCCTTAAGGCAGAATAAATTATAGAATGGTCCAGCAGCCAACATTTACTATACTGAACATCCATATATGCAAAACAGTAATGCCACATACACAATTTCCAGGGAGGTCTTCAGAAGCTCAGCAGATTATGTGCCAATCTGACATGAATTGCAAGAGAGGAGGATTAAACAAACAAACACTTAGAATACTTCTTGCCAGTTAAGCAATCCTTCAATAACCAGCCTATTGTTCCCTCCTCCTCCTTTTAAAATATATGCTGTGACTACTGTATTATTCAGAAGAGCTAGAGCTGATGGTGCATTACTAAACAGGATTATCTACTACCATCAAGAAAGTTTCTTTGGGCAGGCCTAAAGCGGGAACCAGAGTATCTAACATGTTATTATCACACACACACCCAGAGCAAAAGCTAATGTTTTTCTGACGGATAACAATTACCTTGTATCTTTTAGGAACTTGATTGAGCAGTTCTTCACTCTAAACAACTATGCTCTCCCTATAAAAACTTTACATCTTCCACTTAATTCATTTGTATAATATTAGTGGTCATGCAAAAACTCACATTTGTATACAGTTCACTTTGTATAAAGACAGAATCCAGCCATATCTATTGCAACAAGCGGACTGTAACAAGCACAAGAGACAGGCAGTTTTGAATTAAAGAAGAAACAAGTGTATTAGCATGTTCTTTTAATGTATGCAACTATATATAGGATTCTCTTTATTCCAGTTTATGCTGCATCATCCACTTCTCTCTGTAACATGTTCAAATTGACACAGGTAATAGCTCATATCATTCAGACCACCAGTAGGACATATCAGCAGTCTTGTAAACGTGACAAGGTACTCCTCTATTCCACCATTCTGAACTTGCTTAGGGACGATATTCAATTTCATGGTGCCTCCAGTACTGTCAGCATTTTGGGATTCAAGTACATACTAGAACTTTAGGTTTGTGAAATTAAAGCAAACTAAGTGCTCTGTTGCCCTGGCACAACAAAATCCACTTTTCTAAAAACAAAACAAAACCCAACTTTCTTGCAGTTCTGAAAGTGATGGGGATATTCATGGAAAAGCATGGGATGAATGAATACCAGGAACACATGAAAACACTCCGCAAGCTAATCATGCCAAACACTGACTGTGGTCTAACCACCCTGCCAACAAATCAGAATAAATGCTCAGTGAAGACTGGAGATGGTCTCACCACCACCTAAGCTGTGCACAAACAAATCAGGGTGGAGGGGCTCTTAGACTTCTTGTCTACCCACATTTAGTATGCTGCCCTGAACATAACTTATATAATCCACCTTCTAAACATTTATACAATTCATTTTTCAAAGTAAGGAAAGAAAGAAGAGTGTTTAAAAAGCAGTATAACTTCCAATGTTAATGCAGCAGGGCAACAACACTCAGAGCATAGGAGAAAGCAAGCTGTTCAGAGACATTTGGCACTTTTTATTTTCTATAGAAAGGCTATTCTGCGGACAGGCAACAGGTGGGGGCAGTATTGTGCCTGATTGCAGACTCTTTTTTAAGTGAGGAGAAAAAAGGAAGAGGGCAAGGGACACAGTTTCCACATTCTATTATTCTTGGGCTTTCTGTTCTGTGTTGAAGCTAACTTCTCTTGGGCTTCCATAAACAACTAAGAAGTCTTAGATTGCTATGCCTTCCCGTCTATCTGCAGTTGTTCGATAAAAAAGGATTTTTTTCCAGAAAAGTGTCCAATTCCACACCTGCTTTGGCTGTCTCAATCTGCTATGGCTATGCTATCAGAGAAAATAGACATACTGTTCTTTATAATTGTCTGACCTTATCTGCATCCTTAAGCCCCAGCCCTCCTCAGCCTATCTCGGGAGCTTAGCCCACCCCTAACCCCTGAATAGTGGAAGTGGAGGGTGGGAGAACTGTATCATGTCAATCCAGCATATTCTTGAAGCCAAATAGTCAAGAACACCCCCACCTTCATCTGCTGAGAGGAAAGAGTATTGCATTTTGCGTGCAGCATGGGGGTGCTGGCAATAAGCAGCATCAAGGCATCCCATGGCTGTTTGCAACTGCCTTTGAAAGACACCAGTTAAGAAGACAAATGTCTATTAACTGACATACTATAACCAATTCCATTAAAGCAGCTTAGGAGGTTACTCCCAGTTGCCAAATAGAAGCAATGCTATAAATCAACAATACATTATTTACTTAGGTGCCTTTCTTCATCCATAGCCACTTTTGTGTGATATGATCACAAAGCTGTGGGCTGTGTGTAGATGAAGCAAGCAGATAGGTAGAGTGGATCCAATTTCTCGGGATTTTCCTAGGCAATCGACACCTAGTGTGTCAGTTGTAAGGAACATTCCCAAACAATGTTCACTGTTTGTAAGAAATTCCACCACCAATGAAGTAGATTCCACATAGATGGATGTGAAGCAAACTTGGAATGACAAGGCCAAAGTGTTCCCACTAATCAGTCTAAAGAGAGAGGCAACATCTTCAATAATGAGAAATGTGTCAGCTTTCGCTTTAATTTTCCTTATATCATAATGCAACCCTCCATGTACTGTGCATTCCAAACTCTCCTGCTAACATGATCAAGAGTTCACAGAAGGCATTTTCTCATTTTGGTCATGGTTTTACTTTAGATCAGGTATGGGATACCTCCAGCCTGTGGGAAAAATTAGGCCTGCCAGCAGTCCCAATTTGGCTCACAAGGCCGTTTTCTCCTAGCCATTTTTTCCTAGGGGTAAACAGAAGATAAAATATAAGCGTGTGCAAGATTTACATGTGACAGCTAAAAAGCCATTGTATACCATGGTTAGCAAGTCTGACTTGGTATGCCTCTACCAGAGGTATGCCACATCTAGATTTCTTACAATACTCAAATATAGAACAACAGTTTTCTGGGCTTATTTTAACGTTATGTTCTTCAAGGTCCTAGATGGCAAATTTGCCAAAGTTCTCCTGAACAATAGGTGCTGTCCTTGCAACCCACTCAAGAGATTGAAATAATGTCTCATGCATTCTTCTACAGTAGATTTTATCAGGGCATTAGAGAATGTATAATTTATCCTCTTATGAGGCAATCCTGGTCCTTGAAGAAACTAATTATTACCAAACAGATGACAACATTCAGATATTTTGACATATTCCTCAGTCTTGCTATGGTAGATAGTTTCAAGCTTAATAATTGGTTCTATTGAGGCAGTGAATTTTGTACTTTATATTTTTAATAGTTTGCCCTTAACAAACCCTTGATTGATTAAATTATTGCATGCACATTATTGTGCTGTCAAAGCTCAACTAGCTCATGGTTTTACTGCAATCAGGTAATCAGAAACCTTAGTGTACACTCTGTTAGGTTATAAAGAGGAAAGATCCATAGAAATGTTTCAAATAAAAAACAGTAATCAAAAATGAAATGATAAATATTTTAATATTTCTTGAATTCCTATCAAAACTAATACATTGATCTTAACAGAATTTTAATGAAACACATTTGTGTTGCACAGCATTCTACATTTACCTAGCAAGATGCTGAAGCTTTCAGTTAAGCCAAGTTTATTATAAAGGGGGGGAAATCTCTAGTGTGAGAGACTGCAAACTAGCAAACACAAGGAACTTCAAAATGTGTTGCTGTATTGTTCAAAACATTAGATAGTGCCATGTGGCTGTTTGGCAATTTATTTCACAACATTAGCTGTAAGAAATAAAAACATAATGGGTTTCAACTGTTTGCTTTCTCTTACTTGTACATACACATGCAGACACAGGTTCTCAAATGAAACTTCAATCTAAAATGTATAAGCAAGAACTTCCTCTATGTCTAACTTACACATAGTAGTTAACTGTCTGAAGCTTCTAAGTACAGGAGGTAGTAAAAGCTAAACTCTGGATTCAGCTAAAAAGAGTAAGTACCAAACCTAAACATTTGGAAGAGCCATATAAAGTTATGGCAAAAAGAATGCTGATGAACTTGAACCACAATATCAGAAAAATTAAGTCAACTTTATTATCAAAGTTGGTAACATTCCTCTGTCTATTATCAGTTCATACGTAGTGCAAAACAAATGCATTTTCATCTTCATCCAGGGAAATGATGTCAACTACCTTCAGTCATCACTGTCACTTCCAGATTCACTCAACTGGAGATCATTCCCTAAAATTTTAAAAAAGTCATGCTATCAACTCCCGATAACATTATTTTCCATGAAGCAGTGAATATCTCCCAGTACAGTACATTAGTCTATTTGGTCTAAACGTAAAGCTCCCGTCAAACGGTGGATTCAGGTGCAAATTAAAAGCCATATTTAGAAGAAAACTGTTAAGATGACGCAAATAGCACATTGGGGGAGGCAGTTTTCACCAGAAAATCCACACCCAATACCAGCAGCGTAGCGTGGGTTATCAGCACCCGGGGCAAGGCAAGTAATTTGCGCCCCCTAACCCGGGGCAAGGCAAGTAATTTGCGCCCCCTAACCCGGGGCAAGGCAAGTAATTTGCGCCCCCTAACCTGGGGCAAGGCAAGTACAGTAATTTACTCTCCCAAGCAGCAGCAGTGAGGCTTCTCTTTCCCCGCGCTCTCCCGGAGCTGCCTCTTTTCTTTCCTTTTTTCTCTTTCTCCAAGGCTTTTCGCTTTCTCTCCTTAATTGATTCCCCCTCCACACTGCGGCGTTTCCTGGCTGCTCCCCACCCCCTTCCCCTCTCTCTCCTCCTCGCTCTGCTTGCCTTGCCCTGCCCTGCCTGAGGGCGCCCTGAGGAGACTCCGCTCTCCCTTTTGACCAGGCGAGGTGGAAAAAAGGGGGGAAAGTCTCTTCCCGCCCCCTTGCCAGACTCCCGGCTCCGCTCGGCTCGGCTCACTACCCAGGCGGCCAGTGGAGAGAGAGCAGCAATTACCATAAAGTTCCTCTCCCTCCGCTTCGCCAAGCTGTCAAAGCCCGGCAGCAGCGGCAACGGCAGCAGCAGGCGCAGCCAGACCCCCGCCAGCCAGCCCGCCCGCCCGCCCGCCCGGCTTCCTCTCCTTTTTTTGCCCGCGGCAGAAGGCTTTGCTCTCCCCCTTCTGCGACCTCCTCACCAAGCCGAGCGAGCGCGGGCTCCCTAACCCGTGGATTTTAGTAGGGGCAGAGAGCTGCTAGTGCGAGTGCGCCCCCCGCCCAAGTTGCGCTCGGTGCGGCCGGCACCCCTGGCACCCCCCACGCTACGCCACTGCCCAATACCATAGTCCCCATCTGGATCCTACTTTCTATACCACCAGCTGCTTATTTTTGAGATATATTTTTAAATGGAGAGGAGATCCAACCATAGATCTCTAATGCCCCATGGTCCTAATTCTTTATGCATCTTCCATGATCTCTGCATTATGCACATGGGCCACATAAATCTCATCTTTCAACATTATCCAGCTTGGAAAGCTGTATTTTAGTTTTTATTGGAAGAGTTAGAACAAAAAAGTTGCAGGAAATTTAGCTGAGTGGCAATAGAGATCACAGAAGTTAGGGTGGTTGTATCTAGTAAAGTAGTTCTGTTAGCACAAATATTTCCTTTTGCCACATGGAAACTCCCCTCCCCCTAATCCGCTCCAGGGGGTGGGGTGGGGGAACACCAATAACAGTTTTAGGGGGCATTGTGGGGTAGAGAGGGAGCAGAAGTTCCATGAAGAGCCAGAAGTCCTTACACTAACAGAACTTGATGTTTTGGTCCTAGGGTGCTGAGACACTCAGTGCCTTGACAACACTGAAACAAAAGCCAAATGCCATGCTAGGGAAGCAAATGGGGATTACCATCTGGTTGTGATGATAATCCTTACCTCCTCTGCAACTTCATGCTTTACCAGACAGCAATGGCTCACTTTATAATGAGGAACAAAGGTGCAGAACCACAAATGAAAGAGGCATGGAATCTTTGGCCCTCCAGAAGTTGCTGGACTTCAACTCCCACCCTGGCCAGCATGGCCAATGGTTAGGGATGATGAGAGTTGTTAGATACCCCTACTGTACATAACACAGTTTTATTAGTGAATCTGGTCTGGCCCTGTTGATTGGGCATTTTATTGCATTGAGAGTTAGGCCATACTGCACTAAACGCTTAAGCAACTCCTTTTGAGATGTCTGAATGTCTCCAGAACAAATTACTGGTTTTTAATCCCACTGTATACAACTCAGCAGCAGTCAGTATCATCTATGACATTGTAAACTGCATAAGCTTTAATTTACCATAATCAGTGGTCAAAACAGCTTTTATCCCAGCTTCTGATCTAAACCTCAGTAGGTCAAACCCTCTCTACCCAGACAAAGCTTAAGTTACATGAGAAAGTTATAAAAGCATGTGGTTTCCTTTTAGATTCCTCAAGTATGAATCTCACAAGCTTCTCTGCTTCATGTACCGGTACTTACGCAGTGTGTTCATCAAGTGGCCAGTGCCCTCTCGACTTCTGTGATATCCAGCGTCTGCATCTGGGAAGGCTCGCTGTGAGACAGTCATCATCGAAGGCTGTAGGTGTGGCATTGACAGAGGAAGGGGTGGCTTTGTCTCTTCATCTTCTGAATCACTAGAACTATTTTCACTGCTTGATGAAGAGGATGAACTCTTAGATTCAGATGAGCTATCAGAGCTACTCATCTGCTCTATAACTTTAGCTTCTGCTTTTAGCTCTGAAAATAAGATTTAAGTAGAAGGGAAAAGAATTTAAGAACTAACTTCATTACTTACATGATCACAATATTAAATTTTAAGAAAATAAATAAACTCAGAGTAGTATTTGGGAGTGACATCAAGACAGTGAGCAAAGGAACGGTATTTATCTGTCAGTGTGGTATAATAGTGTTAGAGCCAGGGTGAAATCCCTACTCAAGAAAGAAGAAGCAGAGAGGTCTCAACTGCAGAAATGAGGAAGGAAGAAAATTTCCAGCTGCACAGGAAACATTTATTTGATCTCGGCATGTTTAGAATTTAATTCTTCCTCAGGGGCATTCTTGAACTACAAGTTTAAATCCTGGTCTCCTCTCAGGAGGATTGAAATTGGTTTCAGTTGGTTGTTCAACTGAGGAAGTACTCCATTCAAAGCACATTGGGCTCAATAAATAATTGCCTGCACACCTCAAAGTTTCTTTACTTCTTCAACAATCACTGAATGCCTTGATGTCACCATCTCTCAGCCTCACTCCACATAGTAACTTAAACTATAAAATAGGAGCACAATGTATGCCTCCCGGGAAGACAAACAGAATTGTCAATTCTGATAATCAATATTCTACTCCTTAGGTATAAAGGTAACCTTCCCAAACTGGGCAGAGGGTAGGGAGGAGAAGAAAGTGATAAATTTAATTGCCAGGCTTCCCAGACTGCTGTATCACAACATCATTAGACAACAGGCGTTATTCTAGCAGCCCTAAAATTTTAATCAAATTAAGGCCACAGCAGCTGCCACTTTTATCAAGGGTGAGTTGCTTATGTGACAGCTGATTTCTGCCACCAGCCACATGTTGATCCTTAGTCAACTTCTCCCACCACCACAACCAGTGTTTTTTTCAAGCTGTTACAACAATAGGCAAAAAAACCATTCTAGGCTCAGTGTCTGCTGGGTGGCTTCCATGTAGCTAGCTCATTCCATGGCATCAAATACGAAAGATAGCATAGCCTCAGAAAAAAATACAGCCAACACAGGCTCACATAGTGGTGGAAATGCACGCGTAAGATATCTAATGTCTCTCAGTATTTGCTTTGTAAAGCCCTTACATTTTTTTTATGGACATAGCTAAATAAGGTATAATTATCAGATTTTAACATACGATATTAATGTTTAAAAAAATTTGCCAACACTGGGACATTAATTGTTCTCAGAGCAAAATTCAGCACTGCTAATTTATAGAGATATTGATATTAGAACTTAAAGAAGTAAAGGACCCATGGTAAGACATCATAACAGATCCTGAACCAGCCCCAAATCCAGTGTTGTAGTGCTCCTGTATTGTGTTATAGTCATTCCAAACAGAAGTGCTACAGCACTCCTGTTTGAGGCTTACAGTTTAGCCAGCATAATAATTATTATTTGCAAGTGCATTTTTGCACACAAAGCAACTTGCTCAGTAATGCTACTGTTCCCATGCTTCCGTCATGGGCCCTAGCACAAAAGCAAGTTTCTCGATGGGAAACTATCAGGTAACACAATGCTTTATGCATAATGATGCGGCTGCTAGAATGTGGGAAAACAGCTTTGGGATTTTGTGAGTCACTCAGAACAAGTTTTAAACCAAACTAACCAACCCTTCTAGAAGAGTCTCTCAGATTTCATGTGCCCTTGAACACCCTCCCCTGCAGCACTGGCTACTTTTTAGCAACTGTACAAGGAAAGAAATGACAGAATTTTCTCATTATAGTTACAAACAAACACCTGCACGAGAAGTTCCATTTTTTTACACTGTGTACTCAAGGATTCAGTCCTAGTTATCAATAAACAGAGCAACCATCTGCCAGCATTAATTCAACATGTAACATCTTCCTCTCCTGCTGCTTGCCCCAACATTTCATCAGGAAGTTTAGCTGGCCAATTGAACACAGTATGACATTCTACTAAGTTACTTTTAAGCCACCAGAAGCATTTAGAGTGACTGCATGCAGAATAAGGTATTACCCATAATCCTTTCCTCATGGTGCACATTAGATTTTAAGGCAGCCATGTATTGCCAGTTATCTGGTCACCCAAGGCTCTGAAAGGTGTACCTAAGCAACCAGGATACTTTTTAAATTTGTAAAGTTTTTAGGTTAATGCTCTAAAGAATCTTGCCCTCAGGGTTATGAAGGAAATCTTATAAAATATATGACTAAGCTTGCCTTAAACAACATATAGCAAAATGATGTAATCGGCAGGTTCACCTTGGGTAAGGAAATGAGACCATTTCAAGCAATTAAGGGAAGAAGACGAGGATGGGGGCCTAATGATATATGTAAGCTGTCAGCAATCATTGGACTAAGATGGAAGGAAGACCCAAATGATAGACCAACACTAACAGAACAGTACACTGTTGCCATTAGCATTTTTATGTCATACCATACTACTTTTTCTGGTGGTAGATAGGATGGTAGAGATAAATAAGGTCAGAGCAGGGGATCTGTAGCCAGTTCTATGTGGAACAAACAGTGGCTGAACATTTTCAGTATCTTAGGTCTGAACAGCCCATCAGCGATAACACAAAACATTAATATTTGCTCTAGTTACCCATCCCACAAGGACTTCTGTCACACTTCTTTCCACTCATATGTCTTTGTTTTTTCAAGGGATGGGCTCTCCATTTATGATTGCGAAACCACTTTTATTTGAATGCATTCATCCATAAAGAGAGCGAAGCCTTATGTAAGCCTTGATAGTTGCTAAAATGCAAGACCGCAAATGCTTCTGATACCTCGTCACACAATTTCTATTAAGTTTAGTTAACAACTATTGAACTGGAAGCAGGTAGTATTAAAACTATTTGTATGCTCTCAATAGATGGCCAGACACTCTATCCAATAGAACCATAGAATTGGAAGGGACCATGAGAGTCATCTAGTCCAACCCCCTGCATTGCAAGAATTTTTGTCCGACATGGGGCTTGAACCCATGACCCCGAGGTTAAAAGTCTCGTGCTCTACTGGCTGAGCTATCCATGATGGTTGTGGAGTAAGTAAACCCCTTTCTTCCCGAGTCAACACAGAAATGAAGCAAGCTGATGGAAGAGGAACAGAGCAATCCATCTTTCACCAGCATTTGATTGCTAGACACACAGGAAGCAAAACTTCAACCTGGGCATCCATTGACAAACAAGTGGTGAAGAGAAGGAGTAATCCATTTCTTTGCTTCCAGCCTGTTGCACTTCTGTGCTGGATGTGGAGGAGGTGAAACCCCTTCCTGTGCTCAGGACAAAAACCAAACAGCTGGTGGAGGAGGTAGGCAGTACTTCATACCTCTCCTGCTAGCCTTCTGTATTTCTAGTCTGCAAATATTTGTACTGGTCTGCTTTTTATTCCTAAGAGAAGTTGGAAAAGGGATGGACAGTTCTGACCATCCTCCACCATCTTCTGTGTAAAAAGCAGAAGAGTAAAAACTTTTGAAGGCTACCATATTTAAAGAGTGAATTCAAAAGCTGACCTGTGCCACTTTTGTTGTGAAAGAGACATGGCATTGGCTGGTTGGAGCCTGGTATTCATTACTTCAAGACAATATAGGGTTAGAAAAACTGCAACACAAGCGTATTTCTTGCTGAGGTGCTAAATCTATGTATGGGCTGTACCACTTCAGACTACAAAGGATTGGCTCCTGTAGTTGAATCCTCCTCCATAGAAAAAATGATTCCTTCACATAGAAAACTGGAATGTTAGGGAACAGCTAGGTTAGAACCTTCCCACCATTATGCATTCCTCTACATGCTGGGGCAGGGAGTGAGAGGGAAGCATTCAGTCATGTGAGCTGCAAAGACTAGACAAGCTTACCACATAAATGAAAATTAGGTCATGGACTCCAACCTCAAAACCTTCAAACTACAGAATAATTTAAGACTCTGAACAATATGAGATTCAATTACAACTTACCTCTTTCAATATCATCCATAGGAGAAGGTGGTGGAGACATCTTCTCTTTTGGTGGAGAACATTTAACACTATTTGGAATCTTATTTGCATTTCGAATTAGCTGTTGCTGTTGCCCAATACGAGACTGGACCTTACTGCTTCCTTCACCTCTGTATGAAAGGGTTGAAAAACAAAGTTGCATCTGTAAATTCTATAAAGCCATTTATTTTGTTTCCAAGTAGTTTTAGAAGAACTGATTTTTCACCACTTTTGATGGATAATAAGAAAGCTCTTATGTGCAGTACTTAACAAATGCTAAGTCTGTGCAGGTTCCAGTGAAATGTTCTCTAAACACCACCCCAAAAATGCAAACAAATTGAACTGGGTGGTGATATCCAATGTTACTTTCTGAGTTGAAATCAACAGGTTTAAGGAACTAGGTCACAAGACAAACCAGGAGGAGTAAATCAAGAACCTTGGTTACAGATTCTGGTTTGTCTGGAGTGAGACAAGCCACAAGCCCTAGTTTCAACTTATTGTCAAATCAAACTATGGCTTAACCCCAGGTAGTATGATAGCAACAGGGCAGGAGGAGGAGTGCAGCAGCCGTGATCTTCATTCTGGGAACTCACACATATGCATGCTTGTGCAAAGCCATGGTTTGGCTTAGTGTTACATGTGAACTGGGTCATTGCTTCAGTCTCTTTCTTAAAAGAAAGTAGCAGTCAGTTTTTCTTTTTCCTAATTTAGAGAAAATTGCTTTTACTATGGAATTTTCATAATGAGTAAGAAAACAAGCGTGTTTCCAATTTTCCACCCACCTGGTTTTCTTCACAGTGATATTGCTACTAAGTTTCTCTAGTCTACATTCTCCAGTGTCATGGTTAATTATCAAGATGCATTCTTTTTGGTATGGCTTCTTGGAACCTTTGAAAACTGTTACTGGTGGAGTAGAACCCTATTTTAAATCAGAAGAAAATTACTCCTACTACAGGCACTTCTAGAACTGCTTTTTTAAAGAGTCTATTTCATGATTTAAAATCCTGCACTTTTCACAACACACTGTGCTAACAGCATGTACTTCATTATTATAAGAAGGCAGAGAATGAAGCCAGTTTTGCTACAGTGATTTTTCAGGACTCCAAGATTTATTACAAAATGCGGTCTCAATATGAAAATGGATTGACTTTTCATTGACCAAGTGGCTTTTTATTCTTTAGTTCTTTCAAGGTTCCTCTCAAGATGCTGAATTCCATCCAGTTGAAAGCTGACTCATTCTCCTAACCTGTCATATTACCAAATAAAATTTAAACCAACTCCTTTATTAACATATTCTATCAATTATGAAGCGGTAATAAAAAAACAAGTGCTTGTTGGCACCAGTAACCATCAATCACCACCAACAAAGATTGAATTATACTCCCTTCATCTTTTGTTCTTAAAATCTATACCAGAATATGGGGAAAGGGAAACTATCACAGAACACTGTGCTTATTGTTGTCAGGGTTGCATACAGCCTTTTCCCAATCCATTTTGATCACTTTAAGACAACCATTTGAGCTTTCTAGCCTCCCAATTATTTACTGAGGATATTTTTGGCATATTAAAAAAAAATGAGCATCAAGCTATCTCATCATACGTTTCACAGCATAGCCTCAAAAAAGTCACTCCTCTTTGAGAAATGCAAACATATCTCATGAAACAAAGATTATAAACACCACAAATTTGTTTTTGGCCAAATACTAGTGTGAATAAGAGAAATAATTAATGGAAGATGAAGAACAGGTCAGGGAGGTGACAAGGCTTCTTTTCCACATAAATATGACCATGCAGCTTACAACATAACAGCAAAAATATGTATCAATACATCAGGGGTGGAGAGACTCCAGCCCGCAGAACTAATCAGGCTCTGTATGGGTCCCAATTTGGTCTGTGAAGCTGTTCCTCCCACCTGTCCCATGCTAGGCATCATACTGTCAGAGGCAGTATGCCTCTGAATACAAGTTACTGTACTGGAAATCACAAGTGGGCAGGTATGGATGTGGTTCAAAAGAAACAACAAGGAACTTAAAGTAATCCTCCGATTGTTCCTTCGCAAGCAGAGCTCATTGACAGAGAGCCCCACTGAGATCAGTTGCCCTAGAAAGGTCTCCCTCAAGAACTCCCTAGTGCCATCTGGGAGGCAAAGCATTTTGCAAGAAAGGATGTTATTGTGCCATCAGATGATTGGCAGGTGGATGGCTCTACCCATGTGTCAAAGCTACCCAAAGTGTGTGTGGCAGGGTTGAAGGAGATAAGAATCAATAAAGTGAACAGTACAGATATGCCTTCTTCAATGTTGAACTCTGATTGGCTGTGCCTTCCAAATGTATGACCATTGCATTTTAATGAAGTGAAATGATGATGATGATGATTTATACCCCACCCAGGTGGATTTCCCCATCCACCCAGTAAATATGTGACGTAGAATACATTGGTTTAACACCGGCACAACCATAGCATGTGTTATTGCCACATTCTTCATGTATTTACAAAAGAGTGCCACAGTTTAAGAATCAGCTAGACTCCTCCCCTCAAAGGGAACAAAAAATCTCACCTCAATATTTGGCAGAGTTATTGTCACCTGTTCGCCTTTACCAACTTCAAGATCTCCTTCACAAGATGTATCAATGGAGGCTGGTTTGAAATCATCTAAGTAAAAAAGTTACAGTTACATATATTAGGTCATGTTTTTCACTACTCCCTTAATCAGTGATCCTGTCACAAGGCGAAGGTGAGGGTACTGGATCTTTTCTAATGCTAGTTTGCCTGCCACATTCAGTTACATTATTATCTAAAAGACTGCAAAATGAGCACAGACCAGAAGGTTTTCTTAATACCTATCATATATTCACCACACGTAGGAGCTGTACAAATTCACCAAGATATGCTGAATGATTTTTAAATAGAGCACTGAAATTCACTTGCACCTAATTTTCAAGAGAAAATAATGGAGAACTAAGGTTCACGAACTTTCAGACCTAAAGATAAATATTGCCCAAGTACAAATGAAATTACCCCAAATCCTTGTAACAAGTAGAACTCTCAATAGTTACATACATAGTGATTTTAATCCTTCTAGTGAAACACAGTAATGCTCTAAAAGATTAAGTTTCAGCTTTATTTTCTATTTTGTAGCCTTCTGCATTCTATTATAGTCCAAAGAAACAGGATCTACCAAGAGTTTCTGACTTACCATAGGCATTAGTAAAATAAAATATTGAATATGCTGACACCCAGTGAGGTCAGGACAATGTAACACATAACTTTTCTTTCTTTCTTTCTTTGCTTGCTTTAAAAACATACTGCTTTCTTGAAATATTTCATAACAGTATACTAAAAATACACTTGTTACTGCCAGTTTGGTCTGTTAACTAAGCCTGTTAATTATTGACACTGTAACAAAGTGTTTTAAGTTTTAAATAAATAGATCTCAAACTTCCACATGGCTAGGAACTAGCTTCAGCTCCAAATTAACAAGTCTTTTTTAAAGCCAATTCAAACCCATGCACTACTATTCTGAATTTCCAAGGGAGTAAACACCATCACCATTGGGCTTACTTCCAAATAAGCATGTAAAAGATTGCAGTGTAAATGCAGCAATGTTTTAATGAGTTGCTAAGACCTCCTTTTAGCATTGTGTTTGTAAACCTTATATTATAGATTGCATGTACCGTATATGTTGCCTAATACCCTGAGCTCCATTGTAAGAATGATACTTAAATTCATTAAAAACCACAAATGCACGAAATATTTAGATATTTGAAAGCTAAATGTTGCCTACATCTAGTGAGCATGGAAGCCATGATTTCTGAGAGTGAGTGCCTGGCTTTTGCTCCTCTGTGAACTTAGAAGAGTTCATGAGCATGAAATACAAATATACATCATCTACAAAAAGAAGTGCATGGCTTTTATATTCCCTAGCTGCAACATCTTAAACAGTCTCTTGCCTTAATTTTTAAAAAAATCTAACTCACAATAACCTATAGTTATGCTCATCTTTATATCATTGTTGTGGTAGAGACTGTCGGGCAATATCTAGGTGCTCTACTCATCCCCTATGCCTCCTCTCCCCAAACACACCAAAATACGGTACCTCAGATCTCCCCATTTCCATGTAGATTTGACAGGTCACCTTTGGTTTTCTTCCTCCCTTTTAAGAACACAATGGGTTCTTAAAGTTCACTGGATGTCACTGGATGCTGAATTTAATATTTCTGATAGATTTAAAAGTATGGAGCTTTATCATATTGAGCAAATAAAGGCTTTTTTTTTTTTAAAGCCTTATTCCTTTCTTGAACTCTTACAATGGTAGACACAGTGACAGCTTCTTTCCCTCAATTTGTTCGTGGTATTTGCGGAAACAATTCCCGCCCGCCCCCCCAAAAAAATTCCCGCAGCAAGTCCAAAGTGCCCGTCGCTTCCATAATTTCTGACTTAGCTCTAGATGAAGCACTTTGGTTCCTTTCCAAACAGATGCCAACCTTCCTGCTTCCAACATAATAGCAATGATGACGACGGCGATTAGCAAGTTACCACCCATCGTTATTACATATACACCAGCTATGAAGTTGTCGGGCGTTCACTTACGAGGGAGCCAGTTCTCCTCACCCAAACTCTTCCCCACCTGGACGGGGTCGAGGCGCCCGCCTGCCTCCCTCCCTCCCTCCCTCCCTGCCTGGCAGCCCCGGCCGGTGGCTCCACTGCCTGGAGCGCTCTCCTCACTCACAGCGCACGGTGTGGAAGGCGCAGCGCGGCTGCCTCTCGAAGCTCTCGCCCAGCAGCAGGGCGCGCTCCTTGCAGTCGAAGATCGGCGGGGCCGCCCCGTTCATCCCCGAGCCGCCCGCTCCTGCCTCTCTCTTCTCTCTCTCTCTCTCTCTCTCTCTCTCTCTCCGACCAGCGCGCAACAGAGCCGCTCCACTTCTGCCGCTGCCAGGCTAAACCACCCCTCTTCGCCCTGGCGAGGAGAGGGGGCGGGGCCACCCCGCGCTCTCCTCCCAGAGGCCGCGCCCCCTTTTCCGCGCCCCGCCTCCTCAGTGGCTGATCGAGTTTGGTAGCACCAACCCACCCCCCCACCCCGCACGCGCCTTTCCTCAGAGGGTAGCGGCGATGCGGAGGGAGCTTTAACGCCTCCCTATTGGCTGCAGCTTCGCACCTTAGTCACGCCCACCGTAAACGTCCGTCAGTAGTGACAGTGGGGTGAGGGGACGCTGCCCGCCTGTTGCCGAGCCTCCTGGAGTTCGAGCGAGGCGTTAGGGAGGGAACATATGCAAATAAGGGCGGAGGGACGGTTGGCGAAGCGCGTGCCGGCGGGACGGTTGCCGCTTCCTCGCGCCCAGGTTCGCGTTCTTATTGGGCAGGAGCCCTCGTGACCTCAGCCGTGAAACTGGCCGTGTGAGTAAGAGAACCGCATTAGTCCTTCCGGTTGTGGAAGGAGGCGCTTGTATGAGGGGCCTGGTAGTGGTGGGGGGGGGGTCCGCGGGGGCGTGAAGTTTGAGGGTAATGGGCGGAGGGTGAGGCTGTTCATTGGAGAATAATCTGTTAAAGGGCGCGGTGTTTGAGAGGCCTTCTTAACAACCCCGTGAAAGGTTTTTGGAGGATCAAACCTCAGGTTTGTGCTTGGGACTCGGGACGGTGCCCTGAACATGCACACTGACTTCTCTTCTGCCATGTGAATCCTCCAGGGTGATGCATCTTCACAAGGCCGGTAGTTGAACTATGGCATCCACTACCGCGTCACATAGTGATAGTTGCCAACTCGGAGAAGCTACAAAAGGGAATTAGACAAATGCACGGAGGATAAGGCGCTCAGTGGCTGCTGGTCATGACTGCTGTCCACTCTGAGGTGGTATGTCTCTGAATTATAGTTGCTGAGGAACATGGGTGTAGCCAGTATTTGGGGGGGGCAGTACTGATCTGATTGGTCAGTTAATTATTTCTATTGGTTTACTTGATCTGAGGGGGGCAGCTGTTCACCCCCCCACCGCCCCTGCTTGGCTACACCCATGCTGGGGAAAATGAACAGGAGTGTGTTCCTGACCTGCTTGGGCTTCTCAGAGGTAACCAACTTCAAGCGCAGAGACGCCATCGGGAAGGGAGGCAGCAGTTGGACACCTTCGTCTTGCTTCAGCTGACAGTTCCCTCTCTCTGAAGCTGCCCACAGCTGTATTTGAAGCTAAGACAAGGAGAAGCAGGATTCTCTCCATTGTGCTTAGATCAAGCTTCGTGGCCTTGATTATTGCTTGCTGTAGTACAGATATGAAGGACTTTGCATAACAGAAAGTCAAAAGGGAGGGCTGTACATCATACAGAATCATTCCATTCTTCAAACAAATTCTAGTGGACTGAGACATTGGGATATCCAAGGAGGCAGGTGGAACAAGAGTGAGTGAAGGTGTAGGAGCTGGGAACTACTTTGGTGAATAGGTGGATTAGAAAAGGAAAGAGCATTGGGGGCTTGACTTGGAAGCATTATGAGTGGATTGCTCTATGTCTTCCTGTGTTGCAAGGGGTTGGACTAGCTGACCCTTTGATCCCTTCTAGCTCTACAATTCCGATTCTGTAGATCATTTGGAAGCATAATGTACCTACTATGCATATGAAATTATCCTTTGTAAGTCCCCTCAGAAGGATGCATTATTTATCTTAAATAAATAAATCTGGTTAGCCACTTTAGAAACAGATGGGCCGTTGGTTTTATCCAGCAGCTTCTTCTTAAGTTGTATTTACATGCATAAATTTTCAGGTTCAATCCTGACTCATTTAAAAAAAACAAACCAACAACCCTGAAGGGTTTTTGTCATCAGTATACAATGCTGAGCTAAATGCAGCCTGATGCTGAGCTAAGGATCTGACTGCATAAAGCAGCTTCCTACATTTGCCCATTCTTCCCTTTTGGAAATGTGGGGCGGAGGCTGAGCTGAACTTTGTACTTGAAACAGCAGCAAGCCGTGAATGTGTGCATCAGTTTTCATTATGATCGATCAGTCTTTCTGTATCGCAGTGTTTTGTTTCCCTTGACACTTGTGTCCTGTTTGTGTGTTCATTCATGTGATTTATGGTCATGTGCAATGGGACTGTGCCTGCACCTGTTCTCACTCCACTGCTGCTCATGCATAGAAGGGAGAGTGCTCTATGTGTCAAATAAGTTCCCTTGTGATGTGGATTCCTCATTGCACAGAGTTCCATATCATAGGAGAAGCCTATGTGTACAGATCTTGCTCTTCTGTACAGCACTGTTCCCTAGCATGTGGGCTTGGGAACTATCGCTATACTCTTGATCACTGATCATTTGAGGAGGGAAATGCACAAATGTGGAGGGGGGTGACATCAAACTGGGGTTTGTAGTAAAACTAGACTAGAACCAGTGTGGCATAATGGTTTGAGTGCTGGAGTATGACCTGGGAGACAAGGATTCAAATCCCCACTGAGAAATGAAGCCCAGTGGGTGAACTTGGGCCAATCACTCCTCCTTAGCCTAACCTACCTCACAGGACTGTTGTAAAGATGAAATGGGGCGAAGGAGAACCATGTACAGCACCTTGAGCTCACTGGATGAAAAAGGTGGTATATAAATGTAATAAATAAAAAGATAGTTTAGTGTGTATTGAAAATGCATGCCAGTTGCCATTCCAGTGTCTCAGCACATTGTGTTGCATTTTTCATTTTCTTTTCCCTTTGAAACACGTGTGGGAGTTACCGGTAAGCTGGTACTGAAAGAAGAAACAGAGAGTTGTCCCCTGGGCAATGTATATTACGTTTCATTCTGATACTTTGGTGTTCAACAGTGTTACTTCACTGCAAACAAATTTTCATAAAGAATACTCAACCAGCTAGTAGTTGTTAAATGAAAAGTCTCACTTCAGTCATCTATGGCCAGAGTAGCAGATATTTTTCAAGTGTCCTAGATATTTTCTCTGCTCACAAATATTTATCCCCAATTGTTTCCCAAGCTATGATTCTCCCCTCTACCAACTCTGGATAGCCATAAAATCATGAAGAGGCGCTTTTTTTTTTTTACTTTGTGGGCTTTTAGTTTGCTTTCTTCTGTTTAATAATTTCCAGCTATAGCCCATTAGGAATCAGTCAATGGGACCAACCAAGCTGGTATTTGTAAAGTGAGTAGTTGCCACCTTCCAGTTTGTCCCAGTTTTGACAAGCACCGCAGTCACCTACTAGTAACAGCTCCATATGATGGCTTAATAAAGGTATGAGGAACTGGCTCCTACAGTCAGACCAATGATCCATCTAGGCCAGGTCTGTTTACTGTTATTGGCAACAGCTCTGCAGGGTATCAGGCAAAAGTGTTTCACACAGATTTATTTGAAATCAACTAACTGCCAGTGCCAGGGAGTGGGCCTGGGGCTTTGGGCTAAGATGTCAATTATTAAACTATGTTTTCTAGCTTAGCTGTGGAAAAACACGTGATGTCGTTTAGAGTAGAAGAGGCATATTCTATGAATCTGCTATTAAAATTGGTTTGTCTTTGGAACACATCCTCCTATGGTTACCCAGTGTGGATTTTATCATACATCATCTTTATTAGATGCATCTGTTTTGTTGAACTGTTTTTTATTTATCTGTTCACTTCCTATAAAACATCAGTGCTCTCTTCCATAGCTGAAGTCAAATGTTTTGTCTCTTTTCTTCTTTCTTTCATTTTAAAATATAGTTGGCTTGGATGAAATGAAGCCATTATCAGTGGATTCCAGAATATTGTCCCTGGCTTCCCAGGCTACTGAAAGCCCTGATCAGCATGTCCCTGTGCTGCTGCTGAAGTTAAAAGGTAAATGGGTTGAGTTCTTTCAGACCTGTAATGAAATAGTTTCAAGTGTTGAAATTCTTATACTATAAATGAAATTGTTTTTCACTACTCGTTAAACTCTATCTGAACTATTGAGATTCACTATTCTACAAAGTCTATATGTGCATATTATTTTCTGCAAGTCTTTCCAAATATAATTATTGATTTGAGGCCAAAAGAGGAAAAAGAACTCATCTATAGGAGATGGTTAGTTTCTTTTCTGTCCTTTTTCAATACGGCAGCTGTATAAATGATATTGCTGTTTGACAGGGGTCATGGACTTCCTCGAGATCTTGTTATAGGGTGATATAACAGAGTATATGTGTTTATAGAAACAATCTCCCTCTCTGTGAATATATAAACTTTTCTCTCCCCACCTTCCACTGACTGTCATTGGAAATGTGTGTACCCAGCGCATAAGAGACTATATGCAAACTAAGCCAATTTTAACGAGTATATCTAATTTGCATTATTTTTAACACTATGCAAAGAATAGAATGTTGAAAGGCAAAAGTAGGGAAATAGAACCAAAGAGGTGCTGTGCCACAAGAACGAGGATTAAGGATGAAGGGAAGAACTGGGAGCTGTATGTATGTTTGTTATGTTTGAGCTAGAATGGGACTTCTGTGCAGGCTTGTGTGGAGCTTGCCTGAGGCCCGGGGTGGGAGTCTTGTTAGAATAAAGGTTTTGGCATGACATTGTAAGTCCAGCAGGCCCCTAGCAGGGTCCCCTGACACCTTGGCCCTTTGAGGCCTGGGATAATTGTACCTGGTTACACCTCCCCCCGCATGGGCCTGTTTCTGTGTTCTTAAAATCTCTATGGTAAAAGTTGCTCCTACTTATAAGCAAGTCTTATATACATTCTGGACAGAGACTGCTGATGAACTGCAGCAGCATTATAGCTAGAGGAACTGTCAGTTGCTAGAGGGCTACTTTCTAGTAAAGGAAGTCTTTGTGGCCAGAGTCTAGTAATTCTACTGGTGCAAAACAAGGAAGTCTTCTATAAGCCACCTTATTTTTCATCATCCTTGCATCTCCACCGTTTCTTAATTCTCCTTTGCACCATCCCACTGACTTATTTGCCCATCTTTTTCTATCCATCTATAATGTATTCTGTAAGCATTCTACGTATGAATCGTCTGGTTTGTTTGTTCTATAGATTTCCTAGCTGGCAATTGCCTCTGTATCAGTGTTGCAGTAATGACAAGATGGTAGTTGGGGCTCCACATTGCCTCATGCTCACTTAATCTTTCTTGATATTATACTCCCTTTCAGAGTAAAAGGTTCGCTTAGTGTCACATGTTGTTATTGAGAAAGTATAATTTTGTCACCCAAGCTCCTGGTCCATCTGTTTAGGTTTATTTTTCTTCCCTAGATATTTTAAATAGTGCACCGCCTGGGAGCAAAGAATTAAAAAAAATTAAACAAGACTTGTACTACTACGATCTGGTTCAATACTGCACATTAGTCCTTAAGCAAGATTATACAAGAGTGCTTGGAGGCTGGACTACTGCTGCCCAAATAGCAGAGATACTAAGGTAAACTCGTCCATGGTTACACAGCTTTTATTCCTGAATTGCCTCTAGCCCACCCTTCTTGAAATCATTGTGTGACTGTGTATTAGCCTGGGTGTATTACAGCATTGCCTGCAAACTGCTAAAATGTATGTGTGTTTATTTTCTCAGCCAGTGTTGTGTGGGCCTTGAGGTAAAAGAAGAACCAGAGGAGTTTTACAATAAGCTACTTCCTTCTGTAGCAGACAATCTCCTCTTCTTGGGGAGGCGCCTGCAAGCACGATTCATCCGAGCGATCAAGGTATTCAGGCTGAACGGCTTAAGGTTGTGTAGTGGAACTGTTTTGTAACTTCTTGACATGTTAACATGCTGAATAGTTGATTTATTCAGGCAGTCTTCCCTTGCCCTGCCCCCCATCTCCAGACGCCTTGCATACCAAATACCAAGGGCATATCTTCTGTGGAATCAGGACTCGGAACAAGTATATTACAGCAGGAAGCTTTGGCCTATTATGATATTGTTTGATGCCATGGTTGACAGCAAGGGATACTGAAATTTTGGATCAGCTCCAGTAAAAGTTAAATCACTAATAGTTTATTGAACATGAAAAAAAAAATGCAAGCAAAATTATGACATGCCTCCAGGACAAATATTGTGGTGTAGATGCTTTCTTCTTAAAGCAGCATTTCAACAAAAGTTGAACTAGATGTTGAAAGTTTTAATTCACAGTATTCCAAAAAGGTTGGTGGATTTGATGAATCAGATTACAGTAGTAGCATTACTGACCCATGGAACCAGCTGGTTTTCCAGTAGAAAAAGTGTTTTTAAAGTTTTTAAAAGATGCATCTGTCCACCAATGGTGATTGGCAAAGGAGTTCCCAGACCTCAGACTGATGAAGTTTGGATGGAGGGAGTTTCAGAATTAACTATCCTTAGCAAGTACCGTATTTTTTGCTCTATAAGACTCACTTTTCCCCTCCTAAAAAGTAAGTGGAAATGTGTGTGCGTATTATGGAGCGAATGCAGGCTGCGCAGCTATCCCAGAAGCCAGAACAGCAAGAGGGATCTTGCTGTTCTGGTTTCTGGGATTCAGAATATTTTTTTTCTTGTTTTCCTCCTCCAAAAACTAGGTGCGTCTTATGGTCTGGTGCGTCTTATAGAGTGCAAAATACAGTATATAACTTCAGAGTAAGTTGCTTTCAAAGTAATGTTTCAGGAATTATAATCTTAATTTCTTGCTTTTTTGTGAAGGATGAAGAGAGGAATGAATTTTTACACTGTTTGAGAACAGTCACTGATGCCATCTGCTGGCTCTGTGGCGGATTCATTCAGCTAACAGCAAATGGTAAGGGAAGAAAGATCTGAAAGATCATTACTATAGCTGCATAGCGGTTTCTGGTGAAATATTTTCCCCTTTTGTGATCTGCTTGTAGATAACTGTTGTGTTTTTCCTTGGTAAAACTACAAATTCATGGATATTGCTTCATGGCTTGAGTTTTCTTCCTGTTTTTCACCCTAGTGCTTCAGAATAGACACTTCCAGCAACTGCTGATGACGGACGATGTTGAAACTTCAACCATAATGATGTCTGTGTTGCAGAATATTTTAAGAGTCAATAGGTAATTGATATACCTTAATTTAAACATTTCCCTTAATATATCTTAAAGTTTATCATACAGTGCTAATCACTTCTCTGAATTTATTTACATGAGCAAGAGATACTGCCAGGAGGAGAGAGTTAAAGGCACAGTAAAAGCTCCAGAAGAATGACAGGTGGTTTCCTAGTGGCTGTTTTAGTTCAAGATAACTACATAAATATCATCCGTAGAACTTCCATGATCGTTCATAGGTAGCATCCAGGATTCTGAAATCAAAGGCCTTTTTGAGCAGCTTATTGTGCATTAATTACCCTTTGATGGTAGAGTGTTCTCACATCATCTTCAGGATTATGTTTTTATTATGGGAGTTTCCCATTTCTTTCCCATTCAAGGTAGTCAATCTATTATTCCCTCTAGCTAGCAGGTGACATTGCTGTGCTGTATGCAGGTGTGTGCCAAGGCCCCCTACTGGGTGTTTTTGTAATATGTTAGTGATAAGTGACAAACTCTTCCATTCCATTAACTGCTGCACATGTTGCATGACCTCTTGCTATAACAGTATCGTTTTTTGACTTAAGTAGAGATACCATATAGATTCATACACCTTGAGTCCTTTCTGTCTGCACCAAATGGTTACGATTCCAAATTTAGAAGGAATGTTTTATAATGCATTACCTCAAGAGGCAGGCGACTTTTAATAATGTCTAACCAACAGCCATATCCTCTTCTCTCTGGAGGACCATCTATCAGTTCAGCTTGTATTTATTAATTTTATTGTGTGCATTTATTTATTAAATATTGTATCCTGCATTTCTTTTATAGAGATCCTCTCAGAGTGGTCTACTCTGAGCAGTTTAGAACACTTGAATAAGCAGTGGTATCTTGGTTGTCAAACTTAATCCATTCCAGAAGTCCGTCCAACTCCTGAAACGTTTGAAAACCAAGGCGCGGCTTCTGATTGGCTGCAGGAGTTTCCTGCACTCAAGCAGAAGCCACGTCAGACGTTTGCCTTCCAAAAAAAACGTTCAAAAACTGTAACACTTCAGGTTTTCAGCATTCGGGAGCCAATTTGTTCATCAACTAAGCCGTTTGAGAACCAAGGTTCCACTGTAGTAGCTTATAATCTCAATATAATGAAAGCCAGTACAACCATAGTCAACCCAAGCAAAACTTCTTCTGTGTGATCCATTTTGATTACTTTTCAATACTATTAAGAGAAATCCCTTTTACAACCTTTAAGCAGCACTACAGTTGTATTTTAAAGTTACTAAAGGGTTTGGTGCAATACTTGCTAGCTACTGTAATCTGCTTACCTTCCCCTCCCCTCTGGCACCATTGAATAGACTCCAGTATCATTCCATCTTTTCTCTTGTTATGTCAGTGCTGTGTTACTTCAAGTTGCTGAAAAGTCCCTGCACTGCATTTTAGATGAGCTTGTTTACAAGCTTTCGTCTTCCATCAATCCTGTCATAGGAAATGCAGCTATAAAGCTGTTACTCTTGATTGCACAGTCTGATGCCCAACTTGTGACAACATTCGCTACCCGCTACAAAGGTTTGTTACTCTGTTTCTCAGACTTGGGAAGAATTTTGTAGTAACGCTGGCACTGATTAGCCCTTCAGGGTCAAGGCCCACTATAATTCCAAAAGCAAAGGTATACTTTGTACAGCCTAGAACTTGTGTATCAATTCTAAAAGGTATTGAATGTGAAAACTTAAAGTTCCATACATGTCAGTGGGACTTGCTCTCAGATTAGCATAAATCCTATTGATTGGATCCAGAATTGAATGGGACCTAGGTTCAAGTAACATAATGTGGATCCAACTCTATGCTTGGTACAAACCTTGGTACAAAATAACTGCATCTGATGTTCACTACTTTTACTGCACAGGAAAGGCAATAGCTACAGTAATGCTAAGCCATACATTGTATGATGTAACATTATAAGCAGGAGCCTCCGCAAGGCCAAGTAAAGGCTTGAGTTCAACTAGTCTTCCCCTCCCACCTTCTGTAAGGCTAGAAGAATAAAACAGAACTTGGTTTCACTTAATGGCTTGTCATTAACACAAAAACCAGGAGTCCAGGTTTAAAATAAACACTTAAGTTGTTAACAAGCCTGCTTTGTAACTCGTGGTTTTAAGTCGGCTTCTTTTACATTGACTAGAGTTTATTTAACACCAGGATTCCTGGTTTGCACATAAGGACAAGCCAGGAATTGGCTAAAGCGAAACTGAAACATTTATTCCTCCTCCCAGCCGTTTAGGGGGATGGTCTAGTGCTTGAGTCTAATGCTTCATGTGGACTCCTCTATACTCAGATATATAATGCTAAACCAACAGTGGGGAAGCTGGAGTCTAACATCATCTGGATGGCCACAGTGCCCATCATTTTTGACTGTTGATCATGCTGGCTAAACGGGATGAGTGTTGGAACCACACAATGTCTGGAGGGCCTCAGGCTCCCCATCCCTCTGCTAAACTGGTTTAATGTTACATGTAAACACTGTCAGTGTCTTCTATAAAGTTAAGCCTACCTGAAATTGATTAGCCAAGCTAGCCCATGAAACTGACAAGCAACAAAATAAGTTTTTATTCTGCATTGCCATTCAGTTGAGCTGGTACCTGGGCTCCGTAAAATTACAGCATGTATAGATTAATTCCAGGTGCTTCTTGTGACATCTGAGAGCAACTACTTCTTGGTAAACATAGTGCACTCCCTCCGAATTTTCCAAAAGTGAATGCCAAAAGCTGCCATTCCACCACCGATTACCAATGCCAAGTTTGTTCAGTCAATACAATTGTCTTGGTGGGTTCTATATTAAACCAGGACAGCATACCTGAGCTGTCATTATATATGAAATTGGTCTTTTCCTGCATGGTACTAATTGCATTGAGTATTTTGCCATGATTTTTCTTCAAAATATATGGCCTAGAAAGTTGTAGCACTATTGCAACCATTTCAATATTGCATTTTAGGGCGTGTCTGTACATGTTTTATGTGTACATTTGAAAATACTCTATCCCATTGGGACAAATGCATTTGGCAGTGTGCATTATACTAGTTCATACACCAAAAGGCCCATGGTTAGCTTGTTTTCCAGCTGGAGGGAAATCTGGCTTTCCCCTCACTTTGCAGGTGTAAACACCTTTAGTTGTATCAACACTTTGTTCATTCTTTTCACCATTCATTTTTTTGTGAGAAAAATTCATGCTACTGTCTGCTTTGGCATGTACAGCTATAATTTTCCAGTGTCTGCAGGATAAGCAAACTAACTGTGCTTCTTATAAAGCAGCATATTTATCTTGATGTGTCTCACTGATTAAGGACTACAAAGCCTTCTAAGCAAGCAGTGGAGTGGCAAAGGATTTGACAGGAACCTCAATCAGCTTTTGGACTTGCTGCGCTCAGAAAATTACAAGGCTGTCAAAACACAGGTGTGGTGGAAATCTTACTGAGTTCTGTATGTGGTGGAAGTAGCTTGTATTTAAAGTTTCATCAGTATATTACTGTATATTTCAGTGCCTCCAACCAACATCTATTCACTAGATGTTATAGGTAAAGGTAAAGGTAAAGGTACCCCTGCCCGTACGGGCCAGTCGTGTCCGACTCTAGGGTTGTGCGTCCATCTCACTTAAGAGGCCGGGGGCCAGCGCTGTCCGGAGACACTTCCAGGTCACGTGGCCAGCGTGACGAAGCTGCTCTGCCGATCCAGCACCAGCGCAGCACACGGAAACGCCGTTTACCTTCCCACTATAAAGCAGTACCTATTTATCTACTTGCACTTAGGGGTGCTTTCGAACTGCTAGGTGGGCAGGAGCTGGGACCAAAAGACAGGAGCTCACCTCGCCACGGGGATTCGAACCGCCAACCATACGATCGGCAAGTCCTAGGGACTGAGGTTTTACCCACAGCCCAGATGTTATAGGTACAATAGATCAATTAACACAGAAACACCTCTAAGAGTTTATAAATCTCATACACCCCCCCTCTTTTATTGCAGCTTTCAAATACAAAAATACATTGTCAATTAAATCATTAAAACAGTGCATGAAAGGGCATAAGCAGTCACTTTAAAAACACATCACCATATAAGTAGGTATGATTAAAAGCACAGTGGAATAAGAGTCTTTGCTACCATTGTTAAACTTGGGAGAAAGGGAGCCAACAGACATCTATCAGAAATGAGTCCAGGTGCCCGCACTGAGAAGGTCCACTCTGTGTTCCCCACCTCAGAAGCTGGTAATGCACTACTGAAGGTGGGAGAAGATGAAATAGGGCCTCACATGTTGAACACAGGTAACTTAATATGGGAGGAAGCATTACTCCAGATAATCTGGTCCTAAGCTGTTTAGCTCTTTAGAGGTAATAAGCAACATTTTGAATTGTGCTCTCAAATGAATTTGAAGCCAGTGCAAATGGACAAGAGCTGGTGTAATAAGTTCTGAAAAGCAAGCACTAGAAACCACTTGGGCTGCTGAATTTTGTTCCTGTCAGTGTCTAAACACTCTTCCCCACAACCTCTGCAGCAGTGCAGTCTCGATGTGAGCAGGGCATGAGTGACACTTGCCTGATCAGCATGGCCCAGGAAAAGGTGCAGCTGGCACACAAGCTAAAGCTAAGCAAATGGATCTTTTCCCAATTCATCAGTGAATATTAAGGTGCAGGGGGATTTTCAGGTTGTCACTTGACAACTCTGAGAATGCGAAATGGACACTGGTGGTTGAGGAGGGGATAAACCTTTCTCAAAGGACTTGAACTGTGGTTTTGTGGCTTTTAAAGCAGTTGTTAGCTGTTTAAATTGTATGTTGTCTTGAGATGATTGCGTGGATTGTTCCGTTGGGCAGGCTGATAATGCTTGCATATTCAGAACATTTATAATGGTTGTTAAAAAATGAATTATTGTTTTCATTTGAATCATGTAAAGTTGAGGTATTGTATTACCTGGAAAGAGGCAGATCAGTTTGAATTCACACAGGAATTGTTCTGGCAAATAATAGTATGACATTGTCCACCTCACCACCGAGGAATAGTTTAAATTGACATGGGGCAAGGGGGAGATGCAAAGCATTAAAGTTGTATTAATATTGTCACTGTGCTCGATGGGGAAATGAGCATAATCCTCTGACCCAGTGCTTTTTTTCAGGGAACACTCAAGGGTACGCAGCACCACCTTCTTCTTCTTCTTCTTGTTGTTAAAAAGTGTCGTACTTACTGTAACAACTCCAGGGTGAGTACCGGCACCTGTTTTTTCTTAGATAAAAAGCACTGCTCTGGCTTGTTTATTTCAGAGACTACATCAAGCAGCTTGCTTAATCCAAGCAGCATGGAGAGGATTTCAAACTCGAAAAAGATTAAAGCAGCTTCCAAAAGCAGTAACAATCTTGCAGAGAAATTTCAGGTAAAGCAAGACCTTTGGTTTATTACAAACCTGTGGATGCAAACAGATGGTTATGTGATGGAGCCCTTCTTCCTCCCACTCTCTTGTCCATTCTCCTATTCCTTTCCCTTTTCTTCCCTTATAGATTAGGTTTTTGAAGTTCCCTAATACTTACATTCATTCCCTCTAATAATATTGTGTTGGCTAGAAACGTTGTTGTGAGAATATGTTAAGCAGCATGCAAATTTCTTGGTGCTACATTAGCTAATTGATTGCAGAAGTATAGAGGGGTTTGCTCTATAATAAAATGCATTTTAAAAAGGTATCTTAACGGGCACATGTTTGGAAAATCCAGTAGAGGGCAGACTTCGCATGTAATGGGTTTCCAGATTTTGGCGCAATCTTTGGTTCCAATCAGAATTTCAGACTTCACTACTAAGCATCCAGGCCATGATTTAAAGTATGTTTGTGCATACCACTACATGTGCATCTTGAGACTATTGGGGTACATGTTCCCATCTGCAGGATAAATGCACACCTGTTTAAATGTAGAACACTCTCTTTCTGGTCATTGACCGTATTAAAGATATTTGATTTTGTAGAACACTCTGTCCCCTGTAATTTCTAAAACTTTGTTGCTGTAGAGCTAAAAGAAAACAGGAGTTGCAAGGTTTAAAAAAGCAGAAAGAAGAGGAGGACCTCCGCCAACAATTGCAGCTTCGGAGACAGAGAGCCATGAGGCTGTTCCATGAACGACAGCTTACGCTACTGGAAATAGTTCATCCAGGTATGGTTATTATAGTAGCATGAAGGGCATTTTCCATGCAGAAACAAATTTCCCATATTCTTTCTTGTTAGTTGAAAACTTCTATTCATACTCTGTTTCCTAAGACTTAGTATTTGAGGCACAAGATGCCATTTCCTTAAATGGCCAGGTATTTTTTCAAGGGTATCAGCATCTTTCCCTTGGGTCCCTTTAGGACTTATAGGGAGATAGTGATAATGTATACTTAGAACAAGTTGATGGGAGAAATGAATGTAATTCGGTGCTCATTCAGTAAATGTGAATCATTTCTTTGCCTTAGGTTTATGTGCTTTCTCTCCCACTCATTCTCTGTTTCCTTCATTTTGGAAGGTAGCAACTGTACTGGAACATCCTTAATATCAAAGCCTGGGGCAGGATAGCTATCCACTTCGTTTCCCTGTGCAATTTCTTCTATCTGTTTCTTTCAGTATTGACTATTGCGGCCCCTTGTCAGGAATGCAATTCTACGTTTGGATCTGAACTGCTCATTGAATGTGAATAGTTTAATTTCCCCAGAGGATCTCTATGTGAATAATTTCCTCTTGGACTTTGGTACAGGGCCTCATCTGTGTAGCAGCTGGACCACAAATCTCCATCCTTACCAAAACGTCCTCAAACATATCTGGATGTTGGTTTAGAAAAAGGTCTGCTTCTGCTGTTTGAGCTGAATTTTTTTGAAACCAGCTGGCTTGTCTTGAGTCTCCCATGAAACCCAAACATATTCAGAAATTTGCCTGCTTTATCTCCTAGGTCAGGTAGATAAGCATATGCATGAAATGGAGGAGAAGTCAGCCATAACTATCCAAAGATACTGGAGAGCATTTAGGGAAAGGAGAAATTTTCATCATCAAAAGAAGTCTCTTAAGCAGTATAAAGCAGCTGTCCTCATTCAGAGAGCGGTGAGTATGCAACCAAGTGCTGCCATGACATAAAATTTACCCAAAAAGTTAACATTCATGTTTTAATTCAAAGCTTCCAGTATAGTCTACTATAAGCATCTGTTCTCAAAATTAAGCTGGAGCATTGGTCTTCAGAATCTTCATAGCAAAAATTTGCAAAAATCTGAATAACCCTTTTAAAAACCTGTTACAAGAAGCTGCCGAAGAATTGAGACCATAGTGCTGAATATTACCCTAGAAAACCATTTATGGCTTCATCATCCCCCCCCCCACCGCCCCCTGGCCACTCCTTCCTACCAATTTATAAAATTATTCTTTAATTTGATGACATTGTGGAGGCCAAGTTCTTATTTGAAGCTGCGCTTGCAGAACCACATTCTCCAGCTAAATTGAGCCTTGCCGAATTGTAGCTGCCTGAAGAAAAAAAATCAAATGGAGAAACATGCATATTTCTTTGTATTCATTTCCATGTTGACAGAGCACTGAATTTAGAGTCACTCTTGTTTTATTTTATTTTTTATTGTATAAAACAAGAATATTATAATAAAGTTTTAGTTTAAATGGAATAAAAGATACTATTTGTTCATGAATTATCTCGTGTGTGTGTGTGTGTGTGTGTGTGTGTGTGTGTGGATTCCCAAGCTAACCAGAAGGCCATCAAGAAACTATCCTGCTGTAAAAATTCTGACTGTATAAATACGTTGTGTTACTTGAATACTTTTGTTTCCACAGGTGCTTAAATTCTTGGAAAAGCAAAGGAAAAGGAAAGCTTATTCTCTCTTGAAACAGTCCAAGCACCTCTCTGATGAACAGAGGCTATCATTGCAACAAAAAGTGAATGACTACATCAAACTGCACCCGGTACATCATCATTCCTCCTTTGGCTAGGGCACCTTTTCACATTCATTTGTTGGCCAAGGAATGCTTAAAGACATGCTGGGAAACCCTGCATGTTGCCGGGGAGTCTAGGCACACTTTCAGTTTACACATGGCATGGTCACACATGACATTATTTTAGCCTTGACAATGCGCAAAGATCTCATTGGAGCTGTGCATGACAGAAGAAGACAGATGATGGTGAAGACAGGTAAAAGCTGGTTTTTAGGGAAGCATCAGTGCTACATCTTTGTCTCCTCACTGAAGGACCCTGTAACTTCCAAGGAACCTGGGTAACCTAGGATCACAGTTTGAAAACCACATCCATAGAACAACAGGAATGTTTTGCCCCTAATCACTACTTTGACAGGAGCCACAATACAGCATTGGCAGTTAGATAACTGCAATAACTCAGTGGGGAGGGGGAAATCTGTTGCCTCCTATCCTAACTGCAACTGCTTTTTTGATTCCACACAAACTCATGAACTAGTGAGTCTGTTTCATTTCCATAAATGACAGAACATTTTTCACTTATCAAATGGTTGCATGGGTGCTCATACATATATGCACACATCCTTTATGGTACTAATATTAAAGTGTTTAAGGAAAGCTTTAAAAAGTAGGTGTTCCTGATCAGAGAAATATTACCTTCATAGGAGAACCTTAATTGGGGGGCCCTGAGTAAGATAGTTGTCAACAGGAATGCAGCTGGGCTTTTTATTGTTTCACAAGGACTGCCAGTATGTTTACAGATTTATTTTTTTTAGTATTCTGCTTCTATTGCTTTCATATGTTGCTGGTCAATGGTGCTGCTGCTGCTGCAAGCAACTGCAGCCAGGAGGTGCATATGAGACCTGTGTGCATACCTGTTGCAGCAGTACCAGTTTTGCTGTTAGCTTTCCCCCACAAACCATTTTTTTAAGTCTAAGAAACTACTTTGACAAGAGACCCTGACTGTAGAGAGAGAAATTGATGGGTAGTAGAGGTAATGATGGCTCTACAATATCACTTGCCAAATCTTGAAAAGTTAATATCAGTACACAGCCTTTACCTAGAGTTCCATGCTGTTTACCTGACGTAAACTCTGAATATATCAGCAATATACTGGTCCCTCTTTATTTGGTCTGTGAAACAAGGTATTGGGTGTTGCTTGGTGCTTTCCCCCCCTCCCTTTCCCCCATTAATATAATAATAGGAATTTGCTTCTTCCTGAATCCTAATTAGGAAACTAAATTTATTCAGTGATAGATCGATGGCTTCAGGGAGGAAACACAGGAAGAAGCACAGTTATTAGATTTACAAGTACCCAAGAAATGCAAATATTGTGCTGTAGACATCCACAAAGGTTTGAAGCTGATAACCGCTAACAGTGACAGGCACTATAATTTTTCTCCAGGCTTCTGAAATGTCACAAGAAATGAGCAGGGAACTTCATCATCAAGCTCAGGAAAAGCTGGCCCAGTATTTGTTGAAAAGAAGCCAGGATCGCAAAGCAGAGCAACATAGGGAGGCATTGCTAGCCCAAGTCCACACGGATGTGGACCAGCTAATGAGTATGTGTCTACCTCATCATCACCATTATTTTAGCCTGGCTCTGATTTTCTTCCCATATTGTGGTAAATGTTGATGAAAGTGAGTGTCGGGACTGATTCATGCAAATAGTAGACACCACAGCACTCATCCAGAGATAATCTTTGGTTGTATGACTCATGAGCCATGTAGCCTGTTGATTCCATGGCAATTTTGGTCTTGTTCCCCATTAAGATGTTAATGCTGAGAGTATTTGTGTAAAGGTGTTTTGGGAAACTTCACATAAATCTTCTGCTTGCTGTGTGGGCAGTAACCCTCTTACTGTATCAAAAAACAAAACAAAATGAAGTTCAGTATGCCGGGGTTCTTCTTTTATTTCCCTTTGCCATTGTGAGCTATATGTGGCATGTACTTTCCCAGCATGTTTGAGATTTGGTTTTTAATTGTAGTGCCCAGAAGATGGGTTCACTGAATTATAAATAGAAGAATTAGGTTACAAAAATGAAAGGGATAAACCTACTGGCACTGGCCCATGAAGACTCAAAATAATGGAAAATGGAAGAAATATGGCCCCAAGATGATCAACCTTGTATTTTAAGAAAAAAAAGTAATTGTGATTCTTTTGCTCCTTTTGTCACAGGTGCTCCAAGTCTAACCGAATCCACTATGAAAGATCTGAATATCTTTATGAGTAGATCAGTTCCTGTGGTAGCCAAAGCCAAACAATCCCACAGCACCATGTTGAAATATACACGGTGGCCATGGTGGAAGAAGCTGGAAGAAGACTTCTTAGAGGAAGAAGCTATCTCAGAAGATCTGAGTGCTGAAGTGGGAACTTTGTTCATTGGTGGCAGCAAAACATAATCTGGAATGAACAAGGTTATAGTCTGGACTATGTCTTCTGTGTAAAAAGAAAGTATTCCAAGATGGTCTGGCAAGCAGTCCATCCCATCAAATGTTGTCCAAATGATTTGATTTTTTCAAAAAATTTAGTTAATAAAATGAGTTTGTACTTATGCAATATATATATATAGCTGTTATCAAATTCCTGTTTTACAGATTTTGACCTCTAACCAGAATATCTAAATTGTACCATTCAGATGACTTGGAAATCATTACAATTCACATTTTAAATATTTGTGAAATTCAGTTGGATTGTTAAAAAAAAGTGGGATTTTGAATTTAATTTCATGGGGAGTTAGCTGTGTGTATGTATAGGCTAGGAAATAGAACCTCGGAGCTCTGGGAGGAAGCAAGGGTCTACAGAGAGAAGCTTCAGTCCCCTTATGACTTAGAGCATTTTTTTCAGCTTGAGGTCCATATTCCTTTTCTAGGTAGCCTTCCAAGGGTCAGATGCCACTGGTGTGTGGAGCCAGATGCAAAAGTGTGTGAGGCAACCAATGCCAGCTTTAGCACTGCACAGTAAGCTAAAGCACCCATCTCTATCTTGCATCTAGACAAGCAAGAGCAATCATCAGAGTTCAAGAGGTCATTCCAGCCAGGCAAAAGCATTCAGATGCAAAGCAGAGCCAGTGGAGGGGGTGTGGCCTGCAGAGAAGGGGTGTAGCCTAGGGAAAGTGCAAAGAGCCCAATAGAGAGCTGCATTTGGCTTGCCCCCTGACTGAGGTTCCCCACGCTTGACTTACAATATCATCCCAAACCCATTCTGCTTTGAGTCTTCTGATTAACCAATTTGTACATGTTTTATCTTCTTTAGATGTGCTATGAAATTTACTTTTCTGTTTTAATGAATTAGCATTATTATTAGGTTAGTTTGTCTGAGAGAAGCGGTATTAAATAGTTTGAGAAACTAATGGAGGAATCCTTATGAGATCCTGCCTCTGATTGCATTTTAAATTATAGGCCTAGACTCTCATGACCAGAAGCATTTCTCAAGCATTACAAAGACAGCCAGGATTTCAGGTACCAGGCATTTTGCATGGCATAAGCTATAGTCTCTTCCCTCATTTAGAACTTTTCTAGGGCTAGCTGATCTACTGAATCTTATTGATAGGTTCCATGTGCTGTTGCTTTATGCAGTGCTCAACATGCTCAGAGTAGACCCACTACTTACTTGAGTTATTGTAGTCTATTGATTTTACAATACAATCTATTGTAGTCTATTGATTTTAGGAGGGACGCAGGTGGCGCTGTGGGTTAAAGCCTCAGCGCCTAGGACTTGCCGATCGAAAGGTCGGCGGTTCGAATCCCTGCGGCGGGGTGCGCTCCTGCTGCTCGGTCCCAGCGCCTGCCAACCTAGCAGTTCGAAAGCACCTCCGGGTGCAAGTAGATAAATAGGGACCGCTTACCAGCGGGAAGGTAAACGGCGTTTCCGTGTGCGGCTCTGGCTCGCCAGAGCAGCGATGTCACGCTGGCCACGTGACCCGGAAGTGTCTCCGGACAGCGCTGGCCCCTGGCCTCTTGAGTGAGATGGGCGCACAACCCCAGAGTCTGGCAAGACTGGCCCGTACGGGCAGGGGTACCTTTACCTTTACCTTTACCTATTGATTTTAGGAGGTTTGTTCTCTGTATTGTATAGTTGGGTAGCTACCCCTGCTAACCTACAGTCTCTCTGGTGCCACTGTAGAATCTTTAAGGAATTTACAGAATAAGCTCATGGAGACAAATTGGATTCTAAACATGATTTCTCGCCTCTAACAGAGTGGCTGGGTAATACACCTCTCTACCATCAATGTTCTTTTCTTTGTATTATTAAAGGATAGTAAATTGTTACAAATAAGTCCCTTTTTAACAGACCAAGACAAGACCAAGGACTCAGCTATACAGCCGCAATTAAAAGGTTTTAAGTGTGTTTTAAGTGCAATACAGTGGTACCTCTGGATACAAACAGGATCCGTTCCAGAGCCCTGTTCGCATCCTGAAGTAAACGTAAGACGCGACTGCATGTGTGCGCAGGTTGTGTTTCGCTGCTTCCGCGCATGCACATTACCTCATTTTCAGCGTCTGCACATGCGCGAGCAGCGAAACCCAGAAGTAATGCATTCCATTACTTCTGGGTTGCCGTGGAGCACAACCCGAAAATATTCATTAAAAAGCTACTTCAACCCGAGGTATGACTGTATACAGTGTGACAATAGATGGTGAGCCTTATGGAAAATTCAATGTATTTTTAAAATGCTTTTTAAAAAAGCATTTTCAGAACATTTTTTATATGTGTGTAGATTCCACCCAAGTTTAAGATTTGATGCATAACGTTTGTTGCTACATTGGGACATCACCGCAGCTAATGTCATGAAACAGAGGTGTGGCAGTGATATGATGACACTGGCAGTACAGGGCTAATGCATCAGAACAATGAAATATTTCCTTCTAAATTGTATACCTATTGAGAGAGGGTAGCTTTTTATCTCCAGCAAATCCGTAGCTTAGTTACCACCTTAAAGTGGAACTGTGTCAAACTTCGGGCTATCTCCTATATAATGGACTTATTCCCCCACCACTTCATATTCTAGGCACAGAGTGAATCAGCAATGCTCATTAAAAACAGTGCAGCAATGTGTTCCAAGAGCAGCTTGGAAACAGCTTTGAAGAGGCTAGAGTTTTCCTGCTTCTAGGACATGTGAAAACATTTCAGGAGCTGCTCCTGACTTTGCCCTCAAGGCTCTCTCTGTCTCCATACTGTGTGCCATACCTTTTGCACTGGACTTCCTTGCTTTATGAATTTTTACTGCAGTGCAGTGCTCTATACCCAACTCTTCATAATTATCCTCATTATAGCATCTTTTTATCACAGGGAGATGTTCACAAAGGTGTCCTGCATAATGCATTTCCTCTAAAGAAATGAACCCCCTGGCCTGTGTTAAATGGCTGGTGAATTATAGAGCTGTCTCACCAAAAGTCCATTCATTGTCATGCTAATGGCCTTTGCCACTTACCACCATTGAACTAGATTATGAACTCCCCCTTTGTAATATGCAGTTTCCTAGATAATAGGATTTCCATTTTTAACCCCCATTTTCAATGGCTGATTAAAAGTATCTAAGTGTCAGTGGAGTTCGCCATACAAGACTATTTATCATCAGCATAAACATGGTTCTACTTCTCTCCAGGGCTGTGTGGTCTCTACTACCATTTTATCTTGGGATTCTGCTCCTGTAAGATACCTCTTTAAATGGCTGAAAACAGCTTTCTGCTACCAGCCAGAGGGCTGGGTCAGGGTTGGTTTACTTACGTTTAAGTACAAACACATTGGCTTTTGAGCTCTACAAACCTCCCAGTACAGAATTCCAACCATATTTCCATCGTTCAATGTATGTATTTTGGGGCTCTATTCATGCACACCATTTAAATATTGAAAATTTTAATTGATTTGAGTGGGATTCTAAATTTAATCTTAATGAGTGGGTCCCCTGTGAGAGAATAGATATCATTGTAAACAATCTATATACAGATCTCTGTCCAAGCAATCAATGTTTTATCTGTTATTTGTTTGCAAGAAAACCACTGTTGAGGTTCCATCATATCACAAAACAATTTTGAAGTCACCTCATTTTTCCATTAAATGCTGTTTGCTGCTTCAGAAAGACTATCTTTTGAGAAAGCTGTATTTAGGCCAGAGACCTATTATTAACATGCAGTTTGTAATACGCAGTTTTTACTATAATGTCAAAGTTACTTTCTTGGTCCTTGTCTTAAAGAAGCAGTGAGGAACCTATGACCATATTTGGTCTGTAACTTATTTCATCGGATCTGCAGCAATATGCATTTTTTTGGCTCCTTAGTCACCCAGTTTTTGGTTGTCTGCTACAGTTGCCTAGCCTTATATGATAGGATGCATTGATGCCATTGTTATTTTAGTGACACTTTTAGAAGTCACATTATAATACGCCTTTTTCTAGCAGGAACTGTGAGAAAGCCACCCAAGTCCAGAAAGAGTGAGGCTAACCAAAGAGGAGTGGGATATGGATAAAAAGATAAATGAGATCGTGCCCCTTTCTCACTCTGCATTAACTCGAAGTAATAATTTATCACTTTCCCAGTTCTGAAGTCACAAATCATCAATGTGAATTAAGAATCGTAGATTTGCCTGTAACCTAGTATGAATCAGGGAGGGCAGATTTCCTGTTTGGGTTTGGAGTAAAAATAATGCAAGAACGAATAATTGGCAAATATTACATGATCTGGAGAAGGCCCTGGACCAGTGTATGGGTGTAGCGGTTGGCTAGATGAGCTGTAATATACCATGTCTGAATCCTGGCAAGATGGAGGCTCTGTGAGTGAGAGGTTCCCAGGTCCAATAAATCAGTAACTTGTCTGTCCTTTATGGGGTTCCACTCCCTGAAAGATCAGGTACATTGTTTGGAGTTGGTCCTACATCCAGCTTTGCCGCTGAACGTACAGATGTCCTTAGTGGCTAGGAGTGCCTTTTATGGTTGCTTCTGGACTGGGATAGCTTCACTACAGCTGCCCATGCAACTGTTGAATTACTGCAATGTGCTTTATGTGGGGCTACCTTTGAGGTTGGTTCAGAGGCTGCAGCTAATGCAGAAGGTGGTGGCTACACTGCCTGTGGGGGCAAACTACCACCAGCATATAACACCTTGTTTGCAGAATTTGCATGGGCTGTCAATCACCTACCAGGCCGAGTTTAGGGTTCTGGTACTGACATCTAAGCCCTTATACAGCTCAGGCCCAGACTGCTTGAGAGACCACCTTATCCTTTAAACACCCAGTCTTTGGGAGAGCTGGTCCTGCAAGTTCCAAAAATATGAGAAACACATCCCACATTAACTCAGAGCAGGGCTTTCAACGTGGCTGCCCCTGTGGTGTGAAATAGCATTACACAAGTGCCACTGTCTGTACTTTCCAGAAAGGAATGAAGACATTTTTGTTCCAACGGGTTTTCCAGCTGGGTGAAAAGACCTCTCTGCCATCCATGTTGACTTTGTATTTCGTGTTCAATTATTTTTTTTCTATTTTCAAAAACCATTTTTAGCTTCTTTTTGTGATGTTCATAAATAATCTTGGTGCACACGTTAAAAGTTATTCATAAATTATCAACAATAACAGCACCAATAATAAGGATTTATTTGAGGGTTCTCGTGCAGAGGTCACCCATCAGAGGCCAAGAAAGTTCAGAGCAGAGGCTCTGTCATCTCCAATGCATTCACCTCGGACTAGCACACATTCTGTGAGGGAAGGGAATAGGCCTGCTGTCCAAACTGGCCCATGAGGCCATTTTAGATTTATTGTACAATTCTGGAGTTTTGATGAATTGAAACAATTTGTTGAATCACATCCCATCCTACCTCCCACCTTAAGATAATACTGCTTGGCTGGGGCAATGTTGTTACAGTTGAAGGAGTGAACCTCTGAAGGATACAAATTAGAGAAATAACAAATAACAGCCATTCATCTGCACACAGTGCCTCAAGCGACAAAACGGCCACAGAACACATTTGGAAAATTCATCTTGATAAGTGTGGGAAGCAAAAGAGTCCTATACGGCACAGGTTCCTACAATGGAGAACCATCACTTTAAACAAACAGGTAGATTATTGTCCCTGAATAAGCAGAATCCTGACATCATCTAGTCATTTGCTCCTGGTAAAGGTAAAGGTAAAGGTAAAGGTAAAGGTACCCCTGCCCGTACGGGCCAGTCTTGCCAGACTCTGGGGTTGTGCGCCCATCTCACTCAAGAGGCCAGGGGCCAGCGCTGTCCGAAGACACTTCCGGGTCACGTGGCCAGTGTGACATCGCTGCTCTGGCGAGCCAGAGCTGCACACGGAAACGCCGTTTACCTTCCCGCTAGAAAGCGGTCCCTATTTATCTACTTGCACCCGAGGGTGCTTTCGAACTGCTAGGTTGGCAGGCGCTGGGACCGAGCAACGGGAGCGCACCCCGCTGCGGGGATTCGAACCGCCGACCTTTCGATCGGCAAGCCCTAGGCGCTGAGGCTTTTACCCACAGCGCCACCCGCGTCCCTATTGCTCCTGGTACTTCCTTCCAAATAAACCCTGTTTCCCACCTTAATTCAGACCTCCAGTAACTAGAGATCTGTGGTGACAAAGGGCTCCCTGAAAAGCAAAGTTAGCACAGGCAGCAGCTTATTTTAACATATCTCATTGGACTGTCAAAACTGATGTCAGTAGGTTCCAAGCCCAAAAGATCCTTTCTCAGCTATTGTGTGAATAAATGCACAAAGCTTACTGAGAAACTGCTGGTGTTTTTCTTCTTCCAGGAAACAGAATTAGGTGTATTTATATATATTCAAAGAAATGAAGGATAGGTTAGATGTTGTGATAACTGCCTTTGCACTGACAGCAAACTGGACAAGTCACATTGCTCCATTAAAAAAACACATATATTCTGTTTTCAACAGGTGTTTAACACATGCTGTTCTAACACTAATCCATCTCGAGTCTTGTAAATGGTGTAGAATGGATGCATAAATAAAATATTCCTCTTACTGGGCAACAGTGCCTTGTTTTTGATCAGCCCCGTAGTAAAGCAGGCATTATAAAATCCAATGTTTTAAAAACACAGTATCATTTTACTCCCGGGGTCAAAGAAAGTATAGTGTTATCAATTGAGAAACAACACTTGGGTCAGGATCGGTCAAAAGACTATGCAACAAGGTGCATGTGCAGATTTTTTGTGGCGATAACGACACTAAGAATCAGAATTGTAGAGTTGGAAGGAACCCCAATGGTCATCTAGTTCAACCCCCTGCAGAAATGACAGCTAAAGAATCTCTGACAGATGGCCATTCAACCACTATTTAAAAAGCTCCAATGAAGAAGAGGCTACTTCCTTCCAAGGTAGCCCAGGCCACTGTCAAACAGCTTTGTCAGGATCTTCTTTTGTTTAGTCAGAATTTGTACCCTATTTGGGGATTACATTGCTCCCCATGGCCTATTATGAACCTATTGTGAACCGCCCTGTGATTTTTGGATGAACAGCAGTACACAAACTTAATATAGTAATAATAATTACGCTATATTCAGGTATATTGGTTTTGTTTTTTTTTGCAGAACTGGAAGCTCAGCTGATATGGAAAATCGGACTAAACCCTGACCTAACTCTAACCTGTTGGCAATTCTCTTCACTGAATGTCAGCTCATTCGGTCCCTCATGAAAATCCCATGTGACCTTGGCCCTTTGGGACTCCCAAGTCCCAAAAGCATTCATAAACAGCAGTGGTAGCACCTTCAACTTTGAAAATCATAACAGAGAGTCTTGTGGCACCTTAAAAGACTCACAAATTTATTCTGGCGTTGGCACAAGCTTTTTGTGGACCATTTTCTGTAACCCATGAATACTTATCCTCTTGCCACCGTCAATTTGTTGAAGTCTCTGAGGTGCCACGAGACTTGTTCCTCGCTCCCCGCTGCAGCAGACCAACATAGCCCCTCCTCTGGAAATATTCAAGAATGGCATTCTCTGCGCGAGATAAGATGTCCCTAAATCTTTTGTTTGGCGTTATCTCCTTAGACATAAACCTGCTTCCGGGGGGGGGGTGCGTTGGGAGTGAAACGAGCATTTTGCGCAGAGAAGCCCCTTTCGGGCAACCTTGCCCTCCCCTTGCCTTGGAAGCACCCGCTTCGCCCTCTGGAACAGCAGCTCCGTGGGATCCCAGCAGGTGCATCCCTCACGCTCGCCTACGACACGCCCCGGCGAAGGAGCTCCTTCCCAGGCCCGGCCCCTTTCGTCTCTTTTGCATATATGCCGCAGCTACCCAATCAGCGCGGGCGCTGCTCCTCTCGCGCGCGCCTCTCGCCGGGGGTTGCTGTGGCGACGGACTAAACCAGAGGCTGCCCGCCAGCCTGCAACAAGCTCGGCTGGGGAGGAGGAGGAGGAGAAGGGGGAAGAGGAGGGCTCGCTTATCAGCCGCGCAAGGTGCTGCAGCGGCTGGAGCCGAAGACGGAGAGCGGGCGCAAGAAAAGCGGCGAGGCGAAACATCCTAGTCGAAGCGCTCCAGGTAAAGGAACCGTGAGGCTCAGCAGGAGACGGCAGGGGAACAAAAGCCGCGTGTGTAGAGCTGGGGTGGGGGTGGTGGGGGTGCAAGGCGAGAAAGGGGTGAGGGGAACTTGGCAAAATGGAAGCGGGGTAGATTGTGGCGTGGATGGGCGCTCCTTCCCCGTTTGGGGTTGTGGTCGTTGTCTTTATTTTGTGTGTGTGTGTGTGTGTGCGCGCAGCTTCCTTCCTTGCCTCTATTGTGCGCGCACTGCACACAATCAATAAGGCGCATCCCGGCTCTTGCGGATTCCCCCCCACTCCCCACCTCGCAAAGCGACGGCTGTTTGGTGCGTGAAGGTTTGCAGATCAAAAAAAGGCATTAAAGTTGGGGACGGAGTTTCTTGCGAAGTGGGGGCGAGGAAGCTGAAGTGGCAGAGGGGTTGGTGCGGCTGGGTTGTGGAGGAAGGCGTGAAGACGAAGAAACTTCCCATTTGGGCTTGAAGGCTGTTGGTCGAGTGCTTTTGCAGGGTTAAGTTCTGTATGCAGATATTCACGGTTTTGTGCCCGTTGTGTGAAGGTGCCTGGTTTATTTTAATTTGTAATAATAATAATAGGCTACAGCAGAGAACTGTGCATGGGGCTCTTTGGAGTTCCGGCTATCCATGGTGGTTTATGGGACTGCGGTGTTCTGGAAAAAAGAACACAACCATTTAAAATAAGGGCCACCGTGTGTAAAAGGAAGGGGTGCCTCAGAACCAAAGCTGCAGCAACCACTTGTCAGTTGGGGATTCCACAATCATGCACCGGTTGTTTCTGCTTGACTCTGCCATGGTTTTAAGAATGATTTCTGGGAAAGAAAAAGCTGCCACCTTGCATAAACCACACATTTAGTATTCAATTTAAGAGTCTCCTTGAGTTACTTCTCAGAACGTTTTTCTTTCTCCTTACAAATTAGCATCCATTTCTCCTTTCCATGTGATTGTATCTCCACATTTTATGTACTTATAGCTTAATTTATTATTATTATTATTTAGAAATCCTCATTCTGCCATACCTTGTCTGGTAGGGATTTCATTAGTGGAGCTAGTTGTCATAAGAAGACAGATTTGTGGAAGTTTGGGGGTGATTAAAGGAATAGCTTTGTTCAGAAAGACTGCGTGGAAGGAATTGGTTTCCAAAGCAAACCTGGCTATACTGACCCAAGCTTGCAGGGCTGTAGTATAGGCTTTGCTACAAAGGCAAATGGCTGCGTAGAGTGAAAGGGAGAGCTACAAGAGGTTAGTGAGCAGGCAGTGCCTTCTCTTATTTGCCTGTGTTCTGGTCATCCCTCACCCCCTTGAAATAGCATGTCAAGAACATCATTAAATAAATAGAAACCACATCTTACATTATCAGAGGATCTGCTCTGGTACACATACCCAATCCTTTTGCTACTAGGTCTGTTACCTGCCAAACAGCCAGCCAGAGCTGCATCCATATCGGAATTGTCACATTGCAGAGGCAAGGCATTGCTTCCAAAATGCATTAACTCCTTTCCTGGCTGTGTATGATCCTCAACAGACTGTTCCTACAATCTGGGGACGACTCACCATGCCTTTTTGTTGTACCTATTGTCCTCTTATTAATAATGATTTCTAACATTAATGATAGGTTGAATGAAAGTATGAATTTTTAAAAAACACCCTAGAGGTGAAACGAAGATACTATACAAAGGATGAATTTTCACCTCCCTGTGGAAATTTGCATGCAAGGGTTGTTTAAGTACATGATCATCCATACTGCACTCACCAATGCAAAAAGCACTGTTTCTGTTGGATATATTGAAAAATAGGATTTCCCTGCTTTTATAAAGATTTGAGGGAAATCCAAACACTTTCCAGTCTATTATTGAGATAGCTCAGCATCTGTAGTAGGCAAAAATGCTAAGCGTTCTCAGAGCAGTGGGGCAGAAAATGCGTACATTTCTGGATGATTGTTTCCCCATCTGGGATAGCTGATTTCATACTTCTTGTAACGGGAGTTTAAGTGTTTTTTTTAAAAAAAGAAAGAAAAGAGAGCTGCTTAGCATCTCACCCTTTGAATCAGGAGGATGTGACTCATTTTTCCTTTCACCACTCTGATTCATAATATATTCCCCTCTTTCTTTTATACATATGGATTTGAAGCCCCAGAAGGCATTGGCAAGGTCATCTGTTTGAATGCTTGTGGGGAGTTATTTCATTGGATTATTGGAAAATGTCAAGTATAAATAGAATTCCAACGTGAATCTATAAATAACCAGCCAAAGCCAAAGCTACACCTCTTCAATTATAATTACACAGCAGAAATTTAATTCACAATTGTTCCTTCAGGCTTGGGTGTTCTTTGCATTTATTTGCTGTGGCACTCATAGAAGAGGGGAACAAAAAGTCGAGGAGAGCATGTCAAAAATGGACTTGCGGGGGTGATTTGGAGGCAAGTCCTAGATTCTCACCTTCACTGCATCATTTGTTGCATAGGAATCACTCAGCCTTGCCTACCTCATGGGGTTGTGGTGAGCCCTGTGAAAGACATGGCATGGTAAAATGCCCTATAAGCAGCGTTAGTAACTACTTCAATAACAATCATGCTTTGTACCAGTTGTATCTTTGCTGATACTGCTTTTAGATATAACACAATGCATGGCACAGGATAGCGAGAGGTTGTTCTCTGGAATGGGCATTGCACTTGCATAGAGCTCAGCTGTTGTTCCCAATGCTCAGTACCATAGCTCAGTGAGAGCACATGCTTGGCATGCAGAAGGTCCCAAGTTAAATCCTTGGCATCTCCAATGGGAAGAATTTGGTAGCAGATGATGTGAAAGACCTTTTCACTTGTGTCAGATGATAGCAATGAGGTCATCCTTGGTAGCTGTGCCCCCCCTTTTTTGTACCAAGAATGAGCACCTTGTAAAGTTAAACTTTACATGCCCCTCAAATAATTACTACAATGTCCTATGTGTGTTCTAAAGAATGGGGATGCAGCCTTGCAGGTGTTGAGGCTGCAAATCCAAGGCCGACAGGTGTTGTGGTATATCTGCATTAGCCTGTGTTATTGCCATTTCCACTGCTTCTAAACTGCGGGTGTAGGGAATGTGCACATGAAAATGGCATGGGCAAGCTCACATCATGTCATCCTTCTGAAAGAATTGTATGTCTCTTATTTCTGGGTCTGACCTGGGTCTCTGTTTACGTGGCATTCCATATTCTGCACTCTTTGAGAACATGGAAGCTGAAGCTGTTATTTTTTAGCACAGGCCAGCACAAATACAAGTTTGCATGCCAATTATAAAATGTGAACACAATTTTCTAATAATACAGTGGTACCCTGGCTTACAAACATCTCGGGTTACAAACACTTTGTGTTGCAGACTCCGCTAACCCAGAAGTAGTACCTCGGGTTAATAACTTTGCCCCAGTATGAGAACAGAAATTGTGCAGCGGTGGCAGCGGGAGGCCCCATTAGCTAAAGTGGTACCTCAGGTTAAGAACTGTTTCAGGTTAAGAACGGACCTCCGGAACGAATTAAGTTCGTAACCAGAGGTACCACTGTACTTGGTCTGCTGTGGAGCTTTTAGGACCATTGGTTTTAATGTGGCTTGCTGACAGGGGCATCTCACATACAGATGGAAGTGGGAAGTGCAATATGCGTGCTGGAGGAAGCATATGCTGATGTAGGAAAAACATACTAAGATCTTTTCCCCGAAGCAAAGTGATGGGAAACTCAGAAATCAACATATTTACTCAAAGGTGGGAAATGTTAATGTGAATGAGATGCACAGAATGTTTGAAAGAAGAGTGATTCAGAGCAAGCCAAGCTAAAGAGTTTGCCACCTTATAAAGCATAGCTAACTGGATGACTGATTTATGCAGATAAGGACAGGTGGGTTACCAATTATTGGGGCCATAGACTAAACATTATTCTGTACCCCTCAACTTTTATGCCCAGTTAGTTGCAAACCCTGGTTTGCCACCAAGCATATAACCAAAGCCATCAGTGGATACAATGATACTGAGGACATTTTGCAGGTTTTCATCATTCTTAAAGCTGTACTTTAGAAAAGCGAAAACAAACCCCCAGAAGTATGATCAGCATGGCTACAGCAGATGCATATATTTTGGTCTGAGAGTATTTATTGGAGAGAGACCTTCACTGTGTCCCACTCCTGAAGAATATCTATCTGATTATGTGTTCATCTACTCTTCTAAAAATGTGCAGGGGGGGGGGAATTGTAGCTTTATTTGGTTGTGTGTGTGAAATTGCCTAGACTATTAATTGCTTGTAATCTGGTTTGAATTTCCTATTGCCTTTTAATTATGCAGCCCAAGAGGAAATGGCTGTAATTAGGAAAACACCGAACAGGCTTCTTACACCCTTCAATGAGGCTTTTGCCTTCCTACTTGTGTTGGTAAAGTTATCAAGCTACTGATGCTAGATCAACTCTTCATACTATCAAGAATTGCAGTAATGGGGCAATAGGTTTTATTATGCAGCAGAGATGATCGTTGATACACAGTCTCAATGGAAATCTTTTGATCGCTAAGGTCTAACTACCATATATGGAGTCAGAATGAAATCTTTCTCCAGATCTGTTTCTTTGGAAAACTTGTAATTTTCCTTAATTTCTTAACCTTGTAACACCTGTATTAGTTTTTAATTCTTACCTAAATAAAAGCTTCTTTCCCAGGACTAATATTAGCTTTGGGGATAGGGACAGTTTCTGCAGACTGTGGCACACAGGGAAAAGGGTTTGTTTTATTATTATTATTATTAAGGAAAAAACCCTACTCATGCACGGTGGTATTGATTCTTTCCCCAACCTAATTTTCAAAGTCTTTAATATTTGCATGCTAAATCTTATATGCATTTAACGTCATATATATTTTGGCCTTGGGATCAGGTTGCTCTGCAGGCAGTTTTCTGCAGTAACACACTGTAGTGTGCATTGTAGAGGTTGACTTTTGAGGAACAAGAACTTTCATGGGCCCTTCTTTGGGGGAAACAAATGAATAGCTGACCTCTGTTACATTGTGCAAGCCTATGGTTTTCTATTAATCCTTTTTTTAAAAAATAAATCTCATTGATTCCAAAGATCAGGTGACCATTGTTTTAAATATATATGAAATCACTAATGACAACAGAACAGCACAAATAGGGGGAAACAAGAAAAAAAGGTACAGAAATATGTGAAACAAGTTTTGTCAGTTCTGTTTTGTGTTCAAGCCTGTGAAAGGTGATTTAAAAACAAAGGGGAGGACCTGCTTAATCATATAGTTGCACATTTTAAAGCAGTAAATCAAATTATCAAATTTATAATCAATACATTATATATATGTATAATGTAATAGAAATTGCATGCACAGGAACAATAAAATATATTGGCAACCTTTTCTAGTGCTCAGATTTGTAAACCTTTCCTAGTGTGAATTTCACTAGGTCTTGCCTTCACAATGATCTGGTTCAGATGTAATGTTAGACTTGGCTTAGCATTACATCAGAGAGCCTTGGGCTTGTGTGCCCCCCTTCCCCTGCCTCTTCTCTGATGCAGCCACTTGTAAAACATGAAACCACAGTTTAGATTACGTCTGAAAGAGGCCAGCATGTTCTATCAGAATAAATCACCTATGTCCTCATTGAATTTTTTCTGGAGGCAAAGGCACTACCTGATGGTACTTTTTGCCACTCAGGTAGTTTAAAGACTATGGTTTAATATGGAGCTAGCAACATATTTGCCTGCAGAATCACCTGTGGGTAGCAAAGTCAATGTTAAGTGCAAAGTGATGCATGTTGGGGCAAAAATCCCTAACTTCCCATATATGCTCATGAGAACTGACCTGGCTTTGACTGACCAGGAAAGAGATCTTGGGGTTGTGGTGGATGGCACAATGAAAATGTTGACCCAGTGTGTTGTAGCTGTGGAGAAGGCAAGTTTCACATTAGGGATAATTAGAAAACGGATTGCAAAACTGCCATTATCATATCTATGGTGCAGCTGTGCTTGGTGTACTGTGCTCTGTTCTGTTGGCCACGCCTGAAAAAGGACATCGTAGAGCTGGGAAAAGGTGCAGAAAAAGGCAACCAAAATGATCAAGTCGCTAGAGCAGGCATAGGCAAACTCCGGCCCTCCAAATGTTTGGGACTACAATTCCCATCATCCTTAGCCAACAGGACCATTGGTCAGGGATGATGGGAATTGTAGTCCCAAACATCTGGAGGGCTGGAGTTTGCCTATGCCTGAGCTAGAGCAACTACTCTGCGAGGGAATATTATGGTGTTTGGGGCTTTTCAGTTTGGATAAAATGGTGTGTTGCTGGCGAGGGCATAATACAGGTGTATAAAGTTCTGAATAGTGTTGAAAAAGTGGATAGAAGCCAGTTTCTCCCCTCTTTCTTGAGATCACCCATTGAAGCTAACTGTTAGGAGATGCAGAACTGACAGAAGGAAGTGTTTAAACTCTGGAATCCAGTGCTGCAAGATGTAGAGATGGCTATAAAAGTAGATTAGACATGGGAGGATAAGGATATGAATGGCTACTAGTCAAGATGCCTGTGTACTGCCTCCAGCCTCAGAGTATGCCTCTGAGTACCAGTCGCTGGGGCCACATGTGGGAGAATGCTACTGCACTCAGGTCCTGCTGGTGGGCTTCCCATGAGCATCGGATTGGCTGCTTTGAGAACAGGATTCTGGGCTGGATGAGCCTTTCACTTATCCAGCAGAGGCACTTATGTTCTTATGAACTCATCGTTCTGTAAGCAGTAAACTGCATAATAACATTTAAAAAAGACAGAAATGATCTTCACATCAGGAGCAGGGATTGGAACTGACAAACAAAGTCCAAAAGCCACTTGAGCTCCCCACCCTCAATAAAAGTATTGGCAATCACTTGCGTATGTTAGTTAAGGTCACAGTTTTGCAGGCCAGGTTGTTGTTTCATTTAGGGCTGAGTGGTTTTCTGGAAAAGGATACTGCTTGGGGGCCTTCATCAGGGTGCTGCAGTTGCAGCTTCCTGTCACATCTGATTAATTCTGTGCCCTGTTATCACTCACTTAGCCTGTGATGCTAATGCAACATGATGGACTCATATTATTGACTGGATTATTTTATTTACAGTCCCATAATTTAGTTAATTGAAATGGAGCGTCTGATTATGAAACCATGGAATATTTTCTTTCCTCCTCCTCCTCTTCCTAAAGCATTTATGCCCTCTGTCCTTGCAAAGCCCAGAAGACTTTACAATGATGGGTTGTGGCAACTGAGGCTACAGTCTTGTACCAACTTAACCTGGAAGCAAGCCCTGCTGAATGCAATGGGACATACTTCAGAGCTGACGTACATAGGATTGCACTGTGAGTGAATTTAATTAAAATATTAATGGTGCGCTCTAAAACTAGTTTATACATATGTGCCCTTTTTTCTGAGGGAGGAACTCAGCAGTAGCAGGAGCTCTTCCATGGAAAGGGGCTGGGCAGGTGAAATCTTCTGTGCAGAAGTGAAATGTTATCACATTTGTGGAAATTAGAGTCAGCCCTGCCATTAGGCAGAGTGAGGTAGCTGCCTCAGGTTACAGATAGTTTGGGGAAGCAAGGAGTGGTGGCAAATTGTGGAGGGCTGATCTGTGTGTGCAACGCAAGCTGCTCAGCACCAACTGAGCTATCCTGGATGTGGTGTAGAATGCTGTCTCAATGCCAGTGTTGACATAAGAGTCAACCTCTAATGTGTTTGGCCTCAAGTGGCAAACTATCTTGGGCAGCCCCTTAGACTAGATCTAGCTCATTTAGAATGAGTTAGTGCTACACTGGCATTTTATTTTGGTGTGGAAGTGCCCATCAGGACCAGCTCAAAACATATTGCTGCCTGAGGCAAAATACAAGAAGAAAGCTGACTGGGCTGGCAGTTACCTTTTTTTACTTCAGTACTGGCAATAGGCCAGTGTCACACACCACACCAAAGAGAAGCAGACTAGTTTAAAAGGTGTAGGATAGACTGTGTGCCATATACAACTCTGCTTTCAAACAGAGGAACTTGTGGCTGGGGGCTGCCGCTGATAAGTCCTCAAGCATCTGCTGCCTGGTGTGATCACCTCACTCTGGCTAATGGTAGGGCTGGCCCTGGTACTTTTTCCTGCTAAAAGAGGTTTCTGGTGCCCTTTCTAGCTCAGGTTTCTTACACTGTGTCTTCAGATACTCTGTACTAGGAAAACCCAATTGCTGGGTGTAGTTGTACACAGATGTTGCTAAATTTGCGTAATGCCATAAAAATCACACACATAATTTGTAAAATTTATTACAACAACCAAGCAGTCTGAATGCTATTCTGGCTACCTATAACCTGTAGCAGTACCTGCAAAGATCCCATTGGTCAGCTTGCCTGTGGCAGATGCTGCCAATGCATATTAGAAGTTTCTCTGTGCAAAAACAAAGCTATGTGTTTTCTTTGATAACAAACATATTGAAATTCTTAGGATGCCGAAATCCATGTTCCCTGCCATATTATGTCTTCCTGTAAGTCTTTGGTTGCGTAGTAAGACTTGGGTTGTGACAGTGTAATACTCCATCTAAGGGTATCATTTCATAATCACAAACTCAGCCACTGCAGAAACAGTGCACTGAAATATAAAACCTGAAGTTGAAGACAGTTTGTTAAAGGGTGTGTAAAACGATTTTATGAGGTCCAGAACTTATACAGTTTTCTCCCAGTTTGGCATTTTCCCAAATTGAGTACCTTTATTGAGTGACAGTTGACTTGTCCAACCTTTGCCTTTTGAAATCAATACAAGACATAATGACAGCCCTCCTAATGAATGCTGATGCCTATAGTACCTTACTTGACTTGTAAAGGATTTTCAGTGAGTAATTTTGGTAAAGCATCATCTTCTGAATGAGCAATTTGTTTACTTAACAGAGCACGCAGATTCTTATGTCTTAGCAATGCTTGGGGCGTATCTCACAAAGAGCTCCTACACTCCTGATTTGCTGTTTTAGTATTGATGTGGAAGTGCCAGGAGAGCAAAAATCCCCCATACACAGGACTGACACATTGTGCTGACTTTGCTCCTCTGTCTGTACAGAGCACCTGCTGTGCAAGCCCTGTGCTGACAGACAGATGCATGCATGACTGCAGTGCAGATGAGTGGAATATTGGTAAATGCTGAACACAGGCATAGCATTGGTGCTGAGGGGTTTGGGTCAATTCTGAGGAGAAACTCACAGAGAGATGCCATTAGATGTGAAATTTATTAACTACTGTATTACTTGAGAATTGTCAGTTGTGTTAATGGTATTGCGTGGAAATGATTTACACTTAGAGCAAAGCATCTGGGATCCTGCTAGGATCTCCAGATATGCTAGGATCGTGTCTCGAGGATATTGGTTATAAAAGAGAAAAGATTTCAGGAAAGGTTGTTTGTGGAACGTGATGCCATCATCACATTGGTTGCTAAGTAAGTACCTGGTGATTGGAACACACCCAGGTAGCGGAAAAGCTTCTGGTGTTGTCAAACACTGCTCAACAGCTGGTCAACAGATTAGCACAGTGAATTCATAGCCCTTCGGGACCAAAGGCCTTCCCATACCAAATGCTGGTTGACCTTGAATCCTGTGAAGGGGTGGCCCACACGTTTGTCATGAGCATCACTGATCATTCCATCCAGCGCCCATGTTCAGCACCAAGACAGGAAAACAGCACCTAAACCATCAAGTCATCAATTCCATGGAGGGTGTGTTGCGAGACACTCTACTTTCTGTGGACATTGGTATAGTGGGGAGGGAAGTGATCTCTTCCATGTCCGTTCATTCTTGTCTGGCGGGGTAGGCATGGCTATTTAGTGCACGATTCATTGTGATGAAACCTTCTCTGCCTGTCGAAGGAACCAACTCTGCATGAAAATGGTGCAAAGCACTGCTGAAATTCTCTCTCTCACTGTGTCTGTTTGCAGTTGGGAAGGTTATAACATTATTAAAATACATTAGCTTTAGCAAAGCTCCTTGCTTGTCTCAGTAACATTGCATTAATGTTTGTCTTGGCTTTGGGACGTAAGAGGGTTTTTCTTTTTTTTAAAAAAAATCCCCTCTTATTACCTTTATAGACATTTAATTTTTATCAAGAGCTGGAACCAAAATCCCTAGATTCCAAATGACTCTGTAAGAGAGCCCTCAGGATCCTGTAATTCTTCAAAGAATCCCAGAGTTCAGTGGCCTTTCACGCTCACTTTGCATGAATCTGCACTATTTTGGCTTGCAGCTTTGTTAGAGTTCTGGGTAACAGCTTGGTACTGGGTTGTGGTTTTTTTGAAGTTTCTTCAAGCAGCACTAATGCAGAAAGCTGACATTTTCTGTGTGGAAGAAGCTTAAGATTTTGAGCATTGCAGCCCTCAAGCAAAGGCTCCCTGAAGGCACTTTACTATGGTGGTTCTCCACACTGGAAGCATAATAATTAAAAGTCATTTACTTCAATGTATTGGCCCAGATATGGGCAGTTGCCTCCATGATAGCAGATGTAGGGGATATGCAGTGGTGGTACAGATATATTTAAGGACTAGCGCAGTACACTGTAGCTCAGTAGCTTAAACCTAGCATGCTTACCAGGTTTTTGCCCTTGGGATTGTGAGTTTAACCCCTCTGATCTCCCTTGCTTTCCTTAGGTTCCATAAACCACTGTTATTACACTACGATTAAAAGCACGTTATGTTCCTACATGTAGAAAATGAGTATATCAGGGTAAAGACTGACTTTGACATCTCTAGCAGGGATTTTTAATATGGGAGAGCATTCAGTTGCATTCAGTTTTATCATAATATGATGTATTTGTCTAGGGGACCTCTAAAACATTGTTCTTTGGCCTGTGACTCCATGTTCCAGTCCCTGAAGCTCCGACCCCTTGGGCTCAGGGATGATTCTCAGAAGACCTGCACTATACACTTAAAGCAGTGTCATACCACTTTAAACAGTCATGGCTTTCCCCCAAAGAATCATGGGAAGTGTAGTTTGTTAAGGGTGCTGAGAGCTGCTCGGAGACCCATGTTCACTTCACAGAGGTACAATTCCCAGAGTAGTTTAGCGATCAGTCCCTTTTCCCAGGGAACTCTGGAAAAACAGGAGCAATTGGTGCTTCAAAGGGAAGCATCACCTGGTGACTGACAATGGGTGGTTCTGCCTACCTGCCAGAAAAAAAGTTCCCTACACCTGGGCTAAGTGGTCATCCGAAAAGGTAAGGGGAAGTGGTCCCTTCTTGTCTTCATGTAATATCAGCACAGTTTTTAAACAGTGGGGAGGAAGCACAGTGAAATATAGGGACATTGCATTGGATGCCAGCACGTTTACACAGTTTCAACCCTTTGGGCAGCATTCAAACAGGGATACTGGAAGGATTAGGAACTATTTCCTAACAACTGCCCATGACACTTCAGCTTAGCAAATGTCACACATTTGAAAACCATGAGTGTACATGAAGGAGTGACCAAGTAATATTTTGAATATAGGCTGCTCAAAAATCAATACTTGTTGGATGGTTCTGTCTGTGTGAGGAATACGTATTATCTTTCTCCTAGAGTCCAGACTTTAAAATGACAGAGTAATTTACCCTTCACATTTAAAACAAAGCTTTTGTTTCTAAAATGAAAGGGAGCTATCATGGGTGGGTTTTCAAAATTACTGTTTCCAAATAGTTCTCTTACGGACTTGACTCCCATTTGCACCTGATGCTCTATCAGCGCCAAAGACCAGTTTCTGCTTGGCTTGCTAATATGCACAGCCATCTTTGAGAGCCGTTTTTATCCTTGATACCCTACCAGCATTATTTAACAACTGACAATAAAATCTACATTTTTACACAGGTACATAGCTAATCAGCTTTTTATAAGGGAAATAGCACCTATGGTGTATTGAAGGGATGGGGCCCCTAGATATTGTTTGAATCCTTACATTTGTCCCTATTGAATTCCATTCTGTTAATTTGGGCCCAGTTCTCCAATCTGTTAAGGCCATCTTGAATCCCCATTCTGTCTTCTGTGGCATTAGCTACCACTCCCAGTTTGGCGTCATCTGCAAATTTCATGAGCACCCCCTCACTTCCTTCATCCAAGTCGTCGTATCTAAAGACGTTGAACAGCAACAGGCCCAGACAGAACCCTGCAGCTCCCCACTGGACACTTTTTCTAAGGATGATGAGGAACCATTATAGTGAGCACTCTGGGTCTGGTCAGTCAACCAGCTACAAATCCGCCTAACAGTTACCTTGCCCAGCCCACATTTTACCAACTTCTCCGCAAGAATATCTTGGGGGACTTTGTCAAGATACACCGCGTTTGTTCTGTGAAGAAGTTGTTTGGCTGTTGCTTCTGTTCATTGTAGCTGATCAGCGAAGGAAAAATGCCAGTGTGAACACATTCAGGGAGCTGAATAAAGAGGACAGGCCACAAGCACTGAAGAAAACTTTTGTATGCGCTGTTCTGGCAAATAACTCTTGGCAGGAGAGGAATGAAGGGTTTTTTAAAGTGTCCTTGTATAAGTGCCTGACCATGGAAAAGCAGGCCATTCACTTCTCTGGGTATGTTGAGTAGGGGAGGGTAGGAAGAATAAGATCAAAATACAGGAAACTTGTTGCCTAACTGGAAGGTTGCTGGAATTGCTTAATTTTAGCTGTGGCGTCTCAAAGGGAAAGCTGACTCCTTGTATTCATAGGCAATGCTATCCTAAAGCTTTGGAGTAACAGGTGAAGGAAAATAACGATTAAAGTACAATTAAAATAAATAAAATATAAGAAGATCTCACTAGGCCTCACAGTAGGACACAATATTGGTGCTGGAATGGTAGAGAGGAGGGAATAGCTTAGCAAGAGTGAAGGATGAAGCCAGATAAGCTAGTGCTATAAATCAGAGATGGCCAGTTTTTGTTTTCTTGGGGATCACAATGATCTGAGAGCCAGAAATGTACTTTGTTACACTTACGCAATTTAACTTTCAGTGATGTGGGGTAATTTCCTGGAAATCTTTTTTCCATTTCATAAGCTCATTAGTAACAATGAATTGATGCTAATTGATGCTAGAAGAATGGTTGTCAGTTGGGTTTGCGAAAACAAACTTTAGTGTGTCAGTGGTGTTCAATATCTTCCCCACTACCTTAAATTTAAACAATGTAAGGGAAGGGCATGCTATTGTCTTTATTTTTACAAGCATTCCAATGAACAATACTACCCAATATAATATTTTAACCACATTTCTGGGACGCAGGTGGCGCTGTGGGTAAAAGCCTCAGCGCCTAGGACTTGCTGATCGAAAGGTCGGCGGTTTGAATCCCCGCGGTGGGGTGTGCTCCCATCGCTCGGTCCCAGCGCCTGCCAACCTAGCAGTTCGAAAGCACCCCTGGGACCGCTTACTAGCGGGAAGGTAAACGGCATTCTGTGTGCTGCGCTGGCTTGCCAGATGCAGCTTGTCACGCTGGCCACGTGACCCGGAAGTGTCTGCGGACAGCGCTGGCTCCCGGCCTCTAGAGTGAGATGAGCGCACAACCCTAGAGTCTGGCAAGACTGGCCCGTACGGGCAGGGGTACCTTTACCTTTAAGTGTGCTTTAATTCCTCCCCCTTTCAAATACTTTAGGTCAAATACTTGTGTATTGGGGCAAAAAATGAACATGTGGCACTTTTTTAATGAAAAAAAAACATTGTTTATGAAATATGTGAAATAGACATGCTAAATTAGCTAACACTATGGCATCAGAAAAAAAATCCCAATGCAAATTACCCTGTGCAAATTCAAAACTTTCCAGAAATCTCATATCACTGCCCTCAACACACAGTTAAAGTCAAGCAGCACCACTTGGAACAGGCCTACCCAACTTATCATACAAAATGGGCTGCAAGAGTACTTTAACATGGAACCCATGGGCTACACATTGTCCTGTTGCATGTGTGGAGGGCGAGGGGGAGAGCAAGCTCAAAATTTGACAACTGCTCCCCACCCTTCCCTTGCCTTCCCAAAGCTGGCTAAGCAATGCACTAGGCGTTGGGATGGAGGCATGAGGCTCTTGGGGGAACGTGCCTTAAAAGTGATGTGTTAGTCATGAGAAATGTACCATGTGGTTCTTTTATTACAGAAAAACTAATTGAGGAAAAAATTAGCACCCCATAGCTGATAAATGTGGTGCTAAATATTAGTAGTGGACAGACAACAAGCTGAAGGAGGAAAAAAACTGATGAAGTTGACTCTTTATGGTTGCAAATATATGGATTTTTGGGTGGCATTAATTCTCAATGTGTTTGTAAGTCAGATATTATCATTGCATATAATAATAACATATATCATGGTTAATTAGAATGATCAGCCTCTGGAAAAAAAAAATCTATATCTCATGTCATGAATTATGCAAAAGCATGCTTTAAAAAATAACGGTAATGAAGTACTTGTATATTGATGCTTATCCCATACAATATTTATTAACAAGTGTTTAGCTGCACTGACGTCAAAGGGGAAACTTTGGAGATAGGAATACAGAATATAGGATAAGAGTTAAGACACGGACCCGCAAAACAGATTAGAGAAGATCACTGTGACCTTTGGAAAGCAAAGACAATTCATTTTGGATAGCAGAAAATACTTCATATTAACTCGGATGATTGCAAATGGCAACCTGTTTTTTAAAAATGCAATTATAGCCTCACCACAAAAGAACATTATAGTGCCTTTTAAACCAGTTGTTCCCAAATACTTATTAGGAATCACCAGTAAATGACATAATTTTGCTTTCAGTGCACATAAAGGAAGTCCCCCTGGAAGTGATGGGACTTGACAATGTTCCACTGTTCCCAGAGAGAACTGTATGGCACAAAATGGCCGTCCTCGGTGTTTATATTGAAAGCAAGGGGGCAGGGAGCCCTGTGCACTAGCTGCATAGACTTTGGTTGGTGGCTGGGTTGTATCCAGTTCTTTTTGTGTGTGATGATATTCACTAGTGTGGAGTACTGGCACCTTCATAATCCCCCACCCCCAGCACTGGTTGTATACAACAAAGTCATCCAGAAATTACTTTCAGAATACAGTGGTACCTCGGGTTACATACGCTTCAGGTTACATACGCTTCAGGTTACAGACTCCGCTAACCCAGAAATAGTACCTCGGGTTAAGAACTTTGCTTCAGGATGAGAACAGTAATCGGGCTCCGGCGGCGCGGCAGCAGCAGGAGGCCCCATTAGCTAAAGTGGTGCTTCAGGTTAAGAACAGTTTCAGGTTAAGAACGGACCTCCGGAACGAATTAAGTACTTAACCCGAGGTACCACTGTAGTAGGGTATGTAGAATCTTCACATGATATGCATCCCTTCATCACCTGTACCTCAGTTCAGTTATTTTGCAAAACACAACAAACTGCTCTTCACCCGCGAAGCATCCACGTGGTTGCCACCAGGCTGGCCTTCTGTTAGCCCTCATATGCTCTCATTAAGCATCTGCTACTTCCCCAGCTGTCCCTTAGCAACACTGTTTCCCCGCTAAGAACTGCCTGATTTGCTAGGCATGGAGTGCCACCCACTGTGAAGGAGGATCTATAGCCCGTGGCCTGCAAGGTGCTACCCCTCGCTGAGTAGGAGGAAGTGCTGAATCCAGCTGAGCTGTTTCAGGGTGTTGCCTGGTGCAGAAGCTGGAGGTTGGGCGATTCACTTCAACAACAAGCAGAGTTTTGAAAAGGCACCCATCTCTTCCACTGTCCATAGAAGGTTGTGCTACAGGAATGGAAACCAGCATGGGCTGATGGGAATTTTAGGCCTAAAATACACTTGATGAGCCACTGCTCTACAACCCTGCCAATCCGTCCCTGTTCTCCATGCATCTTCACTCAGATTTCTGCTTTGCCTCCACACCCAGAAGTGAGGTGAGCCCATATTCTGGTGCATGGTGCTGCCATTACTTCCCCTGAAATACACATGATGCAAAGACTATCATTCTCCCCTATTAACCTCTATAGTGTAAGGTCCATGTTATGTCTTTTCTGAAGGATATTTTATGAACTGTTGCCATTTCCCTCCCAGGGTCTCCATTGCTGCCTACTGAGATCAGGAAGGGACTATTTTTCACCACCTAAGATCTTGGAAAGTTTTATTTCTCTTTCTAGAACAGATAATGGGGGACCTGTAGCACTCTAGATGTTGCTGGACTACAACTCCCATCATCCCATGATCATTGACCATGTTGGCAGCAGCTGATGAGAATTGGAGTACAACAGCATTTGGAGGGCCACAAACTCCACCTCCCTGTTCTGCAGCTGTAGGGATTGTCCAAATTGGCAAATGGATGTTGGGTAGTTTTGTAATCTGGTATAACTTCCATTTGGAAGTCTTGGTGTCTACTCTGGAATCTACTGATCAAAAATTACACGGAAACAAACTAAAGTTTTCAGTTGTATACCAGCCCAACCTGGTGTACAGTGATACCTCTGCTTACGAACTTAATTCATTCTGGAGGTCTGTTCTTAACTTGAAACCATTCTTAACCTGAAACCGTTCTTAACCTGAGGTACCACTTTAGTTAATGGGACCTTCCGCTGCCACCGTGCCACCAGCGTGCGATTTCTGTTCTCATCCTGAGGTAAAGTTCTTAACCCGAGGTACTAATTCCAGGTTAGCGGAGTCTGTAACCCGAAGTGTTTGTAACCCGAGGTGTTTGTAACCCAAGATACCACTGTATTCTACTTGTTGTTGGACTCCAGCTCCCATCGTCCTTGGAAGTTGTAATCTAATGTCTTTTGGAAGCCACCACATTATGGAGGGAATCTTTTCCTTTTTTGAAATTCAGGTGCTTGAAGGAAAAGTAACCATTTTCTTTGCATTCCCTTCCCAGGTCCCACTTGGCTTGCTTGGGGTGGCTCAACAGGCTGCTGTCATTTGTGGCTCATTTTAACAACTTGCGCAGTCTGCTGCCTTGTCCTGAAGTAGCATCTAGGCAGGTATAGGTTATTCCCAGGTGATGCTGCTGTGGGCACGTTACCATCTCAGAATGCAGCTAGGCTGTTCTTTTTCTCCATTTGGCTCAAAGCTGGTTTGAGGGAAAACATATCAGAATGCAATATTTCATATGAAATGGCAGGATAGCTACAGGATAATGTTGCATGTACACCACTTCCCAAACCAGTGGTCGGAGTGCACTGGATACAGAATAAATGGGGGGGGGGGTGTACACTGCTGTTCTTTCTGGTTCCTCAGCCACAGACCAACGCCAGCTTCAGAGAAAGCAGTAATTCTCCAACACTGCGAGAAGGTTTGCACGTCTTTTGCCGAGAGCTGTGAAACAACACTGCAGCCTTTCTGAAATACCAGTGTGGGGAACTCAGCATGTAAATGACCTGAGCTCCTGGAAGATTCTTTCCATGGAATACAAAAGCATCAAGGTTGTGGCGGATGGCAGCAGCCACTCTAGTCCATGTGCCTAGCAGGCAGGAGTTAACAACTTTGCTGTTACATAGAGGCTTCCTCGCTCCTCCTCCTTTTGTTGTTGTTGCTACTGCTGCTGCTGCCCTTTTCAGCTACAGCACAATTAACATAACGAGGTGAACTGATCTCTGCTGAACCTCTCCTGGAATCCATAGAGTTATTCTCAGATTGAATTTGGCCTGTGGATTTTAATTATCATCCAATAGAATAATGGCAAGGGGCAAGAGGACTGTGATGATTGCATATTCTTTTTAATTTGCAGCAACGCTCTGGGTGCAGATTAGCTGTCCCTGCTCCATGTTTACTATTGATCTGCTTTTGCTCTGCCTCTCAGGGGGAGCAGCATACAGTGTGATAAATGGATGGCGGCTTTCACTGCAGCTTTGCTTCAGTCTCTTTGTGGGATGAGACAAAAATCCAGATTCTTTCACGTGGACTGGTGTAATTCTCATAGCACTGCAGTCAATAGGTCTTAAACTTATCATTTGAATGTATTCATATATTGTGGAATTTTACCATGTTGTGTTCAAACATACCCCTGTGAAATAATTTTTAACAACAGCACAATTGTTGCACAGTAACTATGCACGTGGCCGGACATGTTTCCCAAATCTGCAAGATGTACAGTGCAATCCTGTTCATGTTTCCTCGGAAGTAAGTCCCACAATGTTCAGTGGAATGTATTCCCAGCCCAAGACATGCATAGGATTGCACTTGTAAGACTGCTTGATTTTGGGAGACCCTCATCCAGGATAACCATTCTCTTTAGCATCACATATATGCATTTGAGAGAGTGGGCAAGGCAGTTCAGCAAATACTTCTTTTTAGAAATCTGATGATCAGTGCTCTTTAAAGTGATTTTTATATTGATATGATATATTGGTGTTACTAAGACGCGTTACGGGTTGCATCATGCTAGCTCCTTGTTTTGTTCACACTGATAGTTTAATATAAATAAAACCTATCTAAAGCTCTGCGTGTACACTGAGTATGTGCAGTAAATACATAAATGGAGGAAGTTGTTTCATACCTCCTGGCCCCATCCCTACCCATCCCCACCATGTACATTCAGAACCACGTTGGCACAGAGCCTACACATGTACAAATTGTATGTTTGTGGGCTTTGTCCACACAACTGTCCTCAAACTGGATTGGGAACTTTCCTTCTCTAGTATTCATTTCATAACTGTTGATCACCTCCTTCTATTATGCTTCATCTGCCAGAACCAGTATATACATGGCCCATTGTTCCTCCAGATATCATTAAATTTTGTAATTGCACCATGCCACATCAAATGTGGAGGGAACACCAGCTGCCTTGTTTAAGTGGACAATGATGTAACTGTCACACAGAAGGCCACTCGTGTCTTTGTTACTATTATCATTATCACAAAATCTGCAGCTTTGGTTTTTCCCTCTACCCATGGCCATTGGTGCCTTAATTTCTACTATGCACAGAGCAATCACTGCAAATGTAAAATGTTTGTTCTCTCTCTCTTTATAAAATTCATGTGTGCTGCCCATGTTATCAGTCTGATAAGGGAGATAGAGTGTAAATATATTATTGACTTCTGGTGTTTGGTTGTTGATTCCATCACACAACTGACTTTATAATTCAAGGCTTTCTATCCAATTAAAACAGCCTCAGAACTTACAACATTTAAACACCACTGAGACCATTTTATCGGCTGTGATAAATGGGTTTAGTTGTAGCTTTCCCAAAGCTGTTCTGTTTAACCTAAGCCGTGGAGGCATGCACATAGTTGCACCTGAAACTTGGCTTTTACTCCCCTGTTGCTAATTAACTCCATTCGCTTCTGTCCTTGCAGTCATTTCTTTCTCAGAAAAAATTATTTCCCGCCCCCTATTTGCTTGGTTATTATCATGTTCTCAAAGGTATGAGTTCAAAATCACATGAACCTTGCTTCCTGCGCTGCATTTTGGGGTTTGTATATCCTGGGCTGAAAAAAGCGAAAGGATGGTTGGCATCTGTAGTAGTTATACTCCCCTAGAAATGAGAAATTATACAAACACCAAGCTTTGTAAACTTTTGTGCCCCCAGGACTACACCTGTAGGCTGAAACAATGATTTCCCCCTGTCATTTGAGAGATGAAAATTGTCCCTTTGTTTTCCTTTAATAAGCGCTGCTCAGAACATGCTTGTTGTCATGAGGCAAAATGCTCCTGTAAATTTTCAGTGGTTGTTTGTTTTTCATTTGATATTCATCTCTGCGTGGTGAAACAGATCCAGACAAAGAAAATTTGCTATTAGGGCCTTCCCACAGTTTGCTGCGAGACAAATGTACAGTGGTACCTCGGGTTACATACGCTTCAGGTTACATACACTTCAGGTTACAGACTCCGCTAACCCAGAAATAGTACCTCGGGTTAAGAACTTTGCTTCAGGGTGAGAACAGAAATCGTGCTCCGGCAGTGCAGCGGCAGCAGGGGGCCCCATTAGCTAAAGTGGTACCTCAGGTTAAGAACAGTTTCAGGTTAAGAACGGACCTCCGGTACAAATTAAGTACTTAACCCGAGGTACCAGTGTACACAATTCTTTTATTGCTCAAGCCACTCATTTTCCATTAAGCTGTTGTGGAGATATTCCCAGCATTCTGCTGATTTCAGAGCACCCTTAATGCATCTGGCAGTTGGACTCTTGGGGTGGGATGTCTTGGTGAGAAATTGGTGCAATTTGAAAATCTGCTTCAAAACAAAACAAAACTCTGCGACCTTATGTGTGGCAGCTGTGAAAGAGGTGAATTCCATTCTAGAAGTCGTTAGAAAAGGGCCAGAAGATAAAAGTGCCAGTATCATAATGCCAGTATACATATTTAGGGTACAGCTGCACTTGGAATATGGTGTACAGTTCTGGTTGCCTCACCTCAAAAAGGATATTGCAGAGTTGGGAAATGTGCAGAAAAGAGCAATTGAAATGACCGAGGGTTTGGAGCTGTTCCGCTGTGAGGAAAGGTTGCAACATTTATAATTTTCATTTTAGGAAAAGGGGAATGTGAAGGGTGGGGGAACATGATAGAGGCGTTACAGTTGTGCAGGGTGTGGAGAAAGTGGACAAAGAAATGTTTTCCCTCGTGTGTCATAGAATTTAGGGCCGTGCAAGTAGATAAATAGGTACCGCTCTGGCGGGAATGTAAACGGCGTTTCCGTGTGCTGCTCAGGTTCACCAGAAGCGGCTTAGTCATGCTGGCCACATGACCCGGAAGCTGTACGCTGGCTCCCTCGGTCAGTAAAGTGAGATGAGTGCCGCAACCCCAGAGTCGTCCGCGACTGGACCTAATGGTCAGGGGTCCCTTTACCTTTTTTAATGAAACTGAGTGTTGGGAGATTTAAGGATAACTATCTTCTACCTCTACTGTTGGAGGCAATAAGCCTCTGAATACCAGTTGCTGGGAATTGCAAGTGAGGGAGGAGAGTGCTGTTGTACTTATATCCTGCTTGTTGTGAGTTTCCCATAGGCATCTCCTTGTCCACTGTGAGAAGTGGATGCTGACTAGTTGGGCATTTGACCTGCATCCATTCTTAGCTTGAAGGTGCTTAATCATTTCCTGGCCAACCATCTTTTCCTGCTGAAGCTTTTCCACCAAGTTGCTTTTACTCTTGCCAGACCCAGGTCTTGTCCCTGCAGTGGTGCGAAAGTGGCTAGGGGGAGGGGAGAAGAATCCCCCCCCAAAAAAATGGCTAACAGAGGAAGGGTTAAGCACCTACTTATTTCATACCTTCTCTGCCTCAAATTATTCCATTTTGAGGGCACTTGGCAATAGGTTGCACCTGCCCTTCCTAAAAATTAAATCATTTTAACTAAATTCCCTTTTCCCTAAAAATGCTTTAAATTTGGGATGCTATGAACTTGCCTTCTCAAGCGCCGGAGTGCACTTTGCTGACACTTTATTAAACGTGGCAAAGAGCAGTAAGGTATTTACCCATCGCAAAGTATTCTCTTCATATTATGTACATAATGGGATACAGGCTGTAAGAGACTTGTGGAGGGAGGCTACCATGTGGAACTGTTGTAATATAACTGGGGCATATATTTATTGCTTATGAGAGAGAAAGAAAGAGAGAGAGAAATGCTTCAGTGAATAAGTTTACAGTGTTTCCATCCCCCCTTCAATGCACCACGTGGTGGGATACATTTATAAGGGCATGAAACCATTGGGGAAATTACAGAGATTTTCATCTTGTTTTGACATTTCTCCATAAGACTCAATCACTTATATTACAAGTGAAATAAAATTTTGTACAGTCTTTAGATTTGTTAAAACTGTAGACCTTTCAGTTGCAAAACTTGTCTAATTTTGCTGCTGAAATTTTAGTTTGGGGAATACTTAAAAAAAATAAAATCCTAGCCACTAGCTCTGCATTTCAAGGAGGGTGGGTACCCGATCTTTCAATATGTGTAGATTCTAGGCACATTTGCAAAGCGTTTATAGAAGCCAGCTGTGATATCCATAAGACAACTTTCCATTCCATGTACCATGGCAAACTCCCATCCTCGCTCATATTAGCTCGTACTAATTTATTTCTCTTGCACTGTAACGTGTTAGCTGAATAACCCTCTGAGAGAATTGCTTTCCAGAACATTCCCCCCAAACAACTCATTTTTTATACACAAGCTGAGCTTCCTTTTAACAGTGTCATCATTAGTCCTCAGTACTCGAAGAAAAGTCTTAAGTTACTTTGTGTTGTTGCTTTTCCTTTCATGATCAAAAATGTCTGCCTTTTCCAAACTATAAGCCCCTCTGATCATTTCATTATGCCCAGTTGCTCATGATTTTGAGGGATGGCGCCTTATTGCTCAGAGGACATGCTGTAAATTATTGATGACTTCCTCTTAGGGGGAAGAAACACCAATTAAATTGTATAAACAGTAGCATTACGTCATGGTTGTATATGACTGATGGGAAGTTCATTGTCTGGTAAACTGGCACAAACACTATGTAAGAAAGATACACTAAGGGGCTTACATCACTATGGATCACTGAGGAGGAATGTTTTCACTTATTGTGAAAATAGAAAGAGAAGTAGTAGGCATCACTTAATGAATTCCTAATCTTCTCATAGTACTCATTATGAGTCAGGAAGATACGTTTCATTTCTGTACTTTGTAAAAGTATTGAGTCACCAAGTTGCTGACATCATACTTTCCTCCCATCACCTAACAGATGTTGCTGAAGTCCAGCTGTCATTGTCTCTAACCATTGGCTGTGGTGGCTGGGGCTGATAGAAGCTGACTGCAGGTTCCCCATCCCTGATCTAAACGCTACACTAACCTTTTAATTCAGTTCAAAGTAGGTATCAGGAACCTGGTGTTGTCCAGATGTTCCTGGACTACAGCTCCCATCACTCCTGACTATTGGGATACTGGCTGGGGCTGATGGGAATTGGAGTCCAATTCCCACCCCTGAGCTAAAGACTTGTTTTTTAATTCCATTTTTAAAATTATAACCTTGATCCATAGCTTTTTCCAGCTTGGAATAGATTAAGATGTTTAGAAAATGCACATGATACACCTTGGTGAGTGTGTCACAAATCTGGATGGTCTCACACATTTTTAAAATGTGCTGCTTATAGACAGTGGACATGTCAGAGGAGCATTATCCCCAATGTGTTGACTTCCAGGTGCAGCGATTTTTTTGTGTTTGTGTTTTTAAAATGAGAGCATTCAAATGTTCATTTCCACCAGAAATTGCCTGGAGGTGTGTAATTTTGAAGCAGTTTACCAAAGCTGGGATCCAAAGCAGCAACGATGGTGTATTGGTAGAGGGAATTTGTTGATCTTGGCTCACCGTTTGTGGTTTGTTTTGGGGGAATAAACCATAAGCGCTAGTTCTTCTGTAATACTAAGCCACTGCTCTGGCTTATATTCTTCTGGCACAGTATAGGGAGGAGAGGGCAGGTGAGCAATGGTTTGTTTCAGACTATGGCTTACCTTTAATTGTCAACTTGGCCACTGCCAGTTGTGGGAGCTCATCATTCTCTGTTAGGAATCCCTAGCCTCTTTCCGTATTATCAGACTACAATTTCCAAGGTTACCTGGGAGAGGGAATGACCGTTAAAGCCAAAATGAATTTTATAGCATAGCTGTATCTAAACCAAATATTCTGTTGGTATATAATAACATATCCACTGAAAACCTGGTCTTTTATGATGCCTGTTGATACATTAAAGCAACATCCAATATCTTTGTAGACTTCTTTCTTTTATGTAAGTTGGTTTTGGACATGAGGCAGCCTGGCATAGTTTCTTGAAGTGGTGACTTGCTGAGCTCTTATTACCACAGCAGCTGATGATGATAAGCAGTGAATTATTTAGGAACCGGTTGAACTCCTCATTAAATTTAATAAGCCCAGAGTTTTCCACAGTGCCCTTTCAGGCAGGCTAGGACCACTAGCCGAGGCACCAAGAGGTTCATTTGCCAAATGCTGTTGTGGGCTTTTCCTGGAAAGGGGTAGGGGATTGTAACTTAGCCATAGATAAACAAGATGCAGACCACACCACCACCACCACTTCTACAGAGCTCTAATGAAGACTGGTGGTGATCACAATGTGTCTAACTTAGCTTGATCTAAAAATTAGCACAGGGAGTTCTTTTAAATTAATAGCATCATTCTGGGCTAAAATTGCAGATAGCGTAATTGGATACAACTTCCCTGAAGTCAATATAACTTTTATTTATTTATGGCATTTGTATGTTCTCTGGGTGGCTCACAATATATATTGCATTTGCTTTTTACATATTAAATAAAACATACAACCGTTAAAACAAGGTGTGGAGGGGAGACAGACACTACATAAGTACAACAAAACAGAACTCGTCACACCACCCAAAGTAAAAACAGACTTCGAAAAATGGAAGCCCAGATTATCTAAGTTGGTTAAAAGGTCTGCCCAAACAGAAGGTTCTCCAGACCACAACAGCCTTCTCAGGTGAGCCTCTCAGGGAAGGCTCTTCCATAATAAAGGTGCCATTCACTGTTATGCTATTTATTTAGATGCTTTGCTTATGCTGGTCTGTGACTGTAATAAGGTAAATTCATTCAAATTCAGGTGCCATTACTGCAAAGGCCAACTCCCTAAGAGTTACTGACTCACTGTTTGGCAGGGGTACCCAGACTAGGTCCCTGGAAGAGGACTTTAAAGTTCAAGTAGATGCATGAAGAGGAAGGCAAACTTTCAGTTAGCCTGATCCCAAGCTGTTTATGCAGCTGGCAGTCCTACGTAGTTCAGGCACTTCCTCCGGAGCAGGAAGAGCTGCTGTTCCTCACAGGGCAAGTAACGTTCAATTGCATATTATCAGCAAACTGAATCTCTGCTCTTAGCATGACATTCCTCAGGGGCCCCTATATTTATTGTTCACAAAGTGAGCTGCAGATTGCATCTCTGAGGGATGCTACATTTTAAGCATCTCTGGGATGATGAATAGCTATCCATCACCACTGATTGACTCTCTTCTTGTGCCTATGGCACTGGCAGTTGTGGTCACACCCTGCAATGTCTCTCATCTGCTGAAACAGCAACCCATGCTCAATAGTATTGAATGTGCTGTGAGGTCTGCTGTAACCACAGTTGCCATCGGTCCTCAGTTCTGAAATCATTAGCAAATAAATCATTTGCTATCCTGACAAGTGCCACATCTATCCCACAGGAGGATTGGAGCCCCGACTGGAAAATGTTTTTGGAATCTGTTTCATTTTTATTTAATTTACATCCCACCCCTTTCGTCAGTTACCGATCCCAGTCCGGGTGCTGGTGCTGGTGCAGGAGTATTGCTGCAGCTTTCTCAGCAAGTCCTCCTAAAAATGTGAGGTTAGGCCAGAATAGAGACTGGATGATATTTTGTACGTATTGCAATGTTGTGTTAAGGCGTCTTTCAGAGGAGGCAACCTCCTGAAGAACCACTAAAGCACTCTTAGGGTCCTGAGCAACTTTGGGTGACACAGCAGAACAACATGGGGAAAAAAGGATAATGGGTACACACAAAAATGGGGGGCAGGAATTCAAGAATCAAGAGGAGAAGAAGCTCCTGTGCCCCTCTGCATGTACATTTAGCATGGTGCATGCCTGCCTCACTTTGGGAAACACTGTTCTGCAAGAAGCTTTGAATGGATGCAATGTGACAGTGACCCCTTGCCCCAAACTCTGAGACAAACCTTTAGAAAAGCATTTAATATGTTACGTTTTGCAAATGCCTTGCAGAATTGCTGCCAAGGATACCTATGCATGTGGGCTCTTATACTGTACAAACATTGCACCCAGCTTGTGGGTGTCAGGCAGGACTGCCATGCCCAGTGGGCAGAGAGGGCACAATTCCGATCCTACACACAATGCATGGGGTCTGTGTACTTGGAACCTTGTCTGAACTTCCCTTTTCTTTTCGCTGTGTGAAGATAAACTCCTTCAAAGCAGCATGGTAGCTCGAATGACCACCTGAAAGCTGATACCTAAGAGATGAAACTCTCACATTGATTTTCCCCTTGGGCAGTCTTTGTTCAAATTCACCACTGGATAACACTATTTGACAAAAGAGCAATGTCTGTAGCAAGGTTTCACAATACACTGAGAACAATGCTTGGCGTTCATTGCAAGGGGACAAACAAAGCAAACAATGACTATATTTGGTACCGCCATGGATAGCAGTTCAAAATAAAATATTACATAGTAAGCCATTTTTAAGTCAGAATAGCTGATGATAAGCAGTAGACCAAGGCTGCAAACCTGTGCACTGGGCTCATGCACACTTGCTTGATCAGTGTATTGATCATATTGTGTACTGATTAATTCCCCTGAGCCAAACAGCTTTTCTCATTGTTCTGCGTCTGTAACTTGAGAAAATCTGATTTTACCTGCTGAACTGGATCTTACCAGATGTGTGGGAAATCTGAAGAGAGACTTTGCTTAACTGAGCTTCTTTTTAGTGGGTAAGTTCAGATTTTTGACGAAGAAGAAAAGCTCTCAGGCCCAGGGAAATTAATTGGTACATAGTAAGATCAAAATGTGGGCCAAGAGAAAGTTTGGATGAGCCCACAGTCAGTTGAAACCAAGGGGAGTTAAGAAGCCTAAGGTTGCAATCCTAAACACACATTCCAAGGAAGAAATGGGGTTTACTTCTGAGTAAATACATGCCTTGGGTTGCATTGTAATTGTTGGCACCCCAAGGCTGCAAAACTAAGTATGCTTACCAGGAAGTGAGGGCTCATGGACCCATATTTACTGCTGCATTGGAACAAACGTCAGTTGGGTTTCTGAGGATTGTTGTTTGTTCCAACTCAGCAATAAACAGCGGATTTTCACAGGGAAAGCAGTGGGACAAAAGAATAACCTCTCAGACCTGTGCCTAGAATTCACGGGACAAATGGGAGGGGGGTATTGGGATGAACGGAAGTATGGATGAACCCTAAATCCTGTTTAGGTCAATGGGATTTGCTGCTCAAAATTCCTGCGTAGGAGCAGGCTATTCGTGTTGATATAGCAGCTCTTTATCCATGCTTTACATACACCATGTGAGCTGTGAATTGATGTTGAAGCTATTTATTTATTTATCTGTCTATTACCACCGTATGGGACACGGGTGGCGCTGTGGGTTAAACCACAGAGCCTAGGACTTGCCGATCAGGAGGTCGGCAATTCGAATCCCGCGACGAGGTGAGCTCCCATTGCTCAGTCCCTGCTCCTGCCAACCTAGCAGTTCGAAAGCATGTCAAAGTGCAAGTAGATAAATAGGTACCACTCCGGCGGAAAGGTAAACGGTGTTTCTGTGCGCTGCTCTGGTTTCACCAGAAGTGGCTTAGTCATGCTGGCCACATGACCCGGAAGCTGTATGTCGGTTCCCTCGGCCAATAAAGCAAGATGAGCGCCGCGACCCCAGAGTTGGTCACGAATGGACCTAATGATCAGGAGTCCCTTTACCTTTACCTTTATCCACCATATGCCATCTGTGCACATAGTTCTTCACAGAGTTTCACAACCAAAGAAAAGACAGGTCCCTGCCTTGCGTAGGTTACATTCTGCATTTTGGCAGGGGGGCAGCCGAGGAGTGGGTGGGAAAGGAGAGACATGGTAACAAGAGATGAGTCTTGGCAAATGCAGTTACACCTGCATGTGGTGGCAATCTTTTGCATGCTTACTTGGAGTAAGTGCCATTGTTGTCTTGTGCACACTATACCCCCAAGCGCTCCCCCCCCTCAAAGAATTCTGCGCACTGGGTAGTTTATGTCTCACAATTGCAACCTGCAGCAAATTACAGTGCCCAGAATTCTTTGAGCGGGAGCCGATTTTTCTTAGAATGAGCTTTGAAGGTATAGTGTTTCTGTAGCCTGTGTTCTGCTGGACTTAATCCCTTGGCTGATGTGTACAGGAGGGAAGCATTAAGCTCTGTTTCAGCTGGAATGGGATTAAGCAGGGAGCGGATCTCGGCAGCTCACACTGTTTTCTTGTTTCTCCTTTCGAATCGTGATTTCAAACCATCACATTGCATGTCGGAAAACTGAGCTAAATTGGGTCCAACTAGACATGATACTAAATCAAATGGTTAGCCCTGGTGTGTGTGGTTCTTTATAAAAGCAAAACAAAAATAACTAGCATGGGAGGCATGAGGGTGAGCTAGAAAAGGACCCTAGTCAGGGTCAGGATTTAAGCTTTTCTACCTTCCATGGACCCAGTTGGAATCCCATCCCGTAGCCCTTCCATTGCCCAGGAGGAGAAGCTCTTACTGCCACTTTCCTCCCATTGTGAGTAGCAAGTATGGGGTGTATGGTCTGGTTCTGATTGTGACCACGGCAGGGGATAGATGGCCCCTGACTTAATCCAGCAAGCTTTTAAGTTCTCACAGTCACAGCGGCAGCATGATGACTATAAGAAGCAGAAAGAGTACAGCACTCTTTTCTGTACCTACTTAAAAACATTTTTGTTTAGGCTAGCCTATCCAGACACTTAATATGTTGATGTTTTTAAATCTTTTTTGCTGATCATTTTAATGTTTTTAACTGTTTTATTGATAATATTTATTATAGACCACTTAAGAGGCTTTCTTACAATCAAGCAGAATATAAATCTTGTTAAATAAAATAAATAAAAAGTGCAGAAATCTGTGCTTAAGTCTTGGCAGGCAGGGGGAATGCTGTGAGCTTGAGAGAATTTAAGTATTTGGCTCGAAACATTTAAACAAGTAGCCACATTGAGTGTGAGCCTTCAGTACCAGTCAGTGATTTCCTCCTGAACACTGTTAGGAGTTTGGGGTGGGGTGGGAAGCTGAGACCCTTCTAACCCTGGACCCACCAAGTGTTAAAATATAAGCCAGGCTAGCTTCCTGATGAGGTGTAGCCTGGGTGATGGGCCAGTAAGAGAACAAAGGGGGCTCTGTGCCAGACGACAAATGGGTGGGGGCCACCCTTAACTCACAGATAGTTGGAAGGACAAAGCCTGCGTTTAGAGTTGAGTTTGTAGTAATATGGGCCAGAAGCAAAGCAGCAAGCTGGAAAGCAAAAGAGGCAGCAGTGGTTCATTTCTCTTTAAATCCAAGGCTGTGGCTATGGGAGAAACAAGACCCTTTGGGGGGTGTGCAACCCTCCATCGTAGGCTCAGACTGCCTATACAGTGGTACCTCGGGTTAAGTACTTAATTCGTTCCGGAGGTCCGTTCTTAATCTGAAACTGTTCTTAACCTGAAGCACCACTTTAGCTAATGGGGCCTCCTGCTGCCGCTGCGCCGCCAGAGCCCGATTTCTGTTCTCATCCTGAAGCAAAGTTCTTAACCCAAGGTACTATTTCTGGGTTAGCAGAGTCTGTAACCTGAAGCGTATGTAACCTGAAGCATATGTAACCCGAGGTACCACTGTATGTGTAAATAAACCATATGTCCTAAAGACACCACAGTCTCCACTGTGCCTTATTCTTAAAAGAAACACAAACCCTGGGTTTGTTCTACAAACCTGGAACCCTTGGGATCTTGCACCACTCAGAGATTGGGGTGATGTGCAACAATATTTAACCTACCAGTGGTGTGTTTCTGGCTTCCATTCCAATGGAAATATGTCATCAGGGAGAGTCAAAGTGGAGCAGCTCACCTGCAGACCTGACAATGGGGATCTTTTTGGATGAATTTCTCAAAGACAGACCTTGCAGAAGGGGCTTTGCCATTAGGGGAGTTTTTATAATCTGGCCTCTGGGAGCAGCCCATGGAAGAAGACTACCACACAGTGTGAAATATAGTCATGTCTTCAGCAATCAGTGATATCGGTAGATCTTTATAAAGGAAATGCAGGAGGAGGAGGAGGAGGTCGGGTGAAAGGAGATGCTGGCTCATATGGCTGAACCTTTAATTAGAAAAGGCTTGCCTGTTTTATTAGATCTTTGTCATCTGTATGGAGGTATGAGTGAGAGCTGAATGTGTAAGAGCTGGCTCATTTTCTTAAAAAAAATAATCATAGACTTTCATAGAGATTTGAAATGACAAGGACTGTGCTGAAAGGAAAGATGTTTGGAGATTAAATGGGGATTTTAAGAAAATACAGGGATGGGCAACTTGCAGCCCTCTAGACGCCAATGGGCTCAGATCAGCTTCAGCCAGTGGGTCGGGACAACATTCCTGGAGGGACCTGTAGTCCAGCAACAACTGTGATATATAAAGTTAACATGACTGGGAGTGATGCCCTTCAACCCAGCTTCCACTTTTACCTACTCTCATGATGTCCTTGTGCTTAGGATGTTGGGCTTCCTTTTCTTGAGAGAGCATACCTTATTCGGTGGCTGGACGCCACAGACATCCCCCCACAAGGTTTTAATTGTCCTGTGGTGAGTTTATAAGCAGCTTATGCGTGGCGAGGGATGGCTGTCCATACCTGTGTTATGTGTGAGATGAGCCTATGCCAGTCTAATCTCACCAGGTGTCATACCATCTTTGCCCTTTTTGCTGTACCATCTTAGGGTCAGTCAAGTCTCTCCTTCTACATACCTGACCCAAACTCAAGAGCTATGGGAACCTGCCTAGACCTGTGCAACCCCAGTTGGAACATATTTTCCTTCCAAGATATTTGTTCCAAACATATTTGATGCCAAGAAGCAATTAGGCATCTTATTTGGTAGCAACTTCTAAAGGCCAAATGATGTATTACATGCGGCCATGTGTATCCATTATTTAACTATGTTTTTCTTTTTAAAAAAAATTGAATGTAGTCTTCATGCCAGTAAATCTCAGAATGGGAGTTTAGGGGCAGGAAGAGAAGGACTTTGTAACTCTTTCAGTTAAAACAGAAAGAAAAAGATACACAGATACATATAATGCATCATTTGATCCCAATATTATGATTTAAAGGTCAACTCATTTGAAATATTTCAAGATAAAAGCAAATGGATTGTGCCCAATTTTTATATTGTTTGCCAAGAAAAGCCCTAGTGGTCATTATATTGCTTGCCTCCTTAAATTGTGCTTCCTCTTTCGCACAGTTGCTTGTACAGTGGTACCTCGGTTTACAAACACCTTGGGTTACAAACACTTTGGGTTACAGATTCCGCTAACCCGGAAGTAGTACCTCAGGCTAATAAGTTTACCTAAGGATGAGAACAGAAATTGTGCGGCAGCGGTGCAACGGCAACGGGGGCCCCCATTAGCTAAAGTGGGACCTCAGGTTAAGAACAGACCTTGGAGCAAATTAAGTTCGTAACCAGAGGTACCACTGTATTATGCCATAAAGCATATTGTAGTCAGCCTCCACATCAGCCAAAGAGCTGCTGTGAAATTCCACGTGCTTTCCCCATGTATGTGAGGAAATAGATGGGCTTGAATGTCACTCTGCTCTGTGGAGGGGAAAGCTGGAAGATGGATTGCGCTGGCTTTCATCCATCCATCTGTTCATCTGGCAGGCCTAATGTTCAGTTCCTCGTTGTCCCAGTTGCCTTAAATAATGCTGACCTACAGGATATGGGATGACAAAGGTCATGCAACCCATTTTCCCCTTGCCTTCCTTAAGTGTTCATTAAGTTCTCTGAGACATCGTAACTACACGTAGTGGTGACAGCCGGATGGTATTTACAAACAAGGTAAAATCTCTCTCTGATGTATAAAGGTTAAGTTAGGAGCTGCTTCATACACAGGGTTCATCTGCTCAGTTATTTGCCTGTGGTATCTATGCACAGAGCTGTGCTTTAAAACAAAACCACAGTCTAGTATTTTGCACTAGGGAATGCTGAATTCTCTGACAAATTGTGCCAGTTAATATTCATAAGGGTACTTGCCAACTTTGTGTTTGCCAACTGTAGAGGGGAACAAGGATCTATGAAGGACACCGCAATCCTGAGATGTTTGCTTTTATATCTCCTACAGTGGTACTCTGCAACAGCCACCGAGCAGAGGCCAAGCAGGAAGGAGACCCACACAGTAGCCATCAGTGTGGTGGGACAGAGCCTCCTTCCTGACAGGCACCACTATGGTGTATCTGGACAGGGATGGGGTTGGGCAAGGTTTTCCACCCTGGTTCCACCCAGGTGTAAAAACCGGGATTATGGAAGACAGTCTTAATCGGCTACAAGTGATCGCCAAAGAAGAAGGTCCAGGTGTACTCTAGTGATGCTGGTACTGAAAAGGCAGCTCTGTTCCACCACACCAATAACTACATTGGTTCCTACATTAAGGACGTAGGAGATGTTGATAAGTGGCAGTGGAGTAAGGGAGTGGCTGGTCAGCTGCAATCAGAAGTGGAAGGTGCTGCACCAGCAACATCCTATACCTGACATCTGTATCTTGCTGTGCTGTTACTGGGTGGGCACCTATTCAGCTCAGAGCCAGCCTCTCTCTGTTGCTATTGCTGCATCTCAGCCCCCACCTGTAAGAACATGCTGCTTCCCTAAATCCCTGTGGCCAAGTACTACTTCCCCCCTCACCTTACCAGCTGCATCTCCCATTGTATCAGGTAAAGGTAAAAAGTATGTCCAGGTTGCCCATCTGGCAGCTATTACCCAATCCTGACCAGTGATGTAAGAAGGCATCAGATTCCATCCCACCCTGTATTCTCGTAACACGCAGCATTGTTTCTGTTCCACTGCAGTTCATCTTCCGACAAAAACTACATTATTTATCTTGCTGTCCATTATGGTGAAATGTTACATAATTAATTATGCTATTCCTCATCATTCATTTCAATTCAGAAGAAACCCAGTGTAAATTGGGGGGAGGAAAGTCATAAATTACGTAGCATTACATACTGTTTGTGGACTGAAACCAACAACTGCAGTGGAGACCTTTCCAAACATTTTTGAGCTTTTCGCTCTGATGGTTCAGAGAGATTTTTTTTAGGAGCCAGACAGTCTATACAATGGTAGATAACGTCGGCAGCCAGCTCCCACAACCTTATTGCTGAATTAAAAGGGTGTCTGAATATGTAACCGCAAACAGTGATATCTCTGGAAAACTGAAGGGCAATTTAACATTGGTTAGTTTTGTGGTCAACTCTGAAAGCAGATTTAGGCCATCTATCTTAAGGTTCCCTACATGAGTAAGTAGCTCATTATGCTTAAGTTTCCAAGTAAGAAAGATCACAAGCCTTTTGCGTTCTGGCTCATATGAGCAATTCTCGCCTTACCCAGCAGTGGAGTCATGGAGTTTTTAATTAAATCATGAAGCTAAATAAAATAATAGGAGAGCCGCAGAGCAAAGGGACTCTTGCAATTCCTATTACTCGTTTAGTTCATTGCCTTTGCTCATTCCGAACAATGCCATTCATCACCATTCAGGCAAAAATTACAGTTTGATTGCAGCAGAAAGCAGTTGTTGTTTTGGAGCAAAGGGATCCTGTGTTTAGAACTGCTTCTGACACTGCAAAAAGGAGCAAGTCTACTTTCTATTTTTTCCTAATAGTTTTCCACCTTTTCATACAACATGAACTAGGTGCAGAGTTATAAACTTTCAGAAATGTTATTGTAAGTGCTCACAAGTGCCAAGAGGGAAGCTTAGTTCTTGGTTGTACCCCTGTAGGTAGGAGCTCCCATGACTGAGATCGCCTCCAGTTGACTGTCACTATATTTTGCAGGAGAGATTAAAACACAAGCTAGAAATTTAGGTTTGCGCAATTAATGGGGATTAAAGTGCTCTGTCGTCCTGGTGCAACAAATCCATCTTAAAACAACACAAGGCTTTTTGCAGTTTGGAAAGTAAAACTGTGTGATGAATGAAGATTAATGGGAAGATGTGTAACTACCACACAACAAATCAAAATGATGATGAATGCTCATTGTTGCATAATCTCCCCGCTCAAATTGAGCACTCAGATGAAGACAGAGCATATTCTAACTGCTGTGCAAGCTTCATACCATCAAATTGGGATGAACGCTCAATAGACAGGTAGTCTGGAGGAGTGCTGCGTGCTTCCTGCATACAGAAAACTAGATGTTAGAGAGGAGGAGTCTAGCCTGGCGTTTACCCTGACAGACTAGTTTTCAGCATGCAGGAGTTTTATTTATTATTTATTTACAGTGCTGAGGAACATTCTGTCGTGGGAGCTCTACCGGCAGTCTAAAGTACAACCCAAACACACAGTTTTTCCTGTCAGAAAAGGACTGTTGAAATTGAAAAAGGTTTTTTGGGGAGGTTATTGGGGAGGTTTTTTTCTTGGAGATTGCACTGAATCAGCCTCACCCCATTGATCAAAATATTTATTGCTCCATCCTATGGCTGCCAATAATTTTTTACTCTTTGCTGTGTGATGTAATGGTATCACAAAGCAGTATGGGTGTGGTTACTGCAATGCAGCCTCTCATTTATAAGGCAAATGTTTTCATAGGTCCTGATCCAGGAGATCCTTTGCACATAAATCTGCATGTTAAGGAACTTTTGAATAGCTGCTGCAGAACCCTCACATCTCACAGAAGATTCTGAGGTGCCTCAGACTTCAGCACAGCAGCTCATTGTACAGCAACCTGTGCCAACCTGGCGCCCTCCACTAATTTTGGACTACGACTCCCATCAGCCCTTGACCGCCGTAGAAGAAGATACTAGTGGACAAATTTCTTTCCCATTATCGGTGTCAGAGGAACACTTTAATAAGGACCTTTGTTTTGCTTGTGATTGATGAAATTTTCTCTGCTAGTTAATTGCAGATGGTGAGGTTTTGGAGTGTCATACAATAGGGGGGGGGGAATATTAAAGCAACTCGACTGCACCATGTATCCCAGCAATAAAAGTGCACCCATAGATTTTGGAAATGATATCCTCTGAGGAAAAGCCTTTGATTTTGTAGGATATGAGCAGCTTTGCTAGTGAAGGGATGTTGTCAGACAGTTTTCCATCCTCACTAGCCGGCCCTCTTCCTTCCCCATCCCCTGCCAATAAGTGTGTAGAATCTATTCTTTTCCATTCTCTTGCTGGATCTTTTACCTGCTGTAGGCCTAGCCATTGAATTCAGAGATAACCCGGCTCTGTGCTGTGAATTTGAAAAAGTTTCTTTTGTGGCATGTCTTTATGGAAGGCTACGATAACTGCCCTCTGATGGACGAGCATGGAAAGCAATACTGGCTTAGCATTTGACAGAATCGAAGCGGATTCCCCCGCCCTCTTCAGATGCCGGGTTTTTCCATCTCTTGGATCTGATTGCTTCTGATTTTGCATTCAGAGAGAGTGCCACTGCTACGAGGGCGACAGCGAAATGGAAGATGTGTCCAATATAAATTGCTTCCCTTTCTATTGCTGCTCTTTTTATTAATTTCCATGCTGGCTGATTTTATAGCTTTCTGAGCCTTTTATTTCCTTTTTCTCGAAGGACATTTCTAACTATGGAACCTTGTTTCTGATTTCTTTTAAAGGAGCATTCTAGCATTCTGCTGCCATGGCTGAAAGCACAGGAATAAAACAGCCCCCATATATTGGAAAAGAATATTGCAGAACTAGCTTTGTGCCTGCCAGCATGTGATGCAATTGCATCAAAAACGTGGGGAAGGGTTGTACTGAAGGAGACCTGGCCAGGCCCAAGTATATTTGTGCTCCCTTTTGGCAGGAACCCAACCCACCCTCGAGCTTTTAAAGCATTCATCAACGCACATTTATCTCTCTGCAGCATGAAGGGATGGGTATGCATGGATGGGCCATATCACAAGTTGAATACCATGAGCAGAACTTTTACAAATGCAGTGTGTTAGCTTCTGAGTGACTCTTCTGTGAACAGAAGGGCTCCTATCAATCTCTTGGGACTGAGGTCCAGTGGAGGCTCCTGCTGGAGGAAGGAGAGGAGAAGGCAGAGTGTTCATTGATTCCCATTGCACCAGGTCTCCGCCAACCCTCAACCCTCCACAGCAAATATACAGGAGGTACAATGGGAAGGAGGAACCAGCAAAAATCACCCAATGCTTTTCTTCCAGCAGGTGTGTCCTCAGAGGAGTCTTGGTCTTGAGAATGCTGGATCCAGTGTAATGTTTTACATTAGAGTGGGTCCACACATTCGGATGTCAGTTATTAACTAGTACGTATTCGGTAAACAAGTGTAGAGGAATCACGTGCATGTGTGCATGCATGTGTGATGCAATCCACTCCACTCAGGGCTGTCTTATGCATATGCGGTGCTGGGGTGCAAAGATCTGCCCGGCGCCCCCCCCCCGGCTGCCCAGTCCCAGGCGCGCAGGAGGGCAGAGCCGGCTGGCTGCCTCAGTGTCTCACTGGCTTGGTTGCCCCTGAACTCGTGGCGCAGAGCCACCCTCAGCAGAACAACCTGCTGCAGTGCTCCGACCGACAGGCTCTTGGCCTGGTGCCCCTGAGAGCCCGGCGCCCGGGTGCCCTGCACCCCTAGTGCCTAAGGGTAAGATGGCCCTGAATCCACTGTTTGCTCAAGGCTGGGTTCCACACCTCTTTTTGCATCAGGCAGTTTGAGTGCTGGGTTCTTTCAGCATTACTGTTGGGCAGCAATGGAGAATCTCTGGCTCACCAGGCCATTTTGTCCAACTTCCCAAGCAATACCCACCACACTATATCTGTGGACGGGTAAAGATGTGGCTCTCTGTCAAAAGCAGAATTTGAAGGCACTGCTGATCAGCTCATGAGTGTGTTCAAAGGCACAGCAGAAATTTGCAAGCCCTGTGCCTTTTAATCCTCACCATAGACCCCATGGCATAGCAACTGACAAGAAAAAAGTTGCGGCTACAGAAGTGGAAACCAGATACCTCTCATCCTGGGACTTGGCTGCTCTTAGGTTGTGTGATACTTGTGTTTTAAGTATCCCTCAAGACTTAGAGCTCAATCCAAAAACCAATATCTGCTGGGATGAGGGAGTTTTAATTTGGCAGATCTTGGGCTCAGCCAGTGGAACTTGCGCCGGTTGTCTATCATAAGGGATAAACTGCAAGAGCATTAGAGAAGAGTGGATTAAATAAACCAATAAAATAAGTAAATAGCCACTGTGGGAGAACCTTTGGCCCTCCAGATGTTACTGAATGACAATTCCCATCAGCCCCTGCAGACATGGCTGATAGCCAGCTGTGATGGGAGTTGTAGTTCAGCAATATTTGGAGGGCCATAGGTTGCCTCACACCTGTTTTACTAGTATGCGCATGCACACACCCCATGTGCCTACCTGACTGTTTCTCACACCCTCTGTCACAATCCCTTTTCTATACCTACATGTTTAGAAATTTGCTGAGTTTTCCCTTTTTTAAAAAATGACAAAAGTAAGCTAAAAGGCAGAAAGTATCATCAAAGGAGTTTAGTTAGTCCTTTCAATCCATCTGTGTGCAAATACTGGCCTTTCCCAAAGGGTCCCTGGCTTTTATGATGGCTTCGCTGGAACTTCCCTCTATCTAAAGTCTGTGGGTCAATACAGTGGTACCTCAGGTTAAAAACTTAATTCGTTCTGGAGGTCTGTTCTTAACCTGAGGTACCACTTTAGCTAATGGGGCCTCCCGCTGCTGATGTACCGCCGGAGCATGATTTCTGTTCTCATCCTGAAGCAAAGTTCTTAACCCGAGGTACTATTTCTGGGTTAGCGGAGTCTGTAACCTGAAGCATCTGTAACCCGAGGTACCACTGTAATGTCATAGTAACAAGAAGTCATTAAGTGGGACACTGCCTATGGGGAAACCCAATTCTGCCAAGTCTCGGGCTCCTGTTTCAGAAATCCTGGGCTCTTCTGCTCCCTGATCTTCCCGGTTAGCAAAAGATCCTAAAGTCCATCAGCTGTCATAAAGTAACCGTGTAGCCCATTTCACAGAGCCATGCTGCTTAACTGAGGCTTGTTTTTCCCCCTCTCTCTCTCTCTCCTCAGTTCGGGCTCAGGTTTAGGGTGCTCAGTTCCCAAAACAGGCACAGCCACCTTTACGCGTAATGCTTGCCAAAGCAGATAAAAAGCTGTAGGTTTTTCGGAACAGTGCAGAGCTGGGCAATGTGCCACAAAATATGGTTCCTCCAGAATAATTTCATTCAAAACGTTTTCATCTTTAAAAGTAAAATTATGTTCTAATTAGGAGGCAGAACACTTGTAAAGGTTAGGCAGAATAAAATTACAATGCATGTCTAGCTGCTCCATTTAACTTCTTACTCCTGATCTTAATTAGGGAAGGCTGTTTTCACTGGCCACGTTACTGGGGGGTGATTCCTAGGATCTGGCATAGGAGGCTGCCAGCTGGCATGCCCTCCTGCCAGGAACCCCAGATCAGGCAAAGGGCACGTGGCTTTTTCCCTTCCTGCATCATCCTCAGTCACCAGGACAGGAGACAGACTTCGCAGTGAGAGTCAAGACTGCGTGGTGGTTGCTGTGGGGTATCCCGCCAGCAGCTTCCTTTCCTTATATGGTCAAAATGGCAAAAGAGGAAACAGGGGGAAGGACTCTTCCTCCTCTCTCTCTCTCTCTCTCTCTCTCTCTCTCTCCTCTTCCCTCCCCTTTCTAGACCAATCTTCTCAGGCCACACCAGTGACATATAGATTTAAATGAACCAATTGCAACTCTCATTTTTCAACAATAGGTTTCTCCTGCCATCTGTACAGCAGACACGTGGATGGGGAAATACGCGTTGTCAAGAGGCAGTGACTAGCTAGCTAGCAAAGCAGTGTTCTAGGAATTGTGCCCCTTGTGCATTTCACAGCTCTGGCCCCACAAAGTCAACCAATGGGCTTCATAGCTAAATGGGGATTTGATCCTTTTCGACCGGTTACTAGTCCAGCGCTCTAACTACTCCACCATGCTGGCAACCACACTTCTCCCCCCCCCAAAAAAAGAATCCTAATAGTAAACTGATGGGTGTGTGTGATTTTCATCAGGACTGTAGCATGCATGTGGACGTTTTACCCATGGAAGGAGAGTTATTGAGAAGGGAAGAGCAAAACCTCCTCCCAGCACTGTAGTCTTGATAAAAATGCGCTTACACACTCATACACAAAATTTTACTATTCATTTTCTTTTTTTAAACCACACATGGTTTCTAATAATACCGTTAAAGTAGCATCTAATTTACTCTTTTTAATTTCATGCATCAGCAAAACCCTTAAAAGCTTATCTTCACTGCCATACCAGTGTTTAATAGACTTTGGGAGTGAAGATCAGTAGGGGAACGGGCTTGCACAATTCTTGATTTGTGTTACCTTGATATTTGTGTGCTGCTTTTTCTAACAACCAAGCTGAGCCCAAAGCAGTTCGATACAGTAACCAATCCTTAACCAAATAAAAAGCAGCATTTTGATCACAATAATCAAATCAGCATATACGGTAACATATTATAAATAAAGAATAACAATTCAATAAAAGCAAATTTAGTTCTACAAAAAACTGGCACTTGCTTGCATTTCTGTCATTTTTTATTATGGTCAATTTTACCCATAGATAATGTCCAAAATAGATCTTTTTCCATTTAATTTTTTTTTCTCCTTCTGAAGAATTTGTTGTTGTTTTTAAATTTTTATTACATATTTTGACACAATAATTTTAACAAAAATACACCATCAAGCCAGATTTTTTCATAGTTGTTTTCATATAGGTTTATATTCCTTGATGTTAACCAAATCCCTAGATACTTAACCTTCCTTCTGAAGACTTTGGAGCTTGCAGCTTTGAAGTAATAGCAAAATCTATTCCCACCAAAAGCAGTTGGGTGGATGGGGTTAGTTCGGGAAAATCCAATAAAAGTTTCTTCCAGTAAAACGTTCAGCCTCACTTTTGGGTATTTTTTTAGAAAAAGGGTTAGGTGGATAGAGAAAGATGCACCCATTTGTGCATAAAATCTAGCTGGGTCTTTAGATAGCACCTAGGTAAGCATTGAGAGGAAGACCTGGGATCTGGCTCTGGGGTCAGTCATAGCATTAAGGTTGTCAGATTTTCTGCCAAGGTTGCAGGGGGGCGTGGAGTGTAAACTTAGCTGGCTCTGTTCATGTGCCCATGCCTGATATGCCTTTTATTGAGTCACAGATGCAGAGAGCTTAAGCAGACTTAATGTGTAGGGCAATTCGGATTGTATCAATGATGCTATTGCCAAGGGCACTGATCTATGGCACATCTCCCAGGTAAACTGCTTAAGAGAGAAAAATACAAGAATGCTGGTGAGTTCTGCGTTTCATTAAATTAAACAGCAGCATGCTGATAGAGGTAATCAGATTTTGTGATTATTTTACGATATGCCCATTGCAATTTAAACAAATCCATTACCCAACTTGTCAGAAGGTCTTTTTGTGCATGAGAGACGTTTTGGGGAGACCCGGAAGGACCAAATTATATGTGATGTAAAACACTTAATTTGGTGGGTATGTATTTATTTTTTTTAAAACCCAACAGCAACAACTGTAAACCATAGCTACCAAAAAGGGGCAGAATAAGAATCGCAACTGCAGAACTCTCTTCCCCACACCATAGTCCCAATAAAAAAACACCCCCTGAAGCTGCTATTTGCAGTTGTTAAAAGATATACACCAGAGGTAGCTGAATTGATGTCCTCCAGATGTTGGATCACAACTGTCATCAGCCTTAGACAGCATGGGCAGTGATTAGGAATTATGGAAGCTATAGTCCAACAGCATCAGGAGGACACCACATTGGCTACTCTTTATATGTGCTATGCCAAGCTGTGCTTTTAATGTCACATTTAGTTGTCCCTAAGGATGGTAGGGTATCACTTTACCTCATATTTCACCACACATCTGCCACTTATCATTGGTTTTTTTTAAAAAAATCTGTAACAGAATGGTACAGGTGACCACATTCACCCCAGAATAGTTTGACTATCTGTACAGGGTTTTTTTAAATATCTGCCACAATGTTGGTGTCTCTTTGGAACAGTGCTTAATTCTTAAATTATAGGCAACATCTAGGTTCTGCGCAGTAAATGGGAATTGGATTGGGAATTGGGCTCTTTTATAATTGTATACTGGTGAGTCTGACAGTTAGACATTGTGCTTAATATGCTCTTTGCTCACTCCCAGAGACAAACTAATATAGTAGAATGATCCATGGCTTTTCTGGTAGTTTGGTTATGAGACTCCTTTTATGTTCTCAAATATCTGATTACTGGAAACTATACTGAATAAAAGGTGATGGGTGGATTGCTGTTCAGTTGCTGACCGGAAGGAGAGGTGCAAGCTACCATCCACTCATCTTAGGGACTCCAATTTCTTTTCTTCTCCTGAACATAATCAGTTGTATATGGCACAGTATACATACACACTGCATTGCATCAGCAGGTATGGTAGAATTAGAAGTTTATTAATAAATATCCAGTTTGCTTATACCCGTGGATGTTAACTAAAATCCATACATGATAGTAAATAAAATGACATTTTAAAATATTTTATATTTGCTCACTTAGAAATCTGCATGATTGCCGTTTTACTGATAGTATATCAGCAGAATCCTGATAAGTCTCAGCTTTAGAATGAAATACTAAAGGCCAGGGTGGGATGAGGGGCTGAATGTGATCAAACTGCGTAATCCAGTGTCCTACTAGGCACTCAGACTGGCAGTAAGCAGTTTTGCACTCATCAGCCGTTTTTTGTTTTTATTTAAAAAACTTGATTTCTCTCCCACTGTAAACAAGTGGAGAGGATTTAACCATGCCAGCTTGGGGGCATTTTGGGGGTCTGTGAAGGTGCTAGTTTCTTCAGATCCAAACCTTACCCTGGTTCACCCCAGCAAACTCCCAAATACTCCCTCCTGGTGCAAGAGTGCAACTGTTTTACAGACTTGTTTTCTCATTCAGTCTTTCTGAGAAGCTATGGGGTCAGGCACAACCAAAGCACAGGCCAAACCTCTGTCCGAAATGATGCCTCATTCCCAGAAAAGAAACAAGCTGCTCAAGAAAAATTCAGATGGTGTTACAATGCTTGGATATGGGCGATGCCAGAACCCTGCTGCCTGCTAACCACCCAGGGATGTTTTTGGAGCTGAGACAATGTCCCTCCTACTGATGTTGAGCATGCTGGAGACTTTGCATGTCAACCGAGAAGCAGTGCTTACCAGAAGTGAAGACTTGCAACTACTGGAGAACTTGCTATCCAAATGGCACAGTCATCTTTCCTGCTTTATCTGCAGTTAAAAGCTAACAGTATCCCCAAAGTGATGTCTGAGAAATGAAAGTCTCATGGTGCTGATCCAAAGGTTACAGCCTCCATATGGAGGCTGCCTGAAACCACTCTTCTGCGATGTTGCTCCACAAGAGGCCTGTGAGCCAGGCTGGTCTTTGGAGCCGGAATGCTTTGGAGGTTATTTTAAGGACTGGTTGCACCCACATAGAACCTGCTCATGCCATAGGATCTGCCTCAGAGGTGCTATTGTTCTGGTTCACAAAGATCAGGCTGTTGGGTACCATGGACAGGGCCTTTTTAGTGATGCACCTGCATCTCTGGAATTGCTTTTCTTAAAAATGTTTTGTAGCCCCCTCTTAGGTGGTTCTCAAATGGACTCCAAAGGCCTTTTAATTTCATTGAGCATCTTTTGCCTTCTTGCTGCTTGCTCTTTACTTATAAAATTTCATTAAAGGTTACATAAGCCTCCTTACAATCCTCCACCTACCTGCATTGCTGGTGGTCCGGTCTATTTATCTATCTATCTATCGATTGATTGATTGATTGATTGATTGATCGATCAATCAATCCACCCACCATGAAGCAGTGTTTTCACTCACCTTGTGTTGTGATTCACATGGAGTTGTGTTATTCAATGGGTTCAACAGCATGCATTTGCAAATGTACATTGAATCATTGATGTCAACCAGTTCCATGTGTATCATACGATGGCATGACCAAAATTAGTTTGGGGTGGCGGCTGTTGTCTGCCTAGGAGGGGGAGATGCATTAGGAGATACGCTTCACTCTGTATAACTTCTGTGTCTTGATATCAGATACTTTAAAACATATGTGCTCTCTCTGCTAGATATATAGGTTAAATATCTAGGAGAAGGGCCATAAAATTGAGGGCTCCCTGCTGGATGCACTTAAGTGATGCTGTCCCACTGCCAATTTACTGCTGAGATTTGAGAAGCATCAATTGTGGGAATTAGAGAGGTATGAGACCAGGCACACTTTATCTGCCCGCTGCTAGCCAATGCTGCAGCAAAGCCAGCTGCTCTGGCCTCTGCTCCTTACATTCTGCTCCCCAGAGTCATGTTTGGCATTATGTCACAAGGTGCTTTGTTCTCTACTAATTGGGAGCTATTATTCCAGGAAGTAGATGATAGAGGGAGGTGCAGGGTAATGTGCCGTGGAACTGCTCCCCCCCCCCCCCAGTCCCTTGGGCCAGTGCCGCATTTAACCACGTGGAATGCAAGAAGGGAGCAGGCAGAGGTGTCAACTGAAGTGGAAAAATGCAAGCAAAGCAGTTTTCTCCCAGGCATGGAGTCAACCATCTCCTCTTGACAATCTAAGGAACCTGCTCTCCAGAATAAAAATGCTATGTTAGCTAATCCCTACAGGAGCAGAGTGAACAACCTGTGCTGCAGTTTTTTAATTTTTGCCATTGCTTTGAGATGTGCCTATTATCATTGGGCACCTGAATACCAGTTTAGCTCAGGTCTGTGGTGATTTTGTAGGCTGCCTTGCTCCTTTTATAAGTCCTTTCCAATTTGTGCTGAAATATTTCTCTCTTTTTTTCCCCCGTCTCCCCTCCTACCTCTCTCTTCCTGTCTTGTTTGTCTGTTTTCATCCTCCTGATGTTCCCACTAATTCTAATAAAGCTGGTCCAGGCAGGCAAGCAGGAGGCGGGAGGAAATAATTTATTCCAGTGAGGCATAATCCTCTAAATATGTCAGATTCTTTGCTGTGGTGCGGGTGGGGAGGGATTTTGAATAGAATAGAAGATGGGCAGCAGCTTTATGAGCCAGCTAAGTACAGTACAGTGTCACTGGAATAGAAGTCATTTAAACCTGTTTCAGTGATTTTGGACTGGTGGTGTCAAATCTGTCCTGTACTAGGTTCAAGGGGAGATGGGGAAGAAATAATGGTCTGTGGGCAGGAGTCCTGTTGCTTGCCGAGTGCTTGTCAAAGAACAGTGTGTGTGTGTGTGTGTGTGTGTGTGTGTGTGTGTGTGTTTTAAACAATTTTTGAGTCAGGCGAATTAGCAAATGTTATGTAAGCAATGAGATTTGTTTCTCCCAGGAGTCACGTGGATTGGTGTAGCAAAAAACTCTTGACTGGTGTCCACAGAGGCTTATCAGCTCCAGCTAAGCTATAGGACTCATTCAAACCCTCAGTTTCTTAATATTATTATTCCGTTTATGCCCCACCTTTGTTCCAAGGAGCCCAGAGTGAAATACATGGTTCTCATCTTCCCCATTTTACTCTCAGAACAACCCTGTGAGATAAGTTAGGCTGAGAGGCTGTGTCTGGTCCAAGGTCACCCAATGAGCTTCATGGCTGGGTAGGGATTTGAACCTCAGTTATCTCAGGCCTTGATACAGTCATCTTGCAAATTAGCCCAGGCACAATTGCATCTCATGTGAGAAGCTGGGACATGATCTGTTGTGAAAGGGTTCTTAAAATCTGAAATCTGGGGAGATGAAGTGACATAAGAGGTCTGCATGCACATATCTACACCACTTGAATTACCCTCATTTGATGGATCACAGCTAAATGTGCGAACTGATTCAACCGGAAAAAAAATTTAGGTGACCTTTCATCTTCAGTGTTCTGAAAGTTCTCTTGTGTGATGACTCATTCAGGCATGGAGATTGGCTCCAAATGTGGTCCAGTGAGGAACACGAGCTCCAAAGTGCATGGGCAAGAGACGTCTGCAAGGCAGTTTGTAAGAAGCCAGGTAGTATTCTTAAGCTCCTCAAGAGTCTGTAAGTTATTAGTGATTAGCCTTGGAACTCTACCACAGCAACAGCAGGTATTCAGCAGCTTTTACAAATTTATTGTCAACTGTCCTTGATATTCAAAGCACAAATCACACAGCAAGCCTTGCCACATCTAAACATATCCAGGCAACTTCTTAGGAAGTGAAGAAGCCCTCATATAGGTGGTTATTTTCTGGACCGTCTGGTTAGATGGGGGTTCCTAGCTGGTGTCTAAGCTCTCAGCCCCCTTCTGAATTCTATTGTCCATTGCTTGGTTTAGGATGAAGTCCTTTTTTTCTTCGTTTCTCATTTTATACGCACACAAACATAAAACTTACACGTTTACTACTAAATGCAACAATGATGAGAAAAAAGGCCTTTCCCTTGCAAGCTCATTATAAACTCTCCAAATGCAATTCATCTGACAGACTGGTGCCATTTTTTGTCAGGTGTATGTCACTGACACAGCAATAGTGCATTAGTAGTGGATTTATATTGAACCTTCCACACATCAATCCCCTGTCCAGCTCTATATGCTTCCCCAATGTTATTGCATTATTGCTGCCTAGAGGGGCACTGTAGCACAACAGTCTGGTTTCATGATTAATTTTGATTGATTTTACCTACTGTATGCTTTTTGGAACGTGTATGTATACGGCTTCGAAAGCTTGGTGATTAAGTGGTGTAAAAATAGCGGAAATAAATAAAAGCAGGACAAAGATAAAATAAAATAAACCAGGACATTTTTTTGTATAAAAAGTTGTAGGATTTCAGCAGGAAAGTTATGGGACATGCTGTGACTGGGAACAAAGCAGTATTTCCGCCCCAAATCTTTTTCAGGTGCAAACAATGTTAAAAGTGGGATCATATATAATGGCTTGATATCACAACGAGCACACAAATAATCGTGAATGCACCATCAACATGGCATCTGGAGTAGCCAAGAATCTCAAATTTATATCAGCAACTAAAAGGCTTAAAATAGTTCCAAACTATATTTCTGTTCCATTTGATTGGTAAAGAGCAGGGCTTTTTTTCAATGGAACTGAGTTCCAGCACCTTTCAGGTGGGTGCCAGTGCCATTATAAGAGAAGGAGGGAGGCATTCATGGTGAGTTCCTGTACCTCTTTTTCTAGAAAAATAGCACTGATAAAGAACAACCAAGTTTTCTCAAAGTGTTATTTTCTGATGTTTTCCTTCTTTTAATCATAACATCGCAGTAAGCTCAGTAAGGTAATGTGCCATGTTTATTAAACCACTCTTGTTCAGTTGGCATTATCTGAGTACGCTCACAGTACACTGAGTTGTTGTTAGCTTCTTCCTTTTTTGCTATACTTAGCAGGTTTCTTTTCCAATTACAATGTTCTGGGTGTATAACATTTTTAAGATATCCTAGAAGAACTTGCAACAGACTCACTGGTATATTATATTAAAAAAATCATATTTTGCATAATATTAACAATTTCCCCTCATAAACTTCTGATTTTCTTTCCACCTAGGTACACACATATAGCCTGCTTTATGTTTTCAGCATGTCTTGCTAACATTTGGATAGATTTTTGTGAGATGGTGCAGAGTCAAATGCCATCAGCATGACTTCTTATTAAAAATTACTTTTATATTTACACAAAGTGATATGCCAGATTATTTGAAGACAAAGAACAGCAGGATAAATTGGACATTTATAAAGTTTTTCAGACCTGGTATAAGCTCTGGGGCAGGGAGTGTAGATTTTCTGTTTGGTTTCAGACTGAATGCTGATAGTGTTGCAGCTGTGTTAAGCATCTATTAGCAAATCACTGTGACAACACCAACATGCCAATTCACATAGTCCCAGGAGCATTGTTTTAACGTAGTGGGAAAAATGAACACACATGTGCATAAGTGCAAGTGTGTATCTATTATTATTTTTAAAAATAAATTTAAGTCAGAGAGACCATACGTACTGACTCACTGACATATCTAGCACTTGGCTTGCTGGTGTGTCTATAGTTTGCACACCACCAGGTTCATACTGTGGGAGAAGAACTCACAGCGACTGCTTCAGTAGCTGCAATTTGCTGGGAGTAATTTCCATTGAATCTATAGAATCCTACTATGAAACTTCTTCACTGGCAGATTCCCACCTCCCTCTATGCCAGTGCTGCTCTGTGGTGAGCCATCTTTGTTCTCTGCTAAACGTTCACCTCTCGTGCTGTCTTTATTCTGTCTTTCCTGGCAGATCAAGTTGTACCCTTTGATCACACAAGAAATGCTTCTTTGCCGTTACCTGCAGCCTTCCCCAGAGAGAACAGCAGAGGAGAAATAATTAAAGCATGAAGAAAATCAGGCATCTCAAAACAAGCCCTCCTAGGCTCGGAGAGGACCAGGTGAGGTGGTGAGCGGATAAGAGAAAATAACCTTGGGGAAAACATGGACATCTTATTCATGCAAACTAGGGATGCTCTGCAAGGCTTTACATTATTATATTATTTGGGGGGGGGCAATCATATGCAGGTGTAAGTACTCTAGTACAAAATCCATATACATCAGAAAGAGCCCCTATGGGGTAGTGGTTCATGTAGTGGGCTTGCTTGTAAGAAATGCACATTCACACGTTTAGCCACAGTGCAGTCTCCACAGAGAGAAGTTTTAAGGTAGAAAATACACTGCATGCTTCCATGAGGTTCCTGGGGTGATGCTGAGAGAATAATTTCCCCACTCCTCAATCTACCTTTTCACTAACCATGTGAGGTAGGCTAGGCTGAGAGACAGTGATTGGCCTCAGGTCACCCAGTGAGCTTTATGACCAAGTGGGGATTTGAACCGTGGTCTCCAAGGTCGTAGTCCAACACTCTAACCACTACACCACACCACACAGAGCATGCTGAACAGCTGTAAAGTCAGAGGTAGCGGGTGAGCTTCACTTTTGGTTACTTCTGTGATCGTTGGCTGCCCGTCTTCTCTTTGAATGCTGTGTCTCTTCTGTAAGCTCCCTTTTCTTCTTTGCATCATCAGGTGTTCTCCATCCGCACGTGCTCTCACAGTGGAGATGTGCCTGCTCGTTGATGTGAGCACCCAGATAGCACAGCCCTGCTGTCTGTGGCTAGGACTCCTGAACAGCATCTGAGCAGTCCGACAACTCCTTCCTCCTCTTGCCCTCTTCCTTCAAAAAGCATCAGCCTGTTAGATTGTCCACGTCGATTTGCTATGACATACATCAGCGTTGATGAGAGGCAGGAACACTGTCGGGTAATTTTGAGCTGCCAGAATAATCAGCTGTATGCACAACATGGCTTAAAGGATTTCTCAGTTAGCAGCATGCATCCACTGAAGAACTTGGACGCTCGCATTTTTACTGGGGACTTTAATCCTGTGAGCAAAGCAGACAGCACTGCAGGGGCACATCTGTATCGAAGTGTGGAGAATCTACACTGGGCCACGGGGGCTGAGCCGCATTGCCATCCCCACTACGGAAATGTAGACAAAGAATTTGTTGTCCGTTACAAAGGCACAGCTCATTGGTCAAAGTGTTCTGCGGAAGGTACTCCATCCCCCAGCTCACCTGAATGCTGCCGACACTTCCCTCTCACGTTGGACAGAATTCCACCTGCAGCGCGAGACGTCACCCTTCCTCCTTGTGCCAAAGTGCCTCCGTGGCTTTTCTCCTCCATCGACGGGGATGCCAAAAAAACCCTAAAGGAAAAACTTCGAATTCACAGTAGTAAAGCTGCAGAGATCTGCAAGCCTCTCAGACCTCAGGTTTCCTTGAATGACCTGGTTCCAAGGGAATGCTCTGAATGCCGGGCATGCCAGCAATATAAGAACGGTTGTTCGGTGAACTGTTGCACCATATTTGTGCAGCATGCCACCCTCACTCACGGGCCATGGACAGCTCTGGAGAGTCATCGCCCTTGCTTTTCTCGCCGACTAACAAACCCAGAAGACATCAAGCAAGAAGCTCGGAGAAGGTTGCAGATCAGGAGACAGAACAGCTCGCCCAACTTGACTCTCCATTGTGCCAGTGATGGCCAGGACATGGTCAAGTCCCAAACGACTGGATCCTTAAAGGGATATGAGGGGGAAGGAGACACCAAAAGGATTTTGGAGCTGAGCAAAAAAGGGGACTTCAAAGAGAGACTCTACATTCCAACTTTTGAAGAGTTCAAGCGGATGAGAATCAAGGAGACGTGTTTTCTCGGTGGCAGCGGTGACGTGACAAACGATGTGAAGGAAGGAACCCAAAAGTTGGAAGAAAAAATAAATCAGAACCCTTGTTCAGGTGCCCAGCAAATTCTTGCCAAAGAAACGGTTGCTACGATAGATTATTATGATGATGTGTTTCATGAAAATACCCAGAGCACTTCTGGCCTTGTTGGCTATCAAGATAATTCATCTACATGGGACAGGAGCTTCTGCCTGATGAACATGCCTATGGCTAGGGACAAGCGCTATGAAGTGCCAACTTCAGATAGAATCCCGGTCCCCATTTGTTCGAGTCCAATTGCAAGACCACCTCTACAGTCTGCTGCAGCCCTTAGGGAGGAGGGAGGGAAAACTTTTGCTGAAGGGGAGACTCAGGGATTGAATGCAAGACAACTAAGCGAAGTCCTCCACCATGCTGGACAGCCAGTGGTGCCTGAAAACCAGTCTTCTTGCTGCCCATTGCTATTAGAAGCGACAGATATATCCAGCTATGGAGCTAAACTGCAGAAAATGAAGGATGAATTTATAGGCTCTGCACTGGACCTCATTAAGAAGAGGTAACCAACTCTGTTAGAGTTCTTGAGAGCAATTTCAGTTTTCGGGTACTTATAAATGCACTTTCAAATTTAGCTGCATTAAGTAATTTATAGAATTTCCTTGCTGAATCAGTATGCTGCAGAGGTGTAATAATTTGCACAGACACTTACGCCATTAATAGCTTTCCCCCTTTTGACCTGTGGGGAGTTCCTTTCTTTGAGGTATCAGGCAGCTGTAGGGAAAGAGACAGTGTTGGGGCTGTGTTAATTTGTGCAGACATTTTCCCATATGCCACTTTGGGAGAACTGATGAAGCTGGGGTTTTTAACTAACTGCTATATCTGATGTCAGGAAGGAGTTTGCCTAACAATCTAGAAGGGTAGTCTGGGGATTGTGGAGAGGTGGGGACTCCCTCTGCCCCGTGGGGAGTGTTTGCTCTGTTCCTTGAGGCACTGAAATGGCTGGTCCTCCTTGTTCATTGACACACATCTAGATCTTCACAGGGAGGGTTAATTATTGACTCTGGGCAGAAGGTTGGAGGAAATGTCAATCATGTGAATGGAGGTGACACAAAACATAATATTAAAGTCTGTGACCTCTTGAAAACTGACTTTCAGGTGACTTGGGCAAATAATTCAAAAAATGCTGCCTTTTCTAAGCTATCAATGATTATGGAGACCTAATATATTGGTAGATTTCCTGCAGTGTGTATTTGGGGCAACCTACAACATAAATCCTATGAGGGATAGTTTCCATGATGAGTTCAAGGCAGAGACTGAATTCCCTTGTTGGAACCATAAGCTTAGGATTCACTATTCTAGGGTCATACGGGGTGACTGAATGGAACCCTTATTGGTTTATATATAAAGATTTATGTTCTGCTCTATCACATCTACATTCACATATCATGATAAGTCAGATTTTCTGGCAGATTGTGGTTTATTGTAAATGAGCAGCATGCTCAATCACTCCCACCTCATTCCCCCCAGGCAGGATGAACAAACCAGGAAGTCTTGGCTTCCCATTACATCCAAGCTAGGAATCATGACTTGTTGCTCCCTAACAGGTCCACATGTCATAGGCCAACAACTATGGCTTAAATGGCTTAAAGTTTGCTTGTAATCATGGTTTGTTTGTTTGTTTGTTTGTTTGTTTGTTTGTTTGTTTGTTTGTTACGGATCAACAAACCATGAACCCTGATTCAGATAAACTAGGAAGCCACAAACCATGAACCCTGATTCAGGTATACTAGGAAGCCAAGGCTTCCTAGTTTATCTTTCTGGTGCTAGGAGGGGAAAGAAGCAGTTCACAATAAACCAGAAAATCTGGTTTATCGATGTGCAAAAATGAGGCAATACAAATTTTGAAAATTAAAGTAACAAACAAGAATGAGAACAAGAAAACTATAAACGCAACAGAAAATACATAATATACAGCCTGGTGAAACCCATCAGAGCAGCAAAAATCAATGAAAGGGGTATTCAAACATTTAAAACCACACAGGAGCTTGGAGACTGAGAAAATGCAGCCCTTTGGTCTAAAAAAATTGAGGCACTCTTGTCTGATCTACATAGAGATTCCATTGTCCCAAGTGCAGAAAAACGCCTCCTCCTGCTCAGGTGAGCCAGCCTCTGCTCTTGTAAGCCATGGGTTCTGCAAGTATGGGACTGAGATCCATCGCACAGTGTTTTCTTTTGTTCACAACATCCATTTTGCCAGGCAGGGTCATAGTAATAGATGGACTTTATCAAGCTCAGTTTGCTTACATTCAGAGCTTTCTGAAATTAATTCATTGCTATGAAAAGCACAATGGTCATTTCAACCAGTTGCCAAGCTTCTCATGACTTTGAGTCAAAAGCTTATGAGACCAAACAGTTTCCCTTTGAAATTGTAAAACTGAGAGCCATTATTTTCTCAAAACCCAGCTGTCATTTTCTTCCAGAGCTTTAGCAATCTCATGGAGGATCTTGTTTTGACGATGGGAGTTTCTGGCTCAGCGGCAGGGGTGTCACTAGATTTGAAAGGCAACATATTCTCAGGATTTGGCAGTGAAATGACAGGGTTGCAAGCCTTAGGTTCACTTCAGCAACATGTGGCGCTGAGGCTGCTTGAAATTGGGTCCTTGTGGCCGTTGCTCCATGGGGCCAGGTATTCATATGCCTTGTCTTGCCGTGTGGATTTCCCCCATGCCGCATGATTTGACCCAGTGCTTGTTGTAAGAAAACCTCAGTAATATGAATAACATGGGGAGATCTGGTGTGAGGCCAGTCCGTAAGGTGAGCTGCTGCATACAGTCAATTGTTTACATGGAGCAGCATCCTTTCAGCACATAAAATCATAAGAAGAGCACTGCTGGATCAGACCAAAGGTCCATTTGGTCCAGCATCCTGTTACCACAGTGGCCACCCAGTTGCCTACAAGAAGCCCACAAGCAGGACATTTTTGCAATAGCACTTATGCTGTCCAGCAACTGGTAGTGAGAGGCATACTGGAGGTAATATAGCCTTCATAACTACTGGCCATTGATACCCTTTTCATCCATGACAATTTTATCATTTCAGATTAAGTTAGCATTCATTCATGTGAAGTGGAAGACTTCCTGGGTTATTCTTGTCATTGGCTTCTTAAGATTCTGCTGGAATTTTGTGTGTGTGTTTGAATTACATGCAACACAGCTGCCCTTTATTTCTGAACTTTCTTCCAAATGTAATTTACTCAGCACATTTATAAGCAGCTTAATGTTTTAATTCTGAGCCTCTAATTTGTAGTGTTTTATCTTCATGGAATAATCTGAATCCTGTCATGAATTGTAGAGCATTTTTTTTTTACTTGAGCAAAAAAGAAATGGTTGAAAGCATGATTGAAATGAGATCCTGATTTATTACCTGTTTTACCTTTTGATTGTGAATTGTGTTTACCAGGCTTTCTGAGGAATTTGACTTCTGAAGACAGAGAAAGATGAAAACCTAGGGCATTATTAATAGTCAAGTCAGTGAATGGGCAGGAAATCAGATCATCCAGTATATAAGGAATTGAATAAAGACAGGCAAAAATTTTACGATGTCAGAGAAAGCAGTTAAGGAAATAAAAGTCCCAAGGTTAAAAAAATAATAATATTTGGATTTGAGCATATTAAAGTGCATGAAGTTGCTGGGCAAAATACTGTTTTCTTTCAAGGTCAAAACAGCAGCCAATGTCAAGGATGATATGGGGGAAGTGAGAAGAGGAAAAATTCAGCCATAACAGAAAGGCCCAGCTTGTAGAGTAGATGAAGGAATGCTAGATGACAGGGTGCCTCAAGATTGAAGTATTGCTCAGTTATTTAAGAGGTGGATAAAGATGGTTCCATAATAAAATCAAAGATGAAGTTGGACCATTTGGGATCTGCAGCAGTGAGGTACTAAATAGGGCGGAGCCTTGGGAACAATTTTTTTTTCAGTGAAGCAGGCAAATGGACTACCCTTCTTCAAAAACTGAAGCCAATTACCATGTCTAGCAGAAACAAAAACAACACCCACCTCATATACTGACCATCCTAGCTTCATTCGAATTAGGCACATCTCTGATTGAACCACCTCAGCCACAAATAGTTGCAGTACCATTATGTACATTTCCCCCCCCCATTCAGAAATCGTCCATTACATTAATTCCTTGCTCTAATACCATATGGAAGAACTACTCTCACCTGGGAGAAAGAGATAGAATAGATGCAAAAACAGTCGGCCAAGAGGCAGTTGAGAGGATATATATCATGAGAACTAATGTACAGATAAGAGCACTCCAGTATCCAATAAATATGGAACTGTGTGTATATGATTTCTTGAATATAAAGAGAAATAACTTCCTACAAAGGAAAATTCCCAGTAGTTTTAATATAATTTGCCATTTTGCATATCGCCTGAAATACCTACCGTACTCTCTCTTTCTCTGGAAAACTGAGGTGGTGTTCACAGTTCTGTTTATTCTGCATCCAGTGTACTTCCACAGCTGGTTTGGGAAGCAGGGCACACAGAATATTAGGCACATCTAAATCCTGTAAACAGCTTCCCCGCCAAGCGCCACCCAAAACATGCCAAACTCCACCACAATCGCTCCCTCCAAACCTCCTTTCTCAGACTTAACTCAAAGGTTGGTGCAAAGGCTCATGAGATTGCAGTTGCAAAGGCTCCTGGGATTGCTAGCCATTTTTTTCTGCTCTTTTCACACCATTTTTGTAGTTCTTGTGCTCTTTTAGGACTGCTTTTGCCTTTTTCTTGCCTTTTTGAAGTTTAAATCTATCTATTGTTTCCCTGCACTGAGCATATACATGGCCACGCGAGAATCGAACATGCATAAGCGGGGAGATACTTTTACCGCATTTTGATGCCTTTCCTTCCAAACTAGCTTCAGTTGAGAAATAGAACAAGCTAGCTGCATTCTAAGCTGGGAATTTGTCCACAGTGTGTATAATATTGTGGGGCAGAAAGCGCTGTCATCCCAGTTAGGCAGAACCATAGAGTTGGAGAACACTGAACTGGCATGGACTCCAACCTCCCTTTTCTTCCCCACAAGGCAGGATTATCCATGCACCAGCTCCTTTCAGATCAATTCAGAACACTGTGCCACAAGCTGAAAGCAGGAGTGAATAAGTCACACACCCCTGAGCTGTCTTCATATCAGATAATACCAAGTGATTCATGAAAGTGAGCCAAGCCACATGAATAATATGCATACAGATATTATCCAATGTCACTATCCAGAGTTGGTATAGTTACTCTGTTGTTGTTTTGTTAAATGATGTAATTTTTTTATTTTAAAAATGCTAAATGAAGCAGCATAGTAACCAAAGATTCACTGTATATTTGTGAGAAAATGTGTGATGGGCCACACAGAGAATATTTATTTTAAAAGATGTGTTTTGTGTTTTTGTATGAAGGGTTGCCTAGAGGGCAACTATCTAGAATGGTATACAGTTCTTTAACACAGGCAGAAGGAAGGATACAGCTGTCTCCTGATGATTCACAAGATCCCCAAATGCAATATATCAAATAAGCAAAGCATGCATTTTTGTGTGTGATTGACACCTGGAAATCTTAAACCCCTTCACCCATTCATAATTGTGTGCCGAGTGTAGTGAACACTTCAAGTGAGCTACGTAAATGCTAAATATTATCTCTGTTTCCTCCACCGCTAATCCTGTATATGTGGGTGTGACTAGGTTTTGTCCTCCCTCTTCTGTCCCTCGGGGCTTGGATATATAGTTTCCTCATCATTTATGAATGATAAATTATTCATGGTATCTGATAATTTAGGGGAGCACTTTCTTTCTGATGACAGAACAGAAAGTTGTCTCCTATCTTAGTGCAAATAAAACAACTAAGAGGGACGAGAAGCTTAAAGATTTCATGCACTTTAGATGCTGCTTTTATACAGAAATATTAAGGGGGGGGCAACCCTTTAAATTTACAAACATGTTTCATTAAAAAATCCACACACACAACCCTATTATCCACTGCATCATTAGAAGTACATTTATGGAATGGTGTATGTAAGAGAAAGACGATATGAGGTGCTTTTGACTTCACAAGGTAGAAGACCTGTAGAATAATACACTGTAGCTTTAAAGATGCATTTTCCTCCCAACCCTTGGAGTTGGCTCTGGACTGCTGTTTGTGCAGGACATTAATTGGGGTGGTGTCCCTTTTTTCACAGCTGCAGTGGCGAAGCTACCCCTGAGCCCCCCTCCAAAGGATTCTGTGAACTTAAGAAGGATGACCTCACTTTTGTGGAGGACTCGCATCAACCCACCGTGAGTTGCGTGGTCTGGGGCAGAAAGGGGTCTCAGAAGTGTTGGGTCAGGGAGCTGTAACTTTACTTGCTATGACAGCTCTCAGCTATTCTGCACCCCTGTCACTAATACTCTTCTGGCTCTCCTCTCCATGCCTTTTCCTCCCTCCCTTCTTCTACCTCTCTCCCCTCTCTCTCTTTCCTGTTTTCCCACACCCCATCTCACCCTTCCTGCTTCTGGGTGGCTGCAAGGAACAAGCTAATGAATGAAGATACCTAAGGCACATCAACACTACTGTGCAAATCCAGCTAAAGTTACATGTGACTAAGGGCCCCTCCAGACTGGTGCATTTTGGAGGTGTATTCCATAGCGTGTCATTCATGCAGTAATAGAGCAATCGTGTTGGATTGACGCTGGACTGTCCACACATTATTCTCATAGCTGTCAACGTTTCCTTTTTTTAAAGGGAAATGCCCTTATTCCGAATAGGATTCCTCGCAAGAAAAGGGAAAAGTTGACAGCTATGATTATTCTGCTTTATCAGTTGTTCTGCAAATGTTTCCCCAGTGTTACTGCATATTTCCTGTCTGGAGGAATAATCTTGCTCTGTAGCAAAACAAATGCAGGACAAAACAAAAAACCTGAGACATTTGAGATATGAAAAGTTACAGGGTTTCAACAGGAAGCTACAGGCAACAGGAAGCTACAGGACATGCACCAATTGAAAAGTATGTTCACCTCAGAACGATGACACGTGCAAACAACTGAAAGTGGGATTGTGGATAACCGCCCCGATACCAGCATGAATATGAATCATCACCTGTGTGCAATAAGGATATCTGGAGTGGCCCAAAGTACTGTTGAAAGCAATGGAACTGGTGATTAACTTTCTCCATTGCTTTCAATAGGACCTGTTCACATAATGTTAGCTGGATCAGGCCCAAAATTGGTTTGAGAGTTGTTTTCTTATCCTAGCTTCACCCAACTGGAGCTTTGGGTGAACAACAGCTGTGTGAGGGTGCTCAGAGTAATCTGTGTAGTTTCTTCACAGAAAAGTGTTTCTTGATCGCTTGGTCATGACCCATAACAATGAAACCAGTTGGAAAGTGGTTTAAATATGTAGTACAGACATAAAGTTCCAGCCTTCAGAAAGCGTGTAAGGAAAGGCATGGGGAGGAATGCCCGTTTCATCCTCAGTCAAGCACTTACAAATCCAAATCATTGGGTTTGGATTGCAAACAGTGGTGGCTGGGGAAAGAGAGCTGTTGCCATCTTAACTGGAGTAAAGCTGCTGCTGCGATATACTATTCACATATGGTTGCCCGTCCTGCCAACTCTCCCATACAGCCCGATAAAATACATGTTGCTTGCTGACACCCCCCCCAATATTAAACTATGTGCACATTTAAACAGCTGCACACAGATTTCATGAACATGTGTTTAATGTAACACCAACAGCTCATATTTTGCTTCCTTTCTTGAGTGAGGGTGTTGCCCCGCCAGAAAGATATGAGGAGAAACAACGGTTTTAGAGGTAGTGGGTGCTGGGTGTCGGATTTGGCCATGTATATTTAAGTATCTTCAAGGGATGCGGGTGGCACTGGGGGTTAAACCACAGAGCTTAGGACTTGCCATTCAGAAGGTTGGCAGTTCGAATCCCTACAACGGAGTGAGCTCTTCTTGCTTGGTCCCTGCTCCTGCCAACCTAGTAGTTCGAAAGCACATCAAAGTGCAAGTAGATAAATAGGTACCGCTCCGGTGGGAAGGTAAACGGTGTTTCCGTGCGCTGCTCTGGTTCTCCAGAAGCAGCTTAGTCATGCTGGCCACATGACCCGGAAGCGGTACGCCAGCTCCCTCGGCCAATAAAGCAAGATGAGCACCACCACCCCAGAGTCGGTCACGACTGGACCTAATGGTCAGGGGTCCCTTTACCTTTACCTTATTTAAATATCTCATATATTGTTTAGTAGAAACTTCTCCCCATAACCACCCCTTGCTTTCCTTTCAGAGCTCCAGCCCCAACTGCCGCCGATCAAGTTCTGACATCTCCTACGAAACTTCGGACTGCACCAAAGCTCAACGGGAGTGTCGGCTGCGGCCTCATTTCAGTGATCCGATGCCAACAGATGCTGTGAAGAGGAAACAACTGGAGCTGAAGATCGCTGCAGCAGCACGGCAGCATGCCCAGAAGCGCCGGCAAGAGAGAGACTCCAGTATGCTCCCCTTGCCTTTTGCTTTGTGTGTGATTTGCAGGGTCTGTCCATGTCGCTCATAGTTCTGGGTGTGTTTTGACATTAGGTTAGCAGTCATCATTCAGAGAGATAGCCTCCAAACATCTCGCACTCAACAGCCGTGGATTATGTTTGCAGCCGGCTGTAGCCTCTTATTCCAGGGTCCCTCCAGAGGAGAGGGAATACAGTAGCAGCTCCTCCTCCAGTGTACTCTCTGTCTGTACAATTCATAGCAACAGCCAATAGCCTGGATTTGGCCCATACAGGACCAAACTGGCTCCTGGCAAATGCAGGAAAGGGGGTGTGCAAAGGTAAGGCAGTGTCATGAGCTAAGCTTCAATCTAGTGCTTTCTTTGACTTCATGCATGATATAGCAAAAGGTGAGTAGAACCTGGAACAATTGTTCTGCAAGTATACTGAGCAGATGGAGCCATCAATATGTGGCTTCCGCTTGTTGTTTGCATAGTTCATTAGGACAGGCTTGTTTCTTCCAACACACCTGAGCCAAATTCCAAATGAGAGCGTCCTTCCCTAGCTGTTGAATTAAAGAGAGAAATGTAACTCAGAAGTGGAATATGTTCTTTGCATACTGTCAAGTACACCTGCTAGCATGTGGCCCATGAGACTAAACACTGTTGTGCATTGTGGCCCACCAGGAGTTTGATAAACCTCTACTTTTGGGGGGCTGCAAATATATAGAAGCACCCAGCAAGCAATGTAGCCAGTGGGATATATTGGTGGGTCAAAAGTTGTCTAGGTCTATTTAAAGGATCTCAGCAGGCAAGGCTAAGGAAACCTTGACCAAGGCTTTGAGGTAACATTAGGCTAGATGGACAATTTAACCAGTACAATACAAGGAGGGTTTCTGTCTTTTTTTTTTTTAATGACCTGCTACTGTACCTTTAAGAGCATGCTTAGCGATCAGGTCAAGCTTTTCTTAGCATGAAGAAAAAGAAAATCTTTATGTATGTATGAAAATGCCAGAATGTAGCAACATATCATTAAGAACTAGATTCTCCCTGTCTCTGTATTCAGGTACTTTGCAGAATCCTTCCTGGTCACAAGGAGAAAAACAAAACAAAACAGGACAAGTTTTTTACTGTTGGGTGAACAGGGCTGAGGAACAAAACAATGGGAAGGTTCTACAAATAGATTTATTTTATTTTCCTCCCCGCTCAGGCCCAGTGCTGACGAAAGCCAACCTCAACTACAGCAGCAACGTTGATGAGAACCACGGCATTCTGGGCGGCTCCTTTCGTTCCAAACACCGCTGGAGCAACGTCAGCAGTCTCAGCGCCGACAGCGGCATTGTGGGCGGGAGTGAGGAGAGGGACAGTGCCGATGCCAGCAGTGGAGGGGTGCCAAGGATGAGGTCGGCTGAGATGGAGCGGGCGGACAGCGGCATCAGCCAAGTGCTGAGTAGGAAGTGGAGGAGCAAGGCGTCGGAGACGCTGGCATCTCTGCAGGCGTGGGAGGCCCACCAGCCTTGCACCGACTGTGGGGGGAGACACTTCCCGCTGGAGACGGATGTCCAGAACCAGAACAAGAGGCGGGCCGTCCTCTGCGAGAAGTGCCTGAAGTGCCGGACAGAGCGGAAGGAGTCGGTGCTGGAGTTTGTCAACACTGAAACCAGCTACGGGGAGGACCTGCGCATCATCAAGGAAGAGTTCTACCTCCCCATGCAAGCTGCTGGCCTGCTAACACAGGACCAGCTGCTGGTGGTTTTCGGCAACATACAAGAGCTCATTGACCTCAACGAAAACTTCCTGGAGTACCTTCAGGAAGAGATTGAGCAGGCCTTTGAGCAGGTAGTGTGTGGTCTCAGATTTCTTCTCCGTTTCCCTGTGCAGTTATAATGAGCTACTTTTGCCACTGCAGCTTTGTTACTATGGCACTCAAAGGTTGTGCCACTCATTAGAAAGGCACAATGCCTAATGAGCAGGTAAGGGAATTGAGAATGGGTATGCCTCTGTTTGCCTCATTTTAGCTGCTGAAAGGGGGAAGGGGCCATTGCTGAGTGTAAGAGCATCTGCATTGCGTGTAGGAGGTGCCATATTCAGTCCCCACCATCTCCAGGTAGGGCTGGGAAAGATGCTACCAGTCAAAGAAGACAGTATTGAGCTAGTTGATCTGGTTTGGTATAAGGCAGCTTCCCTGTGCTCTTGTTCCAAAGGGTACCAACTTTTTGTTTATTTTTTGTCATTTCAATTGTGTGAGTAAACATCTGCCTCTAGCTCTGATTGGATGCTCCCAGTCTACCGTAGGTCGCCTGTGTTTCTTTGTGATTGTCAACAAGATACGTCAATTCAAGACCACTTGGTGAATAAGCATCTCAAAAATCCTTTGTGCCTTGTAGAATCAGAGAATCACCTAAGAAAGCCCCCTGCAATGCATGAATCCCTATGCCAACCTCCCCCAGCCTGGTGCCCTCTAGGTGTTGTTAGACTACAGCTCCCATCAGCCCCAGCCAGCATGTCCAATGGTAAGGGGTGATGGGAGTTGTAGTCCAAAACATCTGGCAGGCACCAGGCTGGGGAAGGCCCCATGTGCTCCTGAACAGACCAGTCTGGGGCTAGCTTTATGACATGTGGAATTGCCCCTTTAGCATTTTCAATTTGCTGTGCAGCGAAGCCTACCATCAGTTCCAAATATTGCCGCATTTCCATTGGCTGAAGGAAAACAATGCCGGCAGGCAGACGGTTGCGCTAGCACCTCAGCAAAGCGAATGGCTTTTACACGCCGCTGTGTATTTATATTATGCCCTGTGCTTTATTAAGGGCTCTGAAAGAAACAAAACACCCTTTTACCATGAAATTAATTTTTACAGCAGCATTCAAAGAAGCCCATCTTGCCCACAGGAGAGCAATTAAAAGCGGCTTTGCCTGCCAACAATTGCCGGTGGCCAAGAACAGACGCAAGGCTAGTTAAATCCTTTAAGTGTTATTTGAGCCACGCTCCAAACTGGCTCTCTTTCTTGAACGTACTCAAGGTTACTTATAATTTGCTGGAACAGCAGTTCTTGATGGTTCATTATTACAGACTAGCACCCTGTGTACGGCACACGGCTCTGCGCCCTGTTGCTGAACTTTGCAAGTCAAATGCAGGAGAGAGTATTATTTGAAGGCCGGATAATCGCCTTGGGGAAGGGCCAGAGCTCAGCAGGACAACACATGCTTTTCATGCAGAAAGTTCCAGGTTCAGTCTCTGACTTAGCCATTTTTAAAAGGGAGGGAAGGGGAAGGATCATGTAGCAGATGCAGTGAAGACCCTCTGCCTTAGAGGGCCATCAGAGAAGACAGTACTGGGTATATGGACAAGTAGGCAGGACAGGGATTCTTCTTGGTCCTCGGAGGTCATGTTTTATATACAAAGGTTCAAGGTTTGATCTCTGGCATCTCCCAGGTAGGGTTGGAAAAGGGTCTTGTGTGAAACCCTTGGGGGTCACTCCCAGCCAGTTTGGACGAGGGTCAAGGAACCTTTTTCAGTTCAAGTGTTGTATTTCCTCATAGCTGACCTTCCAGGGACTGCATGCTGGTGGTGCAAGTGGGCAAAAGGTTTGTGTCTTTGAAAGCCAAGATATAATCATCCAAAATGGGGAAATGTGATAATGCTATCCACTGCGTCAGAGATGTAGTTGAACTTTTTAAGATGCTGGGGAGCCAAGGAGGGAAATCAAGGATAATAGAGGAGTTGGGGGATAAGACCAAAGGCGTAAAAGAGATCCTGTGAGCCATTTCCAGCTCTGCCAGTCACAATTTTAAAAATTAATTTAGAACTCAAAATCATATATGCAAAATTTGCATTGCAATACTTCGTGGGAATCTGTGTGCATGCACATTTTAATGCAGTAAGTTTAAAGGGTTCAGATGTTGAGCGTTCTATTTTGACATATATGGGGTTGAAATTTTTGGGGGGAATAGGGTGGTACAGTCTCCAGTTTCAAAACCTCAAAAGTGCAGATTTAATCCATGGAATTCAACTGAAATCAGTTTAACTTGCAAGGATGCTGTCTGCTAATGGATTTCAGCAAACCATTTAAGTTGGGTGGCATGTTTCCTTAATTATGAATGTTTGTTTTTGTTTCAGCAATAGTGTAGTACTCTCTGTCATAATTGAACCTCTGTGCTACAGCACCTCATGCTGGCAAAAAAAGGGGAATGGTCTTGCAATAGTCTTTTGTGAAATACTTTTATCTTTTTTTAATTAGGAATCAAAATGTAACAGATTCTAAAAATATACATCAGTAGAGTAAATCATTAAAAGACATGGAAGGGAATAACAACATGGTTGTCAAGCTGAGATTAATCACTTTTGCATTGTGTTTGCATACACTTTTAATGTTCTACCAGAGTCAGTAGAAAACCATAAGAAGATCCCCACTAGATCAGGCCAAAGGCCCATCTCACCTACCATCTTGTCCTCACAGTGGCCAATGAGATGCCTATGGGAAGCTCACAAACAGAAGCTGAGTATAACAGCATTTTCCTCTCTTGTGATTCCTAGTGACTGGGCTTGGGCCACTGTTTGGAGAATAGATTGCAGTTCAAGGAAAAAACGTGTAGCACCTTTCCTTGTTTTCAGTGCGGAAAGAGCTTAATTATTCAGAATGCATTCAAGCTGTAGTTCATGGCCAAAAGAAACTCACTGTTGTTTCAGCTATCATGAGGTGTGTTGCTAACGTGTAGTCCAAGATCAGCTTTCAATTATATTAGCAGTTGCAGTCCAGGTGGTAGGTCTGGGCTGCATGTTACCTGGACAGGGCTGGGACGGGGCAGGGCGGTGATGCGGTCAGGGCTGTGTGGACACCAATCTGTTCCTCCTGCTGGTATGTCCACACAGCCCTGCCTTTGCTGCTGCCCTGCCCCACCTCAGCTCCGTAAACTGCGGAGACACCAATGTCACCAGCTCCACTCCAGCACATTCGCCACAACTGAATATTAGGCCGGTGGCTTTTAATGGCCTCTAGTACCTCCACGTCTCTGGCTGATGCATTGCCTTGTGTGTTGTGTGTCGGCAGGGCGATGATGACCTCATGACTGTGTGCATCGGTGAGATATTCCTGGAATTTGTCAATATGCTGCCTGCCTTCCAGACGTACTGCCTCCAGCAGTCATCTTCAGTGAACATGCTCAATGCACTGGAAAAAGAGAAGGAGTTACTCAGGTGAGGAGACCTCTTAATCTTGGGTTGGTAGCAGGACCATTCAGAGCTTGTATGAAGCCCAGCATGGAAGTCTTGTTCTTGACATGACACCGTAAGTCCTGCAGGCCCCTGGTGGAGCCCCCCCAGTCACCCTAGCCCTCCAAGGCCCAGGGCAAGTGTACCCAGCTGTCCCCGCCCCCTTGCACAGGCCTGGTAGGGAGTATATGCCTTGGGGCACAGACCCCGTTTCTTTTCCTAAATGTACTGAGCGTTTCTGGGTAGGTAATGTATTCAAGAGATTAACTGGGGGTGTGTCGGAGGGGTGTGTGATCTGGGTTAGTAAGATATAAATTTGTGGAAATAAATGAATTTGAAATGATCGTACCTAGAGATAATAATGAATGGGGGCAATTGTAAGGGGATTAAATGGATTTGGAGAAGGATCTGTTGGGAAAACGAGAGTAAATTAATTGAAGAGGGGACAGATCTGGAATGTGGTGCAAGATAATTGAACATATTTGGGGTGTCCGATGGGCTTATCGTCTGTAATATTAAAATTCTGAATTTGCATCTGTACATATTAATTCAGATATGCAAAAGTTTGTCTATGAGCCCATACTTTGAAGCAAGTATGCTTTGGGGAGAGGGGGTTCACCAATGACCAGACACTTACACCGGGATACATGGCATCAACTAGAGCTGAGGAGTTTACCAATAAAGGCACATCACCAACTGGGGCTTTATCAGAACGATAGAAAGGCCGTGCCCATCCACCTGTGACATTCCCAGTACAGTGTCTGAGTGCTCCCTGCACCTCCAACCTCCTCCCCAAATCCGTTTTAGAGGGCTGGGGGAACCCTCAGAACAGATATAGGGGGTGCACAGAGGACACATAGGACAAGGAGAGGGTGAAAAATTCCCTGCACTATTGCAACTAATATGCTAGATACTGCCCTGTGTCTACATTTGCATAAATTGAGTAATATTTAACAGCTAAGATATCAACAGCAAGTCTATTGAACCTTACCTTAGTGATGCATTAAACAAAGCCTGAGAACGGGGAAAAAATAAAAAATGTTCCTGAGTCTAGCAAATCAAGTAAATGGTTTTGCAGGAAAGCAGTATATATATGGGATCTTAAGTCATAATTACTTTGTAAATGTTAATTAATTAAAGATAACAATGCCTCATGTGTATGTAAGAACAAGACCCTCGGTGTAAGCTTTTCTGTTTTCCTGTACCTGTTTACAAAATACGTTATTTTTTTACCTCCCTGTAGGATTTTCCTCAATGTCTCCCAGAACGACAACACAGCTCTTCGCCGCATGAATCTGCGGTCCTTCCTCATGGCTCCACTGCAGAGAGTCACCAAGTACCCACTTCTGCTGAGCCGCATCATCAAAGCCACCACTGAGTACCACCCAGATCACAGCAGCCTGAGGGAGGCCAAAAGCCGCATTGAGTCCCACCTGGAGCACATAAACATGAAGACCAAGCAGGAAGGGAACTCGTGGACTTTGCGTTCCTTCCGCCAAGACAGCAAGAAGAACAGGGAGGTCATTAACATTGAAATGAGGGAAACCGCTATCAAGACTGTGGGCTGGCTGCGGGAAGAAACCCGCTTTGTGATGGAAGGGTCCTTGCAGCTGGCCCAGCCTCCTGATGGACAGTGGGTCAAAAAGGGCAGCAAGACCTTAAAATTCCAGAACATGCAAGTGCTCCTCATGGTCAACATCAGACGCACCTCTGAGTCTAGCTTTGAACCCGGAGAGCCAGGACCTGTGAAAGATGCAGTACTGGTACTGATTAGGGACAAAAACAATGGGAAGTTCAGCTTGCTCAGGGAGCCCTTGAGACTCAGCAACTGTGTGGTCTCTGTGGATCCCGACTGCGACGACACGTTTGAACTCCTTGAGATCAGGCGGGAGTCTTTTGTCTTCCGAGATGGAGACAAGGCACGGACTCACCACTGGTTCAGGCAGATACGGAGGTACTCTCGGGAGCTGGGCTCCTGGAAGAAGCGGCGCAACGCCTTGCCCAACATCATGATAAGCGCATCGCACAATAGGTCATGAAAGGATCGCTGACTGCGAAATGACTTGGCTAAGTAAGCTCAGAAATTTCCTCACAACCTGCTTTGGGTTGAAGATCTCCTTTTCAACAAAAATTGCACCAAGGATGAACTTCATCTGGCCAATTAGCATTGAAGCTATCCGTAACGATGTCGTTTTCTACTGAGAATTCATTTGTGACGAGTACCACTTAAATGAGTGTTTCTCAAATTGAAGGAAAATATGTGCCCTGTTTTTAAGCTTGTTAGATCTTCCATACAACCCAACTTAGAAACCTCATTGGGTGTAGCTACCTGGCTCCTACAACCTTTATGTCTGCTTTGCTCCCAACTGCGTGGTTCCTACACACACAGTTGCTCCCCTACTCCTCAGCTGCTCCACAGCCCATGGTCTCTAGCTTCAGGTAACCCACAGCAGTCTGTGACTGACCATTCCACCCTTCCCTGTCAGCAAATCCATGAGGTAGACACTCAGATTGTGGGAAATCTTGAGCCTCTTTATAGACCTACTTATCAATAAGACTTACAAAATGCTACCCCCTCTCTTGTAGGTGTCCCACAAACCCTTCTGGAGGCCACATTCCCCATTTTGAGAGGCATTGCCTGATGAGGTGATAAAGTGAGGGCCCCATTGAACAAGAACTGTCAAAAAGAGGCTGTCATCTTGAGAGGTTGGTGGTTGACCCTCTGCTTAGTGTAACTGACTGAGCTGGTAGCGAAAAGGAAGAGTGTTGTTAGTTGGAAGACTGCCTGTTAAGTGTGGGGTGAAAGTTAAGCATGAGCTGTAGGAACATAAGGTGTTAATCTGGCTAGCCAAAATAATCACTTCAGCACAATTTGGCCTAAGGAGAAATAAGAGGAGGCTCTTAAGTGGTAAGAGGAGTGAGATCTAGATTCTGGGTAATGGGAATCTTTTGCACATTTTGTAAATAGGTATAACAGTGAAGACAACAAAATGTGTGTTGTCTGTCTGAGGGCAAATAGGCTTTACCCTGTGAAGACTTGCTCAAGGGGGGCAGGGCAGGCCCTTCAGATTTGTGGCCTACTTGGGATGTCTTCCTCTATGGTAATTAGGGGTTACTGGCACCAGATTATGAGGAGCAGGTCTCTAGAGAGAAAATATTGAGCTAATATTGTTAATAATGTGGGGATCAGATAGGAGTGTGAGATGTCTGACACTGCATGATTGTGCTGGAAAAAAGGAATTTTGACCATATATGATAGACTGGTTTCATTGTGCATATATTATAACAGCATTAGGCAACATCCAGTCAAATTTAGAGCAGTATTAACACAATAAAGGAGAATGTTTAGACAGTATAATTAGCCTCATTTCAGCTTGCTCTCCCAGGAAACATTTAATTCATCCATCTTTTGTTAGCTTATCAGTTTTCTTCTTCTACCCTCATGCCCATGTAGGAACCAGTTTACCGAGTTTTACTTTGCACTGAATGCATGTAACACATAAAAGGAAAAGGAAGCCGAAATATATTCAGAGTTCACTCACAAACATTCCAGAATACCTGTATAATCCTGTGGATAAGCAATACTCTCTCCCTCTACGGATCACTGGATTTGTTTGTAAATGGTTAAAAACCCATTGTAGAAATCTAAGGAATGTCTTAACATCAGAAATCGTTCTGAAATATGCTTCTGTTAACAAGGCTCAATTACCTCTTCTAGTTTGTGATTATTTAAATGATGTAATCTAGTGTATTTCAAAATTTTAATTAAAAAGGAATCCGTTACATTATTGTAGATTAACATAAAATGTTTTAATAATTATGTTTCCTTGCAATTTAATTAACTTCTCTTTTTGTTTTCCATACCAGATCACTCCTATCCTAGTGACACATGAGAATAATAATAAAAAAGAACTCTGTAGAATACTAGAGAACAAAATATGTGGCAGCACTTTTCTATTCTATAGCCGACAGGAAAAAGAACTGTAAGAATATCGTTTAGCAAGATTTTCTGCACCAGTTGTGAACCTTTTATCATAGCCTTTCTCCCAAAATGGGTGCTGTAGAATTGCAGTGTCTTGAAAGAAGGGGTTTTCGTTAAAATGAAGAAAATATGACACCTGTATACTAAACAAGTTATTGTGAATTACAGGGTGCAAGCTTGTAAGAAACATACAAAACAAAATCACAGAAGCATAATATTAAAGAACAGTGTCTTTTATTTACCCACGTTAACAAAGGAAGAATTTGCTTTTCAATGAACTTTTCCCCCACCCATCCCAAAACGTAACCAGAAAAAGGCAAAGATTTACAAACAAAAGATACTTACAGCCACTAATATTGTAAAGTACAAATATTTTTCTTATCTTTTGGAGGTGATATTTGTCAAAGGAAAAACTTTAGGGCAAAGGGAAAAACAGATCCTATACAGCACACAATATGAAAAATGCTCAGACAAAACAACACAGTATATTGCAGAAACAAATTTTGCACATATGAGATTCAGAAGATGGGTGTTAAATACTAATACAGTGGAGGTAGCACACACATGGAGGTGAAAGAAGAGTGATTTGCACCTGCACCCTACATACAAAAGCTGTGCTCCTATGCACAAAGCAACTCGCCTCCATGTACATGTGTTTAGGACCAAGGTAAATGTCACTGTTTTTTGTTAAGGCCAAATGCATTCTTTGCTGCATGATGGACCAAGAACATTATATAAAAAAGATACAATACAAAATGAAGGAAATGTGAAACAGGTCACTTAGAATTCAAAGGAACATAAACACCTTTGCCCTGTTACGTAACTACTTACCTCCTTGAAATCTGTGCTCCTCCCCCCACAAAAAAATCACCTAAAACATGTTCCAGGATTTGTTTTTTAAAACTTATATATATACTTGGAACATGCTCACAAGCAACTGTTCAGCTTCAATGACTATTTCACGTCTCTTCCCAAATGTAAAAATCAGCATGTTTAAGGATACAAATATATGTGCACTATATAATGGTGACTATTTGAAAACATCCATTCCCAACAATATTTCTACTGAACTGATCATCCTAGTTCTGAACTCTTGATTTTATGCAGCAATCTATCTGGTTTACACAGATGAGCAGAAAATGAATGCTTTTTTACAAGCTGTTTACACATCAGCTGCAGCCAAGTACTGAACTTTTATTTATTACAAAGGAGCCCAGGGCAGCAGTGTGCATAAACTGCGATACATGTAAATGACATGGAGATCCAAAAAGGATGAGGCTTGAACAAATGCTGTGATGCAGGGGGAAAATAATCCCCATGCTTGTTTCTGCAGCGATAATGGGATAGCAACAGCTGTAGTTCAGAGATGACAGTTTGCTTACACCAGGGTGACTTAGGACTCCAAGCAGTGCCTGCTAGAGGGGCTTGGGGGGTGGGGAATGAGTGTTTCTGCTTGGACATACTAAACATTCCATTAGGAAAAAACAACAGTGGTATGCAGCTTTGTGGTTCCTCTAAACTACTGCTGGAGAGCTCAAGTTAAAGCTTCTCCTTCATTGGCAGCAAGACTGAGGTAATGATTGCTTCAGTTCAACAAGCCCTCCTCTATTTCTCCCCACCAGCATTAGCAATTGAGTCCTTGTTGAGCCCTCTGATTGACAGGTCATAAACCACCTCCTCTATCTTCTTGACATCGTACTTGAGGCCATCGTAGCGCTTCCTCAGGGAGTCATTCTTCAGGTTGAGAAGGCGGAATCCGGAATCCAACTCGTTGATAAAAGCAGAGATGCGGAGGGGACGGGCGTAGTCTCCAGCTGTGACACTGTTCACTGCCAACCTAGCCTATGGAAGAAAGCAGAACGGTGCAAGATAAGCAGACGTGCACAGACCAAATCGGGCCAGGTAGGCCTTACTGGAGTCCCACAACTGTATTAACATCTGAACAGGGTATTCAGCACCTTGTCTTCCTTCCAGAGGATAAATTATACTGGCGTTTAGAGCATATTTGATGAAGAAGCCTCAATCTTGCAAACCTTTACTATTAGTAGAGTAATATGCAACCATAAGCCTCCCTTTGCAGAAAAAGAGCAACTAGCAACTTCGTTAAAGAAAGAGCCATGGTATATAACCTCTAGTTTTGTCCATGCCAAGGCCCTGGATATTAGTTTCAGTCCAACTAGGTAAGTCATGCTGCATTAGTTCTAAAACTTCTCAATACTCTTTACTTACCAGCTCACTAGCCAGAGTCAACACCCCAGAGAGGTAATCCTCAATGTCCAGGTGAAAGCCTTTCTCTCTTTCAGATTCAACTGCAAAAAGAATGAACGGATTTGGATTCAACTCTGATAATACAAATCATCAGGGTTAGAAGACTCCAAAATGAAAGGAGTGCCAGGTTAGGCCTTCCTTTTAGGTTAATGGTTAGTTAATTACACTGATCAATTCAAATATAAAATACTAAAAGTGTTCATCCAAAGAAAAAGTAATCTGAAACAGCACAAAGCATCCACGCCCTTCACACAGGATGTATACCCTGGTAGCCACCAAAAGTTCCAATATCAGTGGTGCTGTCCAAATGCCTGGGAGAATAAAAATGTCTTCACCTAGTGCCTGAAAGAGGACAAAGCCAGTGTCAGGTGAGTTTCCCTGGGGAGAGTATCCTATAACTGAGGTTACCACTGAAAAGGCCCATTCCCTCATTGCCACACTCTGACATCTCTTGGTGGGTGCACACAGAGAAGTACCTCGGATGTTAATCTCAGACTCTAGAAAGGATTGTAGGGTTACATATCTGAGCCCCAAATCCCAAGCACCAAAGCTCAGTGGCTGACCACATTATTTACATGCAGAAGGCCCCAGGTTCAGTCCCTAGCATCTCTAGTTAAAAGGATTTTCAGGTAGCAGGGCTCATGGGGAAAACCTCTGACCAAGATCCTCATGAGTAGCTGCCATTTAGAGTCCACACTGCTGGAGTGGAGCTGCAATCCTAAACATTTAGTAAGCCTCACTGAATACAAGTGTGGCTTCTTCAAAGTAAATAAGAATGTATAGAAGCTTCATATAATTAATGTGTATACCTAATCTTCCCATATTCCCCTGTCTTTCACTGTGGACTTTCTACCTTCCCAGGGAGCCTGCAACTCTGCCAACTCATAGCTCTCGAGCAGTGCATATATGGACTCCTTTTTTTACTAACAGTTACTAATTTTTTCAGTTAAAAAAGGAACCTTGGCAGAGCTGAAGCAGAGGTCTAGTCTTTATTTCACTGTCAAACTATGTCAAAAGGTTTTAGAAGGAAAGCTAAGTGACATGTAGAAGCTTTCTGACGTGCCAATTTAGGTTAACATTTTACGGAATTTCTTAGACAGGGAGCCTTGCTAAAGCCAAAAGTCATTGTGTTTAAGTGGAAAAACAATTCCTTACTTCCAAGTATTTCTGTAGCAGCTTCCCGAGTCACTAAGGTTTCTGTTTCCAAGTAGACAACAAATGCTGCTAAGAACACCAAACGTTGTAACACAAATCTCCAATGTTCATTAAATCTGCATGGGGGGGAAAGAGAAAGTGATTCCTGGCACTTTAAACAGAAGACTCCTGCTGGATCTGACAAAATGCCCATCTAGTCCTAAATCCTATCCCTGTGGTGGTACAATAGCATCCTCCCCACTTGTGATTCCTAGTAACTGATATGCTGAAGCATGCTGCCTCCAACAGTGGAAATAAATCATAGCCATCCATATTTAAATGATTGGTTTGAAATTGCTCAGTAACAAATGTAACTTTCTATATGGAAAAAAGAATAAAATATTATAAAAAAGACCACAAAAGGCAGGAGGAAAGTGGACATTTACTAACCTGTAATATTGATCTGCAGGGAACTTGTTTTTCAGAGAGGCCAACTGTGTTCTAACAGTACCAAAGTGTTCACGAGCCTTCTGACACTTCTTTGGTACTAAAATTAAAAACAAACACCACTTAACCTCGAAAACAAAGGCTAGTTATTTGTTTTTGAGTTTCTTTAAAGAAAACACCCTTTAGGCATAGAACCATGAGCAAAGACAATACTGTGATACTTAAAAGAAACAGGTTTCTTATTTATTTGCTATCTATACCTCCCTCTGAAGAACACTGGGTTGTTTACAACATAAAAACACAAACGTACGCACTATAATAATGAACAACAACCCCAACAGCATTTATATATTTATTAATTTTCTATTAAGTTTGATTCACTGGATCCATCCATAGGACACCACAATCCTATGCATCAAAACTAAGTTCCATTAAGTTCAATGGCGCTTATTCCTAGCTAAGTGGATACAGGACTGAAGCCTAAGTTAGTCATGGTTTAGTCCCACTGAAATAAGTTCATAATGACTGGAGTGGTTCAGCTGCAGCAATAGGCGCCTGGAAACAGTCACTGTCATTTACAGGGAAAGACTAGGTGGGTGGGTGAGTTAGGGTTCTGTGGATGCACTGGAAGAGGCAATCCAGGGCTCCTGCTAGCTAGCTCGTCTGTACAGCCCTGACCTTCACACCACCTACCCCTTCCCACCCTCAAAGTAAATGGCAATGACTCTGCTGTGGGAATGTTATTGCAGCCACTCTGCTCTACTGGGAGATTCATTCCTGCAACTGGGTAAGCTGTCAGATGAGTAGAGGTGTGGAAGCAAATGTGCTAGCACTACCCACCCCCAATCCCCATGAATTGGAGGGTGGCAGTTTGAAGCAGGAAGGCTGCTTCTACTTGTTCTACCTGGAGTGAACAGAAGGTAAATTGTGACTGAATAGTAATTCTCTGGGTGATCTGAAGCAATCAGCAAGGATTTCTTACTCAGATGTGTTTAACACTTGCAACAACAAAATGACCCACTAAATTGTACTGCTGAAATGGGGAGGGAGTGGATTATTGTGTGGAAAGACTGTGTGCTTTGCTCAGTTCTGGCCCTTAAAAAATTTCCAGGTTCTGAATTCTTTCATTCTATTAGTATGTCTTTTGTACCAGGCTCTGCTCAAGCAGAGTAGAACCCACAAGCTGCCCTGTCTGATAGGATATAGAAACCAGACTTGTTTTAAGATTTCACAGCTGAATAAGTCTTTGTTGACTAGTTAAGTGCCCAATAATGAAACAGTCAAATTTAGTGTTATAATCTATTGTACATGATTCACTTTCCTGCATTTCCAATTCACAAAGAAACTGAAGTAGAAAAATGTTTTTCACAAAACACATAACCATTTCACTTTTACATTACTGAGTGGCATCTTTTATCCTCATCTTCGGTAACCATCCTTTATGCATGTAAACATGTTTGTGACTTTTTTTTCTCAATAGGCAAACAAAGCATGACCTACTGTCCTGAAATCCAGACCCCTGGTGGACTCCTTGTAGCACTGTAAGAATTTCCCGGGCTGTTTGCTCCAGAGTTTGAACAACTTTCCTGATCTCCTGTAAACAACAATAAAATACTCAGAATATGATGGTACAGAAAAACATGCAATGTGTTAGCACAAAGCTGCTGTTCAATTTTGCCCGTCTTTCTCTCTAGTAAATTTTTAACCTCTGGTTCCTAATTGGGGGCCCATGAACCCCAGGGAGTCCCAGTAATCCACCCGGGAGATCTGTGGCACCATTCACGTAACAAAAACTACCATAGGGATATCAAACTTTTTTAAAGTAGTGGGTCCATAGCTTGGCTTTTGAAAAACGGGGTCTGCACTACTTAGCTAACTAATGGTTATCTATGAGGCAATTAGGTTGTTACTATGATTCTTTTCATCATACTGCTACTTGTGATGGGTCAGTACCCCATAGTGGATCACACCTTGACCCAAGATGGGTGGCAGTGCTTGCAACCATCACTGGTTGTTGTTGTTGTTTCTTTGTTCAGCTTTGACAAAGAATAGGCGCAAAGGAGAATAAGATCTTTAACGGTGGTGGTGCAGGACAGAAGATTTCAGCCTATGCAATTTATCTCACACTTAGCGTAACAAGCAGCAACAACTAAATTTCCCTCTCCTGGGCCGTTATGTAAATGTCACAGGAGCCACAACAGAGGCACGTAGGGCGGTTTTGGGTTTACGTGATAGAAATGGGTCCCATGTTTCAGGCATGCAGTTGTTAAAAGGTTGGCTCCCGCGGTTTGGAAGATAGGAAAACCAAGGCTCTAGTCCCCGTGATCCGAGGAGCAGCGAAAGGGAAGGAAGGGATCCCCCTTCCGAGCTCTGGCGAAGCGTCCGTGGTCCTCGCACCGGCGCGACCCTCTCTCACCTCGCGGATATCCTGGTCGGCCGTGAGCACCCCTTGCAAAGCGATGAACATCTCGCTGACGGACATGGCGACGCCGCCGAGGAGAAGCTGCGAGTCGGACGGGCTGCAGGGACAGCGCTCTGGGCACTCCCACCACTCTCCGTGCCGCCAAAGGGATGGGTCCTTCCACACTGCCGTCGCGGGGCTGCCCCGCTCGCTGCCTGACAGAAAAACGCACCGCTCTCGTGCGTGTCCCAGCCCCAGCCCCTAGGCGTCGTTCTTCGCAGGGCAGTCAGCCCCCCGTTGGCTTCCATGGGGACAAGTAGGCGGGGGCAGAGGCAACTGCACAGCCTAAGTGGAGAGATTAAACGGCTCCGAGGTGCTTACTCGTCGTCTTGGCCACATTTTACATATCGCTTTCTACCTGGGGGGAGCCCTATAAACAGGGCAGTTCTATGGGGGGGGGGGGTGTTAAGATGCTGCCTTAAGTCGAGTCAGGCTCTTGGCCCACCCATCCAGGTTTTCAGGCAGGAGTGCTTAAAAAAAAAAGCCTACCGGGAGATGCCGGGAATTGAACGTGGGACCATGCGCGCGCAAGGTGGGTGGCTCTAGCAACGAAGCCGCAGCTGGACAGCTGAGCCTCTGCTTTACACAGAAGTAGGTCCCACAGTGTTGGGGGGTGCTTGCAATATTCCCCATTGCAAAGGAAAAGGATGCAAGGGTGGGTGGCTTTTGAGTTCAGCCCCTTCAGGCTGCAATTCCTATACATGTTGACCTGGTATTATATAGCTCAGTGGGAGTAACTTTGCTGTTGCAACTGCCGCTTGAGCCTCCGTTATTAGTGGTAATATATCACTACGAAAAGCACCCGAAGCTAAATGACCACGTTAGGACACGCTGTTTTAAGACAAACCAAACCTGGATTGCAGAACAACAAACCAGGCTGGGTCCCCGCTTCCCACCCCCTAAGCAGCTCTAACCCTTTTGTGAGGGGTATTTGCCTCTCGGGCTGCACGTGAGTTTATTGCTGCCTCGAGATGGCGGCTCCTTGTTAAATTCCAATTTGACGGATGAAATCCGTTCGCTGGATCGATTGAGCAACAGCCCTCCCCCCGCCTCTTGGTTCAGCTTCCGCTTAGTCTCTGGTTCAGGCTCAGCCGCAGCGAAAGAGAAGGGGGCCTTTCCCATGGCTGGCGCGGGATACGCTTTGCCTTATTGAATGAAATACCTTTTCGCATGTTTTGTCTTAAATTAGCAGCAGCAGCCTAAACAACACCCCATCAGAATTCAGTACATATGTAACAACAATAATAGCAAGAAGAATAATGAATTTGGGAAGGAGGCGCTGCTTTCTTGGCTGGCAAAGATATGAATCACCTCCTTCAAAACGCTGGTTTTTAGCTCCACGTTTGGGATTGCGCGATCGGTGCAATTGACGAGCTGCGGGGCCGAAAGCGACGTCCTCTCTGATTTCTTTTAATAATAGAGGGGCTCAGGGGCTCACGGTTGACGTTAGGCGATAGCGAGGGGCCGCTCTCTCTTCAGGAGTACCCCTTTCTCCCTTTTGTTATTACAAGACCGCCAAAATGCCGGCCATAATTACTGGGGATGGGGATAGTGGTGTGGGTAGGCTGAAAGTGGCTAGAAATAAATATAACTAATAAATAAAATCAATAGCTCTGCAGAAGAGGGCACTGCAGCAGACGTAGCTTGCATGACAAGCCATGCCTCCTGAAATTCCATTTTTCTACACAGCTCTTAAGGATGCAAAACCTTTGTCTCCTTTTGCATCAGGCCACTCAACATTTGAACACATGCCGATTATGTCAGCTAAAAGCTTGCTTTGTTCTTACAAGCCGAGAGTCTTAGGAGCTGACTTTCTGCGCATCATGCAATGACTGTACAACATATTCAGGAGTTCTTAATTCACAAATTATAATGAGAATGCAGTACTGGATCCAGCTACACTATCATTATCACAGTTTTGCAAGACATAATATTAGGGAAGCTATGTAAATGCTTAGCATTATCACCTCTTGAGTTAGTAGACTCCCTAGTATGTGAAATACCATTTTCTTTTGATGTCTCCTGATTTCACTGAGGCATCTTAGCTTGGTCACAGTGTTGAGCTGGGGCAATATTTTTACCTATCCGATAGTAATTGCTACTTCACATGCCTTTGCCTTGCAAGTACAAAAAAACACAGAGCATGTTCATACAATGAATACCATATTAAAGAGAACTGGCTTGTTTGGTTTCTAACCATTAGCCAATATTGGGGTCATGTAATGTTACCACCAAGGATAGAGATATAGATCCTGAGCTTGAGTGAATTCAGATTGCATTCAACAGCTTTTAAGCAATTCATAGTACTAGAAAGTAACTTCTACTGATATAAAGGGTTGCATCTGATAAGTCCTACTCAAAGTCTTACCCTATTATTATAGCCAAAGATGTACCAATTTCACAACTCATCATTATTTTCTATTATATGTTTGACATTAAATGTGTTGAGCCAAGTATCTGAGCAGGCTGTCACAGACCCAGATCCCATGTGAATCACAAGTAGTTTACCATCATCAAATTTAAACCAGGTTGATAGTTTCATGTAACAAAAGTCTGTTTTTATGTGAAAGCTGTTGCCAAACAGAAAATCAGGTTCTTTACTGTGTGCATTTAGGTATGTAGCATGTTCATGCAATCTCTTGGGAATTTAAATTAATGATCAAACTTTGATTTTCACACTGTGTACTTCAAAATTTACTTTTAGTATCACAAATCTATGCTGTTGCTTAAGCAATTCTTTTTTTAATTATGACAAATCTGTGTTTTGCTATATGTTATGAAGTGTGCAAAGCTCCAATTATTAAGTCCTTATAATAGGAGAGAGAAAAGCTAGTCCCCTTCCATGAATACATTGATACACTAGGGGGCAGCAAGTTTACCAATTTACATACTTTCTACACAAATTTTTAATTTCAGGTTTTTTAAAAACGGTACACATCTGTTTCTCATTTGCAGCACGTTTTCTGCACAAACATAACTTTGGTAAAAAGAATTCCCACATTTTCTCCTAAGTAATACACTTTGTACTAGAGGGAAGTGTGTGTCTCAACAACAGCGCAGATTGTGGGTGTGGGAGGATCACAAAGTTGTTTGGGGAGCCTGCCAAGCTTCCAATCTCAACATGTTATAAAAAGTTATGTTGCTTCGGGATCTCACCAACAAGGTGGTAATTGATTCAATGTACCTTTGCAGCCTCCAAATTTAAGGTGTTCATATATGTTCTCAAACACACCCTTCATCCAGGTTCTTTTTGCAGCTCCAACATGCCCCTACGGAATGGCATTCTGGATTACTCAGTGTTGTAGCCAATATTAGTATTACTCAGAGTAAACCAGGGATGGGGAACCTTTTTGGACCAGTGAACCTGATCCTTATCTGACCATAACCTGTGGGCCAGCTTTGACAGGTGGGTTGGACAACTCACTTGTCAATCACTTGGCATCATTATGTCAAGTGCCTGACAGCCAGTTGGCAACTGGGAACTGCAGAACAAGGGACTTTGCTAATCCTGTAGTGCCTAGCAGGTTGCATTGAAGTGGAGGGGGAAACCTGTTTTAGCAGAAATTTTAATGCAAACTGCTTGGTGCTCTCAGAAAAAGGTACACTCCCTTCATCCAACGTCTGAAGTGCACCATGCTCCAGCAAGGAACAATTGGTCACTCACTTTACACTCCTGATTGTTACTTTGTAGCCACATTGGTACCTGCCCCAGACCTGACATCTTATACGTCAGGTGTGTGGCAGGTAGACCTGGTTTAAGAAAAGCAGCCTAGCAGGCCAAATGGGGAGGTTTGCTGGGCCAGGTTTGGTTCACAGGTCAAAGCTTCCTTACTCCTGGAGTAAACCCATTGAAAAGAATGGACATGACTAACGGGTCCATTAATTTCATGGACTCTGCTCTGAGTATAACTTGGTTGGATACAACCCTCAGGCCTCAATATGGGTCCCCACTCTTTGGTTTATCACACGCCTTACTGTGTTGTAGCTAAGTTAGACCATTAATCTTTCTGGTATCAATTTATCTTGGTCTAGAAGAGATTCCACATTCTTCTGGCAATATAAAAACAACAATAATTAATACATTGCTCAGGCCAAGCTGTGGAATGAATTTGCTGGCCCATAAGGGAATTGCTTTGCTGTTGTAGTCTTTAGGCTGCCTAAGTTATAAATATGCAGTGCTTCCTTGCTAAGCACATGAGCAGAAATCTGGACACTTGATACTTAACCAAACATAGTTTCCATAGCAAGTGAACAGGCATGCTGTGTCATGACTTCTGCTTCAGCCACTCATAGGGAGATTTTATGCTCAGGACTCTGCTCATCACACAAAAGCCCTTCCACCAAGAATCTAAGCCTATGCGCCATTACTTGTAATATATCTTCTTATCTTCCTAAGGAAACATGTTTAGGATCAGGGTAAGTCACAGTCTTGTTCAGATTTGGAGAGGGATGGTGAAAGATAGAATAAGGTTGTCAACTGTCTTCCATCATGGTTACTTAATAGGTGCATGACATGTCAAAATTCATTATTAAGGTTTCCCAGGCAAAGCTTCACTTACATCATTTTTACTACCGGGGGGGGGGGGCAGGGGAGAGAAATAAATAAAAAACTCTCAATTCTGCTGGTTGTATTTGCACACTTATAGACAGACAGGTTAGCAACCCTTTTGCTGGCATATCTTGTCTGCCTTTAACAGTGCATGATGGGCGGAAAATTCAGTAGATGATTCTTCTTTGGCATAGTGATGCAGTGCAGGAAGGAAAGATTCGCCAGATGAATCTCTGCCAATTATGCAGCTCTTACAAATCAACCCAGCCACACCAGGAAACACTCTGGTGACCTTAAGTGAGATAGAAAGAAAGCTTCGCAATTATATAAACAGGAGACATGGCTGTGTGAGGAACGAGAGTATTTAAAACTGGCAAATATTAGGGCAGATGGGTTAGAATAACTTTTGAGCCATTTTCAATCATATTATTCATTAAAACTACAGTGAGACTTCAGGTAATGTAACTGATGACCTCCAAAAAGCTTACTTTTAGACTAAGCCAGGGATCAGCAAACTTTTTCAGCAGGGGGCCAGTCCACTGTCCCTCAGACCTTGTGGGGGGCTGGACTATATTTTGAGGGGGGGGGGTAAAATGAACAAATTCCTATGCCCCACAAATAACCCAGAGATGCATTTTAAATAAAAGGACACATCCTACTCATGTAAAAACACGCTGATTCCTGGACTGCCCATGGGCTGGATTTAGAAGGCGATTGGGCCGCATCCGGCCCCCAGGCCTTAGTTTGCCTACCCATGGACTAAGGCATGTAACATTGGATTAAGGCTTCTACCTGTGCCTGCAAATGCAGATTATGTAGAAGGGAAAATTGTGCAGCTTGGTGCCACAGTGGTAGAAAAAGCAGAATCAACCCAAATTACCTCTCATCTACAGCTGTTAAAGAGGCATATTAGCAGTGTCCCATATTTAACTTAGAAAGGGAGCAGAAATGACTCTGTTGGCACCTATCGTTCTTTTCTTCGCAGCATGCTGCAGAATCCAGTTTACTGACAAAATCTGTTAGCTGCTGTAATAAGGGAAACAGTTATTGAACCCTAAGAGAGTGAAGTGTCAGCAAAGCCTCTTCCCCCCCTGGAGAATGCTGAGCCCCTCTTCTGTGCACCCAGCATAAGAATGTGGAAGGAGCAAGAGCTGTCAGTTATTCATTTAGCCCTGGGAACTGGAATGAATTACTGTCACACCTGCTTTGTCTTGTGGAATCAAAGTCCTGACTTCATCCCACAAAATGCAGCATGCTTCTATACTTGCCAGTGTTTTCAAGCAAGCAAACAAAAATAATGGTAGATAATAATATAAATAATGAAAAAAATTCTTATTCTACCACAACTATACTCAAAAGTCACCAGTAGGTTGTTGCAGTATTTGGTTTTTATTCAGAACATGCTTTTATCTACAAGTTGTATTAAAAAGAAATGAATCTGTTTAGTTCTTGTTGTTCCAGCCAAATGAGTCAGATTAAGTGAAAGCCCTGCATGATAAGCTTCACATGCCATAATTCCTGTCCCTCCACAATGCTTAAAGATGCAGGATCCTCTTATTGAAAAAAAACACAAAACCTTATTCCTATAGAAGTGAGGAAGTTCAGGAAGAACACATAGCCAGGAGACCTGCTGTTTGGATTAATGTGTCCAGATACAGAGAAAGACATAATTATAAAGAAGAGAGAATTCTAGAAGGTGCAGCTTTTCTAAACTCTCACAACAAGTTAGGCCAGTCAAAATGTACCGCTCTGCTCCTTGTATTCAACATTCAACACACTCCGTATGCCAGCCTTTTCCTGAACTCCCATCTGCCGCAGCCAGCATGTGATGAGAGTTGTAGTACAAAACACCTGGAAGGCACCAGGTCAGCAAACATTGCTGTATATACCCTGTTGCAATTCATTTCACCTCATAAATATCAGTAGAGAGATGACATAATGTACGAGGGGTAAGGTTTGGGGAGGCTAAGGAAGAGAGAAAGGGATAAGCTTCCAGCTGAGTTTTGGAAAGGTGGAATGAAAGAGAAACAGGAATGTCATGTAAATCATGCAATCAGATGCAGAAATGGGCTGGGTGCCTATACATTTCCTAATTGCACAGAAGGGGAAATTTCAGCATGCTCAGACTTTCCTCCCTGCTACTTGACAAGTTGGTTTTCCCCCCCAAAGCTCTCCATGTACTTCATTATTTAAAAATACAGGTTTTTCTCATCCTTTGCATTGGGACACACAGTTAAATTCTGATTCCAAAGCTCTAAGAAATATTTAACTGCCATACAGAAATAAGTCAGCAGGTGTCTCTAAACCTGCTTCAAATTCTAAGGGTTGTACAGCTGATTGATTTTCACAGACATGCAATGGCTTTCACCCCTTCTTTTCCCGAGCACATTATATACACAATAATCTTTTTTCCTTGTATTGCCGTCACTGGAATTCCACTTTGAATACATGCATGCACACAACTGAAAGACTAACAGATTTATTGAGGCGTTTCACTGTTGCATTGCATTCATAGCACTTTGGGAAGTAGCTGCAGATCGGAAACCTTCCCTGCAGACTTGCAGACACTAATGTTCCTCTGCATTGTATGGAAGGCCACTCCCTTCCCTACAGGCCCTCTCAGGTGTTCAGATCAGCAGAAAGGCCCCCTTGGTAGTTCGATCGCTCTTGGAAGGTTGTGGGGGGACAGCCCAGGAAAGGGCATATTCCCTGAGGGTAGCCCATTCCCTGGGATAGTTTTAAGTTTCCTCTCCACAGAGCCGCATCTGGCAACATCTTTTTTACCAAATGCTGAACTGGCCTTTGACAGTTTAGATAGATAGATGTAGATTCCACAGATTTTGTGTTGCCATAACCTGCTCTGGAGCCTCATGGTGAAGGGCGGGTAAGACAGTCCATAAATAACTAAATAAATAAATAGACTGCCACAAGCAGTGGATAGCAGATAAAAGCTGCTCTTTCATTTGCAGCAATGCCCTGCCATGAACCTCAATTAAAACAAAAAACCTCCCCATCCCACTGTGAGGGATGTGCATGCCTCCTTTCCAGCAATTTGGGTTTTCTCTTAAGGGGCAATTAGTGATCAGCTACTTGTGGTGACTTACAAATCCAGGAGGGCAAAGTCTTATGTGCTGTTTTGGCCTAACTGGCTCCAAGCAAGTGTACACCAAGCAAGTACCTTGGAAACCTCTGCAACATCAAAGCAGATTCTGAAGTGGTTTGACACCTGCAGTTGGGAACATTTATATGAGCTTGTTCCTGCTGCAGTTGTTTATTCTCTGCCTCCTCTTACTCAATTCATTTTTGCACTTATCAATACAGCAGCCGGACCAAGGCAAGAATAGCATAACAGTAAGGAGGAAGTTGCTCCTGTTCCCTCTGGAAAAGTGAGCCTCTGGAATGGGGTGGGGCGCATCCTTAAGTAAGCTCAAGATGAACACAGGCGGGGCATAAACAAATTGGAATTCAAAGCATATCCTCTCAGTGGATTTTTAAAATAGGATTACATGTGTAATTAATTAAGGAGGCAGGCCACTTAAAGCTCAATAGCATCTTGCAGACCCCTTGCGTGGAAGGGGCTTAGTGTTTGGGGACTGGGTTGATTTGCGTTTTGTGTACCTGCAATGCGAGATAATGCACAGCGTTCTCTTTTGAGATACCCTGCTCTTTTTGCTGTTGGAATTCTGGGGACATTCCAATATTCAGAGCAACATATAAGGTATTATATAGTTAGAAATGACCCATCGATTTAAGTAGCTGCCTCTAAAAAAAGACATTTTGCCTCCATAATGCGAATTTAAAAGATTAGTCCAGCTTGGTGAGATCATTTCCCAGAAAGCTAGAAGGCTATTAATAATAATCCTGGTATCCCACCCCCCACCTAGTTCAAAATCAATTGGTAGAGCCAGAGTCTGGATAGTTCCACCCGCCCTGGAAGCTTTTGCATATCCTAATTTCAGAAGGTTTGCTTTGCCATATTGTCCCTTAAGCAACTCTTTAAAAATACTGCAGAATTGATGAGTTGCTGACTCATACATATAACCACAAGGGAAATGCTTTTAGAGGCATGAAAATAAAAACATTTTGTCTAGCAGTTGTTGTCTTTGTTAGGGTAGGGATTTTTTCCCTCCACGTACTTCCACAGTGGAAATTAAAGCAGCTAAAATATACCAAAAGTGATAAAGATAAAAGCGGTAAAACTTGCAGTCTTCTCACATGATCAGTTAAAACACACCCTGCTTCTGTTTGAGCCTTTATGCTAGGATAGGGGTAAGGAACCTGTGGCCCTCCAGATGTTGCTGAACTACAGCTCCCGTTGGTCAATTGGTCTTTGCCTTGCCAAAACCATTCTATACTCAGTGGTATGGAGGAATGGGTAGGGAACAGTGACGGCAATGTCAGTGATGGGGAAGACTGGAGCTGGGGGCTTGCTAGTGGGCACTCTGAGAAGTAGGGAGAGGAGCGTGACTCAGCTAGCCACAATGCAGCTGCCAGCTAAGATTCTGTATAATTCTCACTTTTCTATGCCAACAGCACTATCTACCTTCCACGTGGAATAGATGGGTGGGGTGCAATCTTGCTGCAGGAGCTTATTCCAAAGTAAGGATACATAAAAACTGAGCCTTTTCTATTAGAACTATACAGTATAAAACCACCATAAGAGCCCATACGTCGCTGGTTTTTTTCTCTGAGACACAGAAAAGTCTTAGGCCATCTCTGATTTTAACGTCTCAGCTCCAAATGCTCCTTAGACCACAAGCAAGATTGCTTAGGATACGTCTGGGCGAAACATACACGCTGTAAAGGAAAGTGCAACATTTAATTCCTTAATTATACCTTCATTGCAATGTCATGCTGTTTTGATGTATGATCACTAAAAGCTTTTGTTTAAATGTACATTTAAAACGAATGAGTTTAATAATGTTCATGGATAGTAAGGGTTTTCCCCTGTTGCAAGTTAATAAGAGATGAAAACAGTAATAAGGGTTTTAATTAACCAGATGGGTTTTTTATAAACACAATAAAAATGCTAGACTAAAAATGGCTTAATGGTAATATCTTGTTTATATATACAATTTATTTATCATTTTGCATATCTATTTGCTTTTCATTGCAGTTTTTTCAAACTCCTCTTCTGTTTTTTAACTTTCTTTTAAAAGAAGTAGGTCAGAGGCTGCCAATATTAGGAGGTTAAGAATAAGAATTTAAAAGCCACCTAGTTCAGGCCAGTGGACCATCTAGTTCAGGATTCTTTTCTCACAGTGGCCAACCAGACACCTGTGGGGAAACCTGCAAGCAGGACCTGGGTGCAACAGCACTCTTCCCTCCTCTGACAGTAGAGATAGAGCGGCTGATCTTATGCCATATCAGAAACTGCTCTTGAAATTCCCCTCAGAAAAACTCATGGATTCAGATAACTAGATACACAGTTCTGTGGAATGAAACTTTAATGTGTGTATTATACTACAACTAGGAATTTAGATGATACTGACATATAAAGGACATTTTTCCAACTTCAGTTACATCTTTCCAGCTTTTATTCTGAAAACTAGCACTTTCCCCCTCAAAATGGTCAGTTATTGTATTCCTATTGACCTCCATCACTAGTCTATGCCTCTCTATCCAGAAATCTCATTAAGTTCAATGGGACTTACTCACTTATTTTTGTTTGTTACATTTATACCAACATGTTCCAATTTAAAAAGCCCAATGTGGGAAAGAATAATAAAATCCACAATAGAAACTAACCAATCTACATAACGTAACAAGCAACAACATGATAAAACCATATAGAAATAGGGTAAGAGCAGATAAAAAATGGAAACAAAATGGCAGCCAGCAGCTGAGAAGAACAAATCACCTCATTAGTCCTGTTTAAATGAAAAGGGACTCGCCTGTGTAGATAAACAAGTCCCCCTTCATCTGCCTATCTTATTAGAGAAGATGGTCCTTTAGGTAGTATGGTTCCATTGAATTCACTATGACTTCCAAGTTAAAATGCATCAGATTGGACTATACATAATGTTGTTTGCATCTGTCTGTCTCTAGAGACAATGGACTGGACCAAAGTGACGTTATTGGGGTGCAAGCCTGGACAGTGTGTATGGAGGTCCTGGGCTGCCCAGACAATCAGACCCCACTTTTGGCCTCACTGGTGGTCCAAAGGAAAGCAGAGCAATATGTTTGGCACCAGATTGACTGCAGGAGTTGCTGGAAGGAAGCATACAAGATGCCATCCAACCATCTTAGGAACTCCACTTGGGATTTCTGTAGGGTTTACTCTTTAGCCTTTTCTTCTCTTGAAGGTATCCCACAAGGCAGCAGAGGCTTAGGATCAGAGTTTTCCTTCCCAGGGTTGGCAATCTCCATCTGCCCCCCACTTCCATCTATAGCACATGCAGAAACCGTCTTCTTGACCCTTGGACCCAATGTTGGTCTCATCTGCTCAATCCTTCAGAGCCTGGCTTTGCAAACAGGGGAAGTCCCTAACTCACCAAGAGTTTGAGACCCATAGGCTACCCTCACCTGGTTTAGCTGGCCAGTCGAAGCCATTCCTGGGATGTGGCTGCTGTCACATGCCAGCAACTTTTAGGAGCCACAGATGACAGCTGAGTGCTGGATAGGGACCAAAGGTGGACAAACTACCCCAGAAAGAGTATGATGTGTCCCCCACCAGAGGTAATACCCCAAATTGTTGCAAACGAGCAGGTCAGGAATATTATAATATTTCTTACTGCTCCCCTGTGGAATTCCATCATTTTCAGTGAGACTTACTCCCAAGTAAGTATTCCTAGGATGGCAACCTTCATTGATTTTGCACAGCCTTTCATACAGAACTAGCGAATCTCCCTTAATGTGAGCTTGTTTCATTTACAACCTTAAAACTCCCATCATATTACAGCAGGCTTGCCGTTAGGTGGAATTAATATGGTAAGTGGGCTTTTAAAGTGTAGGAATAGGACTTGAAGAGATTATGATGGCTTGCTGTGTACTACTGGTGAGAAACATGTTAATAAAGGAAGAGGAAGAGCAGGGGAGTGAAAGGAAAGGAAATGAGGTGCGAAAGGAATCGCACAATTTGTGTGTATTGGAAATATATGCAAACTAGCCTTTTACATTATGACTTGTATGTGTAAGTTATTCCTCCCAAGGTCGGTCAAAGATATGCATACATAGTCCTTGCATTAGGATTAGTTCATAGCAAACTGCAGAGAGCAAAGCCTCACTCTATGCAGAGCAAGTTATCGGTCGCAAAGGCACCTCTGCTTCCCTTACAGGGTCAGGGGGAGCCCTTTCATCACTGCTGTCTTTCTGCACAGACCTTCTGCCCTTTCTTCAGTCTTTCTGCTCTTCAGCACAGTAAGGTTTAAGTATACCTGAAAGAGGAAGTGAGATGTATTTATTCAGAAGTCCTTTCTGTTCATGCTGGATATTAGAATCAGCCCTTTTGCATCCCCCCATAGACATGAATGGAGTTGAAATGGGAATATCCAACCATGCCTGCCCCCACTTTGACCATTTCCATTACCAGTTAATGGAGGAGGTTTATATTCTGTGTATTTATATCTGATAAGTAAAATGGTAGTGCACTGTTGCTTTTTAAATAGCTGCAGTCTTCTTTACTGATATTTTAGGGCATTATCCACCATGATTCCAACATCTCTTCTTCTTCTGAGTGACAGAAGTTATTTCACAATCTGACATTGTGACACAGCAGCTGAAATTGTCTCTTCCAAGGGGCACTTGATAATACTTTTGTTTAGACACAAATGAATTTCAGAAATCATTCAACCGCACTGTCTATGGTTATTGGGATGTGTGTAAAGGGGATGCTCAGTGCACCATTCACACCATAGTGACATGTGGACTGTGAACGATATGGCATAAGAAGATTTATTTGAATCCATGCTTTCTTCATGCTGTTTGAGCTTGGGAGTTGTGGATAATCAATACACTGTGCTTTGTAGTTAACTGTTGAAAAAAGCTAGGGATGTGTGAAAATCTTTTAAGGGAAAAAGTGTACTTCACAGCAACAGGAATCCCATGATAGAAAAGTGTAAAATTCAGCATACTGTTGTCATTCTAGGTTTTTTTTGTTTTTTTTTAGTAAGGGAGAACGTACGTGTACTTCACAGCAACAGGAATCCCATGTGTAAAATTCAGCATACTGTTGTCATTCTAGGTTTTTTTTTTGTTTTTTTTTTTAGTAAGGGAGAACGTACTTGCATTTCTACAAGGAATCTTTTTGGCCTTTTCCTCACGTATCTCCAACGTACAAAAGTTGCCCAAACTAACACTGCAAACCTATGCATGCCTCCTCAGAAGTAAGTCCTGTTTAGGACTGTTGTTTAAATGTTACTTTTCCTGTGGTGGCAAATTACACAATAGGCACAAGGTTATGGCCCTTCTAAGTTAACCACCCATTCATGCAGTCCTCACTTACAGAGATCCGGGCAGAGGATATTGTTACACGACACCCCAATTTCTGAGCAGTGCAAGATTCCAGGGGTATCAGGTACACTTAGCAGGGTCTGTGTTTCTTTTTGGACAATGAGGCACAGCAGAGACTATGACATCTTTATGATATATGGTTTATTTACACATACATACAACCTGAGCCTAGAGTACAGAGCATTCACATGCACCCCCACCCCCCATTTGCAAAACTGACACTTTTCTCAGTTTGGTTACATCATTCCCCCCTGCAAACCTGGAACTTCCCTCCTCCTCTCTGGCATCTTCCATTGCTAAGTACCCAGAGTGCAGGGTCTTAGTTTTGCTGGTGACTTCTCTCTCTGTCTTTTGTTAGGCTTGGTCATTGCAGTGATTTCCTCTTGATGGTTCTTTTTGATGGCTTGGAACAGAGTCAGCAGAGAGGCAGGCAGACAATGAGCAAAATGGAAGCATTTTAGGATGCCTCTGTGTGTGAACAATCCTCTCCGTAAGTCCCAGTCAGCAGCGGTACCTCTTAACCTGACAAATGATGGACAAGGGCTACCATTAAGGAACTCATTGCCAACCAAGTATAACCATAGCTGCCTTATTAGATCATTTAAATGGTTAACTGCTTATTGAAATATAAATTTAACCTTCAATCCATAACTGTTCTTCACTTTTGCAGAATAGTAACGGCAAACCAAATACAAACAATGCATATTTTTTTACACTGAAGCTTCTGAGTAGACCTGTATACATATTTTGCAGTTAATCTTTAAGGTGCCATAAGATTCTTACTCCCACCGCCCAAATACACACAAACACACACACAGAGATAGAGATCTTTTAAAGGCAATACCAGTTGAAATGTATTTGAATGCAGTTAACACTAGAACAACAGGCAGAAATTCAACAGGTAATCAGGAATAATAACGGGGAGCGGGAAGGAAATATTACTTCCTTAGAAGCTTCCCTGTACAGTGTGTCTCTTTAGGACGCAATCCCCACCCCCACCCCTTTCCCTAATTATTTTGAAATAATACTGCATTGCCTTCTTATGACCTTTGACCCCGGAAGGCGAGACCGGCGCGCTCAGCCTTCATCTCCACTCCGAAACTCCGCCCCCTCTCGTTCTCTTATTAATATTAATCAAGGAATGCAGCAGCCGTTTGTGCACATACGTCATTACTAGAATACGGCTGACCGACGCATGCGTACAACGCGCGGTGAGCTCATCGCCTCAGCTACACACTTTGCATCCCTCCGCCCCGCGCCTTCCAGTATCGGATTCACGTCACCATAGAGATGCCCCCCCCCCCTTGGTTCTATCTAGCCTTTGACGGACCTCTATGACTGTCGGCGGGAGCGTCGGCCAGGGAAGAGACTCGGGCAGCACATGCGTGATGGTCCCTAGAAGAGCCAGGAACAAGAGGCGCATGCTCACCGCATGCCCCTGTGCTGTGGTCTACGGCGCATGTGCAGCACCGCCCCCCCACTCCAGTCTTTCCTAGCGAGCGGCGAGTGCGCCTGCGCGCCGAGGTTCCATTCTTACCAAGCCCAAGCTGCAGCTTTATCGGCAACACAGGGGCGGAGAAGAGCATCAGCCATGCATTGCAGCAGCAGGAGCGGCAGCAGCGGGGATTAGAGGCTTCTGCTGCTCCCATTCGTCTGAATGCCTCTTTTAGGACGTGCAGGAGTCCAAATATCTTTGCGCCCGCCTCCAGTGTCGGCGCCACAGCCTCCGCCGCCAGGTATTCACACCCGCCCGCCCTTGCACTGTCATGTTGCCCGGGATCTGCATGGGCAGGGGGCTTGGAGGGGGAGGGGAGCGAGGGCGAGGGCGGTGTGCGGGTGGGGAGCGGGAAGGGAGAGCATTGTCTGGAGCTGCAGAGCTGGCTGGATGGCGAGCGGGGATGATGAGCAAGAGGGATCCTCTGTAGGTGAAAGACTATGCCAGGGTGGGCGGGACAAAATTGCTTGGGCTTCGCATCTTGGCTCCTTTTTTTATTTTACAGAGGTCGCGCTTTCAGTCTTCTCCGCATGTAGGATAGGGGAAAGATCTCCAGCGCCGGCACAATGGACGAGCATGATAGTTGTGGGTGGGTAGGTGGGAGGAACTCTTGTAAGAAAGTGACCTGCCAGAGGGATATCTCCCCCTGCCCTATTCCCATCTCTTTGAGATTTATATTCGAACAAAGCAAATTCGTAAGGATTAGTGCAGGGCGGGTACATCTAAATAGGCTGGGGTGGATTGGGTGTCCTATGGAGGAGCCTCTGAATTTTTCCATGTGTTTGTAATCTACATTGAGAGAAAGAAAGACCAGAGAAATGCAGCTTTTGTTTTATCCCCACCTCTCCCTATTGTGCTTAAATGTGAGATTAAGGCAAGCCTGTGCTGCCATATAAAAGGATGCATTTCTGTTTCCACCTTAGTCTTGGATATCTTTCCCTAACCGGCTCTTTGGAGATTTTTGTTTGTCGTTGTTTCAGTTTCTCTCTCCAAAATGCGTAGGTATCTTTGTCCTATTGTTGCAGCCTTTATCTGTGTGTGCTAGGTATGTGGATTAATAAATGTGGTGTTACCATCGATCAATGATTCCCAGTTTTATAAACATATAAAATGAAATGAAACTTCCTGATGCCTTCAGTGGGCACAGCACAGGGGTAAATTCTCAGAGCGTTCATCTCAAAACTTGATCAGTTCAGTTATGTTGTTATCAGTAGTGCCTAAATGAAGATGTTGCAATAAAACAATTTGCAAAAAAGTTCAGTTTGTGAGGGGAACATGGGGATGATTGTGTCTCTTGTTGGGCCTCTGGTGTTTCTATCACAGAAACTACTTCCACTGTTTTGGAGCCTTTACAGATGATCTGCTAAACTTGCTATGCAATTGGGAGAACTATACCTCTCTCAGGAAGGTAGATGTTTGATCTCTCAGCTGGTGTGACTGTGTATATACGTAGCTTTTTATAGTTGTCAGTTTTGGCTTCCTTTTTTTTTTTTTTTTTGGTCTATCATCCTTGAGCCACAATGTTTCCAAAATAAGATCTCTTGACTGTCTCCACTCCCCCCATCAACTATAGTAGTGAACATTGTGTCACAACTGTACAGTACAATATACAGAAATTACAATAGCATCTGTTATATAGGCCCTTTTTACATCTTTATGGATGAGAAAGATGGCTTCCCCTGCCATGCCATGTTATAGGTGTTTTGAAATGATTTTTGTTTCAACTCTGTAAGAGAATAAGTGCTTCTTCAAAGTACCACTCGGAACGATAAACACAAGAGATGTTACTGTCTTCCAATGTCATACTATAAATTAATCTAAGAACATTGTACTCCTTTTTCTTCAGTGCATATAACTCCTTATTCTTTAAAAAGAACAAACCTATGGTTCAGTGGTGGTGATGGTGGAGTTCCTCTTGAGACTTGCAGCTACCTAGTTCCATAGCAGTTCTGGGTCTGCAAGGCTAGCCTGCTTCCCAGATAAAGGATAGCTGCACCTTCCCCTGCAGTTCATATGGATTGGATAGCTTATTATTGCCTTTGAACTTGTTCTTGCAGAAGTATCCTGTAATCATACCTACACAGCATTAAGTTCATAGGTGGGGGGCAGACCATCTTATTTGTCTCCTCTTAAGTGCAGGGATGGGGAGCTGTAGGCCCCCACATGTTGCTGTACTACAACTCCTGCCATCCCTGACTGCTGACCATGCTTCTAGTTACAGGTAGGTAGCCGTGTTGGTCTGCCATAGTCAAAACAAAACAAAATAAATAAAAAAATTCCTTCCAGTAGCACCTTAGAGACCAACTAAGTTAGTTATTGGTATGAGCTTTCGAAGTGTGCATGCACACGAAAGTTCATACCTATAGCTAACTTAGTTGGTCTCTAAGGTGCTACTGGAAGGAATTTATTTTATTTTATTTTGTTGACCATGCTGACAGAGGCTGATGGGAGTTGGTGTCCAACAACATCTGGAGGGCTACAGGTTCCCATTCCAGGCACTTGTTTCCCTCCTCCCCCTCCCAGCCAGGCTTATCTGTGGGCCAGCCCTTGAAAAGAGAAAGGGGTGGGTGAATAACAGATGGGGTGCAAAGAGAGCTGTGGGAGTGTGAGGAGATAACTGATATGCAGAAGAAGGAGGAAACAGAAGGTTATGAATTAGGATGCAGAGAGAAGAGAGTGAGTGCATGCTAGACATGGTGCACAGAGGATGAATCTGAGCAGCATGGGTTGTAGACAGCCCTGCAATGGAGGTGGAGAGAGAAGAGGTGAATAGAGAATGGGTTGTAGTGTGTCACATATAGTGTGTGTATGTAGCTGAAGCAATGATGCAGATTTCTTGCTATATTAGCAATGTAGAAGTGGCCCTCAGAATGACGTGAGCCATGATCCTCTGCCACAAAGCCTATAATGTGGCTGGGCACACATTGACTGATCATCTGTGTGTGGGAGAGGGTGGAGAGGTTGAAGAAGCAGAGGTGGTCTCCTTTCATTCATGTTAACTGGGATGGGTGAATGAGGTTGGTATACGTGGGCAGGAGGAATCTGGGAGACCCAAAGAGCCCTGCATTTCCCCTCCCCAAATATTTCAGGTGTTGGGGGCCAAAATGTGGAAGAGCATAGGGAAGGGTAGATTATCTGGAATGACTTGTATCTGTAATTGCTGAAAGGAACAACAGTTTTATCCTCCACCAATTCCATGTCCTGCAGCAGGTATGTCAACTTTTGGGGCTGTGTGTGTAGGAGTGGGTTTAAAATCCTTTCTCGAGTTGGGCAAGGTGCTTAGTTTATAAAAAAACAACTCTGCATGTGTAAGTGTTAGCGTGAACACTACTCTCCCCAGCCTGTTTAGGGAGGAGCCTCACCACAATTGCCTTCTCCTTTGTATTTACAGTGGACCCTCTGGATACAAACTTAATTCGTCCCGGGGGTCCGTACTTACCCCGAAAAGTCTGTATCTGGAGGAGTTGCTTCTGCGCACGCATGTGGTGCGATAGAGCGCTTATGCGCGTGCAGTGAAACCTGGAAGTATACACTTCCGGGTTTGCCACGTTTGCAACTCAAAATTACGTTACCTGAAGGTAATCATGTTTACTCAGAAGCAATGTGCTTTGATTCAAATAGGCTTTAGTGTCTGATATGTTTAAGTTTGCTGTCTTAGGGGTTTGTTGTGGCAGAAGAGCTTTCCCCCTCTTATCTTTCTTTTCCTGCAGGAATTGAAGGGGGTAGGGTAGAAACTATTCTTCTCATGAGCTCATGAAACATATGGAGTTAGACCCAGGATTCATCTAGCCCAGTGGTTCTCAATTGGTGGTCTGCGGACCCCAGGAGGTCCACTTAAACCACCCAGGGGATCCATGGCACCATTCACCTAACAAATACTATCACAGAGATATCAAAATTTTCAAAAGTAGGGGATCTACAGTAGTTAGCCAACTGGGAACCACCGATCTAGCCCATTATGGTTGATCCTGGAGGATGGGAATCTGTGACCTCCAGATGTTAGTGAACTCCAACTCCCATCAGTCCTCATCAGCATGGCCAATGGTCAAGAACAGATGGAAGTTATAGTCCACCACCATCTGGATCTTTTGCCCACAAAGCATGTTTATGTCACCAAACTGTGGCCTGTTATCTTATTGTGGAACATGCATCGTGACCATGATCGTGAGAATTTCCACTCAAAGCCCTCTTGATTTTTCAAATTTGGGTATATAGTGTTATATGAGCCATAATTGCAGCAGAGTGGGACAAAGCCGTGTTGAGTAAGCTGTTGGGCCGGAACTAGTGCATTTGATGATTTGAGACTTCTGAATGAATGTGTATTTTTGTGTTTCATGGAGAAGTCTGAAGGATGGAGGAAAGGCATGAGGTATGTTTACTCGAAACACATGGTGGGTTCAGGTGGCTCCAGCATTCCATGGCTCCTTGTTCCACATGATCTGTTTTAGTTGGTGAATACTTAATTATGCATCTTTGAGTGATATCATAGAATCATAGAGTTGGAAGAGACCACAAGGGCCATCGAGTCCAACCCCCTGCCATCAGAGCACTCCTGACATATGGTTGTCAAGCCTCTGCTTAAAGATATATTTGCTTGGTTATGTTCAAGTCAAGTTCTGAAATCTTTCATGAACCCTTTCTTGGCTCAAAATCTGTCTCGAATATTGTCATTTTTGTTACAGTAAACTTGATTGATTAATTGTATTGTGATGTTAGTGTAAAAAAAGACATCTAGCAAAGGCAGCTAACAATAATAAACATTCTAAAACAAGTCCCATTCTAGCTCATGTGGTAGAGATACTCTGGAAGAGTGATCATAGTGGGGAGACAACTGGAAGTGCACACCCTTGAGTTGCGGTTCAGCAGGGATTGGGAACCTATGGTCCTCCCCTCATCCCTGATGGGAGTTGGTTGTCCAATGAGATCTGGAGCGCCACAAATTCTCCATCCCTACTGTCAAGCATGTAAGCAAAGGTAATATGTTTTTATTCGCTATAAGTAATATTGGAACATAATCAATTTTTTAAAAATGTTACCTGTGATAGTCAACCTTTCCAGTTACTACAGTCATACCTTGGATACCACATGCCTTGTGAGTCAAACGTTTTGGCTCCCGAACGCCGCAAACCCAGAAGTGAGTGTTCCACCAATCGGAAGCCGCACCTTGGTTTCCGAACGTTTTGGAAGTCAAATGGACTTCTGGAATGGATTCCGTTGGACTTCTGAGGTACCACTGTATTAGGCTTTTCAGTGTTTCTGTACCTTTGGTTGTCATACTGGTATTTCTCCTCAGATTGTCAATATTACATTGAATTCATATGAATTTAATCTCTTTTATATAGTATATTCAGTGTCCCACTAGCATTCATCAGGACTGACATGTAATGGAGACATAGTTCGTAATGCAGTAGGATCATCATGCGTGAAAGAAGTCAGTGGAGGGAGGGATGGGGAATATAAGGAATGAGCTGTCCTTCCTGAGAAGGACATATATAGGATGACAATGATCTCTAGAAGAGTAGGTAGCTTTCCAGTACAATCCTAGACCTGTATACTCAGAAGTAAATCCTGTTGCGTTCAGTGGGACTTACAGGTAAGTGAGCATTGTGTCTGTTGCAGCACAAAGAACAAAAGAATCTTATGATGACCTTTGAGGCAGGGATGAGGGGGACTGGACACCTACAAATGTTGTTGGACTTCAGCGCCCATCAACTTCTGTCAGAATGGCAAGAAGTCTGTGATGATGGGAACTGTAGTCCAGTAATATATGAAAAGCCACAGATTCCCAATTCTTGCTTTAAAGGCTAACAAATTATTATGGGATGAAGTTTCTAAGAGAGGAAGCCTATTATTTATATTCATTGATTTATTACATTTTAAGCAGTTCAGGGTAGTGTACACAGTCTGTGTTTTCCCCTCCCTGCCACTTTATCTTCACAACAGCTATCCTACGATAAGGATAAGTGTGCAATCCTATACGTGTCTGCTCAGAAATAAGCTTTGCTGAGTTAAGGGGGAAATGCTTCTAGGTTCATAGTCTTAAGTGAGTGATTGGGCCACAGTGATCCACTGAGCTAAATAGGAATTTAACCCAGTTTCCCCCAATTCAGGTCTGTCATACACCGCCCACTACATCATGACGGCTCCTACTTCGTCCAATGCATGAGTTCGTAGAAGATGAACTGTGGTTGGGGTATCTGTTATACCAAGTGAGACTTAAAAATGAAAAGTCAGTTCAGCCTCCGGCAGTTCTGTGCAAAACACACACACAGACAAGATAAACATAGTTGACCATTCCATGGTGATTGTGATTTTGCTGATAACAGCACAGCTACGAAGATTGTGTTAACACTTATATGTAGCAGTTTACCCAGCTTACTGGCATGGGTTCTAATAGATGTACTAATTCATTCTAGATGTACTTCAAAAACTTTTGCTAAAATGGATAGCGAGCAGTAACTTATCAATTCTCATTCTAAGGTAGGAAACTATTCCCATTTTACAAGTGGAGAAGCCGAGTCTGCAATGCTGTGCCTGCTTCCCTGTAGTGCAGTGGTGCTTGCTTTTGAATAAACACATGGGCCACATGGGACCCTCCCTATGTTGCGGGCTCCCAATCCTCATCAGCACCAACTAGCATGGCCAATGGCCAGGGATGACAGGGGTAGTAGTACAACAACATCTGGATGGTACTATGTTGGCTACTCCTAGTATATAATATTAGTATGCAAGACGTGCAGAACATCTTGTCCAAGGCCATGCAGTAAGTCCATGGGTGGTGTCATTTTGCCTGCAGAATGCTACCTGAGGTGTGATTGGACCCTGGCCTGGTGCAGTCGGCCCCTCCCTAGCTATATATCTCATTGAGGGTGAAAGGCAACATAGCGAACCTTCAAATTTCTATTTGAAATGAAATGTGGGAACACTGTGCACCACCTCAAGGCCCTAGGGGTAGCACCCTGGTGTGTATAGTCTCCCTCTTCTAAATCTTTTACCCTGTCCATTGTCTTGTGCTACTTTTCAGCAACAAAGGAAACTAACTTGGTTCATTACAGCAGAAATTGAACAGGCACTAAAACGCCTGGGTCTTTCTTACCGGCAAGTGTGCATAGGAATTTGGCTGCAGTCCTGTGTACACTTTCCTGGAAGGTAAGGCCCATTGAACTCAGTGAGCTCTACTTGTGCGTAGATTGCTATGAGCTTGTACTGTACATAAATATAGCGCATTTCAGGTGAATGGTTTTAGAGCTGGGGCACAAAATACAGTACAAGGCCTCTTTATACTCCAGGCTGCCTAAATAGGGCTTGAGACATAGATGAAATGGTTGAACATTAAAGCATATAGCTCAAATGCAGTGGACCAAAAGAGACCTTTTTTTGCAAACTGACCAGTAATACACTTTGAAAATGTGAGACAGTGAAGCAAAATCAGAACAGTGATGAATAAGTACTCCAGAGCAAATGGAAACGATTGTATGCAACAATCCTGGTCTGACTGTAGTGGCTGCCAGTTAGCTTCTGGGCCAAAGTGCTGATGCTGACATGTAAAGCCTTACATGGGTCAGGACCCCATTGCCTTAAGGACCGCCTCTCCCCATATGAACTGACCCGGACCCTGTGCTTGTCATCCAAGGCCTTTCTCTATGCCCCCCTTCCCCAAGCAGTTTGGAGGGTGACAACACAAGAACAGGCCTTTTCTGTGGCTCCCTGTCTGTGGAACACTCTCCCTAGAGAGGCTCACCTGGTGCCATCATTACATGTCTTTAGGCACCAGGCGAAAACATTTCTCTTTACCCAGGCCTTTGGCCATTAAATAATCAATGGTCAGTTAAATGTGTGTGGGGCTGCTGTTATGATTATTTTATTATTATATGTATTATTATGCTGTACATTTGGTTTTTTAAAAAAATTGCTCCATAAATTATGTTCTTAACAGGTCCATGCAGTGGGGGGTGGGGGGCAGAAGCTGGGTGTGCTTGCCCCAGGCCTTGGAGGGCAAAGCTGGCCAAGGGGGTACCGCCAGGGGCTTGCTGGACTTATACACTGGCATGCCAAGAACAAGCCAGTGGGCCTCAGACAAACTCTGCATGGGTTCTTAATGTTGAACACAGCCCTGAGATCTTTGGATAGAGGGTGGTATATGAACTGAATGAATAAATAACAACCACCACAACAATAACAATTGTATGAAACAACATGCTTGTTATTGGGGTTGGTAGCAGATTTTACTGTTGTAGAAATATCAAAAAGATCAACATTTTAAATGGTTATCTAGATGGACAGAATAATCACCTGTTCAAGAGAAAGCTATATTTCAGCCCCCTGTCTGTGCATTTAATGGTGAAGAATAGTAGCCTGGAGTCTTTCCCTCCTGTTCAGTGTTCCAGTCAGGTTCTTATGTGTTCATCTATCACACTGGTATCTAAGGGTCTGCTTCGTTGCCTAGCACTTTTACGGTGTTGGGGTATTTGTCTGTCTAGCAGACTAATATATGGACAGCCTGCAAAGTCATCTTTTAAACCTCTTAAATCTGCTGTTTACAAGGGAGTGATTGCCCAGTGGGGAGATTACACAGAAAGTTGCTAACTAATTCTCATTTTTTAAAGTGGCAGGACCTTTGAGGCCTGCTTATAAGTCTTTGTGTTAACCACAGCGCGGCCAGAGCTTATTTTTGTTTGTGACATTACTTAACGTGTATGGAGTAGTGGTAGTACTTTTTTCTTTTTCTTTTTGCTGCCCAGGGTAGTAGTGACGCCTCATATTTTAGTAGAAAAAGCACTGGGTACAACTTTTGAACAATTAAATTAGCCGAGCCCAGCATACATTTTAGTAGTTTGTGTTATAATTGATCAATCTCTTTTTAAGTTGTCATGAGGCATCACTGTGGTTATTTGCTCAAGTGCGCACAAATAATACAGGATGGCTGCTTAAGTCTTGGGAAGCCAGGAAGCTTGCCTGCAAAATGCTTGAGCAGTTTAAGTCAGTTTTGATAGCCCTGCCTAAAGGGTTCCCTGAACTCTTGAAGTACCGTATATACTCGAGTATAAGCCGACCCGAATATAAGCCGAGGCACCTAATTTTAGAACAAAAAACCTGGGAAAACTTATTGACTCGAGTATAAGCCGGTTCACCACACCACAAACCTGGTGGTGGCAGCAGTGGAGGAGGAGGAAGAACAAGCAGCCCGAAAGGGCTCCTTTTGGGCTGCTTGTTCCTCCGCCACCGCCACCGCTGATGGCGGCAGAGGAGGAAGGAGCAGCCTGAATAGGCTCCTTTCTCGCTGCTCGTCCCTCTGCCGCTAGCAACAGCAGGCACAGGAGCCCGGTTGGGAGAGGCACAGTGCAGTGCCTCTCTCAGCCGTAGCTCCTGTGCCTGCCCTTGTGAGAGGCGGGTGGTGGTGGAGGGACAAGCAGCGAGAAAGGGCTCCTTTCTCGCTGCTCGTCCCTCTGCTGCTGCCGCCTCACTCGAGGCTTATATTCGAATATATATGGTAGTCTGCAGACATGTTTATAGGGATGTGTATATCAAGCAAGTGTTGCAATTGTAGTACAGTCTTCCTTGGTTGACAAATGCCTTGCGACTTGAAAGTTTTGGCTCCTGAATGCTGCAAACCCGGAAGTGAGTGTTCCGGTTTGCAAATGTTCTTTGGAACCTGAACGTCTGGTGTGGCTTCCACGACCTCCGATTGGCCGCAGGTGCTTCCTGCAGCCACTCGGAAGCCGCGCCTTGGTTTCTGAACATTTGGAAGTTGAACGGACTTCCAGAACGGATTCTGTTCAACTTCCGAGGTACCACTCTATTGGATTAGCTGATGTAGACTCCAAATTGGGAATAAGGGCAGCCCTTTGAGAAGCATGTATGCATGATGCAGTTTCCATCAGGTCTCCTCTTTATTCAGTGGAACTTTGCTGCTTTAAAAAACAAATTCTTAGCAAAGAGATGATGCATGCGGAACTACACAGAGTATAACAAAGCAAAATGTAAAGTGGGAGAAATATGCTAACAATAGGCCTGCTATCAGATCAGAAGACACTCTCTGAATGGCAGCATTATTGTTAGTTGATTTCTCTGGCCCCTTTTTCTCATTCTTTGAATATAAATTGATATGCAATTAAGTCATGCTTTGGAGTAAGCCTGCTGATTTGAGTAGGCCTACTCTGAGCCATGGTTTGCTTGGATATTGCTCATATACTCCACAAAATGTGAGCTTCCAGCAGCCCTCGGAGGATTGTTTTGAAAAACTGCCAGGTGCCATAGCTATCTCAAGCCTCTCTGGGAATTTCCAGGCTGCAACCTTGGTTTTCTCTCTGTGTGTTTTGAGAAGATGGTTGCTCTGGATTTTTCAGGCATTGCTTAGTTTCTAAAAAACAACAACCCAGAGATACAGGAGCTCAGGATTGCCTTCTGTTTTCTACATATGTGGGGATAGGCTACGATTACTGAATAATGAGGGGGAACTCTGCTTTCCTTGCTCTCAGCTACTTTATCATTTTAGGACCACTTCAAATAATTCAAGACAAAGTTGTGGCTTAAATTAAAAACTAATTTTCTCACATACAGCCTTTTTTGGGTGGTGGGGGTGGTAATGTGAACTATGAAAATTTGTCTCTGCTGAGCTCCACCCAATGTCGTTTGCAGCATGGTAATACTTAGTTCCACTTGTTCACGCTAATCTATGGTGCAGATAATTAGGTGTCGGATATATGTTACAGATTTAAGCACTACTGCAGCTGTGACACTAGCAGCTAGGAAGTAATTACCATGCATGGAGCTATTTCAAGTCACTCACTCCTTGTGCATAAGGTATGCTCCTCCAATAGGTCTCATTTTGTAAAAATTCAATTATGTTGCGAAAAGCCATGCACCTTCCTTATGCAGATTTGCTTAGCTGAATAAATCCATACAGGTTGTAAAATTCTGCATTCATAATGCATAGTTGTAGGCTTGAAAACCATGGGGTGGGAATGGGCCTGTGGGAGCCTCAAGCTCATGCGTTCTCCCTTCTTCCCTCCTCTGGTGTGACCATGAGGAAGAGACTGGAAGAGTTACCGTAGCTTCTCTTTTAGATTAACTGCAAATTCTTATATCCAAACTGACAAATTGTGGCTAACCCTAACTATGCTTTCGTTGAAATAAGGCAAACTAGAAACAATGGATTATGAAGCTAGGCTATTTCAACAAACCATTGTTGAGACTAACCACAGGATTAGGGATTGAACATCATGATGATAATAATAATTTTTTATTTATATCCTGCCCATCTGGCTGGGTTTCCCCAGCCACTCTGGGCGGCTTCCAACAGCATTAAAAGCGCAAGAAACCATCAAACATTAAAAACTTCCCTAAACAGGGCTGCCTTCAGATGTCTTCTAAAGAAAAGTCAGATAGTTGTTTATTTCTTTGACATCTGATGGGAGGGTGTTCCACAGGGCAGGCGCCACTACCAAGAAGGCCCTCTGCCTGGTTCCCTGTAACCTCACAACTCACAGTGAGGGAACTGCCAGAAGGCCCTTGGAGCTGGACCTCAGTGTCCAGGCTGAACTATGGGGATGGAGACACTCCTTCAGGTATACTGGGACAAGGCCGTTTAGGGCTTTAAAGGTCAGCACCAACACTTTGAATTGTGCTCGGAAACTTACTGGGAGCCAGTCTAGGTCTTTCAGGTGTTATATGGTATCGGCGGCCACTCCCAGTCATCAGTCTAACTGTTGCAGTTAGCAAAAAATGAAAGCGATCTCCTTGTAGCTGTGCTGGGAGAGGAGAGGGAAAGCTCATACAGGATCATTTCTGTAATGATAAACCGTGGCTCATTGTCATGTCTAAACACAGCCATTGATCTTGGTTGTACATCATGAATTAGCAATATATGCAAAAGCTGGAATGAGCCCAAGCGAAAACTCATACTCATGTGCTTCCTCCTCCAATGCAACTGGGGAAAGGTAACATATAGACATCATGGCTGTCAGTGTCTACTAACTAGTCATGTTGGCTATATATGACCTCCAGTATTGGAAATAGTATGCCTCTGAATACCAGTTTCCAGAGGGCATGAGCAGGAAGGTTATGTTGCACTCATGTCCTGCTTGTGGGCTCCCCATAGGCACTGGTTTACCACTGTGGAACAGGATGCTGTACTAGATGGGCCTTTGGTCTGATCTGCCAGGGTTGTTACATTTGGAAGAAGCCAACTTCAAACCATGGTTTATGAAGCTGGTAGGTTTATTTTATTTTAGGCCACAATCTCTGGTTCGTACAACAGTGAGAAGCTTGAGATTATTTGAAAATGGAAATTATTGCTGGTGAAATCTTCCTGGCTGAGCAGAGGCAGGGATGAGAGAGTGCACAAGACTAAGCCTTCATTTGTGGTAGTTTTAACTTGAGCACAAAGTGCTAAAGCATAGTTTAGTGTTACATGTGAGAGGGCCACTGTGTCGGACTGTAAATAGGGGCAAAGATGTTGTGTTGAGTTTATGGGAGGAGAAAATGCCTATGGGAAACATCAACAAAATGGCTTTGTTGAGCAGAAAAGCAGAGTCGTACAGATGTGTTATTTGGAAGGCCACAGATCTGTCTTGGGAACCTTTCTAGAAAACAAAGCTAAAGGAGAAAGCTTTCCTTGAAACTTCTGACTTTTAAATAAAAATAAAGAAGTAATCATAGCAGGCAAAGTATAAATACATTTGAAGACCCACCTGAGGTTCTACTTGATTCATTTTGTTTGGGCTTGTTTCATAATCTGCCAAAATAACTGCAGTACTCCGCTATAATTAAAGTGGAGAATGTTGCAGAGGAACAATTGTGACATTTGATATCTATTTAAAATGTAAATGCTTTGTAGCAAGAGGCAGGTTTTTAAATCTCTGCAATAGCATTAAGGTACAAATTTATTTTCCAAGAAGAAGAAGACTTGCCCTCTTCCAGGGATATAGTGTCTCCTGTCGCCGTCTGAGGTGAGCGCACACATGCTGGGGTGGGTGGGTGCATGCTGGGAGTGAGTGGGGTGTGCCTAAAGCAAAATTGGTAATCCCACAAATTTTGGGCAATGGCAGCAAAAATAGAATAAAAAAAAGTAGGCATGGTGCTGGGGTAGGCAGAGAGGTTCAAACCTCTCAACCCACCACCCTGATAGGACTGCAAATGGCCTCATTCGTGCAGATTGGGATGGAGAGGGGGCAAGCAGCCCACCTTCCTAGCTGATCTGCATGGGACTATGTCCCTTGTGCATTTGAGAATGTGCAAGCATGCGTGGGACGCGGGTGGCGCTGTGGGTAAAACCTCAGCGCCTAGGACTTGCTGATCATAAGGTCGGCGGTTCGAATCCCCGCGGCGGGGTGAGCTCCCGTCGTTCGGTCCCAGCTCCTGCCCACCTAGCAGTTCGAAAGCACCCTTAAGTGCAAGTAGATGAATAGGTACCGCTTTATAGCGGGAAGGTAACGGCGTTTCCGTGTGCGGCGCTGGTGCTGGCTCGCCAGCTGCAGCTTCGTCACGCTGGCCACGTGACCTGGAAGTGTCTTCGGACGGCGCTGGCTCCTGGCCTCTTAAGCGAGATGAGCACGCAACCCTAGAGTCGGACACGACTGGCCCATATCGGCAGGGGTACCTTTACCTTTAAGCATGCATGAATGTGAAGTGGTCACACCTGCTTTTGGCCACATCCACCATGTAGCTCCCAGAGGGTTGGCCAAGAGTGAGTGTGGCACTTATGCCAGAAAAAGTTGGCCATCCCCGTTATAGATTTTTTTTTTTTTGTACAGTGTATTGAACTTCCTGTTACCAAGTTCAGACAAAACTTGGATTCTGCCAGCTAGGTTTGCAAAGTTCTTTGTGGTCTTCATGACAGTTCCATGATGTAACCAGTTGTTGTTCTTGCTGCGACTGCAGGAAGCAGGATTTCAGTGCTAGCCAGCTGGCCCATCAAGTGTTGTCAGTTGGCTTCCATCAGATGTTGTTAAATTTTCCATGAAGTCAAGAATGCCTTGTCCACATGCTTGGTTGCAGTCTGTGCTAGGGATGGAGAGTCTGCAAATTGGTTTGCTATAGACTCTGTCACAAGCATCCTTGCCCTGTCTGGTGAGTGTGACAATGAACATGACAGGGATGAACCCATTTTCCCAACCTGGAGCTTGGGAGAAGGGGCATGGGGCTTGTCCCTACGATTGCACTTAGCTTTGGAAGAGTTCACAACCAAAATCCGTGAAATCCTGGTTAGCTGCCTGAGTTTTTTTTAATGGACTGTGGCAATAATATATGCCACAGATGCTTAGAACAGTGTTTCTCAAACTTGGGTCCTTGGACCACAACTCCCATCGTCCCTGACCACTGGTCCTGCTAGCTAGGGATGATGGGAGTTGTAGTCCAACAACAACCAAGGACCCAAGTTTGAGAAACACTGGCTTAAGAGTTGACCATGAGTTGTCATAACTTTCTCTGTTTTGTTATTAAAACTACATATGGCTATTATCTGACTGGTCAGATGCCAACATTAGTGGGAAGGCAAAGTTGATAGACCGGCTTTTTGTCAGATATTGGAACCTGACTCCTGTGTCCTGAACTCTGCCCCCTGGAGCACACAGCCCGTTGCTTAAATCAAATGGCTGGGAAGAAAAACCTGGACGTATCTGAAGTTTATGGGTGGGATCTGTACCATTTTACATTGCACACAGGTGCCTGGCTTCAACATGCCTCTCTTCTGCAGGTCAGGAAGTAGTGAGTGGAGCTGAGGAGAGAACAATAGGGACCAATGGAAAATGGAGAAATATTGTTTTAATTGCAATAGACTTTTCTGGCGGGGAAGGAAGGCTAAGTTATTTGTCTGGTTCTAATTCATACTGCTTCATATGAATTGCTAAACTTGAGATCGCAAGTCACATATTTTTTGGGTTTTGTTCTTGCTACAAAATTCTCTGTCTCTGATTTGCAATCGCTTATTACAGGGTTGGTGAACCCAGGTTCTTTGAGATGGTCTTGGGCTGGCATGGCCAGAAAAACAGGGGGCCTGGGCCTGGGAGTTGGAGTGCGGCAACAACTGTAGGGCCACAGGTTCTCCAGCCTTGTCCTAAAATGTTCCTTCCAGAAGGGGCAGCTGTGTTGGTTGGCCTGTTGTTGGAAAAACCGCAAGTTGGTCCTCTTAAGGCTGGTATGGTGGTTCCCAGTTGGCCATCCACAGACCCCAGGGTGTACCATTTGCACAACGAAAACTACCATAGAGATACCAACAATTTCAAAAGTGGGGGAGCGGTCCATAGCTTAGCTTTATAAAAACAGTGGGTTCACAGTACTTGGCTAATTAGGAACTACTGGGCTAGTATATTCATTGTTGCGTAAGCTTTTGCCACATCATCAAATACATGAAGTGGGCAGATATACAAGAAAACGGGTTGTGGGGTCTGTGTTTTAAACCAAGTGAGGTTCGGAAAAAAGTGAGTGCTGCTGATTTCAATGGGGTAGCTGTTTACTATATGTATATATTTCATGATTTTATTATAACCCACTCTGGAAAAGCTTTTCCAGGGAATGGCAGGGTAGAAAAGACATTTTTTAAAAGGAAAAAAAAAAGTCCAGGAATGCAAGAGGAGCAGGTGTGCTCACAGTATCGTGTGGAACACTCTGTGCATCCAATAAAATAGGGTTTTATTTATTTATATATTATTCCACCGCACCCTCACAAAAGCTTGCCTCAATAAATCTATTGAGTCTTGAAGGTACTGCAAGGGTACTGTTTTTAAGGGATTACTGCATGTCAAGAAGTATTCTCCACCCAGCTCTGTAACCAGCCAAATTCATGCATGGGTGGAGCGGGTTTTCCACCAATTTGCCTGCGCCGCAGTAAAAACAACAAAGACTCCTGCGGTACCTTGTGGTGCCACAATAATCTGGTTGTTGTTTGTTGTTGTTGCTGCTGCTGCTGAGAGAAAGAGAGACTTTCCTCACAAACTGTGACACGGGGTGTCCAATAATAGTCCATCTGGCTTAGGGCTCATGTCGCGGTTTTTAAGTGCAAGTTATTTCAGAGAAAAGGGTTAGGTAGGAAGGTCTGTGCTTCCAATCCTTGTTTCCAATTTTTGGCAGGCAAATGTTTTTGGGGATTGAAGCTCTTGGCAAACCTGGTTTGATCCTATTCTCTATGAAGTTTGGCATTCTAGATAGAAGAGCCTGCCAACCAACCTTGATGCTTGTTTTACCCAAGGTCACAGTTGGGGTCACCATGGGGAAAGGACTTTTGCATGTGCATGCTGAGTTCTTTTTCTTTCTTTCTTTTTTGAGTGGTTTGATGCTTTCCCTGCCATTCTCTGTGCTTTGGTCCAGGAAGCCTATGCACCAAGCAGCTAATTATACCTTTATCAGTGCTACCCTTGGGGCTATTAAGTGTGCACTACAGTCCTTGAACTTCTGGTCTTTCTTGTTTGCTTCTCGGGTTGTTGTTTTTTTTTTGGGGGGGGGGAGGTCATTAGGGAGGATTTGTAGAAAAAAACAAAAAACACACCACCTCCAAAACCATTATGTACAATAGTTACATTCCTTGGTCTGCTTATTGTTGCTATGAAAATATTATTAAACTGATTGGGTGCATTAATGGGTGGTGCATGTGTTTCTTTGAGGGACATAGTGCCCAGCTCAGCTCCTTCCCAAATATCGGTGACTCCCCACTTACGCGGGGGTTTTGTTCTGGGCCTCCGGGTGCATAAGTGAAGCATGTGTGAGTGAGGAGCCTGTTGCAGTACATACAGCTTTCTGCCCAACAGCTGTATATTGAGGAGGCTAGCTTGATAGCAGCGAGAGCTCCTGTGCGCCATTTTTTGAGCCCTTGAAGTCTTTGTTTCTGAACTTTTGGCTCACTGATGCCCTCTTCAGGCTCTGGGGAGGGGCTCCTTGCGAGCCACAAGGACTTTCCAGCTCTCTCCCTCCATTTCAGGTTAGAATTGATTGATTTCCCGGTGCTGTGCGTATACGCCGTCACGTATGAGTCGATCGTGAGCAAGTGGGGGACTGGTGCCAGTGGCAGAAAAGCCCATGGAAACTGAGCATCTTTGATGGTGACCTGTTTAGTAATAGCGCCCATCTGCACTATACATTTAAAGCAGTATCATAGCACTTTAAACTGTCATCGCTTCTGTGGGACTGTTGATATATTATTAATATCTTTCCTAACTTGCGCTAGCACGTTTCTTCACTTAGCAGAGTGCATTCCCCCTTTACGTAGCAGAAAACTGGTTGCAGACTTGTGTGAGCCTCTTAAGACAATAAACAGTTCAACCTGGCTTGCCCAGATTGATATATGTTCTGTTATTCCTGGTAAGACCCCTTTGACCCCCTCCTTTAAAGAATAAAGACACAACAGTCTTATTCATAAGTAACAAAAACAGGCAGAGCACAGTGTGATCCCTGAAGGCAGGCTTTAGGCTTAAAGTTACAAACATGTACAAACAGGTTTACCCCATATGGGAGATAACCTAGGGGTGAATCAGTACAGTCCAGGTGAATCAGGAAGTTCGCAGGATGAAAGAGAAGATCAAAGAGAGGGAGGTGGCTGCATGACTTGGCCTTTTACCAGGTCTGGAAAGGTCACGCCCACCTACTAGTCACATGCAAGGAAGGATGCTCCTGACCAGGTGTAACAGGAAGTTCAACTGGCTGGACCAAACATTCCCTTGCATGTCCACTCTAGCAAAACAAGGAATGTTGTATTTGACTGCTCCCAGTGGATTACATCCCACAGCTTCCCCCAAAGAATCATGGGAACTGTAGTATTTTTAAAGAATGAAAGAAAATGGACACAGTCCTGGGGTGGGGGGAGAGGTTTCTTCCTCCAAGCCCAGGACTTTGATGGGGATCCAGATTGCTCCCTCTCCAGTCATGAGATTTATTAATTGATGATCAGGGAACATAGAGAGATCTTTGAGTATCATGTGAGAATGTGGGTGGTCATGTCCACTTTTGACTGTACCCATTGCTGGCCTGCAGTCCCTAGAGAGTTGGTGAAGGTTTTTTGCTATTGGGCCAAAGAATGGTTAGCCACCCTGCTCAATGTAAAAAAGGAAGAAGCATTGGAACCCCCCCCCCCCCCGGCAATACAACTAGCATGCTATGTTAGATTTCTCTTCACCAAAAAAATAGTATGGCACCTTGCCATAAAATTTAAGGCAGTTATTTCTTCCTACCTTTCCCACCCCCCTCTTTCTTTCTCGGAACTGCTGTCTCTTGTTGACAAAATTTTAGACTTAATGTACCCCTGGAAAGAATCCTCAGATACAAAAGCTATTGTGTAAACAGAATAGGCGAAAGAAAATAATTGAAGCTGGAAGGCCATTGGCCTAATGAGCTCAATACAAGGGTTGTACTCCAGTCCTGTCCTAAACAATGAGAGATTCTAGTTGAACCTCCTTTGGCTAGAGTCACTGAAACGGTCCCAAGCAGCCTTACTTGGAGAGCTCTTCAAAGAGCTCTTATTAACCAAGGATGCTTTAGGCCTAGATGTCCACAGTAAGGCTTTAAAGGACAAATGCAGAACAGTACCCGATATTGTCCCCCAGCTCCTGCCCCTGCTTCTTGGGGGAATCTTTGCAGAAGTGTTGCATAACCCATTGACAGAGTGTCATGGCCGACTCTTGAAAATCTGACAAAATCTGATTGGCAAGGGGTAGCCAACATGGTGTATTCCCGGCTCCCATCAGCCCCAGCAAGCATAGCCAATGGGAAGGAATTACGTAGTCTGGCAACATCTGCAGGGCACAATGTTGACAACCCCTGGGATATAGCATTTATCTGCATCAGGTCAGCATCTCCTCCCCCCCCCCCACCTGCAAGCATTCTCTGCTTCAAGAGGTTCCTCTGTTATAGGCTGTGCCACAGCCACTTAAAACCTACTCCTATAATCTACTTTGGTATTCTTAAGGTTCTTTCCACAGTTTGAATTCTCAGGAAGACAAATACTGCTGTGTTCAGCTAACAAATCACTAGATTCATGCAGCCTCCAGCTAATACCGTACGAAGTCATAAAGGGATAGGAAGGATGGGAAAACCAGCCCAGTTGTTCTCCGGAAGCAGTGGATATAGATATTGGGGTAGTTTTCTCACATCGGCCCAGCCATTCTGAACATACGTGAACTTCTTGTGAGAAATGAAGGGATAGCTCCCAGGGCAGTTTCTGCCTTGACACGAAGCCCTTGTTTGTGGTCTGGTGACTATCAAAGGGGTCTAGGTAGTTGGCTGTTGCAATACACAGGAAAGCTTCATAATGTAAGGTGCAGGCCAAAATTAATGGTTAAGATATTTGAGGCCCAGATGTTGACAGTAGGCTTCGAGATGTTCTTTTTGTTTATTTATAGTTGCGCAATTGACTGTTGTCTTTTTAAAACAACAACAGTTTTTTATTGGTTATATATAATTACAAAAGCCTTCTTCAACCCTCTCTTCTCCCAGGTCTCGGATTCTGCCAGTCATCGCGGCCAGTTGCATATAGTCCATCAGCTGCATCTGCCATTCTTCCAGTGTGGGTAGATCTTGAGTTTTCCAGTTCTTAGCGATGAGTATCCTTGCTGCCGTTGTTGCATACATAAAAAATGTTCGGTCCTTCTTTAGCACCTTCTGACCGACAATACCCAGAAGGAAGGCCTCTGGTTTCTTAGTGAAGGTATACTTAAATACCTTTTTCAACTCATTATATATCATTTCCCAGAAGGCCTTCACTTTAGGGCAAGTCCACCAGAGGTGAAAGAATGTTCCTTCACTTTCTGGAAGACTGGAAGAAATTTAAGATTTATCTAGAAAAATATTGTAATTTGGTTGAATGTTAAGAAGGATGCTAGATCAAAATAACTGTCCACCACTAAATTAGATTTGAATTCGATGATAAGTGAGATTAAGGAAAATATAAACCTTTTGGAGAACTGCTAGATTGTACTTAAATGAGCGGATATAAGATCGTAAACAAGATGATAATTTGCTTGGAAAAAATTTTTTAACGATGTAAGTGGGAGCGGGAGACGTGAGGGAGTCCAAAGAAGTGATGAAATTATGTTATGATATAAGTAATGTTGTTTATTATTTATGCATTTGTATTCAAAAATTTTAATAAATATATATATATAATTACAAAAGCACTGCCATTTGGCAGTAAACCGTCTTCAAAAGCAACTAAAATAATTATAGGTACCTTAAACTCAGTGAATAATAATAGTCAGGCATGCCATGTAAAGTCCATAAAGTACGGTCCAGAGTAAAATACATAATGTGCTGACTTAAGCCAATATGATACTAACAAAAAGTAGTAGGGTGGTCCTCTCAGTATACCTAACATAACACAAAATCAACAAAGGGATCCTCTATAAAAGTCTGCATCATCCACATCCATTGATTTGCTGGCATCTGGCATCGAGCATGCTCTCTCACATTAGTTTATGTCACCAAATCATATCATGTACTAATAAATTAGTCTTCTGTGCTTTGACCTCCTATGACTCACGTTTTTTAATGTCTGTTCTTCCATTATTGCTGTTTCCCAAACCATCTGTACCAGTAGGTAAGATTAGCATTTGAAGGATTCTTCCAGAAATGCGCCATAGCTGATCTTGCAGCCTGCAATAAATGACTACTTAAGTCAATATTGTGCAGATTCCTGTCTCTCTGCCTCTCTTTCAATTGTGTGTGTGTGTGTGTGTGTGTGTGTGTGTAGTTGTTAGATGATTTTGTCTATGACAGGGGTGGGGAACCTGTGTCTTCTCCATATGATATTCGACTCCAGCTCCCATCATCCTTAACAATTGGACCTGCTGGCTAGGGCTGATGGGACTTGGAGTTTAACAGCAGCTGGAGTTTAACAAGTTATCCATCCCTGACCCATAGTGTTAATATCCAGATAAGGGTGGCTGCGTTGAACTTTAAAGTTTTATCTAAGCCTGCTGTACAACCTTAATACAGTGAGTGAGACTGGCTGGGGCTGATGGGAGTTGTAGTCCAGATTTTCTGGAGGGCACCATGTTAGTGATGGCTGGCCTAATGACTGTGTTATGAGCCTCATTTTTTCTAATAAGAAAGCCCTTTACCCTTCAAGTTACATTTCCCGAACTCTTATAACCCACAAGTAACACCTGCATCATCCCTGTGTGGAGTACTGATACACTTATCCACCACCATTTTGATGTTTTTGCCCACTTGTCTAGTGCTCTGTCAGGGACGCAGGTGGCGCTGTGGGTTAAAGCCTCAGCGCCTAGGACTTGCCGATCGAAAGGTCGGCGGTTCGAATCCCTGCGGCGGGGTGCGCTCCCGCTGCTCGATCCCAGCGCCTGCCAACCTAGCAGTTCGAAAGCACCTCCGGGTGCAAGTAGATAAATAGGGACCGCTTACCAGCGGGAAGGTAAACGGCGTTTCCGTGTGTGGCTCTGGCTCGCCAGATACAGCTTTGTCACGCTGGCCACGTGACCCGGAAGTGTCTCCGGACAGCGCTGGCCCCTGGCCTCTTGAGTGAGATGGGCGCACAACCCCAGAGTCTGTCAAGACTGGCCCGTACGGGCAGGGGTACCTTTACCTTTACCTAGTGCTCTGGGACTTCGTTTTGTGTCTTAGGATTCAGCGAGGGACGTGTGTGCAGAGTCGGTATTATTTAAAGAAACAGTCTTTTTAGTGAGCCAATGGAGAAGGGTATACATTATCTTTTAAGTCAAACCTTCCCGAATCTGGTGCGTTCCAGATACTTTGGACTGCAGCTCCCACCAGCTGTAGCCAGCATGGCCAATGGTCAGGGATGAAAAGAGGTATAGTCCCAACACATTTGGAACTCACCAGGGCAGGGCAGGCTGTTTTGAATAGACAACATACAGGCCATGACTGCTGGAGGAGTTTTGTCATTTCTCTGATGGTCGGGGCTCTTTATATAAAAAAAGGGAAAAGAGAACTGCAGCAATGATGACCTAGAAATACAGTCTGTGAGGAAAGACACTTTGCTCTTCAGATAAAAGTCAATTAGGATGTATTATTGTACTGTATTGTTTTTGTACTGGTTGATGCCTGTAGGTTTGCCCTGATTGTTTACTTGGCAAGAGATGTGCTTTACAGCTGTCTGATTAACACCCCCCCCCCCCCGCCGGCCGGCCTTCTCTTTTGAACTGAGCTTGACCTGTTTTCCTTCAAGTATGCCCTACTTTCTATACATCCAGGAGCTTCAGATGTTAACATTAGACAGCTTATTTTTCTTTACGTTAAAAGGCACCTGCAAATAATAGCTTTTAGGATGTGGAGACTCCCCCCCCCCATTATTTTTTTTAAACCATGCAAGTGGTACTTTTCTAGCCGCATAAGCAGGGCCACATGGGAGACTGAAGTTGAAGGGCTGTGGGGGTTGTGGTGGTGAAGCGAGGATTGTGTGTCTGCCAGAATTAATGGAGGGAGTGTGTGTATGTGTGTGTGTGTGTGTGTGTGTGTGTACTGTATTGGAATATGTGTGAGCAAAGATTCATTTCATTATGGAGGGGGAAGGGAACATAGAGCCTGCAGCTGCTGGTAAAGTGATACAGAAGACTTGGCAGCATTGTCACGGGGGGGGGGGGGGAGCCTGCAGTATGTGCTTCCTCTGCCTCTCTTTAAAAGTCCTGTTTGAAAACACAGAAGTTTTTGAAGACACTGACACTTGGAGGAGGGACTGCATTTCTGTGTTAGGGGCAGAGAAGGAATAAAGTGCTCTGCCTTGCTTCAACCAACCCGTTCACTTGCTTGGATGGAATTCCTTTTCCCTATACCTGCCGGGCTGATGCTTTAATACAAGGCCGTGTTAGAAACAGATGCATAATAATAATAATAATAGTCATGCTTATAATTTATAATAATATATTAATTACCTGCCATTCACCCTAAGGTCCCAGGGCAGTTCACAGAATAAAATACAGGATAAAAACAAGTAAATAATTAAAACAAAACAGCAAAACAATAATCACCCCTTCCCACAGACACATTTTAAAGGCCTGGTTGAAGAGGAACATTTTTGCCTGGCACCTAAAATATATACAGTGGTACCTCGGGTTAAGTGCTTAATACGTTCCGGAGGTCCTTTCGTAACCTGAAACTGTTCTTAACCTGAAGCACCACTTTAGCTAATGGGGTCTCCCACTGCTGCTGCGCTGCCGGAGCACGATTTCTGTTCTCATCCTGAAGCAAAGTTCTTAACTCGAGGTACTATTTCTGGGTTATCAGAGTCTGTAACCTGAAGCGTATGTAACCCGAGGTACCACTGTATAATGAACCTCCATCTGGCATCAGTGGAGACCTTGCAGATACCAGATTTCTTAGGACACTTTGGCAATATGCATGACCACTATCTTTGGTAGCAGTTTTAAGGCTGCAGTTGTATACACCAAGGAGAGGGAACCTCTGGCCCCTGTGATTGCTGGATTCCATCTCCCATCATCCCTGACTGTTGGCCATGCTGGCTGGAGCTGAAGGGACTAAAGAGTCCAACAGCATCTGAAGGAACACAGGCTCCCCGTTCCTGGTATACATACTAACCTGGGAATAAGTCCCATTGAAATCTGTGGGGTACACTTCTGATTAACCCTGTACAAGGCTGCACAGTTAGTGCATTCAGACATCGAAGTTATGTTGTGGTAATTCTTACATGAATAATTTTATTGGGATGCAGAGGCCAGAATATGGGTAGCATTCTGGAGGACTGAATGTTGAAACTCCTGACAGTGCAGTATATTTCTCAAAGTAGCTGCTAAAAACATGAAGCTGGCTTCAGGGAGTCATCCAGACTTGCCCTGTGCTATCACCAATATGCAAAACCTTGCTGTCACTTGCCTTGTGTATCTGATGCACGCACAGACAGAACAGGAGGCGACTGCTTCTGTGGTTCTTTCTCAAGCGTTTTTTCTCTTTCTTTTGGTCGTGTCTGATTTCAGCAGACAGCACCCATGGCAAAGTATCCGTCTCTCCATACAGTTGACAGCCAGAAATTGTTGACTGCATTTTTGTTGTTGAACAAAATGTGGGTTTCTTTTTTGTTTGTCTACGTGGTTTTTTTTTCCTTAGCAGTTGATGCCCCATATAACAGGATTAGCTCCTTTTTCTTCTTTGGGGAAGACTGCAGTGCTGTGTAAGACATGAGAATAGTTGCAAGGAATGGTTGCAAGGGAACAGATAGATTAATTACTACTTTTTTAAAAAAAACACACACAACATGACAGCTTTTAAGTATCTCAGCTGGGACTTTCTGCTGTTTGGCTGTTTGCTTTCTTCCTAGTTTGCCTCTAACCTTTCCCTCTTTTAAAATTTTCTTTCAGGATGGACTGCTGAACAGAGAAGCATCACAGACCTGGTCATACAGCACGGCTGGTCCGCTCCCAGCTTTATTTATCTATTACTAGTTATTTTGAATTGAACTTTTAATAACCTGCCAGCTGCTCTTCAGACACACATGGTGCATTGTTGCCATTCCCAGAATCACGTCTTTGAAATCCAGGCCCTTGGTAACCTTCATCGAACAAAGAGGCGACCTAGAGGAGACATCTGCAACAGGACTTTTCAAACCTGCTGCCCTCTAGCTTCTCCACTGGCTGTGCTGTTTTCCTAGCACAACATGGAGCCCACCATGGAGGGTTGCTTGGTCCAGGTTCTGCAGAAGGATGTTGGGAAGAGACTTCAGGTTGGCCAAGAACTGATAGACTATTTCTCAGATAAACAGAAATCTGCCGATCTGGAACATGATCAGACCATGCTGGATAAAATGGTTGATGGCCTTGCTACCTCGTGGGTAAATTCCAGCAATTATAAGGTAAGACTGATGTGCAGAGATGGGATTGCTAAGATCAAATGTTGCTTCAACTCTGGCTGGTTCGTTCACGCAGGCTTCTGTCAACAGTTATGGAACAGAGACACCACTCTTCGCTTTACAGCTTGCAAATCCTCTTGATCCCGTGCATTTCTTGGTGATCTGTAGCCGATGTAACAGCAAGTTTGTAGTTTTGTGGCGTTTCGTTTCTGAAAATGTATACAGCCCACACTGCAGAACTCAAAATAAATTAAAAAGAAAAATACCCCCCACACTTTTTATTGATGGAAATAAAAACAGGATCTTCATTACTGGGTTGGATCAGGGTCCTTGCTTGTAATGGTGAATATCTACTGGATTTTCAAGCTCCTTTAGAGTTACCCTGTTGCAACAAACAGCAATACTTGTAGGAAAGTCGACTTGGAAAGAGCCTATGCATGAGGGCATAATTTAATAATGCAAGAAATACAGGAACATCAGTCCTGTGTCACACTCTCTCACCCCACCCCCTTCCATAATGTGCAGAATAACTTGCTGCGGTCCTTTTCCTGGTGTTATTACATGGTGGGGTTGTAGTCTAGTGTTATCTGGAGAGAAAGTGGACATGGGGAAAGCTGCTGTGAATGGCTTTCAACATGGAGCTAACCAGTTACATCATAAGCCCAAGAGTAGTTCAGAAAGAATATAACAGGTGGAAAAAAGTGTAACTTTGGGGCTGGTTGTTGTTCATTGTTATCTCAGTGGAGAGATAACAGGATGTGGATCTTTAAGTATTGGTCACTGCCATATGGGCCCTATATATAACTTCTTGGTTATCTAACTCCTGGTGGCAAGTGCTACAGTTGTTAGCAAATAGTTCACATGTGGGAAGTTTCAGTGAAGCCTTAAATAGTCATTATGAAGGGAGCATGATTTAGAGATGGTATCATAGTTAAAAGATATTCTGATAACAAAGAACATTATAAGTAGCCCCTTTCTTCTATCATAAATTGGAAACGGGCTCTCCTCTCTCGAGTTGAGAAAATATTTTGAGGATGTTCAATCATGAAGGCTGAAGAGAGGTAGCCATAGACATCTCTCCATGTTTATCCTAATCTGTGACAGTGACAGAGAGTGTAAGGAATATCTGAAGTGGAGGAGGGTTAATGCTGACTAATATCTAGATTCTGTGTTAAACTAAATGATGCAAAATTAAAATAGTGGTGTTGTAGAAAACGAAATTGTTCCATTTGTGCAAGGACTTCCATTTGCACAGCAGTACTTCCTCCTGTTCTCCACCAAGGCAGATTTACAGGGACTGTGGCAGGAGAGGAGAGGGGAGGGGAGGGGAGGGGAGGGAAGGGAAGTTCTGTCGCACAACCAGAAGTCTTTACTCAAATTGGATGGCTTCATTGGATACAACCTATGCATTTTAGCTGCCCCAAATTACCTTGTGAAGCGGTCCTTAGAAGTGTATCACTATAAACTACAGTCGTATCTTAGATCCCAAACTCCTTGCGAGTCAAACGTTTTGGCTCCCCAACGCCAAACTGAACGTCCGACGTGGGTTCCAATTGGCTTCCTGCGGCTAATCAGAAGCCGCACTTTGGTTTCCAAACGTTTTGGAAGTCGAACCGAGTTCCGGAACAGGTTCCGTTCGACAACCAAGGTACAACTGTGCTCTTAATTCAACACTTCTGATTAAGCTGGCAGGAAAGAGTGCATTAGACAGATACTGTTTGAAAGAGACTGGCAGGAAATGAAAAGCAGCAGCTGATGATAAAACAGAGCTAGGAGAATTATTTCAAATTCCTTGGAATAATTGTAGCCTATCACACAGAGGGTGGTTGCGAGGACAAATGCAGAAGAGAAGAGAAAGCACTCTGAAATTTATAGTTCTACTCAATTTCTAGAGCCACACCTTTAAAAATATCACATACATATAAATCTACATAACAGCATTTTCTCCAAATCATATCTTTCCCCCTTCTTACATGCTCCTTATTATTTTGGTGCTTTGGATATATCTGTAGAGACCTGGGATAAAAAGACTTTGGTTATGGCAATCCTAATTAACTCCTTTCCTCTCTGGCCTTCTCTGAAAGTATTCTGGTTGTTCTCAGGCGCTGTCATTTTCTTTAGCTTGCCCCCTCATACCCTCATGCCAGTCTTTGCTTGCCCTTTACCATCACTTTCAACTTAGTAACATGCACCCTTTCTTTTTTTACACTACGTTCTCCCTTAACCACACCACAGTTGGGTCAGGGCTGTTCTGTGCCCGCACCTACCGATGCAGCTGGCAATACTGTGCTATAGTTGTGCATAAGCTATGTGCCATTCCCCAAGATGGCTCTCACAGCCATGTTTTTCACTCCCTTGTGGCCTCATCTCATCATACTTTGGTAATGTAGGAATGCAGAGAGGATCTGGGACACGGGACAGAGAGGATCAAGTGGATAAATAGTAATAACAAATGCTCTTCCCTCTCTGTCCCCCCCACCCCATTCTGGATTCTGATGATGAATTTGTTCTCTGCAACACGAGATGCTACTAATGCCCCATGAACGGCGGGGGTTGGCGGAGAACGTAAATACAGACAGAAGCAGATTGACACCTGCATTGTTTGTTACGGGGCATTGCTGGAGGTTTATTTTGCTTTGTATAATTGAGGGGTGGAACAGATGGCTTGAACTTAGTTTAAAGTGGGGTGTCTGTTAAAATTACTCGTATGTAGCAATCATCATTCAGCTGCTTTAAGAAGCAGACATGCTTTCTGAAGCATGCTTCATGTTCTGTTGAAGTTCAGTGGAGGAAAGGAAACATGGAATTAGCTTGATGATGATGTGAAATGGACAGTGTTAATGTGCTCTTCCACTAAAGCAAGCTATATGATCTATGAACTTGATGAGACTTAGGAAGGAAGGTGGAATCAATGTTGACAGCTGAATAGGACTTGTTTGTTGTTTAAGTTTGAATGGATGCTCTTTTTTGTAGCACTCTCCTTATTCCAAAGTATCACAATCTAATAGGACATGGCATGGGCCCACTATTTCAGTTGCCCTTCAACTGGACTCCAGTCTCAAAAGTCTTGTAACCCCTTTTGCCAACAGTTGTAATATAAATAAATGTAATTTATTTAAGGTCTGCTAACAAGGGGGGGGAAACCAAGTTACAGAATATAAAACACATAAATTTGTTGAATGGCATGGGAGGGAAGCATAACTGTTAACGTGAAATAGATATATTTAGGTATTTTGCCCTGGGAATTAAAAATTGTCGGAACAATCAGAAGAGACTTTGGAGATTGACCAGTGAAAGTCTGTGTAATGGGGTAAATCAGATTTTCTCTAGTCCCTCCTGATATAAAACCAACAGGTGTGATACCACTAATGCTCAGTAGTTTGTGGGTCAGATATGTTAATATGACCAAGTAACACAGCCGCTATGGGCTGTGTTGCTTTTGTTTATATATGAATATTTTAATGAGTAAAAAATAATGTTTGTCAATAATCAGGTTAGAAAGTCAAGGTTTGCCTTGTTGACTTAAGTTATTTTCACTTTCCCCACTTTTGTGGCATGAGTAAATCTTTGCATGGGGGAGACAGAGGTTAGGTCAGGTGAGAAGTTCCCGGCCAGCCTTAACCTTCTCCGCATTTGTGCTGCTTAGCTGTGTGTCACTGTACAGGCCTCTAAAGTAACACCTCTCTGAAGATGTTAGCACAGCTTTTTTGTTTTTGTGTGTCTGAATTTAGCACAGATGTGCCAGTGTGATTTGCATTTGCGGTGTCTTCTGCAGGGGCTCCTGACCTACATTTTTCCACGGCAAGCTTTTAAAGGTATAATGAGCAAAGCTGCATCAAATTTTGCGACAAGAAAACTCAAAACCTTATTTGGGATGCATTTTGATGTTAATGTAGGTAGATTTGCACAAAGGTACTTCATTTGTTTCATTCAGTTCCCTTAACCTGTCAAATATTTGGGAAAGGGGGGGGAGAAGGAAGTGAGAGCCATGGAGTAGGGCAGCTAGTGTACAGGAGCGGCCCTTCCTACTGAAGACCTCTCCTCTCCTAGCTGACTTTATTTCCTGTAGAGAAGAAGTGCAGGGTCAGCTTTCGCATGAAAATTATGCTTTTGGTAACAGATTCTCAAATGGGCACTCTACTGGGTATGGAAGTCCTGTCATTTTGATAGCTTTTTTGCCTTGGGCGCAAAAGTATCTAATGTTCGCCCACTTAATTTTATTTATTCATAAGAGTATTTCTAAACTGCCAACTCCCTCTCCCTCCCTCTCTCTTTTCTCTCCCCCCCCCCATCATCCATCTATCTATCTATCTATCTATCTATCTATCTATCTATCTATCTAACGGCAAAACAGTAAGAGCGTTAAAGCTTTATAAAATCATAAAATGCAGAACAGATGACCATCACGGAACTAAATTGCAGTGGTACCTTGGGTTAAGTACTTAATTCGTTCCGGAGGTCCGTTCTTAACCTGAAACTGTTCTTAACCTGAAGCACCACTTTAGCTAATGGGGCCTCCTGCTGCCGGAGCCTGATTTCTGTTCTTATCCTGAAGCACTATTTCTGCGTTAGCGGAGTGTGTAACCTGAAGCGTATGTAACCTGAGGTACCACTGTAGTTCTCTGAAAATGCCTCACAAACAGGTGAGGAAATATCAAAATTGTAGGTGCTCGTCTGCTTTCAATGGCAATAGTGTATTGTCACCACTACACCAAAAACATTAGCTTGCGTAGAAACTAAACAAATATTGGATGACTGCGTGACAGTCAGGAGGGCTTCTCCAGATGATGGCCGCAATCTGGCTGGTGTCTAAGGGACATGGCGGTCCTTCAGATAACCTGGTCCTAAGCTGTTTATGGCTTTATACACCTTGAACATAGCTTAGTAAGGTACTGGGAGCCAAAAGCTGGGCCACCCACCGCATTTGGCAGCACCTGCAGTTTTTGAACCAGACTGCTGCTAGTTTTCTGTGGTTTTGATTTGAATTCTGTGTTCCCTAATCCTTTTTCTGATGATGATGTTGGTTTTGACTTGTCTGTTGCTTTGCTAGGTCTATGTCACCCAATATCTAGATATTTTCTGCAGGTACACTGGTATTGCCAGAAAAACAAGTATCTCTGGGAGAGGGAAAGGCAAGCAAGTGGGGTTAATGTTGTTCCAATCCCCCTTCATTTGATTTCATTGACCTGAGCTGTAAAGCCGTTGCATTTCTGCGGTTGCTTATGGCAGAGAGTGGGTGTGAGGGAGAGTCAGGGTGGGAATGTTAACATTTGGTAGCTTTCAGATATTCATAATAGAGGAGCAGGGTGGTGGGCAGAATCATGCTTTTAATAATGAGCAGGCCAGACAACAGTATCTTTCAGCTCTTCCCAGTGGCTTGCCAGCATGTTATGAAATTCTAGCCTGTAGGCCACGTATTTCTGAGGGAAGGACAGGAAGGGAAAAAAGAGACCTTGTGTGGAAATATTTAGACCAAAATGTGACCCTTGTTTGCAGTTTTTAATTGGGGAGTGTGAAGAAAGAACACCTTTGAAAAATGTATTTTTAACCTTTGTTTTCTACAAGATGCAATGAGAAGTTCTGCAAGAAAAAGAGGGTTTTTCCCCCTTTTCTTTTTGAGTTTTACTAATAAAGTTCACTTTCTCCAATGAAAGTGGATTTCAGCTTAGGCGAGCTGTTTTGAGAATATTTATTGCCTTCTGCATTCCTGCTAGTGACTTTGACCTGTATTGTGCTGTTTTGTCCAAAGCTGACATAAGTGCCTGGAAAATAAATCCTGCCATCAAAACAAAATTGCTGGGGCTTGAATTTGTTTGTTGTAAGTTTGCCAGATGAAATATGCTTCGTATATAAGTGTAGTGTTACTCCCTCACAATGCTAATCCGGCCTGTGAATTTTTTTAAAGCCAGCTTGGTTATCACCATTGCAATTCTTCTGTGAACTTTAATTCCTGTTTTGCAGAACTCAAGGACAATTGGTATGTGGGCAGCAGCATAAACATAGCCTTGCTGGGATAGACAGCAGGCCTGTCTAGCTTAGTAGATTGGTGTGCTATATACTAGTTTCCCCCTAACCTGGTGCCCTCCAGATGTGGTCTGATTATTTGAGCCACTGACCTTCTGAATTTTATAGCTATTTACAGCATGGAGATATAAATTATCAGAGATAATAAATAGATTATATGTGCATACATGGCTGGGGCTGAGATAAAAATCTAGTTTCCTTGGGTTTTTTTAAAATAGAGTTTAAATGGTTAATTTTACATTTACTTCTGCAAGTGTTGTTACTACTACTCTGAAATCCACTTTTGGATGAAGGTGCAGTTTTAGAAATTCAGATAGTAAAAATTCAATAGCAGATGACCAAATCAGCAATTATTCTTGTCAAACACAATGAGAAGCACTGAACAAGGTGGCTGAATAGGGATTTTAACAATAGGGGAAGGGAGCTATCATCATGTTATTTGTCAGGCTTAGGTGCTGATTTAATGAAACTTCTTAAATGATGTTGCAGAATCACATCTGCATGTCCTGAGAGTTCTGTCAGCACAGGAGTGGATATCCAGCACTTCTTGAGAGCTGCCACATACAAGATCCACCTAAAGTGGGATATAAGGGATAGTCTGCTATGAACGTGGTTCTGGCATCTCGCGTGTCTTACCTGTCTTGACACTGCTTGTTTTATATGAAACTGCTGTACTGCAAATGGGACTCCCCGTAGCATGCATGGATCGTGTGGGCGAGTGAGTGGAATTAACTCTTGGAGAGAGAGACAGCGGGTGTGAATAGGACAGAGTGGTCAAAGGGTAACTGATCCCTGTTAGATGATCTTGAATATGTGTCCTATAAGAAGCGCATGGAATGTAGAAGGAATGGAACAAGAGAGGATGTGCTGTGCTGCATTTGACTCACAGCCATGCTTTGCTCTTTTTGTTTATATCCCCTTTCAGTGGCAGATAACAAGAGTTGCCTTGTAAATACTGTAGTATGTTCCGGTGGAGGCTGCGCAGCCTATTGTCTCTCTATTAAATCTATTACTTTGATGTGTTGAATTTTATTTTTTGGTAATTCTATCTGTAACATTATCATTCACTGGCATCCCTGTTAATTGGAATCATTTACCTTTGAATCCCATTGTCTGCAGAACTAGTTCCAGGGGTGGAAAAGGCTGGTTTTTAAAGGGATAATTATGATAAATCTAATAGAGTTTCTTTCTGCCGTTGTCATAGAAATCAAAAGATAAGGGTTTCTTCTCCTCACTTTTGCTAATTGTTCCTTAATGGAAGACTTTGAATGGCTACTTGCATTGTGTAATATGGAAAAGATCTCATCCACATGTTCTGTTAGATAAGGAAGGCTATTATTAAATATATATATTTATATATAGTGGCAGATTACCCTTTTTCAGAGTAATCAGTATTTATAATTATAGCAGCTGTTGGAACACCAAGAATATTGAGGTGATTGAGTGGACGAGACCAATACTAGGTCCAGTGGTCAGTGAGGGTGGTTTTTGCATGTGCTGTAGAGGGAAGTGAGGGGCAGATGGGGCTCCTCAACCTGTGAAGCTAGCCCTTCTAGGAGAAGGTAAACTTTGATCCTAAACTTCCTCTGCCTTGTGGGATATCTTTGGGAGAAGAAAAGGCTAAGGAGTAAACCTTACACAAATCCGGAGTGGAGTCCCTAAGATGGTTGGATGGCGCCTTGTACACCTCCTTCCAGCAACTCTGCACCCAAGCTGGTGCCAAATATACTGCTATGCTTTCCTTTGGACTACACCCATGAGGCCAAGAAGGGGGTCTTGTCGTCTGGGCAACACAGGACCAGCCTTGCACCCCAGGTACTTCAGTACTGCTAACCCAGTGGTTTGACTTCTCCCCCTGGAGGCACACTCCCTTGTGTCTTGAGTCAAATGGATGCCAACAACAGCAACCCCATGCCCTTTGGTTGCTGTTGAGAAGAATCGAACCAGTTTAATCCTGAGCAAGCCTTTTTCTTTGTTGCTCATGGGGCACAAACTTTGGGTGCTGCACGTCAAAGGAGGCTTTCTCCCATGGCTGCTTCAGGTTGTGGGTTGCCACTGGTGCCACAGGAAGGGTTGTCCCATTTTGTGGATAGCTTAGCCTGCACTGCCCACGTGCCTTTTCAATGGAGTACAGTGGTACCTTGGTTTACGAACTTAATCCGTAAATAGGAAGCAGTCCCAAGACCTGAAGCGTATTTGCTTCATTGAACAACTGACCAATCAACAGTAACCGGCCAACCCACCATTCAGCAATTAAAATCAATTACAAAATCCACAGATTTAACTACACTAGCAGTAAGACAATGCACAACAACTGCAGATTAGAATAAGGAGAGCAGCAAGTAATAAAACAGGCTAAACAATCTGCTTCTCGAAGTACTGTATCTCCAAGGGGATAGAAATAAAGATGCCAAAGATGCTCAAAAACTAATAAAGTGTGTTTCTCTCTCACCTGGACATCTAACCCCCAAATTCCCAAATCTTTACTCCTACCGAAGGAGTACCAACACACTAGGCTTATACAGTGGTACCTCGGTTTAAGAACAGTCCAGTTTAAGAACGATTTGGTTTACAAACCCCGCAAAACCAGAAATAGTGTCTTGGTTTGAGAACTTTACCTCGGTCTAAGAACAGAATTTGAGTGGTGGAAGGGCACTGACGGTGGGAGGCCTCATTAGGGAAAGTGTGCCTCGGTTTAACAACGGTTTTGGTTTAAGAACGGACTTCCGGAACAGATTAAGTTCATAAACTGAGGTACCACTGTACAATGATTTGGCTTTCTCTGTTTGCATTTGCCCTGCCTACAGTGTTGGTATAGATTACAGTTGAAAATGGTTTTTCAAATTGTAACTTAAAATGCTACTCCTGCTCATCAGAGCAGCTGCTTAGGCAGCAAATATATTCTCAGTTGTTCTGACTTTGACCAAATATAGTTGAATGCAAAGGTCTTTTTAAGCATTAAAGGGAAACCCATTTATAAAAATAAGGTTGGCTGGGTACAATTGGGTACATGTTGTAAACTGTAAGCTTGTCTATAGCATACAGTAGATTCTATATAGCTCAATACAGTTATTTTGGAGTGGCTCTGAATCTCCATCCTTTCTGCTTGGCCTTCAGTCCTCCCCCTTTAAACCTGCATGAAAGTGGCATGTTTCCAAGTGTTACGGAAAACCTTCTATTGCTATCAAGTGCCATGTTCAAATCTTTCGGCTTCCTGCTTTTCAGTACAAGGGGAAGGTCCTAGAACAGATAATTCAACAGTCGGTCTGAGAGCATTTAGAAAAGGATGCTGTGATTACTAAGACCAAGCATGTGTTTCTCAAAAATAAGTCATGCCAGACTAATCTGATTTTTTTTTTAATGGAATTACAAACTTGGTGAATCAGGAAAATGCTGTGGACATAATGCATCTTGATTTCAGTAAGGCTTTTGACAAAGTCCCCCATGATACTCTCGCAAGGAAGCTGGTAAAATGTGGATTGAACGAGGTAACTGTTGGGTTTGGTCAGTGAATCAGCTACAAACCCACCTAATTAGTACTCATTAATGGTTTGTCATCATCCTGGAGGAGCTGGGTATGTTTAGCCTGGAAAAGAGGAGACTGAGGGGAGATATGATAGCCATCTTCAAATATATTGAGGGCTGTCACATGGAGGAGGGAGCATGCTTGTTTTCTTCTGCTCTGGAGGGTAGGACTCGAACCAATGGCTTCAAGTTGCAAGAAAGGAGATTCCGACTAAACATTTGGAAAAACTTTCTGACGGTAAGAGCTGTTCAGCAGTGGAACAGACTCCCACGAGAGGTGGTGGACTCTCCTTCCTTGGAGGTTTTTAAGCAGAGGTTGGATGGCCACCTGTCAGGGATGCTTTAGCTGAGATTCCTGCATTGCAGAGGGTTAGACTAGATGACTCTTGGGGTCCCTTCCAACTCTTAAGATTGTATGATTCTAAGAGTATAAATTTTCAGTTCATGCACCAAAAATTAATGAGCTTCAGTTGTTGCACTCCTCAGAGCAAAACCTGCCTTTAATCTTGCATATAAAGACTGTTTTTATAAAAATAAATTTCTTCTCATGCCTTTAATATTCAGAGCACACCTGTAATGAAGTGTGCACTTGTCACAAACTTTATATGCGTTGCATGAACGTTACATTTGAAAAGTGGAATCTGTATGGGTATGACTTGGCTGGTCTGATTGGATAGCCCAGGGATACTTTTCAAAAATATCCTTCAGATAAACGTGGCTCGTTACTAAGAGTGGAATATTTCTACAAACAAACAACCATAATAAATGAGCAGTATCTTCCAGATTTGCAGTGTAAGCAAAGGAGGGCTACAAGAGCCCTCCTTTCTGAACCTTGTGCTTTCCGAACCTGGTTGCTGTAGGACTTCAACTCCCATCAGGCCCAGTCAGCATGGCTGAGTTGGCCAATCCATAGAGCCTATTTTATTCATTAGCTGTGGCTATTGAATCTTGCAAGCTGGCAATATGGTTGAGTGTCCCCTAATATAAAAGTTTGCAGCACTGAAAAGCTACCTCAGACCAACTATCCTGCCTTCCTTTATGACTTAAGGAACATGGGAAGCTGCCTTTATTCCATTGGTTCAACTAGGTCTGTACTGACTGGCAGTAACTCTCCAGTGCATTAGACAAGGATCTTGCCCAAGCCTACCTGGGGATACCAGGGATTGAACCCAGGATCGTTTACTTCCAAAGCTATGGTCCTTCCCTATTAGTCCAATGTCAGAATATCTGTTAGCCCACTATTGTCTACTCTAGTCTGGTTCATGCATCATACAAAACCATAGTTTAAAGTAAACTATGGTTTAATGTGAACGAGCAGCACACTGAGGCATGTTGCCCAAAAGTTCCCATGAGACTTCTCCTTGCAGTCCTGCTGCTGCCGTGCAGACAAAACAAGCAAGAGTCAGGGGGAAAACAAACCATGAGCCTGTTTGTTCACACTAAACCTATACTTGGTTTAAAACATATTGAGGTCGGGAGTTTCATGATGTGCAAACCAGGGACTGGAAGCAGCTCTACAGGGTCTTAGGCAAAGGTTTTTTGTCCTATACTTTCTTTTTTCTGTAGATGCAAGAGATTGGATTGGGAACGTATGATTTCTGCTACTGATTTCCCCATAAGGGAAAATAAAGGGAGGGAACTCAGTTCTTGAATGCTGGGAGTAATGAAACTCCCGACCTCAATATGCCATAAATCCTTTTTTCCCCTTTTGAAATGTTCTTGCAAAGTAAGCATTTGTTTACTGTATTAAAAAGCACACACCCTACAGTTCTAACTATAAGAGACTGTTCACCTAGCTTCCATCACAAACAGACTTTCAAGGTTTTTTTTTACATCTTTGATGCTAGATCAAAGGAAAAGCAAGGGGGAAAATGCTTTAAAAGGACAATGCTACTAAAAAATATATGATTATTGGTATACAGGATATGTTATGTGTATATAGTGTGCAAATGTGCCTATGTTTTTGGTGGGGGAAGTATACCTTTGCCATCAGATTACATGACCACTATCTAGGGATAGAATTTATAGAATTGGGGCTCAATCAGTTCTTAAAAACCCATTGGATTGATAGCTAGATTGATCCTAAACAGCGGTCATATTGTGCTTTAGATTGCATATTAAAATGCTTTAAAATACATAGTGCATGGAAGGTGCTTTGTACCTTCTCAGAGGCTCTCCTCTTTTTACTCTGCCTGTTCTAACACTAAGCATTAAAATAGATTTAGGGGCCTTCAGCTGGGACTATCAAAGCAAGCCTGCTCCTATTGTGCTCCTGGGCCTATATAGATTAATGCACAACAGGGATGTACAAGAGGGACCTGAAACAAAATATTGCAGTGCATCCGTCTCCTCCTGCCAGAAGTACTTCTGTTCAGAGTTCCAGCTACTCAGCCACGACATCCTTCAGGAATCTGTAAAAAAAGCTCAAGCAAGATGGCTCTTTTCTTTCTCCTCTCACCCATGGGTATCCACAGGAAAGGAGGTAGTGGGAACGATAATCCTCAAATAAACCATAATCCTCAAATTCTCATTTTTTTAAAAAGAAAAGCCTATGTTTATAGCATTTGTAGAACCTGTGATATGAAACAAAGCATACAGGCACTATCCTCTTCTCTCTCTTTTGGTCTGCTGTCCCCTTTCAGTGTTTTCATTCCCCAACCCAAGAGAAGTTCCTTCAGATGCTCACACCCCAACAACTTTTCCTAGGTTTCTTTTTTCAACTGCTAACCGACTTCCTTGCTTTTAGGGAATTTGTTTCTACATGCTGATTACTTCAACCAAGTATGTTGATACATCCCCCCCTCCCTGTTTTCTGTCTTTTCAGCACTCAATCACCTGAGTTTGCTATTAGAATGAGTTTGCCACTGAATGTTGGTGACAGGGCTACTGGTTCCTTGACAGACATGGCAACCTGCACTGACCATTCAGCTGTAGCAATAGGTTGCTTGATTACCATGTTCTTTATAAATGTGGAATTAGACACATTTTGCACATTTGTGCATGCCTGCATATCTTCTGACTAGACCTTTCCCATTAGTCTTAAACTAAACTCTTGAATTGCTGGATGAAATACCCTTTTGATTGTTTTGTGGTGAGAAAAGTCCAACTGGGTAACGTTTAAGAAGGGATCCAGCAAGGGAAGAATGGAGCCATGCCCGTAATATTGTATCCAGTAAGCCCCCAGCCTACGTTCATTTAACTTGTGCACATTTAGCTTTATGCGCTTGGCAACTGAAAAAAATTAAAAAGGGGACGGAAAGGGGGCAGGCTTCTGGGGAAAAGGATTTTGGCAATCCCGCCTGCCATTGCACCCAATATGTTTTGACTATGCACAATTTTGGCTTTAAGTATGACTGTCTTTTAACTAGTACTCCTGCATTCAGTCTTATGCCTGCTTATGTGCATGTGTTCATGTGCTTAAACTGTGATTAGCCAGATGCTGCTGCTGTTGTTTTTCAAACTTACCCACAGATGCTTACTGTGTCCTGATCAATGAAAGGCACCCATCTCTCTTCCACCTCTTGTCTTCTCATCCCTCAGCTTAATGCAGAAGGTCAAGAAGGTTAAAAATAGACACAGTCAGATTGGAAACTGAAACCTGAGTATAGATTTATTAAAGCAGAGCAATGTGTGCCAAAGGAACAACCCAGCTTCTCATCTTGTCTGTGTTGGGGGCTTTCCTTCTGCATAGTCACTGTATTGTACAAATGAGTGCATGCTTTATTTGTTGTCCACAACCCACACCCCTTTCCCTCGAAGGGTCCATGGCCCAATTTCAAGTGGGTGACATGATGGTAAAGGTGGTAGTAGAAAAAGAGAGAAAAGAGGTTTGGGGTGAAGATAGAGGAGGGTGTGGGGTGGCTGGGTGGGAAAAGAGGGCAGGAACCCTTTAATGGTTTTGTATAGGAGAGGATTTCAGCAGTTGCCCACCTGGGTGACAGTTTCATCTAGGACACAACTATTAAAGGTGTTCTCCCCTCTTTCCCTACTCATCCATCTTAAATGAGAGGCCTCTGGCCTTGTCGGCTGATGGTAGGCAGCCCCTGACAGATTACACCTGAGGGAATGTGGCCCTTAGCAGAGAAAAAGATCACCCAGCCCCATCTTATCCTGTATTCTACCACAGTATTTTGTAACTGATGAACATGATGTTGTTGTTCATTGCTTGGTATATTGAGCTACTGTTAGGTTGCTGTGCTGAATGTGGTGGCTTGGTTGACAGTGGTTGACAAGTGGCACAACCCTAGCACCTCAGTACCCCTTATAAAGCCTGTGCATGTAAACAGTTGCACAGTTATTCCCCTCCTCTGTATTGTGCAGATGTTGTGGTATCCCAAGCCATCTACTGGAAGGGCCCTGAGTCTTCTCTGCAGGGTCAGGTAAATGAAGGAGACTGCAAAATGCATTGGTCAGGGAGACAAGTTCCTAGAAGGAAGTCTGGACAGGTGAGCTTTGGAGAGAGAGAGAGAGAGAGAGAGAGAGAGAGCGCGCGCAAGCTGGGAAGAAAGACTTGGGGAACTGGGTTTTGAGGAACAAGAGTAGGAACAGAGCAGGGAAGAGGGTCTAGGTAGGACCTGGACCTGAAGAAAGCCTATGAACTGCTGACAGGAGAGGGGAGTTGTACAGTATAAGGGCAGGAAAGGGCAAACAACCTTAATACTATTGGGGCCCAAGGCTTTTTTAAAACATATTTTCTTACCAGGATGCTGTGACAGAAATAGCAGAGCCCCACCCTAGCACCCAGAAGGGCTGTGCTTGGAATTCATACTTGACTAATTTCACCTGACAGACGCTATTGTCAGTCGACAGAGAATTGAGAGAGCATTATACAAAGGCCAAAACGAAGCTGTGGCACACTTCAACGGAGAGTGTGCAAAAGACCCTAAGTTGGCTCAGTCGCCTATAGATGCCGAAACGATTCAGCCTGTGAGTTTGTGAATAAATATGTAACATGGCAAAAGTAATTTTAGTTGTTGGTTCCTTAAACATAAAAAACAAAAAACCAAGGTTCAGAAATAATGACCGGGAGATCATAAATAGACAACTAAGTCAAGTTTCAAGATTTGCATTAGTGCTGTGGGCTATGCCAAGGCTTGGACAAACTGCAGAAGTAATAGTGAGGTCGGGAATGGGTCTCCCTTCTCGTCTCTATCTCTCTTGTGCACTGCTGCTTTTACTTGTTCCACCACAATGCTGCTCAGCAACAGTGCTTCTTGGCTTAAGTATGCTAGCCGCTGGAGGCTAAAAGGAGGATTGAGAACCAGAGCTGCATTCTAAACAAAGGGCAATGCTGATCTGGCTGCAAGTCTAGCTCTCCTACTGCTTATTGTAGCATTAGAAAAGGAATGTGCACTGGTTGAGGACCTGTAGACTGTAGTAACTCTTAACATTAAGCATGCTCCAGAACTGCCATTGGGCCAATACCGCTGGGATACTTTTCTCAGCTTCAAGCACTGCAATGTTTTGCTCTCAAATGCAGTTTGTCACATTTACTGGAATCAAATATGAGTAGAGTGACACACAATATGGTTGTCTCTTGAGAGCTTGGAGGAATGGCACAGCAGAAAGGCCGTGGCTCAGTGACATAGGCCTCAAATAAGTAGATATCTCCAAAATAGACATCTAGTGTGAATTTCTGTACTCTCCTGCCTTAGATTTTAAAGTCACATTGTTAGGGAATTTAATTGAGCTAATGACATTTCAGCTCCTACAGCTAAAATGTTCTCAAAACAGAGAGACTTCAGGCTTTATAAAGAGAACTCCACTGACCGGTAAACAGTCAGTTGTATATCCCACTGGTATTGCTTACCGCCCACTAATGCATCTTTCTTGATGGTAAAATTTCCTTACCGCCCACCAGTGCTCGATGGAAGGAGGATTCAGCTTGTGCTGTAGAACCCCCTACCGCCCCCCCCCCCCAGAATCCTGAAATGCCCACTAATGGGCGGTAAGGACCAGGTTGAAAACCCCTGGCTTATAGTGTAGAAGGCACTCTTGTAGCACTTACTGACACTTCCTTCTAACGTTGGTGTTACCGTATTTTTCGCTCTATAACACGCACCTGACCATAACACGCACATCGTTTTTAGAGGAGGAAAACAAGGGGGAAAACATTCTGAATGAAACAGTGGATGTATCATTTTTGTGCTTCATGCTGTGGCCACAGACATGTGATCCGATGGTGAATTTGGGGTGACCCAGTGCAAAGATCCTGAGGATCCATGTGGATCCATGCTTTTTAACCACGTTTTTGCACCATTGCAGCCCCAGGCAACAGTGGGTGCGTGATTTTTGGGGGGCAGGCTGTAGCCATGGCCATGCTATGTGATCTGATGGTGAATTTGGGGTGACCCAATGCAAAGATTCCTGAGGATCCATGTGGATCTATGCTTTGTAACCACATTTTAAGTGGGGAGCGAAGGAAAAACAAAGAAGGGACATGAGAGGGGTGTGCAGAGAAGCAGCTGGCTAAGAATGCAGGAGAGGGATCTAACGGGAGGGAGGAAAGAAAGGCAAAAGTTTCCCCCCACCCAAGCCAGCCATATCTCTCTCTCTCTCTCTCTCTCTCTCTCTCTCTCTCTCTCTCCCTCCCTCCCTCCCTCTCTCTCTCCCTCCCCCCTCTCTCTCCCTCTCCCCCAGCAGTGGAGCACAGAGAGGAATTAGCAGCACCGGAGCACAGAGAGGAATCTGCTTTCCCCTCTGCTTGCCTGGAGGGGAGGGGCTTTCCCTGCTCTTTGTTCCGTTTCAGCAAACACAGCAACGAAACAGAGGAGAGTGGGCAGTAAGACCCTGAGGCAGAATGCAGGAAAGCAGCCGCTTCCTCTTTTCAGGTTTCCCTTCTCCGTGAAGCGCGATTTGATTTTTGCCTGATTTTTCGGCTCCAGGAACCACACATTTGCTCTATAACACGCACAGACATTTCCCCTTCCTTTTTAGGAGAAAAAATCTGCGTGTTATAGAGGGAAAAATACGGTAATTGTTGAGACTCCAATCTTTCTATATATAATTGTGTCCGGCAATGTTTCCGAATTTGTTCACGTGCACGAACAAAAACTTCACAACAACGAACACTTCCATAATATGTTTTGGGGGAATATTGAAGTGAAATGGGAGGCGATCCTTTTTATCACAGCCCGTTCCCGGATGCTCACGGCTTTGGATGTTCACTAATTGGAAGATAAGCTTAGAGGGCTGGGTAGATAGAAGAGGCCCAAGTATACTTGTTGATTAGACTTAATTGACAGCCTGCATTCCTGAAGTGGCCTTGATTTTAGGAATGTGGGAAACTGCCTTATAACAAGTCAGACCAAACCTAGCTCCATATTGCTGACCAGTGACTTGCCTCCTCTTTCAGGCAGGAGTCTTTCCTAGCCCTACTGGGACTTTGGTCATGTGTGGCATCTGCTTTTCCATTAAAGCTGCAGCCCTCCCATGTCCTGTTTTTCCTCCATGTATACACCCTTGCTGTAATTCTCTTTGCCCTGCCTCCCCCAACCTGCCTATAAGGCTGCAAAAAGGGGCCACTTAGCCCAGGTCCTTGATGTGAGTTGTAGTCCAAAACATCTGGAGAGGGTACTAGGTTCAGGAATTCTGACTTTCATTTCACGAGCTAGTAGCAATATTTAAAAATTGTCTTCAATTTTGAACAGTGTGTGAAAAAGCTGAATTGCAAACCAATCAAGGATATGTTATGCTAACCGCAAGTATTTTAGCCTTTTCACTCTGCACTGTTCGATTTTTAAAAAGAATCTCAGGAGCCGAAAGATCAAGGCCTTGTCATAATAAGAAGATAAAGACACGACAGATCATTCAGGTGAATGTATGTTCTGTTTTATAGTGAGGAATAGCTAGATCAAGCTGCATATTAGCCAGAATTCATTCTTCTGCTATTGCACAAATGTGGTTCCTGTTCTGATTTTTTTTTTTTAAGAGTTATCGCTGTAGTGGCAGCTGGTTTGTCACAAGGGCTGAAAATTCAAGACATAGCACATCTGACTTGCTTACATCAAATTATTTCTATCTAATCAAAAAGCCCTATATATGTTTCGCCCCCCTTTGTAAGTATATAGCTTGGATTTCTTTATGTGGCTTAAGGGGTGATTTATCTACAGATGCTTAATTTTAGAGCACCAAATACCGTATATGACGTGTGTGTGTGTGTGTGTGTGTGTGTGTGTGTGAGAGAGAGAGAGAGAGAGAGAGAGAGAGAGAGAGAGTGTTATGGTTAACCCAATGTTGGCCATAGTTACACTAATGAACCTGCCTTTCGAACTGATACTTTTTGAGACTGCTGTGGACTCAGTTAGTGGCCTGTCAGTCTATTCTCGATCTTCACAAGTGAGACAATGGTGCTGTATCACTCCTACCTCAGGTTTTGGAAGTAGCTGGATAATTGCTGTGATAGCCTGACCCCTTAGCTAATTTTAAATGCTGATTAGACAAGGAAATAGCTAAAAAGTCTTAGATGGCTTAACTGTGTCCCCATTGTCTGATCCTAGAAGCTGGGAGTGGGTTTGGGAATTTACCGTAATTGTTTTTATAATTAGACCCTGGTAGGTTCCGCTCCTGCTCTACTGAACTTGTGAAACAGTTGGAAGCAATGGATACACTGTGAACTTTGTATTTTCCCCTGAAGGGTTCAGAGGCCTGCTTTGCATATTACACCAAGCCAAACACCATGGCTTGGTACAAATGTGGAGGCTGCCAATGTCACTCCTTCCCAATAAGCCATCGTTTAACCAAGTGTGTCATATAAACTTGGGCTGTGAATTAGCTCTTTCCCTCAAACTCCCTGCAAAAAGAAAGCTGCAGTAGACCATTTATCTCCATGCTGTGTTAGTTTTCCTATTGGAAAGGGTAGGCTTTTGTTTTTCATATCACAATGCATTGAGAAGCCTCCCTCACCTGTAATCTGAAGTGCTGCTGTCTACTCAGCCACCTCATTCTGCTGCATGCATAGGCTAGGCTTTATCTAAAGGTTACCGTAGGGGTAAGTGCACCTATTTCTAGAATCTTGATATTTCCAAACATGTGAGATAAATGGTAGTTTGTTACTTCTCCAGCAGCGGCCCTTGATGCAACTTGAAACCTGCATGGCACCTAACAGAGCCTCTTTTCCATGTCTGCTGCCTCCTCCCCTATTCCACCTTAAGGCTGGGACCAAAGGCAGACTGCAGGGTTTCACAGGCAGCCAGCTTCCCCCAATGCACACTTTGTTTCTCATCTTCTAGCCCAGTGTTGAGGAACATTTATCAGTCTTAGAGCCGTATTCCCCCATGGGCAACATGGGGGGGGGTGTATGCCAGTGGCAAACAGAGCCAAGGGCCAAAAGAGCAAAAGGTGTAGCTCCTAACCTTTCTGCAGCAGGCTGCTTTCCAGCCACCTTCAAGCCACAGGTTTCCATCCACACGTATACACACAAGATTCAGACAAGCAAGAGATATTATCACAGTTCACTCTTTTGTTACATTTTTGTTGGCTAGTATGGTCCTGCTCTGAGGGACATGCGTGGCGCTGTGGGTTAAACCACTGAGCCTAGGACTTGCTGATCAGAAGGTTGGTGGTTCGAATCCCTGCAATGGGGTGAACTCCTGTTGCTCAGTCCCTGCTCCTGCCAACCTAGCAGTTCGAAAGCACGTCAAAGTAGATAAGTAGGTACCGCTCTGGCGGGAAGGTAAACGGCGTTTCCGTGTGCTGCTCTGGTTCGCCAGAAGCGGCTTAGTCATGCTGGCCACATGACCCGGAAGCTGTACGCCGGCTCCCTTGGCCAGTAAAGCAAGATGAGCGGCGCAACCCCAGAGTCTGCCATGACGACCTAATGGTCAGGGGTCCCTTTACCTTTTTATGGTACTGCTCTAATACAGTTCTTGAGCACCCCAAAAACTGCTACCTCTGCTTTTTGTGCCAATAGTGACTCACTTTGCTTTCTTAATTCTGCCCCGGGCTTTTCTTACTATATTTTTTTCATATCTCCCCTGAGCTTTTCCAAGTCTCTTCCCGCCCTCCTCTACCCACTTCATCATTACCAAAGCATGTTTTTGAATTTGCTTTTCAAAAAGAGTTCCAACTTTGAAGTCCTGAGGGGATTTTTTATATATATAAAGATGCGGCAGTCCTTTGGTTGCCTTTCTGCTTGAGTCTAGTGTGGTTGCTCTTCCAGAATTTGACTTGAGATTTATTTATTATTATTTTGCAAAGATCCCTTTTCCCTTTTCAGCTGAGGTTGAGGTGGCTTTTCTACACTCTTGAAAGGAAAACGGCCTTATTGTTGGTTGAAAATCTCAACTGAACATTCATTAGTTGAGGTACTATGAGCTGTCGATTTACCAAAGGTTGGCGATTGGATGATTGGAGATGTGTGAGGTGTTTCTCTTCATGGTGGCTCAGCATATTGGGATGTTAATTTCCTTAGACTCAATTTGCTCATGGCTTCAAAATCTTGAGGACGAGGAGCGATTCCTTCCTTAAGCCCCTAGTAAACTTGAAAACTGAAAGAGGTAAATTCAGGAACAACCTGCATTTGTACAGAAATAGTGAAATAAGGAGTGAAGCAGAAATAGATTTTTTAAAAACCCATATGCTGCTGGTGCTTATAAACAAAACAATCAATTATGATTGAAGATTATGTTTTGTTTTAGTTTGCTTGGCCTCAAATCCTCCATATAGTTTTCCCCTTCTCCAGTCTTGTAAAAATGGGTCAGGTATTCAATTCCCCTTTCAGAAATGGGTAATTCTAGGCTGATGTTTGGCCATGGATGATAAATCTGTTGAAAATGACCATCGCTTCTTGCTAAAGCTGCGGAGTATTTTCCTGCCCTTGCAAATGGAAGTGGATGAGCCTTCTTTACCCGGGAGGGAGGCAGAGTAGCCTGTATGGTTGAACCTAAAGATTAAATCAATGCTTTGCAAGCCTAAAGTTTTCTCATTTGCCAAACTGCTCTCTGCTGTGCAAAAGATCGTTGTAATTAAATGAGGAAATGGTGCACCTTTTTCTATCATGATTAAGCATTCCTCATGCTCATAACTCGAATTTGGCATTGATTTGCCAATTCTGGCTCATAGACTGGTGTCCTCCAAATTGCAAACCTTGAACAGAACAAATGCACCCCATGTATGTAGGGAACACCAATAGTGCACATATTTACAAGAATAATTATAAATATTTGTTGTAGCAAAGGTGCTTTTTCTAACAAAAGATTTTACAAGTGATCTCTAGCATCATCTAGTGGCAGCATTTGAAAACACAATAAAAACGAAAATTGTGTACTGTGTTTTCTTTCTATAAGCAACTTTCTAACCATATGGCAAAATGTGAAGAGTTCTACTATTAAGCTCAGAAAAATGGATGAAACTGACTGGGGTTCCACTATTATTTTTACCAAACTTATAGTGCAAAAATAGTACTTGTGCAACATAATTCTTATTTTGCCACTAGACGGTAAAGGTTCCAAAAATTGCACCTCAATGGGGTAGAAACCCCAGGGATGCTCACGTGTTGTGTAGGTGTTAGCAGTACTACTCTCACTAGACGTTCATTGAGCAGTAGCGCAACCCCAAGATAAGGACGGTTAGCGAGCGAGCGCTGCGGCGATCTGGGCGGGTGGCCGGGAAACCTCTTGAGGTCATGGCGAGCGGGTGTGCGCGCGGCAGCGGCCAGCGCGTCGGCGCCCGCCTCGCTCGGATGCGGGGATGAGGCTTCCGCGGGGTCCCGGGTTCCGTATTGCAAAGCAAGCCGTTCTTGAGGCCGGTGTTTGCGATTGCGGACTGATACCCACAGTGCATTGCAGCGCTGTTCATTTGCATAGAGGGCTGCGAAAGCGACACGGGCGGGGCGGGGTAGGGAAGAGTCGCCCTTCGCTTCCGCTCGTGGCGAACTGCCGGCGACGCCTCTTGGAAAGGAGGACTTTCGCTGTTTTGCAGAGTTAGTGCAATCGCATCGGCTGCTGAGAGTTTTGGGGTTAAAAAATAAAATAAAATAAAATGCTGCAGTCCACAAACATATTTCTTTGTCAAACCCCAGACGCATATTTACTCGGAGGTAGCAAAGCTAAATGGGCGTTTACTTGTAGATGCATAGGAGGAAAACACGCTGAATGCTGCCGGGATTTACTTTCGAGTAACACTGTGAAGGAATAGTCCGTAGATAAGTTTCCTGCTGCAAACACAGCCTCTAGGGAGGCTACATGAATTTGGGGTCTGATGGTTTTCTCAGTTAAGTCGAAGGTTCATTCCCACCCGAGCAGACTTCTTGCGAGGGCTGCCTTTATAGAGTGACTTTCTAGCAATGTGATTTAACAATGAACGGTAATGCCGAGAACTCACTTTTATAGGTTGTTTCATATATGCAAGAGTTATATGTTCTACCCTCTACTAACAGATGGTGCGTTAGAAAGAAGCCAGCATTGTCTCAATAAACTGCCTTCCCCCTGTTGAAACTTAGCAGCATGATATGTCTACTTGGATGTAAGTCCCATTGAATCATGTGGGGCTTACTCCCAGGAAAGTGGGTGTGGGATGCCATTCTAATCAAGTATTTTGGTCTGGTGCTTGCGTTCTTTTTACTATTATTTACACTTCTTAGCCACCTGTTAACCTCATCCTCTCTGTGACACACCAAGTCAGTCACAAAATTAGAAACAAAATAACACATTAGATAAAAATACAAAACCGGGGCCAAAACAACAACACAAAGACAGATGCAAGGTTCTACACGAACACAGGCAGTAATATAGCTCCTTTAGTTACATAATAACTACTGTCAGTAATAACAAGTAACAAGTGCATTATGTCAATTTTGGTGAGCAGCAGTTAAGAACTGGTGGTTTGTCAATACCACCTTGTGAATTTATTAGTTTAAGGTGAACTTTTGAATTTGGGGAGGGAGAGGTAGACATTGCCCTACACCAGGCTAAAAATGCATGGCTGTTAATTTACTACTTCTAAATGTTCAAAAGTAGTAGTGCGTAGCAATGCAGCAGCAGGGAGCCCTATTCCATTGTGCTTAACTTTCATGTTCAGTTTGCATGCTTTATGTTTACCTCTCTCTCTCTCTCAGGTTGTCCTGCTGGGCTTGGACATCTTATCTGCGCTGGTGTCACGGCTCCAAGATAGATTTAAAGCCCAAATTGGAACAGGTAAGGTATTTTCCAGCTTGCAGTCCCTTTTCTTAAATTGTTGCAACTATGAAGAAATAGCAGTTTGCAACAACTGTGATTGTGAAGTCTGGGACTTGACTGTCTGCATGTAGACACACCAGAGCATTTTCCTTTTGAGCCGCAGCTATGAGGACAGGCTGTAAAGTGTTAACTGGAATCTGGGTTCTAATTTATATATTTATTTCATAAAATTTATACACCACTTGATTGTATTATTATAATAATAATATTGCTAATAATTAAAACAACAAAATCAGTATTTTTTGCAATACTTTAAAACATACAAAAAGTTAAGATAATAAAACAGATTAAAATTCACACTAGTATTTCTGAGCATCTAGGCAGGCTTGCCTAAACAAGAATATTATTGGCAGGTGTCAAAAAGAGTACAGTGAAGGACCTGCTTGACAGGCAGGGAGTTCTAAGTGTAGGTACTGCCACACTCAACAATAGAGTTCTTACCAATGCAGAATGGGTATTATGTGGCACTTATACTAGTGCCATTTTTGCCAATAGAAGCTGTCAAGTGGGTGTTTATGGGTTCAGGCTATCTTATAGGTAAACTGGTCCCAGGTTGTTAAGGGCTTTGTAATAATTGTAATAATAACACCTTGAACCTGGACCAGTAGCAGATTGGTAAGCAATGCAGATCACTGAGCACTGATGTTATATTCTTTGCTCATTTTTCTATAACATTTATTGTGTGCCAAGAATCATTAGTTTGGTGATGTTCCTTTAGAAACTGCTTAAATTGGAAAGCCAATTTATCATCCCCCTGTTTCTAAGCTTATTTTCAGAACAAAAGCGACAAGAAGCTGGGTTTCTTGTTGTGGGGGCATTAAATGAAAGCTGGATTCTCAGATTCTAAATTCTGCACCCAGTGTTGCATGTGGAAGTGTGGAAATGCACACGGGTAACACTGACCCATCATCAGTGGAGCAGATTATAGACAGGGGCATAAGGCCTTGCGGTCTGTGTAAGACCTGCTTTGAACATGACATGGACCGAGCGGAAAGCACTTACCCATGGCTGCTTCCCATGCGTATCTGGTTATATTTAAAGGCACTTGCTGGCCAATTCACAGGTTTACTTCAGCTGCTAATGTCCTATCATTATATGCAAATGGGCTAGCACATGTGGCAAGTGCATGTCAATGTCACTGGGAAGTTGACATGGGTAAAGTCACAGCATGCGCATCTATTGATGAGAATGGTGTGGTAGCCTTGTCATTAGCCTGTTGTCCTTGGCAAGTGTCTGTTCCATTAATGTAAGTAGCTTGCCAGACCCACTATTGAAATATGTGGGAAGGGTTGGCTTCTGTACCTTGAAATATGTGGGAAGGGTTGGCTTCTGTACTTCCAGCTCTGTCTTTCCATACCCCTCCCTTTCCCCCCCCTAATCAGCCTTGCTTTTTGCCCTTAGTACTACCAAGTTTAATTGACAGACTGGGGGATTCGAAAGACTCGGTCCGAGAGCAGGATCAGGCACTGCTGCTAAAAATCATGGAGCAAGCTGCTAGCCCTCAGGTGAGTTTCTGGAAATATTCAACTTCAGTATACAAGTAAGCAACTCCCAAGAAAAGAATCCCTTGGAGGTTTTGGTTTGTGATCATTTAGAAAATGCTGCTTTTCAAATAGGCTGAGTGCTACCTATCCATCATAGGCAGCATCCTGCAGACTGAATTGCAGTGGAATTGCAGTTGTGGTAGCAGCATTTTTGCTCGGCACCCAGGGGCAAAAGTTTTCAATGAACAGTCATGGCCTGCTGCTTCAGAAGTGCAATAGTTAATAATAAAGTTACTAGAGGGATTGGAATCCAGAATCTTCACAAAATCTGTATGCAGTTTAGGGAATACACCCAAACCTGTGAATTTTTTTGAACCACCTACCTGCCTGTTTTGTTGTGAAAAGCCTTGAAATAAATACATTGCTGCAATAGATTCCTTCCCCAATTGCTTTCAGCTATAAAGAATGTTAATCTTATCTCATTTGGAAGCAAATCCCATTGAAACAAATTTAAAACTGATTTTTATTTTTATTTTACACTCAGTTGGGGGCTATAAATTCCAAATGGTTTTCCTGATTTGGGAGCAAGAGGTTTCAGAACAGTTTTGTGGAAGCACCATGCAAAACAGGGGAGAATAAGTTCTGTGTAAACGGTGTGTAAGAAATCAGGTACAATGTTTTTGGGAACATGCTTGTTCCTCACAATTCACTCCTCAATGAAATTGTTTATAGAGGGCAGGTATATTATATTCTCTATCACATTCTGTTTGAACAACTGGCCATCTCTTTACGGAGGTAACACTTACTTCTGGAGTCTTTCAGCAGTAGCAGTAGTCACAGTTTGAGTATCCTAATTTAATTCCTTGGAAGGTTGATGGGGAGGAAAGCCATGAATATTGACAGTACCGTATTTTAAAATAATGGTCACTGCACATGTTTTAATGAAAAATAGCCTATTACAGAGAAACAGTGTACACAAAGTAGATACATACAAAGACATTCATCTCCGTACTTTGAGAAGACAAATATTTAACATTTAATGGAGCACACCAGTCTCACTTTAAGGCCCCCTTCATTTGTTACATGTGTGAAGCACAGCTTATATCTCTGGGAAGGTTCACCTGCGCATGAGCAATCGCTCACAGTTTTTGGTTCTTCAACTGTCTGCACACAGTGCACAGATATCAGGAGACTTGCCCTGTGGTGAGTGGAGCAGCTGCAAAGCCCCGTTCTGTACCTCTTGCAGAGACAACCCCGCTTTGTGTTTGAAACCCTTGAAAGTAGCTGAAAGCTGTTAAACACATAAATACAATTTTTGGAGACCGCGTTATCGCTCAGAGTTCAACGGATGTGTCACTCTTAAATGACCTACTAGAGCTGTCATCGCTGATGCATCAGTGTTTAAACCAACTAAGAGAAAGTGGTTACCAGCCAACTGAGTGTTCCTGTTTACCTAATTTACCTAAAGGGCTGTACTCACCGCATTTGAAATGCTTATTTTATGGGCAACCAAATGAGTCCTAGTCCTAATTGTTTTAACATACATTCAGCTCCCCTTTTGTGGGTAGATGTTCAGGATAGGACTTTCTGGAGAATCACTGTGTGGTGGTTTTGCGTAGTTAGCTTCCTAAGGCAATATGAGAAGGGGTTAGGTTACCACTCACCCAATAAAAAGGAGTTCTTAGAAAAACAAAAATTAACAGTTGACTAGTCCCACTCCCATCAATGCCTGCTCAGATGCGTGTAAATAGCAACCCACACAACCCCCTGACACTTTTCCTCGGACTTTACAAGACTCAGAATCACAAAACGAAAAACTGCAGCCTGTCTAGGTTAATCTTTCTCTTACTTTCTTGTTTCTCTGTGGCAGTATGTATGGGACAGGATTTTGGGAGGATTCAAACACAAGAATTTCCGGACTAGAGAAGGAATTTGCCTCTGCCTTATTGCAACACTCAATGCGTAAGTTGGAGCTTGTAGCATATTTTCCTGCCCTGGGCTACTTTGGGAGAAAGGGCAAGATATTATTATTATTATTGTTGTTATTATCATTATCATTATTATTATTTATAGCCCGCCCATCTGGCTGGGTTTCCCCAATTCACAATTTAAACATAATAACAACAATATCCACATTCAAAATCAATTCAAAATACTTAGCACATCTTTTGTTCTCTCCCTCCCCCTTCCCTTTGTGTCTTTAGATCTGGAGCTCAGAGTTTAACACTGAGCAAGATTGTGCCACATATATGTAATTTACTTGGAGATCCAAACAGCCAGGTGAGTCTGCAAGGAAACAAATTTGATTAAATATATTCCCCCAGGAGAAAAAATGACTGTGGTGGATAGGGAAGATTTTCTTTTTATTTAATTTTATTTCAGATACAGCCTTTAAATTGCGTGCAATAAATTTGTCCAAGAAATGCTTGTGGGTGGCAGGTGTGTGGAATTGCAAGCTTTGAGATTTCTCATTCATTGATCTTGGAGCATGATGTCTACTCCTGTGCTGAAGTTGTTGTGCCAGTCTTGAACATGGTTGAATGAATATCTAATAGCCTTCAATGAGGGGTTGGTTTCATTTCTGCATGTGGTGTAATTTTGGCTTACGAAATTTTGGGAGAAACTGCAGCTTCCTAATGTTTCTGCAGTTCCATAAAACTGGCTGCATATAGTTTTATGGAGCAGTGGGAGAGATCTCAGCAGAGGGACCATGATGTTACTAAGATAAATAATGGAACTCCATGCCAGGGACAGAATTGTGGAGTTTACTCAGTAATCAAGCCTCTAAAATGAACTCACTCAGTATACTATCTGCCTCCATATTCAGATGAGGTAGCTATGATTTTTGTCAACATGTATGGGAAGGATTTGAGTTATTATGCTATAATAGGGTTGCCATATTTCAAATAGTGAAAATCTGGACAGAAAAGCTATTGAGCTTCTCCCCCCCCCCCCGCCCCCTGGCCAACTCTTGCCCATAGAAGTGGCATAGTTCAAAGGTCTATGAATAGTTTAAAAATTGGTAGTGCTGTTTTTCTGCCTCTGACAGAGGCAGCAGGGCAGATGAGGCACTTATAGGGGCTTCTGCTGCCTGAGGCAGTGGCCTCACCCTGCCCAATGGCTGGACCAGTTCTGCTAATAGTGCTCCCGCAGATGATCTCAGTGATTGGCTTGGGTCATAGCTGGTCCTTAAGGTATCCTAGGCATAATCTGTTCAGGGTTTTGTACAGTACTAAAAGAAGATTAAACCTGCCATGGTAGCATATGGAAAGCTCATTATACTTGAGATAATGATAACTTCAGGAATTGGTACCTGAATTTGCTAGGTTTTCTCTTCCCTCCCCATTCCCTTTTCTTTTGCTGTCAGGAGCTATCCTATTTTTTTATAAAAGAAATCCTTATACAGCACTTAGAAGTTAAAAGGGAAAAATACAACTACTACTAACAACAAACACAATAATTAGGCATATATCCACTCTTTCACACCTACTAGCTCAATAGTGGACAGATGGTCAACAATGTTCCCCTCCTTTTCTGGCTCTAACGGAAGTGTATCTGAAACACGAGTTTCCTTGTTACCTCTCCTCTCACCGCTTCTGTGCCTGAATCCTAAGTTGTAAAGGTAAAGGTAAAGGTACCCCTGCCCGTACGGGCCAGTCTTGACAGACTCTGGGGTTGTGCGCCCATCTCACTTAAGAGGCCAGGGGCCAGCGCTGTCCGGAGACACTTCCGGGTCACGTGGCCAGCGTGACATCGCTGCTCTGGCGAGCCAGAGCCGCACACGGAAACGCCGTTTACCTTCCCGCTGGTAAGCGGTCCCTATTTATCTACTTGCACCCAGAGGTGCTTTCGAACTGCTAGGTTGGCAGGCGCTGGGACCGAGCAGCGGGAGCGCACCCCGCTGCAGGGATTCGAACCGCCGACCTTTCGATCGGCAAGTCCTAGGCGCTGAGGCTTTAACCCACAGCGCCACCTGCCTCCCCCGCCACCTGCGTCCCCATCCTAAGTTGTACCCTTAGGCTAATAGCAGTTCCCTAGAAATGATCTTATTACTTTCCTGCTACTGCTATATGAGAGCCATTTAGGTTGTGTATTTCCGGAAATAAACCACTTGGCTGAAATTAAATCAGTGTTGTACCAATTAAATACATAAGCACTTCTTTGAGCAAGGATTACAGCTGGCCTTTGCCAAGGGGGGTTGGACTCAGTATCTTATCAGATCATAATCCATCACTTGCTGCCTGTTCTTGTTGTAGAGTTATAGCATCAAAGCTGCAGAGAATGGAATTTGCATCAGTATTGACCTCTGATGGTTGAAACAATTAAAATAGAAGGGGACCTTGATTTCCAATTGGTTCACTTTTGAGTTAAAGTCGCACTATGTTCCATGAAGGGCTTCTAATCAAGAAATTCAGGCGAAAAGTAGCCTTGGGTGTACTGGGCAGTTTCTTTGGATCCTGGCTATAGCATTTTATAAAACCCTTGCTTTGTGTCCGGCACTGGCTATATTTAAAAGGCGACAAATTTAAATGGCCGGTCTTCTATTTTTAACTGCAGATAGTCTATTTTTAGCTAGATAGCACTTTTTAAAATGCTGTGGAGTCACTCCATGAAATATAACATGATTTTAATGACTTCTCTGGTCGTAAATTACACAGTGAGGAAATGAGAAGCATTGCAGAATTTCTCTTCAGTTCAGCATCATTACACAAGACGCTGTTTCAAACTTGGCTTCCTTGGACTTGAAACATCATTGCTTTTTAGAACAGCTTTCTAGAAGATCTTGTTTTTCCCTCTCCCCAGACTGTTTCACTTGCATCTTCTTGTGTTTTCTGTTCAGCCCAGCGGCAAAAGCTTCTTTTTGACCTTGCTTGTAATGGGAAAAAGAGATTTTCTTCAACTCCATAAAATACTCTGTGCTGCTCCTGCTCAGGAAATGAACTCTGCTGTGCTGTTGCAGGCACAGGATGGATGATTAGGAAGGTGAATTAGGGGAAGAGATGTAAATTTTTATTCTTAATTTATAAACAAATTAGCCGAAATCTGTATGTTCTATCATTCTTCCTTTTCTTTTACTGGTCCAGTCAAAGGAAGGTCATTATATGTCGGATGTGGGCTTAAAGCAGTTAGGCGGCAACTCTGAGGGTCCGGTTTTATATGTCGTTGAAGTTTTCCCCCATTGATTCATTAGACTCCTTTTTTAGCCATTAGTCCAGCTGTTGGGCAGAATTCAGGAAGTGTTGATTAGACCCACTGACAGCAATAATTGGATTTAGTTGTTGTGATTGATGACAATGTTATTTATATTAGCTGGCTATGCCTTGATCCTAGAGCACCTAGTATAATACTTCATAGATAATCCTGGTGAAGTTATGGAAGTGTGGGCCTGACTAGGAGACCGCTGGAAGTCTCATGTAAGCTGCTTCTCTCAAAGGAAGAGCTAGATGTAGTTAACAAACAGTAAAAATCCTTTACGTTTGTTTTCAGTTCTCTTTAATGGAGTTTAATAAATGTAGTGTGTTGATTAACAGACAGTAACAAACTGAATGGAAAAGGGGAAACACACACACACATATACCGTATATATACATATCTATTAAGATGAAAATAATACTGAAATACAGATAAAATATGAAATGTGAAAAGAAGTGTCGTGAGAGTGATGGAAGTCCATTACTATTATTATTTTGTAAAACAGCATTTATTGTATTGAAATATACTTTTTTTATTCTTTTACTGTCTACTTTTCTTTCCTTTTTCCTTTTTCTTTATATTATTCTTTATGTATGGCTTGTTATTGATGTATTTACTTTGCAATAAAAATTCTTTTAAAATATAAAAAAGGGGGGAAACAGTAAAAATCCTTTACGTTTGTTTTCAGTTCTCTTTAGTGGAATTTAATATAAATGTAGTGTGTTGATTAACAAACAGTAACAAACGGTAGTGGCGCCCGCCCTGTGGAACGCCCTCCCATCAGATGTCAAAGAAATAAACAACTATCTGACATTTAGAAGACATCTGAAGGCAGCCCTGTTTAGGGAAGTTTTTAATGACTGATGTTTTAATGTATTTTTAATCTTTTGTTGGAAGCTGCCCAGAGTGGCTGGGGAAACCCAGCCAGATGGGCGGGGTAGAAATAAATTATGATTATTAGTAGTAGTAGTAAAAATTGTTTACATTATTTCAGCTCTCTTTAGTGTAGTTTAATATAACTATTGTGTGTTGATTAACAGGGGGGAAATCCCCACACACTTGCATAAGAATACAAGATCCAGCATTCTGACACCACAGATACCTACAAGAACCCCTCAAGCAGGATATGAGCGCAATACCACAAAGTCATGTTCCTCAGCAACTGATACTTGGAGGCATGCTGCCTTTGATATTAGAGGTAGTATATAGCCATCATGGCTAGCAACTGGTCTCCATAACATATTTGGAGAAAGATGAAAGAGAGTAAAGTCAACCAAGCACCGTATGTACTTGCTAATGATTCAGAGAGGAAACTCTGGCACATTTTAAAATGTGCATGTTTAACGGTCACCTGCCTCACAGAGTCTGGAACGATGTAACTCTTTTTCCAGTACAGGACAGATAGGGTCCCTTCCTGGGTGATCTCCAGTGGTCTTCAAAATGGTGTTGCTCCCCAGTTATCACGGGATGCCCCCCTTGACACGAAAAGGACTATAGTCTCTTTATCTTCAGAGCTGCCTTTCTGCTTTGGGGCGACTTGATTTGCTGTTTGTTTGAAGAGTTAGAAGAGTACCTCACAAAAGACGGAGAGGTTCATGTCCTCTCGCCGTCAGAAGTTGGTGGAATGCTTATGGCCAGTTGTAGGAGTCCAAGTTCCAGAACTCTGCCGGTGAGCAGTTGTACTCTTAGGCAGTGGCAGTTGAAAAGGCATAGGTGAGTTATTTGGGCAGAGAGGAGGGTCCACAACCCTGCCTCCAGGTTCACTCCCTGAGTCTCTGGGCTGGCCAAGAAGCAGAGTCTTCTTTCTCCATGGTCTTCCCACACAGTGCTTCTTCTTTACCCGTTGTTGCCATGGAGATAGGGAGATCCCTGAGCCATTCTTGGTCAGGGGGGTAGAAGAGGAGCAATGTAGAAGAGCTGGCATGGGAGTAGGAGGGAAATATAGCTGGTGGGATGGATGTGGATTCGGCCTAGAGGGAGCAAGGAAGAATGGAGGGTTGGCTTTCGGAATGCAATTTGCTGTGAAAAGGAAGGCTAGAGAAGGAGAGGTTAGATCTAGTATCACAATTTTTTTCTTAACATTTTGTGTGCATAATTCCCTGATTCATTTTGGATCTTAATCTGACCCTAAGATAGGGCTGTCCCCTTGAATGAGTGTACATGCCTTTGAAAGAGTGTTCAGTGCTGGCCAAAAGCAAGCAGCTGTGTCAATTTTGTTACAACAAAATTAACATAAAATGAGCCTTTTTATTAAAAGCAACTGCTGCTCACCGTGTGTTATACAAGCTTTCAAGTGGCACCAAACTCTTCCTTGAGCTGAAAATACTCGAGAACATATTTTAAATGGGAATACATGCTTCGTCGTCAGGACTTGAACCTGCTGAATATGAGACCTAAGATACACCAGGAAGGGATTTAAACTGGTATGCCACACCACTGCCCTCTTGATATGGAAGAAAACCGGCTTCAGGGAGACCAGCAAGGAAGCCTTTTTAAACCAGTGGTTCAGAATATAACTGATTGGTCTCTGTACCAGTTTGCTCACCGGCTTTTGTAAACTGCTGCTGTTCCCTGTGATAGATTGCTTTTGCTTTTGACTTGCTTGGCCTTAATCCCACTCCCAATTTAAATGAATTGAGCCCTGGTGATTCTTCCTCTGTCTGCAAGAGGTGATGAGTTCGATCTACCTGTATGATTGAGAAGGATGCCAGCCAATCAAAGGATTGAGAAACTCAAGATTTTTTTTCTAGTGTGAGCCTTTAGGAGACTATCTAAAAGGGGTGGGGGTGGGGTATGACGCCAGTGGCTCTCCGTTTGCTGTTGAATTGCAAGTCCCATCATCCCTGACCATTAGCTGTGTTGGATGAAGCTAATGACAGAATCTATCAACTTCTGGAGGGCCATAGGCTCTCGAACCCTGATCTTGCCATAATATGACTTTAGAAGCTTGTGCATCAGGCTCTGGGTGAACGTACCAGGTTGTGTTGGCATCTGTGTTGGTGGCCAGGTAAAATACATCAGGATGCTGTCATATGCTTACAGGGGGAAAAATGTGTTCCTGTTTATATTACTCAGCTGCCAAAGTGGTGGCCTATTATCTACTAGATTTCTTCCCTTGGGAAGTTCAGAGGGGTTCATAACTGTGTGAAAAGCCTTTGTTCTTAAAAATCTGAAGTCAAAACTAGACATGGTCGAGGTCTCTGCTCCTCTCTTTTCCTTATGGATTAGTCATATTTCCCTGCTTTTCTGGCATCAGCCAGTGACATGGAACAGGTGCAGAGGAATGAAACAGGTAAGTCTGAGTGAACATTATTAGGGGGAAGGGGGGGGGGGAATTTGACATGAGTCAGGTGCGTCCCTATATGTAATTTTGCCTAGACCTGGACAGCAATATTGACAGTTATATAACAGTATTATTACTTTATGGAGTTATCTAATTGTATGTATAAATTTCCCCCCCTATTCTTTTCTTGGATCTTTAGGTTCGCGATGCAGCAATAAATAGCCTAGTAGAAATCTACAGACATGTAGGTGAACGTGTAAGGGCTGATCTCAGCAAAAAAGGATTGCCACAGTCTCGGTGAGTGAAGAGTTTCTGGTTTTGATGTTCTTATTTTCCAGCGCTCTTCAGTATCTTCTTCTGCTAAACTCTGAGCATCCTTTGCTTCTCATCTGCTGAGTGTTATAACTGGTTGGACCTGATCCCTAGTGTTCAAAAGCCTTGAGCAAATCCGAACGATTGTAGTTTGAAAATGATGTTGTTTTGTTCAGTTGACTATAATTTGTACATTACTTGTTTTGTCTGGTAGTCTGACAATCGGGATGAATAAAGAAAATCTCAGAATTATGATGTGGACTTGAAAATTGTGAGATTTGAAAAGTTAGCAATTTTGGGAACATTGTCAGCTGTGCTTAACTATAAGGATTGCACACCTGCTGTTTTAATGAATGAGAAAGCTAAGATTGTAGAATGTACTGAACTTTTTCTGGAATAATGTAATTCACAGCTTGTGTGCACTTCTGAGGTGTACCCTTTTTTCTTTTTCATTTAACACCTATATTTGACTAATGAAGGAAGAGCTTTTTCTTTCTTTCATTAAAATTAGTGGCACAAATATACTTTGGTTGATATCAGCAAACCTTTGCCAAAGTCTGCATTCTCAGTTGGAAGTTTTGCAATGTTGATTGTTCAGTTGTTTTATCTTCCCTCTTGCAAACCAGGTTGAACATCATTTTTACAAAATTCGATGAGGTCCAGAAATCAGGAACCATGATCCAGGGATCAGGTGGTGAGTAGAAATATTGTTTTTGCTTTCTTATAAGATGAAATCAGTCGTTTAGAAAAATTGTACCCTTTATCCAAACTTCAATAAGTTGTGGTTAAGACCTGTTTGAAATTAGTGGGATGAATGAATAACAAGTAAATGGGTTTGTGTTTTTATGCATGCAAGTTGCTTTCAGAACTACTGAAAAGGAAGATGGTGTATTTAAAAAAAGCATCACATTGGTTAGGCTGGGGCCAAAGGGGTTTGGAACAGAAGCCTGAGTGAATTTTCATTCTGAGATTAATAGCTCTATATGAAAGCAACAAGACACTTCATGTTAGCATTCATATACTGTATATTCCTATTCTGCAGCTGTAAAGTTATCGATTCAATATTCCTTTTATTTCATGTGTTGTTGTAGCCTTCAGCCAGCCTGGCATAGTAGCAGAGCTTGTTCTTTCAGTATCATATTATGAGGGGATGTGGTCAAATTCTAAAGTGAGCACTGGAGAAGCTATGTTGCTAGTAGCCCATTGCTTTCGCCTGAGAGGAAGCTGGACATTGTTCAGAGGTCATCATACGGCTATGTCTGGAGCAGATCTTCCCAGCTTGTGCCTGTTTTCGGTGTAAAATGCAAACAAGCATTATATTGTACATAGTGTTGGTGTCTGATGCAGTCTTTGAATATCAGTAGATTAGTGTATGATTTAACAATTAGTTTTTTGGGCAGCTGTCCATGTGGGTTGACAGTGACCAGCATCAAAGAGAGTTTAATGCAGTCATCCGTGAAGTCCTTAGCTCCAATAATTTTATGTTAAAAACAGAAATATTGAATGCCTTCTAATAAATAGACCAGGTGTTCCTCAGATTTTGGGACCTTAATCTTTCATTTTCTCATATTTGCTGCTGATATTTGCTACAGTTTGTGCTGAGACGCTTTACTTCACTGTAACATTGAGAATGCAAGTAGCTTTCATCAAACAGGATCTTCTGAACCTCTTTACACCAAGCAGCAAATAGGTTGTTGTGGTTGTTTTGCTTAATGAAGAAATATATTTGCCATCAAACACAATTTTTGGGTTTGAAGGGTCAGCTTCAGACTTTTACGCTTCCATGACCACTATAAGTAAGTTTCAGATCACAGCTGCTTTGATACTCGAGGCACCCACGGAGTTTGATGCCTTCCACTTTTCCAGAAACAGGTTCTTTAATTGTAGAGGGAATATGAAGTAGTCAAGATTCCATTGTTATATTTTGGAATGTATTTATCTTCATTCTCTTACATCCCCATTAGAATAATGGTCAATTAGCTTGATTTACTTTGGAGGCTTATGAATTCATGGGGGTTCAGAACTCAATGGGGGATTATCTGGTGTCCTTGAAGGTCACCTTGGTGAAGAGGTAGCTAACTTGAGAAACAGTAGCTTTCCTTGGACCATCAGTGCAGGCGAATACAGGTGTTTCTCCCCTCTGCCGTAGATCATGATGCCCTGGTTTACGAAGAACATGAAGGGTATATGTATGTTGGCATTTCTCCACTCAGATGAAACCGACTGACTTCAGAAGATGTCATTGTAACATGGTGATAGCACCTTTTGTTCCCTTTGGTGCCCATTGAATTGAATCAGATTTATATTGGATCAGTACTTAGTCAATTATGTACGAATCTCCTCGAGAAAAAAAGTAGCCGTTCTCCCCTTTGCAAAGTTATATTAAAATCTGAACAGAAAGGCAGTGATATGCGGGCTTGTTCCTTATCACTGTTTTTTTTCCAGCAGCAACATCCAACAGAGTATCTAGATCCAAAATCCCAACATAGGTTTAATTTTTTCCAGAAACAGTTCTTGAAAGAAAAATTAAAGCAATGGGCATCAAGTAGCTCCTGGTGTGATGTTAGTAGCTCCAGAGAGTTTAGAATTTGGTAACGGTATAGACTTAGAAATGCTGTTTTCACTGAACAGAAGTTTAATTTTGATCATTGCACCTCTAATATGAAGCTTGCATCTTGGTTTTGTATAAAGTAACTATTTTGTTGAGAGAGAGAGAGATGGATGTTATATACAGTGGTGCCCCGCAAGACGAACGCCTCGCAAGACGGAAAACCCGCTAGACGAAAGGGTTTTCCGTTTTGTTTTTTTAAAATAATTTTTTATTGATTTTCCAACACAAATTAAAAACAAAACAACACACAATACATAGACAAACAAAACATATAAACATGTATAATTTCAAAACCTCTTTTTCATAAACCTTACTTCCCAGACTTCCCCTTACCTCCCTGTTTTAAAATTTCTTCAACAACCCCTCACTCCTAAAGGGTTTTCCGTTTTGGAGGCGCTTCGCAAAACAAATTTCTTTATGGGCTTGCTTCGCAAGACGAAAATGTCTTGCGAGTTCCTGCGGGTTTTTTCCCCTCCCCCCCTTTTCCTAAGCCGCTAAGCCGCTTAACAGCTGATCGCTAAAAGCCGCTAAACCGCTAATAGCGCTAATCCGCTAAACTGTCAATGGGCTTGCTTCGCAAGACAAAAAAACCGCTATACGAAGAGCCTCACGGAACGGATTAATTTCGTCTTGCGAGGCACCACTGTAAACACATCCCAGGTTCTTGGAACTCACCAATACAGTGGTACCTCGGGTTACATACACTTCAGGTTACAGACTCCGCTAACTCAGTAATAGTACCTCGGGTTAAAAACTTTGCATCAGGATGAGAATAGAAATCGCGCGGCAGCAGGAGGCCCCATTAGCTAAAGTGGTGCTTCAGGTTAAGAACAGTTTCAGGTTAAGAACGGACCTCTGGAACGAATTAAGTACTTAAACCGAGGTACCACTGTAATGGAGAATTTGCACCCCCCTCCCCTGGGAATGATGTTGGACTGTAACTCCCATCACTCCCGTTCATTGGCTATTCTGGGTCAGGCTGATGGGAGTTGGAGTCCAACAACACTCAGAGTGCCACAGCTTTCCCACCCCACAAATAAATGACTCAACCATTCTTTAAATATAAGAGGTTTTTTCCCTCCCTCCTTCATTCAAGTCCATCAGCATTTTCCTTAAATAGATCTTAAGAAATGCCAGCATTAAGTTCCTTATCCACGGGGGCTTTGTTTTTAAGCTTTAATAGTATTATGAATAAAATGCCAGTTGGTGGGGGTAAATTGCAACTTGAAGTGGGCTTTACTTTATATAAGAGGAAGGAGGATTTCATCTTGTGGATATGCTGTTGGTTGCTAAGTTACGAGGAGGTCTTTTCAGTCCTTCGTAGCCAGAAAATGGAGCAAGGCTGCACATTGGATTTCTTGTGGTTCTTAGCGCTGTGCATATTTGTTGAGCGTGTCTCTTGTTTTACCTATAATTAATCAGTCTCTGGAAGCAGAAATTGAAAGTTCTTCCTTCACCTCAGGGTTTCAGAAAGAACCAGAATTACTATTTTTTTCCTGATTTTTGTAATTCCTTGGATGTGCTTGCACTTTTCATAGAAATGTATCTGTATGACAAAGCCAAAATTCCAAGCATGCCCATTCCTGTGATATAGTGTGTGGATCTTTAATTAAATATAAGATGCAGGAAGGAGTGTCTTTGGTTATAAATTAATCCATAGAACCAGTCCCTTTCCATGTGAATATAGTTTTAAGGTTGCTGATTCCCAGTCCAGTGAAAATGAAGCACAGAGCAGACACTTTCTATTGGACTTGATGGTGGTGATGATGTTTATGTTCCCAGCTTTAGTTGTTAGTTGTTCTCTGTGTGTTAGCTTTGTGGTTTTGACTCATAATTCAGTTGTGGCAACTTATTTATCATTTTCTCCAGTGCCCCACGAGGCAGCGCTCCCATTAGGTGTGTGAAGTAGAAGTTAATAGCAAAACATTTGAAATGTGGTGTAATTGATGCTCCTTTAATCAAGAAAGCAGCTGTTCAATGCCAAAGCCAGATCAAATAAGTTGCTTCACTATACAGAGCTGCAGTTCCAACATAGCGAGAAACAGCGATGATGGAGGTACATTCTTACTTTCAATTTGATGCTACGACTTCCCCTTTCCAATTAAAAAGAGGCATTTCACCAGTTTCTCCCATTATGTCTAAACCAGGAAACTGAGCTTTGTTTGTTATGCTGATGTGTTGAGTGATGTGCAGAGGCCACATCTGCACTGTAACATTTAAAGTAGCACCATACCATTTTAAACAGTAATGGTTTCCCCCAAAGAATCATGGGAAACATAGTTTAAGGGTCCTGAGCAGGCATAGGCAAACTCGGCTCTCCAGATGTTTTGGACTACAATTCCCATCACCCCTGACCACTGGTCCTGTTAGCTAAGGATGATGGGAGTTGTAGTCCCAAAATATCTGGAGATCCGAGTTTGCCTATGCCTGATCCTGAGAGTTGTTTGGAGACCACTATTCTCTTCACAGAGCTATAATTTCCAGTGTTCCCTGGGGAAGAGGGTTTTCTTGTTAAACCACTCTGGGAATTGTAGTGTGATACAGCTTTGGAATTACAGTGCAGATGTGGCCACAGTCTTCTTGGTTCAGATTTAACAAGGAACTCTGGCAAACCAGGAATGGAGCAGCAAAGATGGTACGCAACAGGAAGAAGTAGCTTGAGGGGTCTGGTAAGGGACGAGGGCTCTGCCCAAATGGCTGTTCCTTGTTTATGAAGCCGGGAATGATAATCAGAACCAGGCCCATTAGAAATATCAGCATAGGTGGCACATCAAAGGCCATACTCAGGAATGGGATGGAATGCCTAAGTTGAGACAAAGAGAGTTTGCTTGCTTGCCTGTATTGACTCTCTTGCAATGTGGAGCTAAGGGAACTCTGTGTCTTACAGCCCACTCAACACAAAACACCAGAGACATAAAGCAGGAAGTTAATGCCTGTAAGTCCCACCTTGCCCTTTTGATACAGTTTGGACTGGGGCGGCTGCAAAACTGTCCTGATTAAAACTCCATTGCAATGTCGCCAAGCCTGGTCTTGCAGCACCCAACTTTCTGGAAACCAAGCCCCTCTGTCCCTGCGTAATGTACAGTACATCAGCAGCAGGTATAACTGAAAAGGTGACTGTGGTTGTTTTGTATCCGTTAAAGCAAGCTGCTTATAAACTCAAAACTAGAAAACAAAATTGGATACTTTTAATTTTCTTGTAACAGGGCATTTATGTTTTGGTTAGGCAGGGAGGTGTGTAGGTGTGTCTCTGTTCTGGATCTTGCCATGGAATTTATGGGATACTGAAAAAAAAGCAAATACTAAAATATGCATAACTTAACGCTGTTATTGAAGGATGCCTATTTTTTGGGGGGGGGGACCCATACTCAGTTGCAGAACTGTGTCTGGTTGTTGTTTTTTAATACAGGATTACAATTCCTGAATGCATTAGTGGCTTCCCTTTGAGTTAAAATTTATTGAGATTTAACTTAATGATCCAGTGATGGGAATGGTACCCAGAGGGTTCCTTGTGATCTGCATCCATTGAAATTGGTTAGGCTTTCTAATGCTCTGGTGAAAAGCATCATTATAAATAACATTTTTGAAATCCCTCTGGTTGCTTCTGCTGATTTTCTGAACAGAGACGTGAAAGAGCTGGGGGGGGGGGAGAATGCTTCCTTTCTGTTGAATCCTGTTGTACATGCAGAGAGAGATTGTGCTGAAAGGAGCTAGAACGGCTTTTCCAACTGCAGAGGAGGCTTTTATTTTGGAGGAGTGTAGCAGTTGTTTCTCATGCTGGGTCATAGAGGGTGGAGAGTTAAGTCCTGTTTGAGTTGATGCTTGCACTGTAGGACTCCTTTCAGATCCAGCCCTTGTCTAGCATCACAGGACTTCTGCAGATCATGACTGCCAGCAAAGGTAGGCATTTTGCTTAACAAACAAGGATGCAGCATGTATATATATATGCTGCAGACAACTGAGCCTGTTTATGCCATCAGAAGTTATTTTCTCCTGACAAATGGATTTTCCCCTGCCATACCCCCTGCTAGAGGCATTATCACCATGTAAAAAAGTTTAGGCAAATGGCATCTCTTCATTAGATATGGAAGGGATTTTTTATGCTATTTGTTTTAAGTCTCTGTATAGGAATACAGATAAACTGATCTGGAATATTGTAATCGTATTTCTAGGGGCAAAATGCCTTGTAATATGTTGGTATGTTTGTGTGTCACACGGGCATTAGAAGACAGGCAGATTTGGTTAGGGGAAGAAAAGAAGAAATCAGTAGTACAGTAGCTTATGGAAGGCTAACAGCACAATCCTGCTGTACATGTTTATTTGGAGACAAGTCTCCCTATATTCAGTGGGACTCGCTTCCCAGTTAAGTGTGTTTAGAATTGCAGCCTTCGTCACAATAATTGTTTAGGCACAATATGTTTGGGAAGCGAAAGTGAGTGGCAGCTAAGAGCCTGCTTCTGTTTTCCTAACAGCCTAATTCCGCAGCAGCAAGGAATGTATGTTGAAGTGGGATGCATAGTAACAGAGCAGAGATGGGGGTTGGGGGTGATGCTGAATCACCTGCAATCTTGTGAAGCATTAATTTGCAGGGAGACACAGAGCGCTGCTTTTCTCTTTGGGGGAACCATTTGCATTAGCCATCTTTGACTTAACTGTGTTTGTGCTGTTCTCTCCACACTCTTTCCAAAGACTGGCAGGTGTTTTTCTGTGAAAACAAGCCTTTCTCTGCTGCCCTTAAAAAAATCTTCTTGGTAAAGCATGATTCACTTGTGTTTTAACAGATTAAACGGGAGGGAGGAACTGAAGTATTGTGGCTGATAAGGGATGCAAGACGCAAAACTTTGCTTCCTATCAGTTCCTTTCTGTTGCCTATTTTATCTTGAAGGGATCTGCTCTTAATGTTTGAAGGAGATGTAAACTGGAGCTTCTAAATTGGTCACAACTCTTATCTGTTAACTGTTACCCTAGGCAGTAAAATTATATGATTACATTATCTCAGTGCAGGTGATATTTGAACCTGTTAAAGTAATGGTACTTAGCTTAATGACGCAGGAAGATAATGCATTCAGGTCCATTGCTTGAAATGGGGGGGGGGGAGGTTATAGATTGTTTCTTTTCAGCAGGATTAATAACACTGAACAGTTTTTCTAGTATGATTAAGAATCTAGCAGTATAATTAGCTATGAAATAGCAAATGTATTGTTTGCACCGATCACTTCCTTTAATTCCTAGTACAGTATAAAGCTGCTCAAGTATTATGTTGGGTAAGATTGCTGTTAGAATAGGGAAGTGATGGAAATATTCATGACCCAGGGGAAGTTTGGAGAATAAAATAATTAGCATTGTAAACCTTTTGCTTTGCCACTGCTTCAATAACGGTCTCTTCCGTCTCCTCTCACCGCAAGGCTGCTTTCTTAGGCTGCAATCTGGTGCATGCCTATCTAGTAGTAGACTCTCCTGAACTCAGTGGAACTAACAATCTCTAGGATTGCACTGTTTGCATTTAAGAACAAACCCGACCCTACCTTCTGAAACATCCTGATATCGTAACTTTTGGATTTGCAGCCACAATTCTCAGACACAATGCCCCTGCAGGACTGTGTTTGCTGTTGTAAAGCCTATTGGAGGTGGTTCTTTCATGCTTTCTTGGTTGCCAAATGATTGGTCGTATGGCACTAGAAAGACTGATTTCTGCGCGCGCGCCCCCCCCCAATTCCTTATATCAAGGGATGAAGCAGCGCTGTCCATTTCTGAACTGTCGTTATTTTGATGGCAATGCCTTGCAGACACTTTTCTGCCATATGGAAAGTTTATAATGATCTTTATTTATTAGATTTGTATCCCTCTTCCTCCCCAAAGTGCTCCCGGGGCAGTTAACGGCATAAAAACTGATGAAACCATATCCAATAATCAAAGTGACAGTTATAAAAGCAACAGTGCCTAAACATACACATCCCATTCAAAAGAGCTGGACAAATAAACATTTGTCCACCTAAACACGTCCAGAGAAGGGGCATCATGTCCCACAGGAGGGGCAGAGTTCTGCAGGGAAAAAGCCCTCTCTTGCACTTGCATCCTCCTAGCCGTCCTCAGTTGTGGGACCATGAGAAGAGTCTCTTAAACTGCAAGTTGGGACTTCGGGTGGAAAGTTTCCATCATCCAGTCCTTGAGTCTCAGATCATTTAGGGCTTTATATACTGGTACCAGTAACTTAAATGGAGCCTGAGAGCTCACCAGCACTCAGAATAGGAGTGATGTACGCATTTCACTATAGGATGGCTTCACTTGTTGCAGTTTTCCTATACAGAGCTCATCTTGATGAAGCAAAATGATAACATGGGAAGCCCCTCTTGGTCCATCAGGCAATACGTAAGAGAGGCACAAAACATCCTGTGAGCGTGTTTGTGAATGAGTTAGCCAAACATGAATCCCAAGTATCTTCCTTTTATGCTTCCACAGATTCCACAGTCTCTGATATAACCCTGTTTATTGCCATAAAACGCATGTGTACACCACAGTATATTTTTGTTCACCTCTCAGTGTTGTCTGCTTCATCATCTAACCGTCCACATATCATTTAATATACATCTCAAGCAGAAATGCTTGAGCAGACACGCCTTAGTTTCTACCTAAAAGGCCCATAAATAGTTGGTTTGCTTCATACAGGAGCTATCAAAATAGAGGTCTTATTTTCCCTATAGCAAAGATGCCTACATCAGCCGTCAATAAAATAAAATAAAGTAAAATAAAATAATAAATAATAAAATAAAATAGAGTACTATACAGGGAATTGGTCGGGTGTTCCCCAAACCCCAGCCTAGACTTTGAACCACTAAGCTTGCAATCCTGTTCACACTTGCTTAGAAGTAAGCCTCAGAAGAGGGATTTACTTCTGAGTAAGAAAAGGAACTGGCTCAAAGCTAGATGTCATGTGCTCATCCTAATGCATCCAGAATAACTCTTTTATAACTATCTACTGCTATGTTGTCTTGTTTGAGCTTTCTTAAATATGCATGATTATTGTTACATGTTCATTGGCTATGTTGTGAATTGGTGCAAATTCCCATTCTTAATGAATGGAAGCCTCTCTTTTTTTATAGCACTAATAGATATAAACAAGTACCGTCTAATGGATGTCTTGTTTGCCTACTGAAAGAATTAATCATACCCCTCTGTATCACCAGAGGAATCCTATTGCTGTGTTGTTCTAAGCAAAGTGAATCTCTTCCTTGTTTTCTTCTCTAGGACTAGACAGTAATGAATAATGCTGCCTCACTTTATTTGCATGCACAGTCTCTAGTGAGTTCACTATATAATGCAGGACATTAGGGAGGAACACTGCCAGTAATTCAATTCCACTCCCCTTGCTACTGACCTAGTCTAAGCTATGTGACAGCCACGATCCCATTGTTCTGTGTAACATGTAGTCAGCAAGATCTTACAAAATGTACTCAGTAATGTTCAACAAATGTAGTCCTGCTAGGAAATGAGATTTCTCTATCCTATATTACCTTTTTTCGTAGTTATGTATTACTACTACTACTACTATTAATATTATTATTTATTAAATTTGTATACCCCTCGTCATCCGTAGATCTCGGGGCGGTTCACAACATAAAATTACAATATAAAAACCGTAAAATGCATAATAAAAATAAGAACAACAACATGTAGGGTCAAGGAACAAGTTCTGTGAGACCAGATCCAATATTTCCTCTGACTCTCATTAACTGATTTCATGAGGATTAATTAATAACGGAAGTACAAATATTTTAGAGCTCAAACCTCCATGTTGAGGACGATTCATGGTGATGAGTGTCAGTGACAATGATCCACAAGAATGGATACTGTACCAGACAGAAATCACTCATTTTCTTAATGGCTTGGAGTGGCTCTGAAAGAAATGTGCAGCAATGATTATCATCAGTCCTATATTCTCCTAATTAGTCTATCATCCTTTATCTTACTTTCAGCAACTGTAGTTTTAAAAGCAATAGCTAATTATTGAAACAGTATGGATCATTTAATGAGCATGGTGTCATAGAGCTACTTTGGTGCTGCAAATGCACTGAACATAAACTAATATATGTTTAAACTGACACCTATGTAGTCATTTTTTATTCCATCCATTGTTGTTTCTGTAAAGTGCAGTGCTATATTGATGATGATGATGATGATAATACTTTTATTATTTATACCCTGCCCACTCTGGGCAGCTTACAGAATATCTGAAAACATAATAAAAACATAAAGCGTTAAAAACCTCCCAATGCAGGGCTGCCTTCAGATGTCTTCTAAAAGTTGTGCAATTCTTTATTTCCTTGACATCTGAAGGGAGAGCGTTCCGCAGGGAGGGTGCCACTACTGATAAGCCCCTCTGCTTGGTTCCCCGTAACTTTGCTTCTCGCAGTGAGGGAACCAGCAGAAGACCCTCAGAGGAGGTCCTCATTGTCTGGGCTGAGCAATGGGAGTGGAGACGCGCCTTCAAGTGTGCTAGGACAAGGCCGTTTAGGGCTTTAAAGGTCAGCATAAACACTTTGAATTGAATTGGAAACATACGTACTGGCGGCCATTCCCAGTCACCAGTCTAGCTACCGCATTCTGGACTAGTTGTAGTTTCCGAGTCACCTTCAAAGGTAGCCCCACATAGAACTCACTGCAGTAGTCCAAGTGGGAGATAACCAGGGCATACACCACCCTGGCAAGACAGTCTGCAGGTAGGGTCTCATCCGGCGTACCAGATGGAGCTGGTAGACAGTTGCCCTGGACACAGAATTGACCTGTGCCTCCATGGACAGCTGTGAGTCCAAAATGACTCCCAGGCTGCGTACCTGGTCTTTCAGGGGTACAATTACCTTGTTCAGGACCAGGGAGTCTCCCACACCCACCCGCCCCCTATCCCCCCAAACAGTACTTCTGTCTTGTCAGGATTCAACCTCAATCTGTTAGCCGCCATCCATCCTCCAACTGCCTCCAGACACTCTCACAGGGCCTTCACCACTCTCACAGGTTCTGATTTCAAGGAGAGGTAGAGTTTACTCTTACTCTAATTTTACTTACAAACTGTAATTGCACTCATTTGAAGCAAAATTGGATCCACTACCTTTATAGTGCAAGTTATGGAAAAAGACAAAGCAAGATGTACAAGGATTTCTTTGGCACTCGACTCAGCTTCGTTGATTCATGCTCAACCTTGAACTTAGTGAGATCTCCTCCGCTGTCCTCCTGTCTCATGCAACTGAACATTAGTTGTGCAACTTTGTATCATTTTGCCACAGATTATTTTGACAAAGTATTGCCTTTTTGTTCTCTGGTTTGTAAAGAAGTGATCAAAAATATGACTGCAGACATATTTCTCTCTCTCCATCTGGTTGAATCGAATAACAGCATGGGAGTTTTCTTAGATCTAAAAATACCAAGTGCAATAAATTCTCATTAGCACTGCTGGGCGAAAATAGCACAGAATTCACAGGTCTTGTGGAGCAGGTGTAGATAGACCAGGATTTTATTTTACTGCATAGCCACAGGGTAAAATTTATAAGCAGAGTTAATGAGCCCTACTATGGAGGTGCTGAAGTAGATGACTGATAAAGCTCTTCCTATGCACTCCCTGTAGACCCCAAAAGTAGATACTTCACATACTTTTAAGACTGTAATCCTCAACACGCTCTTACAAGATGACGAGTCCTATTAAATTGAGTGGGACACAATTATGGGTAAGCAGATGCCTTCACTGCTGCTTTAGTCATTAACTCGGGACGATTGCAGATATTGATCAGCCTAAATAACACTTTTATTTGGCAAATTTATAGAGTTTACAGCTTTCAACATCGTAGATCTTAAGCTCACATGCATATCTTCAGAATAATACAAATGTGAAATGTGTGAAATTGGGGGGGGGGGGAATAATTCAGTGAGCTCATGCTTCAGCATAGCCTCCCTGAGACCAGTGGCTTTAGGTAAATATAATTGGTTACTGAATTTCCCATGTCTTACTATTTAAATAAAATATTTTCTCCTCGAAATTTGGCCCTTACCTATTTTTTTCCTGGTTCTTGGAGCATCTGTCTACTGGCTGGAAGTTCATGATTACTGTTTGATTCTGTGGTAATAAGCCTAACTTATCATCAGCTCAGGTTGCACTGAAGTTGCATATGTGTCAAGGCATTTGGCTGGAAGGTCTTGTAGAGGTCTGGCTATTGTGATGCTGCTTCTGGTTCTCGTTTCTGTTTTTTGAAATTATGGCTTTTAAATTTATTTTTAGCGGCATTTATGTGCTTGTTTTTAAATTATGTTGTGCATTGCCCTGAGCACAGCGTGCACACAAGTTGGGAGTATTTTACATAAATAAATTTGACAGAATAAAGTCAGCTTCCTTGTGAGTCACATTTTTTTATTTCCCATCACTTAATATATATTTTTTTGAGAAACAAAAAACAGCACACAAATATATGCAGCTTGATGTGGTATGCTGAATCTTCTGACTGTGTCATAGAGAGGCTGATGCAGTTCTGGGTATGATTAAACCTTCTGCTGTTTCATTGCTGTGATGAGAGTCTACTTTATTGTTATTGTTTACTTAAAACAAGCTACTAACAGAGAATCTGACAGTGCCTACAACTTTTGCTCCTATAAAGCTACTTCTAAAATCAAAGTGCTCTTAACCATCTGTGTTTAAGTCTAGCAATTAGTTTTATGGCTGAAATATGCACAGGAGACAGATTTGTTTGAGAGCTTCCTAACTTTAGTACAGCTAGATGCATTCAACCGAGAGTGGAATAATTGTGGTCATATATAATGGTGCTATGTTATATATGTATTTAAAAGCACAAATGCTGCAAATGCTGACCCTGCGCACTAAAAAGCACTTGGTCACGAAGCAGTTTCTTTGGTGGGTTGTACTAAACTATTTGCATTTCTTCAAGATAGTTCATGTTTAGGGATAATCAGTTATTCTACGTCTAGCTAAGTCTCGCTTGAGGACTTGATGCCATTTGGGAAGTATGGCTGCTACCATTGAAGAGGCAGTTTCCAGTGGTGATCACACTGCTTAAAACAGCAGTAAAGCTCACTGTGCATGTATAACATATTAAAATAATTAGATATGCCCATGTTCTTCTTCCTAGAAAGCATAACCCTTCTAGTTCCTTCCTGTGCAATTTAGTTTCATCAATTGCATGCAGGACCAGGGGGTGAACATTAATATTTCAAAAGAGAACTGCAATTGCTGCACTATCAGAAGTTGTAAATACCATTTATTATGTGCATCCTAGGGAAATGCTGATGTCCATTTAAAAGGGGAATACAGCAGTATCTTATATTCGTCCTTCTCCCCTTCTGCCTTTGCCCTTACAATTGAAAAAAATTATGAAGCCTCTCCCCCGCCCTTTCATGTATTCAGGGAGAATTGGTCCAAGTTGGAATGCATTTCTCATAGACCAGGGATGTCCAACAGGTCGATCGTGATCTGCTGGTAGATCAGTGCAATGTTTCGGTAGATCGCGGTCAATTTTCTCTGTGTCTGTAAATCTGACTCCTGTCCTGCTCCCTCGTCCCACCCTGTATTAATAATAATAATAATAATAATAATAATAACAATAACAATAACAATAACAATAACAATAACAATAACAATAACAATAACAATAACAATAATAATAATAATAATAATAATAATTTTTATTTATATCCCGCCCTCCCCAGCCGAAGCCGGGCTCAGGGCGGCTAACAACACTAAAACAGTACAACATTATAAAAACATTATAAAAAGTAATTAAAATCAAAATTGATGGCAACCATAAACTAAAGTTTTGTAAAGATTGCCAAAGGAGGGAGTCAGGCTGCGCCCTGACCAAAGGCCAGGTGGAACAGCTCTGTCTTGCAGGCCCTGCGGAAAGATGTCAAGTCCTGCAGGGCCCTTGTCTCTTGTGACAGAGTGTTCCACCAGGTTGGAGCCGCAGCCGAAAAAGCCCTGGCTCTAGTTGAGGCCAGCCTAACCTCTCTGTGGCCTGGGACCTTCAAGGTGTTTTTATTTGAAGACCGTAAATTCCTCTGTGGGGCATACCAGGAGAGGCGGTCGAACCTCTGTTGTTTGAACTCAGGAAGGGAAGACAGAGCTCCCTCTGGGGGCTGTTTTCATCCATAGCGATGTTTTTGTGAGTGTCTTAACCCCAACTTCCTCTGCCCCCCCCCCCAAACGGATCTCCCCTCCCTAAAGAAGCCTGCACATTAATCCCCCCCCAAAAAATGGGGCTTTCCTCCTCCCAAAAAGCTCAACAACTTTGAGCTGAACCCCTAAAAAAACAGAGGTAGATCACTGCCAGATTTTAATTCTGAAAGTAGATCACAGTCTGTTGGGAGTTGGCCATAGACACTTAGAGGGAAGAAGAATAAAGCATGGCCTTTTAAATTGCCGTACTCTCTGGAACCCCACCAGTCTCTCCGTCTCCTCACCCAAGAAGGGGGTATTAATGACCAGGTAGTAGTTTTTGTAAACCCCAGGGTCTAGGGTGGGATTCTTCAAAAGTGGATGTATAAGGGCAGTGGGCACAACTCTTATCACACAAGAAGTGTTCACCACATCCTAGTGCAACACAATCGAGCTCCCTGCCTGCTGCAGAGAGGGGTTACACCTTTGCAAGCGTCCTCCCCACACCATAAGGCTGCAATAAACTGAAACTGATCCCAGAACGTATCAGAAGGCCCTGTGCTGGACTCCTCAACCAGGGTTTCAGCAGCTGCAACATCCAAGGCACTGCAGGGCCCAGCGACTTTGTTTTCATAGGTCCATGTAAACAACTCACAACATGCAAACTGGGTGTTGCAAAGGTCCACCCACTACTTCTAGTCTGACTACCCTCTGGACCATCCAAAAGAATTCTGCTGGACAGCTCTTGGGGAGGCTACAAAGTAGTTATTCTTCACCTTCACTGCCTCTTGTTAGGTTACATGATTCTGCCTGCCAACTGTCTGGCCAGGTTCAGAGTGAGCTTTCCACCGCTTGCACTCTGATCATCTCCCTGCCTGCTTCATAGGCCACAGCTCTATAGTAAACCAAGGGAGGGTGTGGGTTCTGCAGCAGTGGGGCAGACCCTTGGGAGTGCTTATGCGGATCCCCCGCCCCCCCCATCTCACCATCCCAAGGTGAGACCAGGAAAAAAGGTAGAAATCTTCTGCATTTGAGATAGTGGAGTCTCTGCTTGCTAGGCCATTTAGGCGCAGCTGTCTACTCCCTTTCCTGCACTGAAAGCAGCTTGCTGAGTTTGGCTGAGGTCATTGAGGCTTGTTTCCATACAATGTACTTACCCACAAAAGTAATTGTAGAAGTGGACTTGTTTCTGAGGGGTTAGAAGACACTTGAACTGATTGCATCAGTGCTGTAATCCAGAATCATGTAGCTGGTTTAAAATAACACCTTGGGTGTTAATTATTGAAAAACTTTCCTCTGTCTACCTGTTTTTAGGATTAAGTTAGCACCATGGGATATTGATGTCCATTTCACTGTAAATGTATGGAATTTTTCTCCTGGGTAATTTTTTAAAATATTGTGTAGTGCTTTTTTGACACATTTTTCAAGGTTTATCTTTGATAGGTAGAAGATGATAATATGAAATATTTTCTTCCTATCAGGAATATTTTTTTTCTACATTGTGAAGTTTTATTGGGAGTGGACAATTTTCCTCGGTGCATTAGAGCTTTTATGTCATTCACTCTTTATTCAGTAATCCAGGAAATACGGTGCTAAGGAGCCAATGGTTTGTTTTCAACTTGAAACAGTCGTACTCAAAACCCTGATCACCCACAGTGGGTCATATTGTTTACTTTAGATAAGCCCCATTTCATTCTAACCTATCCAGTGGGGTTGATATAATACTAAATGAAAAACAAATTCACAAGGCATTTTGTATGCTATGACAGGCATGATCAATAATAAACCTAGCTCTTTGTGGAAGTGCCATTCTCTTAAAAGCCTCTTGTGGAAAGCTGCTGCTATCATTTCCAAGATTTCAGCACTGAATCTGAGCCTGTTAAGTGTGCCACAGCGGTTATGAAAATAAATGTGCCTGTGAGAACAGGCTAATATTTTTCTGATATTGTTGGCATGTTTTCACTGTGTCGCTTGGAAAACAGCTTAGGGAATCCAGTTGTTCAAATAAAAGAACTCTCTCTCTCTCACCAGAAAATGCATGCGCAGATTTACATGTGCTCTTCACCAGCCTTCCCAAAATTGGTAGCTTCCAGATGTTTTGGACTACAATTCCCACCACCCTTGACTATTGACCATGTCGTCTGGTACTGATTAAAGCTATATTGCAAAACATCTGGTGGATACCAGGTTGTGAAAGGCTGCTCTACACGTTGCTCTAGGGAACAAATCACATTTCTAGCAACAACGTATGTTGAGTCTTTGAAGGTGGCTGCTTAGATATATTTGTTAGAGATGTCTACTCATTGCTCTGGGAAATTTGTGGACTTTTTATCCAAAATTGTTGGGCTAAGAGTCACCAGCACAATTGTTAAATAAACAGATGGTTACAAAATTGCTTCTCCTGAGAGCTCTTGCTTTCCAGTGGAAATGGGGAACACAGCACAGAGCCATGGTTTTATCTGAAGAGCAACATATTTAGGACTTAGGTTATGAAAACCTAACCTCTTGCTTGTTAGTTTGTTCTTTTGTTTCGAAGCAAACATTATTTAGAAGCCTCCTGATGTGCCTTTATAGAATTTATAAACCTGTGAGAGGGGCAGTTGTGTGTCCCGTCCCCCCATTAATCAGCATAGATTCTTGGAATTCCTGGCATAGCATCTGTTTCTTCTGAATTTGCCCTTGACACAACCCTTGTTTTTAAAAACTAATAATGACAAATGTATTTGTCATGGACAAATGACGAGAGCTGTTGAGACACTCCCATTAACCTTCCCAAGGGATGATACTGGGCTACTGCTACCTCTTGGTAGTCAAGCTAGCCATAGTAGGACTGCTTGCTGCAGCTGCCTCTACAGTCCTAGCCTGTTTCACCCCATTGGAAGGCTTGAAATTCACAAGGATTGACTGTGGGATGCTCTGTCCTCCTCTCAAGTCTTAGTGCTGAAGCCAGGGCTGTTTAACTCCGCGTGTGAAGGCAGAATGCCTAATGAACACAAGGGGCAAGGATTGATTATGTCCTGGACTTGAAAGCTGCAGTGGTCTGCAAGACAGCGTTGCATCTCGGCTTCCTATGGAAAGCATGAAGGAATGTTGAGGAAGATTATTTGCAAAAGGATTTGTACCCGTAAGCAAATTTATCACGATTTCCTCCTTTTATTTAGAGAAAATGTGAGAGGGTTTTGTAAGCGTTTTATTCCTCCCTAACAATTGAGAGCAGACAAAGGCCTCTTTACACACAAGGCATGTGTCTGCATATTGCTAGTCATCATTCATACACGAGTCAAAGAATCAGCAGTGATAGATAATCGCTTATCACAGAAAAGCATGCACTGCCTTGGTTTATGTCCACTGAAGCCAGTGGAAATAAAGCTTGTTTGGACTTAGTGTTATGAACTGTAGAGCTTGAGTGCGGGATCTAACACTTGCTATAAATTATCACTGCATCACCCAACTGTTTTAACTGAGGTTGGATATGAGTTTTACTTTACTGTGTTGATCTGACTGCTTGCATCATGTTTTCACGAAGTTCCATATTCTGGTTTTTGTCTTATTCTTTGTTTCTCTTTCTGCCTTGTGCACATGCTGCTTCAGAGCTTGGTGTCTTGAATGTGTCAGTTTATTGAAACTGAAGGGGAAGCTGGGAAATGTTAGCTTATTCTGGTTAGTGGGCAGAATGAAATGGGTTTTCAGTCTAAGTTATGAGTAAATGTATTTTTGTAACTTCCTAAGGGTGCTGGATTTTTATACATTATGTATGAGATATCTTTTTTTATACTGCAATCTTTTGAAAAGCGGTTTCTCTTTATGATATGTATAAAAATGAAATGTGCTTCTCTAAAGAGAAACGTGGACATCAAGCTTTTTCCTCTCCATTTAATGCTAAGGTATAATAAACCACACCCTTGATGAGTGTATTGTGTGTGTGCTTTTGTGTGTGTGCTTTTGTGTGTGTGTGTGTGTGTGTGTGTGTGTGAGAGAGAGAGAGAGAGAGAGAGAGAGAGAGAGAGAGAGAGAGAGAACGAGAACAGCAATGCAGTCTTTTTGCTTTCAAGCGCAGGTCTTTGCTATTGAAGTATCTGTTTTCTTTTTATAATAAACACAAACATTTCTGCAGTTACTTAATGTACAGAGCAAGGTCTGTTTCTAAGGGGTAGAAGGATGACACTTTCATATTGTTGACGATGTTGGAGGCAATGAAAGCCTGAGGGAGTGCCTTCTTTCATAGGCCTCTATGTCTCTCACATTTCACTTCAGGTTTATTCCAGTACAAAATAAAAGAGTACATTCTTATGTTGTCTACTGAATGAGGATGGACATAAGCAGATGTATTTGAATGGAACCATTGGCAATGGATGATAAATGTCAGAACATTTTTATGGGCTCATCAAAATAGTTTCACCACACGTTTCCAGTATCTGGAAGACTTGTGAAACAGTTCCAAAGACTTGTGAAACTATTTCTAGAAATTGAGGTTAACTAGGCCTTCATTGTCAAGCTATGGGATGAAAACCTTAGGGGGGGGGGGGAGAATAGGAGGTGGGGCAGTCACTTCCAGACACCACCTGCCACCTCCAGCCTCCTGGAATGTTTTGAAGATGGGGATTTTGGATTTTTAGAAAATGAGATAAAACCTTCCTCGCCAATACAAGCACTAAAGCTTCTAACAGCAGGAACAATGAGCAGTCACCAAATGTTTGACAGAAGAAGTTAATGCTAGTTTTCTGAAATTCATATTGGACAGCCTTCTATATCTGAAAGGAGATCTGAGAAAGTTAATCCTGTATCTGGGGAAAACAATGTTTAATTTCTGGTTCTGCTGAACAACTTGCATGGACTCATCCCCTGAATGTAATTAAATTGGATATAGGGGCTAGAATAGTGGAAAAAACAAGGATCACTGTAAGTTATTTGGATAAAATTGTGTGAAGAGCTGTTGCTGCTTTCAGACAGGACAAGAATGGGAAGACAAATAATGTTGTTATGTGACAGTTTAAATAAACAAATGGAGTTTTCTCTGCCTTTGCTTAGCTGTCTTTGTGAGAACTCACAACCACAGGATATAGTGTTGGTCAGTAGCAGTCAATTTAAAGAACATGGAGAGGATAATATGAATTGTATATATGGTCCAGGCCTACATTTTCATGATTACAATATTTCTCAGCTGCAAGTCATGTCCAAGGAATACATATTTCTTTGTGCCCTTGAACACTTCGAGCAGTTAATCACAGCCTTAGAGAGAAAGCTGTGTGTGATTACTAACCAATCTCTCCTCCTGGTTGTCAGAAGAAATTTTAGTGAAGGAATTATGTTTAATCTCCACATTGGAAGAGATTAGGGTGATAGAATGGAAGGAGTTTAGGAGATCGGGAATTCCCCTGAAACAAACTGTCCTTCCTGTAGTTTCTGTCATACGCTTCACTGACAAGGTAACATATCCCTCTTTTTAAGAAGGTTTTGGAAATTTGGATATAATCTTGGAACTTGAAAGGCTAGCCTTCTGGCGATCGGGTCTGTCTTCTGAATTCTTGCAGAGAGAGTTTGCTCCAAAATGTGAGGTAGAAGCTATTCACAAATTCCTGAATTTCATCTTGTGGCTCTTTTTTTTTTTTTTTTTTTTTTTGCAGATAAAAACTTTGATGATGACGACTCTGTGGATGGGAACAGGCCTTCCTCAGCCAGCTCCTCAACATCTTCAAAGGCTCCATCAAGCTCTCGAAAAAGTGGGATGAGTTCTGCTCGCAGAGTTGGAACAACAGCTCTGGTCTCAAAGGCTCCAGGTAGGTAGAGGCCTTGATAAATCATAAGGCTGACCTAAAACCCATGGCCCTAAAAATAAAATGTATGTTGTTTTATTTTCTGTTTTGAGTGCCCATCTGAATTTGCTTGATGGACTATAACATTTTTAGGAGGCTGGCTGTCTTTCATAGTTTTGAGAACTATACAAAAGGATGTTTCTTGAATATGATGGGATAGCATCAGGTCAGCATGGTGCTACACAACTAAATTGTTCATAGTATTTCTACAGATTTTCTCCCTGTTAGCAGTGCAAAATCAGAATTGTCTTCAAATCTTCATTCATTTGCAATTTGTAGTGGTTCCTATAAAGACAGCACTTTTTCATATCTTGTTTTCCTGAACTGCATGAAAACCAAAATAAGAGAAAGAAATAACTAGGAAGCTGTTTCCAAATGGCACCTACAATAAGCTTTCAAGAGTTTCTGTGCTGAACAATAGCCTCAGCTAATTAATGTTTTAAAGATTTTCCTTCTTCGGCCCATCTGTCCATCTTCATCGTATGTTCCTGTCAAGAATACCATACTTTCATTAATTATGCATGGGTCTGAATCCTTTAAGAGAAAAGGCATCCCTCTAGTTTAGGTAATATTCTGTTATATTACCAGACTCTGTGTGTTATGAGATACACTTATTCTTACTACTTCTAGGTTTCTTTGCTTTTGTTCTCCTTAGCAGAATAAGAAATATTTACATGCAGCTCCTTGCGCGTCTTGATGGTTTCATCAGCTTGTTTTGCCTGTTATTTTCTAATTTTGTTTTAATATTGTTTAACAAGAAGCATTAAAGCACTCTTTCTTTTGGCATCTGCCAGCGACTAAAGAAGGAGCTGGTGCCGTCGATGAGGAGGATTTCATTAAAGCTTTTGAAGATGTCCCAACAGTTCAGGTAATAATAATGTGGCTTAACACAGACACACACACACACACACACACACACACACACACGGTCCTTCAGCCATAGTCAAGGCTAATGGACCCAATCTTTCTTATCCATCAGTTATGTCTTCAGCAGCCCAGGTCTCAGCATTGTTACTTAGACTATGCTGCCACTGCTCCCAAATACTTTTCAGCCAGCTATGGGAAGAGCAGTGGGTGGAGCTTACTTCAGCCCATGGCCAATGCAAATCCTCTTTAATATTTTCTTTGCAAACAAGATGGGGGGGGGCGCTACCTGACTGTATGTAGAGCAGGGGGCAGCCAACATGGTGCCTTCCAGATGTTGCTCTGAGGCCCATCAGCTGAATCCTGCATGGCCTGTGGCCAAGGATGTTGGGGGTTGTAGTTAAAGTTGGCGTGGATGACTGACTGCAGTTGTTGTAAAGGTTCATCAACCGTAGGAGTTGAATATAAGCTCAGTGTTTATGGAAATAAGCCTTGTATCTTAAGAAATGTCATGTATACTTTCCAGATTTATTCTGCCCGAGACCTTGAAGAATCCATAAACAAAATTAGAGAAATCCTGTCTGATGACAAACATGATTGGGAACAGAGAGTAGCTGCAGTGAGTATTTGTTGGAATTCTGTATGTATTGCAACTTATCTGGCTTGTATTTTACCACTCTTTTGTGTCTTATGTGAGAGTGGACACCTGAAAGTTGTCACTCTGTGGTATAGTGGAAAATAGCAGTAGTCCTTTTATACATGCATATTTATGGAAATCAAAACTTATCTGTATGTCTTGGCTCTCAGTGGATGAAGAACTCGGAGTATGGTTTCTGGCGAAATCTTTAACGCTCAGTCAGGTCAGGTGCAGCAGGTGCTACACATGACTAAGCAAGCTACAGTGTTGATACAACAAAAAACATGCCCTCTTGGGTCCCTTATATAGGAATGGAGTCAGTACAACTTCAGCATGGCAAACCGGCAAGCAAATGGGAATTATTTCCAGAGGGCTGGATCTAAGGTGCCTGTTCACACCTACCTGTACACTCCAATGACTCTGGTGGTGCTGGAGGGGATGCTGAGATTGGAGGTGAACCTGGCACAGAGGTTGGGAGTGAAGCAGGTTCAGTACGCCTGGGTAACGAGGGGACAGAACGGAGCACTAAGAGCCTATGTTCTGCTGGAGCCCTCTCTGGTCTCTGACACCTCATCCGCAGCTCCCTCCCCTTCTCAAGCCTCTGATACAGCCTGTCCCAACCCCTAGGTCAGCTACAGACAGCTCCTCTGATTCCCTCTCCCCACCCCTGGTCCAACCACAATGTCTCTCCAGGACTCCTGTATTCAGAACCATTATACCTCAGAAATTCTAGTTTTCTTTTTGGGGAGTGTGTGTGGGGAAGGATCTAAAGAAGGAAATTTAGCTTTCAGTTCTCAGGCTTGTAGAAAGAAGTTTGAATAGGCCACATTTCTTGATAGTTCACATGTCACTTTAAAACCCAGCCAGGTGGGCGGGGTATAAATAATGAAATGTTATTATAAAACATGGTTAATATTAATCTGCAGTTTGTTCTTATTACCCAACAGCTAAAAAAGATCCGGTCTTTATTGCTGGCTGGAGCTGCTGAGTATGATACTTTCTTTCAACTCCTGCGCCTGCTCGATGGAGCGTTTAAACTATCTGCTAAAGACTTGCGGTCCCAGGTGGTGCGAGAGGCTTGTATCACATTGGGGTAAGGAATGCAGTCTACATATTCTTAGCTGTCTTCTTAACTGTTGTAACAGGGATTGCAGTGGTTTGTCCGCAGTCTTGTCACTTCTGTTTTGGCAGGATTAGGGGTGCTCTGAGTTAGATTGCTTAACATCCAGACCAGGGATATTTGGAACCTCCATATGCTATTTGATTCCCAGCTCCCATCATCTCTGACCATTGACTGTGCTAGCTGGCTGCAAATATGGAGGACATTCCTATTAATGTCATTTCTAGAAAGGACTGGCAGTTCTTGGTTTAAGTGCCTAGAAGCTTATTTTATATCGTTCTTTACGTTTTACCCCTAAGCCAAGTGCTATGCCGTATTATGAATGTGCCAGAAGCAGAACTTCTATTTTTTTTAAAAACGGAAAGCTATAATATTGCTTCTAGGTTCAACCAGAGTTCAAGGTGAAAGTTCAAATCGTTGCTTTGGCCTGCTCATCCTGTTGGTGGTAATTCTACATTGGAGTCTGCTGGACTCTAGGGCACATTTAACAGCGCCTCTGAAATTTATGAATGTCAAGACAAGATGGAAAGCTTATGAAAAGAATGGGCCTGAAACCGACAGTACTGGAAAAGAAAGCAATTTAGCTATGCCTTCTGGGCTGTTCCCCGGTAGTGCGACAGTGACCTGCGCTAACTCTATCGCTTGTTAAAACACATACAAAAAATAAACCACATTATCTGTTAGAGAAAAAAATGTGAAGTGTTTTGTTAACCCAGTTTCTGGTTATGCTGTTTGTAATGTATTGATGCAATTGAAAGCTGCTGAGAACTTCTGCTTCTAAGTAGCATATGATCATATTGAACTCCATTTTTTTGTTTTACTGTTATGACATAATTCTCGTGTTGTTGTTGTTTTGTTTTGTTTCAGGCACTTGTCATCAGTCTTGGGTAACAAGTTTGACCATGGGGCAGAAGCCATCATGCCAACAATCTTTAATCTCATTCCCAACAGTGCCAAAGTAATGGCCACCTCTGGTGTGGTAGCTGTTAGATTAATTATCCGGGTGAGTATCTCTCAGAGTAAATGTGAATCGTGACACCAGGGAATATTTTTTATTTATTCCAGTCAGCATGCTGTCCAGAAGAATCCTAAATGGGACAACATTTGGCAGACAAGAAGACTGTGTGTGTGTGTTTGCAGAAAAAGCGCACAAATGTGCTAATTTCCACAACGTTTCTTCACGGAACATAGCCAGACTGGAAACCAACAAAGCCTAAGAAATGAAGTGATTCAACGGTACCCTCTGGGCTACCATCTAATAGTATGACAGTGAGCTATGCTAAATTCATAACTTGCACAATTCTGATGAAGAATAAGGCATATCATTTGTTGGAGACAATAATAATAATAATATTTTTTTTTTTTTTATACCCCGCCCTCCCCAGCCAAGGCCGGGCTCAGAGCGGCTTACAAGTAATAATAAAAACAAGATGAATGATTACAACTTAAAAACAAAAATAAAATACAACATTAAAATAATGGAACATTAAGATATTAAAATGTAGCCTCATCGCAGGAGGAGAAGGAAAAGAAAGGGGAAAAAAAGAGAGGGAGGGAATCAAATTGGCTCCAAGCCAAAGGCCAGGCGGAACAACTCTGTCTTACAGGCCCTGCGGAAAGAAATCAGATCCTGCAGGGCCCTGGTCTCATGAGGTAGAGCATTCCACCAGGCCGGAGCCAGAGTTGAAAAGGCCCTGGCTCTGGTTGAAGCCAATCTAACTTCCTTAGGGCCTGGGACCACTAGGGTGTTGTTATTTATGGACCTTGAGGCTCTCCGTGGGGCATACCAGGAGAGGCGGTCCCGTAGGTACGAGGGTCCTAGGCCATGAAGGGCTTTAAAGGTCAAAAGCAGCACCTTAAATCTGACCCTGTACTCCACCGGGAGCCAGTGCAGCTTGAAAAGCACTGGGTGAATATGCTCCCATGCCAGAGACCCCGTGAGGAGCCTCGCTGCAGCATTCTGTACCCGCTGGAGTTTCTGGGACAGCTTCAAGGGCAGCCCCGCATAGAGCGAATTACAGTTGTCAAGCCTGGAGATGACCGTCGCATGGATAGTAATAGACAAGGAGGGATAGTAATCGTTTGTTGGTGATCAGAACTTGCCCTGAGAAAGCAAGCATGCAAACAAACATATTTGAATTCCTACTCTGTGTCTGAGCCTTGTTGATGATCCCCTGCAATTTTTAAATTCAGTTTTGGTTTTCAGTACCTGAAGGAGAAATAAATAAATCCATATCCAGTTCTAAGAAAATATCAGCATTAAAAGACACATAGTTGTATCATCACAGATTCTGTGGAGGCAAAACTAGAAAACTTTTTTAGTATTTTAAACTTCTGTATGTTTTAAAATAGAGTTGTAAATCTTTATTTTTGTAAACAACTTTAAGTCTCTTCCCCCCCAATCAAGTGGTGTATAAATTATATGAAATAAATAAAGCAAGCAAGCGCAGGGATGTAACTCAGTCCAGTGTATTTTTTTAACAAAAGCATGTGCCAAGAAAAACTGATAATAAATAAATGAATACATTTTAATGTTCATGATTTATACATTTAAATCCCACCTTTCTTCCAAGCATCTTGAGCTAGCTTGCATGATTCTCACCACAATAGCCCTGGCTGAGAGGTACATAGACTGGCCCATGGTCCCACAGTGAGCTTTACTGCTCAAGAAGGCCTTGAACTTTGCTCTCCCCAGTTGCAGTCTGACAATATAATCACTATACCACACTGCATATAATTGTTTGTTTTTAAAATATTTATTATTCTTGTCATGGTGAGGAGCAGAAGGACATGTTTGGCACTGAATCCATCCTCTGTGTGTCTGATTGAGTCAACCACAATCTTTTCATTTTAGCATCTACACTTTAGGAACAGTTTTTTTTTTTTTTGCTTTCAACCTCTCTTAAGATTTCCCTGTTGTTGCTTTTCGTTCCGTAGCATACACACATCCCTCGACTAATCCCCATCATCACCAGTAACTGTACCTCCAAATCTGTCGCAGTTAGAAGGTGAGTTGTGTTTCCCTCCCCCTTTTCTTGATCTGGTGGGTTAGCAAAATGAAATTTAGTGTTAGAATTGTAGATTTGGAATGTCCTAGAGACTGCCCGCAGGACAGGGAGAAATCTTTTTCACTGTTTAGCAGAGGCAGTTTTAGGGTAGCATGTTCGGTTCAGCCACACTTGAGTGTCGGCCCATAGCAGGTGCTGCAACAGTGAGCACAGGAGATGGGGAGCATCAAATTTTAGCATCACACAGGGTGCTGCTGAAATTTGAGAACCCCAAGTCTGCCACTGCTGTTGTTTTATTGCTTAATATTCGGTGTTTTATTATTTTTTTATATGTGTTGGAAGCTGCCCAGAGTGTCTTGGGCATTATTATTATTATTATTATTATTATTATTTATTAAACCAAGGCCAAATACATGAATTTTAGTTACCAATAAAAAGCTGAAGACCCCTCTCCAAACAGAGTGGATAAAAAGTCTCTCTCTCTCCCCCACATTTAGCCCAAGGTCCAAATTCAGATCCAGAAACACGCCAAAATTCTGCAGATCAAATTAACAGTGGAGATGCCCCTACTTCTCTTCCTAGAGCCCTCAATATATTGCCACAAGAAGGGAAATCAGCTAGATCTCTGTAACTGCCAATTTCAGAAATCTTTAAGCCTTCTAGACACTAATTGTTTCATTCTTATATTATGTGTAACACAGTTGTTGACAATTGCTAAAAGCATCCGCAGTAAGTTAAAATAAAGTGACCTGAAATGTTCAAAAGTTGGTATTAGCTTCCAACTGGCTTGGATAGAAGACTTCAGTCTTAAGGGTGCAGGGTGGGGATGGAATCCTATCACTTCAACGAGGTAACACACTTAAATTAGTATAAAAAACCCCAACCCCCAGTATTCCCCCCCCAATCCTAAACACCCATTCTGAACAAGATTTCTGCCTGCATTTGAAATGCTAGTTGATCCCAACAAGGGACATGATCCTCACTTCAGCACTGTATGAAATGTTGCATGTGGTTTTTGTTCTGTGAGCCCAAGACTTTGGTCGAAACATACAAAAATGTGCTTTTAAGGCAAAAAGAGAACCTTCCACATTCTATGACCAGCCGGAGGGACCCACTTAAAAATAAAATCCAACCTCATAGCGATAGGCACACAGAATATTACAGTGACTGCATCACAACTACAGAACTCACATTGCCCAGAAATTTGCAAAATCCTAAGTATTTTCCAGAAGCATATATTCTTTGGTAGATGTGGCTTTTAGTGACCTTGGGTTAGGCAGTTATGAAGTTTAATGTGGTATGTGTATTTATAAAGGTAACCTAATTAATGGTAATTTCCCATATTTGTTCATACCTTAGGCGCTGTTTTGAATTTTTATATTTACTTTTACAAGAATGGCAAACACACTCCCTAGAAAGGTAAGATGTGTGTATTGTAATAGAGGAAGCATGCTTCCCTCTAACCTCACTCCCCCCCTTTTTTTCTTTGGTAGGGAGGGAATTCTCTGATAGACTTGGCGACATTTGGGAGGAGTAGGCAATCTCCATTGGGCTCCTTACTCCCGCAGATATCATGTGGCAGCAGCTATTCCAGCAGAGGGATTGATGGGAAGCAGGGCCACTCCTTCAGCTCTGTGGGAAGACCAGTTCCATTTAGTGGAACTCTCCCTGAGCTGTTCCGTTCCAGCTGGTCCTTAAAAGAACTGCATCACTTTAAGGATTGGTGCCTGAGTTTATTTGCTTTCCCCTTCCCTCTTTATTCCTTTTCCTCTCTGCTTGTATTGCATTTTTTGCATTGTAAATCTGCAGACTAGGTGTGTGTTTATTTATCTTACGTAAGCTGTTCTTGAAGCATTTTTGGCTGAGGAGCACAGTAAAATATTCTAAATTAACAAATAAACAAAAGAGGAGAGAGAAACAAGGGAGCAGAGGAAATCAAATTTAACCAGTGTGTGTTCTAGCACCAGGCCTATAGGATCACTGTTGGGTAAAACTGCTGAGTGGTGTGATATTTAAAGATTTCCAAGCCAGCTTGGTTACAAAGAAGATTTTTCTTTGACCACTTTCAGAAGTTGAAAATAGTTCATGAGTGTTTTATGCTTAGAAGCAAAAGGTAGAGCGCCCAGGGCAGAGAGGAATTTGGTTGCCAGAGAACTGTGTTACTTATATAATAATAGCTTATCCTTTTCAAAACATTTGCAGCTAGCTTGAGTATTTAGATGAGAGCTGAATTATAAGAATCTGCAGGGGTACAGAGCATAAGGAGATTGTCACAGTAGCTAAAAAGACGTTGCAGTTTTCAGCCAAGTCAGTGAGACAGCATCCACACTTCTTAGCCTTAAAATAGTCCCTAAGGAGATGAGACAGCTTGCATATATTGTATTGTGCTGACAGAATATGTATCTGTCTCTGGGAACTTTAGGCGAATCTTAGTCTTCTGCTGTCTAATACCTTGTGGCAGGAGAGCTCCACTTTTCAGGGCAGGAGGGGAAGAATCCTAATGGCTTTCTTAGTTCTCCACATGCTGGGTTGAGAGTTAATTTAGCTAAATTTGATATTGCCCATCTGGAATGAAAAGGAGAACAGATTGCCTGGGAGATGCCACGCTTACAACTGAATATGGTATGTCTCAATTCACCCTTTCTCAGTGAGGAAGGAGAATGAAATGCATTGAAAAGAATAATTAGGCCTATATTTCCTATCACTACGGCTATATTTTCCTCACTGCAAAGGATATTTCACTGGCTCCTTGTCGTATCCTACACCACCCAAATCTGTCTCTAGAGTTTTTGTGATGGTTTAATCTCAACCAAACTGACCACTTCCCTTTTCCTCACAGAAGTTGCACATTAGACTCGACCTCATTCCCATGTAACATTAAGCCAAACTATGACTATTAAGCCAAAGGAGCAAATGTGCAGGCTCCTGGAAAGGAGATCACGATCAGCATGTTGCTCCTTTGGTTGTTCTGCCACTGTGCTTTCACTTAGCTAAGTCATGGTTTGGTTTCACGCACACTGTCCAAATCCAGGCTCGTGATGTAGTTTTCCAAGGCAAACCAGGATCCACAGGACAAACCTAAATCACAATCCTATTTTGGATTACATGTTAAACTGTGGCTTAGCTCAGCACAGAACCAGAACAGATGTAGGAGCGAAGCAACTGTGATCTGCTCTGTGGGAGCTTGCACAGTTACTCATGTTGCGTGCAGACGGGACCACCAAATTGTTTTGATAGCTTTGTTCCCTGAACGTTTTGTGCTGTCACATTATCTTAACCAGTTGGTGTTGCAAGCACGATACAACGTAGATTATGGTGCCAAAGTTGTTTGTTCCGCTCCCGCCAGCAAGTAAACCCTATTGATTCCCAAATGGCTTCAGCGGCATATGCACATTTTAGCATCTCTATACTTTTATGCTTCTGTGGTTTCCAAGTAACTCAGGATTGACCTCCGAAGAATGTTTCTTGGCATTTTGAATACAAGAGAGGCAAATGCAATAAAGCTGACTGGCACAAGTAAGCAACCACATCCTCAAAAAGGATATTGTGTAGAAATCTGGGCTTAGCAAAGCATGCTGTTTTTATTCTGGCAAGATGGACAAACTTTTTATGGCCCCAAAGTGCAGTGGCGCTGGAGTATTCCCCCCCCCCCCCCGGCTAGATAAATGATGTTGTTTTCCAATCTCAGGCACATATCAGTATTGGCTGAAACACTAAAGAAGGGAATCCACGATGCTGACTCTGAAGCACGGATAAAAGCCAGAAAGTAAGTGGGTGTCTTTCCCCCTCCATTGCAGATTCCATCAAGGAACGTTGTTGTGTGCTATGCAGCTGAATTCAAGGCTATTAAAGTCTGCAGCAGTTTCATGAAATTTAATGTCACTTAGTGAGGGGCAGGGTGGGACGCAGGTGGCGCTGTGGGTTAAAGCCTCAGCGCCTAGGACTTGCCGATCGAAAGGTCGGCGGTTCGAATCCCTGCGGCGGGGTGTGCTCCCGCTGCTCGGTCCCAGCGCCTGCCAACCTAGCAGTTCGAAAGCACCTCCGGGTGCAAGTAGATAAATAGGGACCGCTTACCAGTGGGAAGGTAAACGGCGTTTCCGTGTGCGGCTCTGGCTCGCCAGAGCAGCGATGTCACGCTGGCCACGTGACCCGGAAGTGTCTCCGGACAGCGCTGGCCCCTGGCCTCTTGAGTGAGATGGGCGCACAACCCAAGAGTCTGTCAAGACTGGCCCGTACGGGCAGGGGTACCTTTACCTTTACTTTTAGTGAGGGGCAGAATCATGCCTTCAAGAACTCACATGCAAAAGGGAGAGAAAGAGACTACTGTAGGCATGCTAGAGGACTGTATTGTTAATAATAGCTTTGCCTTGTTTTGGTGTAAGTTGTTTGGAAGATTCATCCATTTTCACAAGAGAGTTGTGTCAGTTTCAAAGATCTGTTTGCTCAGTGGTTCTTTAAAGGTCAGACATTTGCATTCTAAGACTGGCTGGCATTTTCAGAATTGCAGTTTGCAATGCCTTTCTCTCTTGCCACCCAATATTTTTGAGGACTTATTGGAATTCAGTTTTTCCTTATCAAGGCTGGATCACTCAGCCTTCATGGATTATTGCTTGCCTTAGCTGAAACTGCAGGAAAAGTCCAATTGCAATGGTTAAACCCAGTGTAGTGACAAAGTGGTAGGCTGTGTTAGTGTATGTTGTACTCCCCATTGTGATATATTTTTATTTTGCAGTAGGAAGTGCAATTATCCCTGAATCTTTATTCTCATTTCCTGTTAATTTCTTTTCCTGCCGGGAACATTAGAACTAGTGTGAAAAGCTAGTGAAAGTTTAAATGTGAACAAGATGCAGGATGCTCATAAGTTGTTGTTGTTGTTGCTGTTGTCCTCCCCTAGTTCTGCAGCTGCCGGGTTTTTCATGTTGTCCAAATCTGGGCTCATGGTTTGTTTTGCTGCAAACAAACCACAAGCAGAAGCCAAGGCTTGTTCTTGGCTTACCGCTCACAATTTGTTTTTGAGGAGCAAACCATGAGGCCTGGTTCAGATGTTGCGACAAGCCAGTTTCTGCCTCGTTTCCCAACAGCAGCGGGGGAAGACCGGAGGAAGAACTTGTGAGCAGCATGCATCTTGTTCACAATAAAGCACAGTTTGCTTTTAACAGTGGTGTAACGTGTGATGTATGAACCAGACCAGTGTGTGGAGGCATAAATAATTTATGTGGAAATAAATGGATTTAAATAAGCTGGTTTTGATTTCATAAGTTGATTCCCCACCACCACTGCCATTTTAAATTTTGGCTGGAATTTCGACAGAGCAGCTTCTCTGGGGCTAAAGTTCCGTTACGCTAATGTCGTGTTCAGCGATGGATTTGAAATTTTATCCTCAGGTGTTACTGGGGCTTCCACAGCCATTTTAGCCGAGAAGCAGAGCATCTGTTCAATTCTTTGGAGTCCTCATACCAGAAAGCCCTGCAGTCTGACTTGAAGAACTCTGACAGCATAGTGTCCTTGCCTCAGTCTGACCGCTCCTCCTCTAGCTCCCAGGAGAGTCTCAAGTAAGCCCTCACAGTGTTAATACTAACAAAATATGACCTTTCCCCATTGTCTTTTTAAACATTCAGCTTCATTTGCTGAATTGGTACCGCTTCTGGATTCTGAGAATTGTTGCTGGCTTCGTGTATAGGAACTTGATCTAATTGTTCTGATTTCACATGCGATCCAAAATTTAGCTTGTTTGTTCATTTTAGAGTTTTCTACCCTGCTTTTTTCTTCATTAAAAAAATAATGAAGCGGCTTGCAGTAAAACATTAAACATTCACATGATGAACACTTTTAGAAGACATCTGAAGGCAGCCCTGTTTAGGGAAGCTTTTAATGTTTGATGCATTACTGTATTTTAATATTTTGTTGGAAGCCACCCAGAGTGGCTGGGGAAGCCCAGCCAGATGGACAGGGTAGAAATATTATTATTATTATTATTATTATTATTATTATTATTATTATTAACATTTATTCCAAACAAAACCATAATCCAACAGTGTGCATCTGCCTCTTATCACAGCAGACAGGAATAAATCCCAGAGTTCATCAGTCTACCCCAAACAGCTCCCTAAAAGGGCACGTTTTAATGAAGCATTGAAACTTTGAGTCCATTTTAGCTTCCTTAGGGAGAGCATTCTGGTGTTTAAAAGGCCCTGCTCCCCGAGGTTCATTCTGGAGTGGGATTGGACCATGTGGGAGGGAACATGTGAGAGAAGGTGGTCCTTGGAAATGCTCCACTCCCAGGTGCCCAGGGCTTTAAAGATGAGGACCAACACCTGGGATCTGATGAAAACAAAATCCCAAGGTGACGCTTTGGCCTGGATCTTCTTATGACCTTTCTCAGCAGTTTCTTGTAGAAGTTAAAAAGCATGGGAGATGGAACCTTCTATAAATAGGGAAGGTGGGCGGAATGCTTTTTAACGTTGATGTTCTTCATCTATTGGAATCTGTGGACAGTGCAGGCATGCATTGTTGTAATCAATTGTAAATGAATGTGGGGAGGGGAGGGAGCCTCCTAAGCCTCCGAGATAACAATTTTTGGAAGGGTTGCCATTTGTGGATTCAAAGAAAACCTGTTCTTAAATCCATTCTTTCTCCTCCTTTTTAGTCGTCCGCTGTCTGCCAAAAGAAGTCCAACTGGAAGCACTACATCGCGAGGTGAAAATTGAGAGGACTGGGTCTAAAGTGGGAGTGGGAATGGGGTGGTATGGGAAAGGTGAAGCACCACCTTCCCTGCAAATGCTCCTCGTGTCAAGCCGACAAGAAACAATTCTGTTCAGTGACCCTTGTCAGGCACTGCTAGACAGAATAGGTAGTACTAGCTTAATTCAGTATGGGAGCAGCTGCTCAGAAATGTTACTACCTTTCATGAAGCAGTCTCGAAATGGGAAAACATTTTGGGATAAATGGCAACAGAACTCCGAGAGCAGATTAGTCTCAAAATTTATACTGCAGGAGTAAATTTTCATTTAATAGCTTTGAAGCAACACTTGGCAAAATATTTGAATTATGTTAATCCGTGAAGGCATTTTGAGCCAGACATTGTTTTGATAAAGATCATTCTTTATTAAGCTCCTTAAAATCAGTTGGGATGTCTTCATTAGATTAGCCTTAGTGCCACTTATGATAGACGGCAACAAATCACTAATATATGAGAATTTATAACAGGCATGATACATTTTGCATTAATTTCTAAGTCATCCTTTACGAACCTAGTGCTCTCCAGATATTTTGGTTACAACCACTCTCGACCTAGCCAATGTGCCCATTAGTCAGGGATGATGAGAGTCATAGACCAAAACATCTGGGGGCCACTAAGTTGGCAAAGGCTGATCTAGACAAATCTTTGGATTCCATATTCCGCAAGTATTCAGGGATGCCAGCAACCAGGCTCCTAGGGACACTGTGAATGCAGAGAGTAATTCTCCATTGGTTTCTGATGCAACTCACAGTACTTCATGTCTGCCATCCCGTCCACAAAACGGGTTTCTTTTGAGAATGGAAGAGCTTGAAGTCTTCATTCTAACTTTTCCTAGCTTCATAAAGAGATGTCTCATTCAGTTGCTCAGAACTGCAGATGAATGAATGAAAAACTTTTAGACAGATTATTACAATTGCCAGAGTTTTCCATGGTTTCTTCAGTTTATTTTGAATGTGTTGTAGACAGTACAGAACGTGCACTACAGTACACACAGTAAATATAGTAACATCATTAGATATAGGAAGCGATTAAGTTTATTTATACCACTTGTCATAAGAAATCTGCAATCATTTGCAAGCAAAATATTTTTTTTTAAATGCAACAGCTAACACCCTTCTTCTAAACACATTCTTCTAAAAACGTTTTAATCATGTATTGTCATTGCAACAAAAGCAAAATGAGGCCACCTTTTTATTCATGTGCCTGTTTCTGTTTGCCAAGAGAAATTCAGCCGTCTTGTTGCAATTTTAGTAAGATTTTTCAACTACATCCTTAAAAATAGGGCCTGCCAACAAACAGGGAGATGAATCCTCAACTATATCTTCCCCACAAATACTCCCTCAAACTGAATTGAGTATTCCTGTAGTAGCCATCCAGAATGGCAAAGGGTATCTGCAGAAGCCTTATTCTTTTAGTAATAATACGCTGTAGTAGCAATCTAATAGATAGGTAGCATTAACTTACTCTGTCAAATTTTCTTCTCACAGAAGCTACATCAGAGCAGCAGTATGATTTAGTTCAGAATAAAGATTTGAGTGGAGGTAGGAAAACCTATATTTTAAACAGAACAGAGTCTGGATGGTTCATGTAACTGAGAAACCAAGGTCCACCAATCTAGACCAGCCTTCCCCAACTTGTGGCCCTCTGAATGTTGTTCGACTACAGCCCTCATCACCCCTGATCACTGACTGGGGCTTATGGGATTTGTAGTCCAAAACAATGATCACCACTTCGGGGAAGGCTATATTAGAGCCTTAGATTTTTGATGAGTTTCTGGTTAACGCACATATGGTTTGTGTTGGAAGGACCTCAGTAGCTGAGATTACATACAGAATACTTAACACAACACCGGCAAAAGAGTACCTGAATGGTCCTTGAAAGGGCCATAGTCATATTGCTGTTTCTTTAACTGAATGTGAGGGAGATCTTTATTTTGCCAAATAGGAAGGAAGAGGAGGAAGCTGGATAAAGAGCACAAATATGTTTTCTTTAATTTGGTATGACACATTAATTTAAAAGATGTAAGAAGTTTGATTTTAACACAGTTTATTTGTTGAATAAGAAGACTTCTTGTAATAGCAACCACAAGAATTACAGTGTTATGTCTCTCTCAGTCCGTATTTTTTTGTTTTGTTTTTAAGAGGGTGAATTTTGGAAGAGCATTGAACAGATTGCTTGTTTTGTGCTTGTGTGTTGTATTTTATGGCTGGAGTTTATCACTGATTGATTTCTGGCTTACTGTTTTATTGCTGAATTGCTGTATGTTATTGTATGTTTTCACTTCATGTATTCTATTGCTCTGTGTCAGCAACAGAACAACAAAAAACTTTATTTAGCAGAGACAGAACGAAACAATTTTCAGATGAACATAAAACCAAGCTGGAAAAGAGAAAGCATGAGGCTTATTTAAAACCACATTAGAATAGTGAAGGCGTAGAGTTTTATTTCGAATTGAAGGTTCATATAGTACTTTTCCATTTTATGAAAAAAAAAAATTAGGATAAAACTTACTGAAGCATTTTTGTGCCTGAAATTATTCTTTGGGCGTAGGGAAAAGTCTTTAGTCTTAGCACCCCCATTTCTCCTGGCAGGAATGAAAAAGACTTGTGCTAAACTGATCTTCCTGAGTATCCTTATCTTTAACGGTGCGTATCTCTCTTCCCACCCCCCTCCTCAAAAGCTTCTACAGTGAGTGCAAAATCTGTGTCTGCATCAGGGTCCCTCCAACGTTCTCGCAGTGACATCGACGTGAATGCAGCAGCTAGTGCCAAATCTAAAGTCACTTCTGGATCAGATGCCCCCTTCAGCTCAGCAGCGGCCTTGCCCCCGGGTTCATACGCATCTCTAGGTAAGCTTATTTGCTTTGCCATAAAGGAGACAAGTGATTTATGTAAGGATTTAGTAGAATAAATGACTGTGTTTCTTAGGGAGTTCCAGCCTTACAGAGAAATAGTTTGGAAAACGGTATATACTGTCCCATGGGGAATAAACTTGTGGATTGTTTACAGAAGCGTTAGCTAAATGAAATAGGTTTGGCATCTACGGCGCCTGAGCAGTTTATGGAGTGGCGGCGTTTTATTTGACATGACGGCTGTCACTTTCTTTGGCAAGGCTTCTGTGAATTCTGTGTGCCAGACAACTCAAACTGTGCAGCATGAGGAACAAATGTTATTCTCTGGAAAGAATGCAGTAGCTGCAGTCTAGGGAAGGTGTCCCTATTGGGTTGCATTCCACTAAGTCATACTCAGAGTAATCCCATTTTCATCAGAGTATAAGGCTAACTTCAAATCCATTGATTTCAGTAGCTGTGTGATGGGTATGATGTTGCAGAATGCAACCTTTTTCTAATCTTGAATATACATTTGTTAGGATTCAGTGCAGATCGGGGGAAATCGCCTCCTTTTTTCTCATAAAGATTAGGTTATTACAGCTTAGTGTGGCAAAAGCATTGTTTAAAGGAGGATCAATATAAGTAAGTATGTGGCAAGTCGGGCCAAGATAAAACAGCCACTAAGTTCCACCAGTGTAAAAATTTGGAGCAGCTGCTAAATTTTGCCTAACGTTCGGGGGGGGGGGGGGGCAAAATTAAAACAAACAAATATGACCTGTGAATGTTAAAGGCTGCAGGAAGCATATTTCCGGCATGACACAGACTAGTTTTTCTCCAGAGAATACCCTGAATACCATGCTTTAAGTGATTGTAGTATAACTAGGTATTATTATTACCTTTGTATCCCACTTTTCCTCCAAGGAGCTCAGGGTGGTGTACATATATACTCTCACAGCAGCCCTGTGAGATAGGGTAGGCTGAGACTGGTGACCCGCCCAAGGCCACACAGTAAGCTTTGTGTCTGAGTGGGGATTCAAACACTGGTGGTCTCCCGGGTTCCTTGTCTCTACCCACAACACCACGCCGGCTTCTATGTGTCCTCCTGTGTTCTTGATTGGTTTGCATGTTGCATTCTTCAAGCGGAAATCTTGTCAGCATGAGTCAATAGTGCCACCACAGAATCTCTGTCAACTTTTGTGGGTATATTTGTTTATTCAGTTACTGCTTTTCTTGCACCTAATCTTACAATAACCCCAATCATTTATTTTTTAATTTCTTCAGTTTAAATTCCAGACTACTTTCATTGACCTTAGCTGGCTGTTCCTTTCAATTGGTTTAGTCTGCACTGCAGTCAAAGGGGGCAGCGTTCTTCTAATAGTACTTAAATATGTGACTTATTTGACAGCATCCAAGTAGTTACGACACCTACGACACATGGGGCTACCTTTGAAGGTGACCCAGAAACTACAACTAATCCAAACCTATATTGGCTCCCAGTACGTTTCTGAGCACAATTCAAAGTGTTGGTGCTGACCTTTAAAGCCCTAAACGGCCTTGGTCCAGTATATCTGAAGGAGCGTCTCCACCCCCATCGTTCTATCCGGACACTGAGGACCAGCACTGAGGGCCTTCTGGCGGTTCCCTCACTGCGAGAAGCCAAGTTACAGGGCCTTCTCGGTAGTGGCACCCGCCCTGTAGAACGCCCTCCCACCAGATGTAAAAGAGAACAACAACTACCAGACTTTTAGAAGACATCTGAAGGCAGCCCTGTTTAGGGAAGCTTTTAATGGTTGATGTATTACAGTATTTTAATATTTTTTTTGGAAGCTGCCCAGAGTGGCTGGGGAAACTCAGCCAGATGGGTGCGGTATAAATAATAAATTATTACTATTATTATTATTATAGAGTGCACATCACCTTACCATTGTCAGTTTCTGCAGAAGGGCTCTCTAATGACCAAGTATGCAATGCCTGCATTTCCACAAGCACCTTTTTATTTAAGAAGAACTTGTGGGCCCAGTATTAGAGAAACACAGAAGCAAAGACAAGTGGTTCACAAACTAACTAGTGCTGTATTACTTCTGCTGATTTAGAGAATTACATTTTGACATTGTCCCTTCCTCAGCAATATACTAATTGTATTTCTTCAGTATTAAAAAAGAGTAGAGCACACACTCTAGTGAAAAGACATCAAGCTTCTCTTTCTTCCCTTCTATACTTAGTGCATGGGCAGGCAATTTCGGAGACAGTTCCTTAAGAGCCATTCACACAACCAGCAGCCTTTGCAAGATCGCTCATATGCACACTTGTGTTAATGAACCATAATGGGTGAGATCCAATGCATGTCTTCCCCCACAGCCCCCCTTCTTCTTCCCCAAATCTGCTATGGAAGGAGGAGAAAATAAAACAGAAGTCCTATTGTGCAATCAGGTTTCTGTTGTGCAAACGGGAGCATTGGGAATAATACTGGATGTCACCAATTAAATGTGCTGAAAGCATTATGGGGTTATTTGTCAGCAGGTGGAGCTATTGTCATAACGATCTCTGCTGTAAGAAGCAGTCTGGTTAAACAAATGACCGAATATTTTTTGTTTGTGTGTTCATGGTACTTGTATACTCTGGTAGTATAGGCCTCTCTAACAGGTTTACATGAAGTTTTAAAACAATCTTATCAACCGTGCAACACACTTAAAAGCCAGGTGGCAGAAAAGGAAGCAAACTAAAAGCCTGATGATTTTTTTTTAAAAAAGGGGGGGGTCGAAAGAAAGACAACCCAAGTGAGGACTAGGAAATGTCATAAATATCTGGGGGTGGTAGCAGCCTTGTGCGGTTACCCATGTATGTATTATGATAATTCCGGCTTCAGGTGCACAGATGTTGCATTTCTGTTTAACTAACATTATTCATTTAATTCAACTGAAAGTTATACCTTGTTTTTGTAGCTAACTACACACTGCCCACTTCTGCTGAATATTACTAACTTTCCCTGTTATCCCTCTCATTTTTTTTTCTAAATTTGCTTAAAGATGGTACTACCAGTAAACCTGAGGGTAAGCAGTCTCTGTGTAACTGAGGTCTGTCTCTGGCTCTTACACCAGTTCTCTGTTATCACCCAAGTGGTCCCTGATTTTCATCTGTGTTCACTGGTGCCTTTGCATGACCTCTTGCATGGTGTTCTCCTCTTACTCATGCTGCTGCTGCTGCTGCTGAGTACCCTTCACCTTGTCTCTCAGCTCACCCTTGTCATTAGGCATAATACTTAGTGGAACATTTTGTTTCTCAGTAGTTCTGTGAACCTAGCCTAACGTGTCGAACACTTCATGAATATCACCGCTCAACTGAGGGTTTACCTGGTTTTTGTAACTGGAAATGTTGGGCTCTTTCGTTTCCGTAGAAAAAGCTTGCTTAAAAAAAGAAAGAAAAGGGCATAAAAATGTTATTCTGGTTCTTTGCCCAGTGGCCTTCCTAGGCCTCTACTTTATTTATTAATTGTGTAGAACTAGTAACATTTTAATGGCTAATAGTTTGTTTGATTGTACAGTTCCTGGCAACCTTGAAATTTGTTAGCTATGACTGCTTTACCTGTTACTTGATTTTCTTAATGCTTTTACATATTTTAGATGTTTTTAATTGTTTCTAAATTTCTTAAGTATGCTTTTATTTTATTTTTAACAGTACAAATATTATGGGATTGTTTTAAATTCTGCTGTTTTCTGTTTACCTTTTCATGGTGTTGGAAATAGTTTCATTACTGCAAAACGTGTGTTTTCTGAAATAGCACTGGGTGGCGCTGTGGGTTAAACCACGGAGCCTAGGACTTGCCGATCAGAAGGTCGGCGGTTCGAATCCCCGTGACAGGGTGAGCTCCCGTTGCTCGGTCCCTGCTCCTGCCCACCTAGCAGTTCGAAAGCACGTCAAAGTGCAAGTAGATAAATAGGGACCGTTCTGGTGGGAAGGTAAACAGTATTTCCATGCGCTGCTCTGGTTCGCCAGAAGCGGCTAGGTCATGCTGGCCACATGACCCGGAAGCTGTCTGCAGACAAACGCCAGCTCCCTCGGCCTATAGAGCAAGATGAGTGCGCAACCACAGAGTCAGTCACGACTGGACCTAATGGTCAGGGGTCCCTTTACCTTTACCTTTAGAAAGGTAGAAGAAACAGAATGTAGTAGAGAGAAAGGGGATCCCCTTGGGAAATATAACTTTTTATTCTTAAAAAAAAAATCTATCACATTTCTAATGGCAACTGCAAAATTGGCTGACTTTGCTGAATAGCCAAAGCCGGACTGAACATTTGCACTGAACTTGGTTATTTTTTGACTAACCTGTAGCTTAAAGAGAAGATTGTAGATGCAATTACCTTGTGAGGTAGGACAGGCTAAGACTTTTAGAAGACATTTGAGGGCAGCCAAGTATTGGGAAGTTTTTAATATTTGATATTTTACTACGTTTTTATATATGCTGTAAGCTGCCCAGAGCGGCTGGGGAAACCCAGCCAGATGGGGGTGGGGTATAAATAATAAAATTATTATTATTATTATTAGTAGTAGTAGTAGTAGTAGTGGAGGAGGAGGAGGGGGAGCAGTAATCATGGAGTAGCCAACCTGGTGCCCTCCAGACATTGGACTACAATTCCTGTTATTCCTGACAATTGGCTCTAATGGCTAAGCGGGAGTAGGAGTCCAACAAAATCAAAATGGTCCATTGGTGCTAATGGGTTGGGCTCTGATGGGATGCAGCCTATGAAGGAATGGTACATCTGTTGGTGTCATCTTCTGTTAATTCACACTTCCAGGGCAGCTGAAGCAGTTATGCTGATAATAGCTGAAGCAGCGTTTTCTTGATAGTGAAGGGGAGGGGGAATAATGATAAAGTTGCAAAGTTTAGTATGGTACATTGCTGTTGCTTTCCTTGTATTATCATAGGAACATTGGAAGCTTCCTTAATACTGAGCCAGACCATTGGCTCACCTAACTTAGTATTGTCTGCAGCTTTCCCTGGCTTCAGACATGGGGCGTTCCTGTAGATGTTGGGGCCTGGGAGCTTCTCTGTGCAAAGTAGATGCTCTGCCACTGAGGTAGATCCCTCCAGGATTTTTCAGAAAAATTTGGATCATCATGCTTTGTGCTTACTGATTCTACTGGCCATAACTGGGCTGCAAGGATTTTTGCTAGAGCATTCTTGAGAAGTTGTTCTGCTAGAACATTCTGGAGACACACAGGGACTTCTTCATCCTATCTGTAAAGCAGGAATAATATTGCCTAGTCTTATTCAATAATAATTTTGAAGATCAGCCATTAACACCCAGAACCTCTTTATCTCCAGTTCTCTCCCCTAATTTAGGAATGAACTTTGTTGTTTTCCTTTTTCTTGTGACATTTTGATGCAAATTGTTTTGGGTGTTCTATATGTACCCTGTTAAATGCAAAGGGTTGTATCCAACATTATATGTGTGTAAGCAGAACAGGCTCCCACTTGCACAACAGAACTTTACTATCCTCTCCTCCCCACTGGAGTCCTCTGTGCGCCATCAAAATCATCTCCAGAGGATTGTAAAAGCCTCTAGGGCAGATTTTGGGGGCTGTAGGAAGAGGAGAGAGGTGAAGTCCCATTTCATGCAACATTGGGTTGCACCTAAATATTCATTCCTGGTTTTGATACTGTGGTTTTAACCATATTTCTAACGCTAGTTAAAATTGGATGCATTTACATTTTAGTACAAGTATTATTATTATTATTATTATTATTATTATAGATTTGTTCATCCCAATTTGAATGTGTTGGTGAGAGGATAAGATATTTAAAGCACAATCACTTGGATTAATTAACTGCTGCTTCTTTCCCCCCTTTTCCCTAGGCCGGATCCGCACAAGGAGGCAAAGCTCTGGAAGTACCACTAGTATCACCTCATCACCTGCTGACACTCGAGGCCGCAGCCGGGCTAAAGTAGTTTCACAGTCCCAGCGTAAGAAGCCATTTAGCTTTGTCTTGTTGAGGAGGCTTTATATTTTTCCAGCTTGTTTTCATTGCCTGTCCTTGTAGAAAGCACATATTCCATTCACTCCAATCAGTTCCGTTCAGTATATATCATTTGTGTGGAACAGCCTTATCCAAGGCTAGGACTCCAGTTCATTATAAAATGGTACACTGATATAGAAATAGCAGGATATTTGAGGGCTCTAGGTAATGGTTACTATCCCTGTGTACATTCCACTCCTCTTTCATTATGATCACGTGCGTTTATCTCCTAATATGCTGCTTGAATTGTTCACTTGTGTTTCACACATTCATGAACTCCTTTGTGCTAAGCATGGAAGAATACTCCTTCATTAGAAGCTGCTTCTAATCTGTGGTGTCTGCCAGTCTTACTTGTAAAGGGCTTTCCTACTTTTTTCACCCCAGAGGAGGTCCACTAAATCAGGCCCTATCCATCTCTCTGGGATGTCTTGTGCAATTCACCCTGTAATTCATCCAGCATCATGGGAGCATGTCTTTTGGAGAGTAGGAAGGTGGGACTTTGGCTGGATTGGTTGAGTGCTGACATTGTGCAGAAAGGTCTGCATCTTTGATGACTGCTGAAGAAAATAAAATGGATGCCCATATGTCATAAATAATAGCTGGCTCTCTGATCCTTTGTTACTGTACTGTATGATCTGTGGTTACTGATCAGTTAAGGGGAATAGCATATGATACTTGCTAATTTGCATCTTGTTAGTCACTCCGATTCCTGATCACCTGGGGCATCTCTCAATTAAGCTGACGTGCTGGGTGTGTGAAAATAATTCTAAAGAAGGGATAATGTAGAATATGTAAAATAGTGTTTAGGTGCTTAATGTTGTGTATTTGCATAAAGAGAAAAAATGATATTACCAGTAGCATATTCACAAGTTTTTTGTGTTGCATGGTATGAGCATTCCCACTGACCCTGACAGAATGCCAGTTTTCCTGATGTTGTGTTTTTTACATTGATTGTTAGAGCCCTAATCTTTGAATCTTGCAGTTCTTTCATTGGGTGCTTGGCAGGCCAGTCTTACTATCCTGCTTGTGAAAGTTGCAGTCCCATTATAAGGGATTGCTAGTGAGCAATATAGCTATTGGGGCTGCTCTTGGTTTCTTGATCATGTTTGTTTTTTTACTGGTATCTTTCTTTGTGTTCTAAATCCTTAACAAAATCAATACATTCTTAAGGGGATGAAGCGTTTGTGCGGGGGGGGGGGGGGAGGATGTGCTGCAGAAGTTGGCTTTGGGATGATTGATGTGCATGTTGGATCATGGACCCACTAGTTATCCCAGTGCAGACATGCTAGTAATTTGTCTGTGACCAGCAACAGCTTTGCATGTCCTGCTACACTGCATCTAATTGCTGTGCAAGGCCAGCTCATGATACCACTGATTAAGGCTCTGTGCTGGCACTACATTTCTTTTTTGCTTGACCCCCCAAGTGGTCATTTGCCAGCTCATAAGTTCAGGTAATAGGTGTCTCTGTTGACATGCTGGCAAGAAAGGCCCTGCTGTGTAATATACTGCATGGTGCAAGCAGTGATGTGTCTGTCAAAAAGCAAGTGGTATTGTGTGCAACTAGCAATGCTTCTTGAACTTTGTATTGTCTCGCTTTCTCTAATTCACTCTCTGCCTGTCCTTTGGTCTACTCTCATAATCCAGGATCCAGATCAGCTAACCCTGCTGGTGGTAAGGAACCCCTTATTTGTTTTTTCACTCCTGTTTCCATGTCTGTGCTGTCTTTCAAGCTACTGTTTTTAACTATTTTAATATTCAGGATACTTGCCCCTCTTTAATCCCCCCAGTACCCATAAAAATGAGAATTTAGACTTGGACGGCTTTTGGTATACACATTAGGTACTTAGAATACCTGTGCATATATAAAGACATTTCATACTTTAAGCTGCTATGACTTAAAAACTAGGTGTTCTTTTTTATCCATCAGCATAATTTAGGCTGTAATCCTATCCCCACTACCTGGGAGTAAACCCTACGTAATTCAGTAGGACTTTCTTCTGACACAGCTCTGATTGGGCAGCTTAGTCTTGCTGATGCATGTGAGATTAAGTTCAGTGTAAATTGGAAGGAAGATTTGGCATTTTTGTCTTGTACAGTACAGTAGATTATAGAGTGAAGATAAGCTGCAGAGACCCATATAATCAAGAGCCCAAATCTTCTAAATGTACGTACAAATCAGGAATGTGTTTTTCTATATGGTCTCCAGGTAGTTTGGCATGAATTAGCAGAACAATCTTATGCATGTTTACTCAGAAGTAGGCTCCACTATGTTCAATGGGGCTTGCTCCCTTTTAAGTGTGCTTTAGGGCTTCTGCTAAAAAGACCATGGTGCTTTTGGTCACCTCTTCAAATGTTCAAATGGAAAACAGAATGCTTTGCGAACAACCATGAATGACACTTTGCTGGATAGAGGAGGTATAGAAGTTCTTAAAATAATAAAAATGAAATGTTTGCTGCTTGTTCAGATAACAGAAGCAGCAGCACTGGTTTAAATTGTAGTTCCTGGGTTGGGAAAAACATTCTTAATTGTAGGTTCAATTTAAAAAGTATGCAAGATGCCTCAAGATGTATAGAACCTACTTACTAGTAGCAAGGCATTTAAAGATAAATTCACGATCAAAGGATCTTGCATCTAGTATGGTGAGTTCAGTTGGATTTTAATTTTTTTAACAGGAGCCCACTTCCCAGCATTGCAAAGTGCTTTTGAAACTGAAGGGACTTTTAAAAGTAGGTTGTGTGGTAACACAAGGCAGTCTGAAAGAGTTTTAAAATAATAATAAAAAAAATTCCACTGGGCTGCTACAAGTCCCTTGTGTGAGCTGAGCAGTTCTTTGGATCCCATTCTGCCTTCATAAAACCATATTTCCTGGTTGGATATCAAGGGAAATTGTGGTTTAAGAAATCAGGAGGCATCCTCTAGTCTGCAGCCTGGGTGTATGAGAGTAGAGAAGAACAGGGGAGGTGGAAATAGGGGGCACTTGAGCTTTCTTTCATGCACAAACTGTGGTTTGTAGGAGTGCCTCATTATGTGTGAACTGGGTATTTGTTTAAGGTAGGTACTTCCTCTCAATCCATCATAATTTTTGAAATACGTAATTCAGAAGTGGTCAGACATGTTTATTAACAAATGGGTGGCTTCTGGGTTTACTTTGCTGCTTTAATTTTGTTTTTGATATATTTTTTAATTAAATGGAGCCGGGCAGATTTAGTCATTTTAAGATAAGCTGAATATTTTTGTTTTATATCTGTGGTTCCTGTCTAGCTGGCAGTCGATCCAGTTCCCCTGGCAAGCTCTTGGGAAGCACATACGGTGGGCTGAGCAGTGGAACAACCAGAGGACACCCTGCACCATCCCCTGCTGAAAAACGCAGCAAGGTCCCTCGAAGCCAGGGCTGCAGCCGAGAGACCAGTCCAAACAGGATAGGTCTAGGTAAGATTTGTATTGGATTCGGTGCAGAACAAAGAGACTGAAGAAACACGGCATGGTACTTGGTATTACCACAATAACATGGTGGCTATGATGGCCTTCTTTAAACGTCCACCCTAAGAACTTTATTAGCGATTTGCATTCTTTCAGAGTCATGCTAACATGTCCACAAAGTTCTGTGACTCCAGAATGAGGAAAGAGGAATCTGTTGAGAGAGCACTTTGAAATGGCAAGGCCCTCTTTTCCACTGAATCAGTAAAACTTCCACCTAATTCCACACTAGTAGAACTTTAGGTGAAGCCACCTTAGGTGGAGGTTGCCCAGGTTTAATCAGAAAATAATACTTGTTTTTTAAAAAACAACAACAACCAGTTGCCACTCTCATGATTTAATTCCATCCTATCATTTCAAATGTACTGTCAAGAGCATTAAGACAGAATTTAGCTACTTCATATTTCATGTTGATGTTGGTGAATGCTAACATTTTCTTTCTCTACCTTCCCTTAGGAAAAAAATATGTATAAATATATATCATGTTGTTGCCTCTGCTTGAAAATCGAACCTATTAGTGTACTGTTTACCATTCAAGTAACTATTCAACTTATTCTGTAGCTTCTCCTCCCCACAAATGAACATATGTAGAACCATTGTGCACGTTCTATGGCTCAGTAAAAGCAGCTGTCCAGTTATCAGAGATATCTGATGTTCAAGACAGGCTGCCTGCTTTCAATGTAAAAAATATGGTAGCCTTGGCAGGTTATATTTTGAAGGTCGGAGTTCTGGTTTACATCACAATTCATCAGCATAGAATCCAGTCCTGCTGACCAGAACTGCAATTGAGACCTCCAGATAAACTAGCAGAGTAGAACTGGAAACAGCGACTTTAAAGTCAATATCAGAATTCCAGGCGTGAACAAAAAAAATTCTTCCAGTAGCACCTTAAAGACCAACTAAGTTAGTTCTTGGTATGAGCTTTCGTGTACATGCACACTTCTTCAGATACACTGAAACAGAAGTTACCAGACCCTTCTATATAGTGAGAAGGTGGGGAGGGGTATTACTCAGAAGGGTGGTGTGAACAGGCAAGAGTGGATTAGGAAAGCAGGTGGGACTGGAGGGGGAGACACATACATGGTCAGAGCTCAAGATACAGGATAGAATGACAGCACAGAAGGCATACAAGATCTGAGCAGAAATTTCAACCAGATTTATGAGATGCAAGTGGGGTGAGTGAGAGAGGCAATCAAAGCCTTAGTAGTAATGTGGGATGTGAGGTTACCTCTCTAGAAGAGATCTGGGGACAGGCTTTCTGGTTGAGATCTGGGGACAGGCTTTCTGGTTGTATGCACAGAGAAGGAAGGCAAAATGCAGACAAGGGAAACAAGATAAAGAAGGGCATAGCTATTCTTAAGAAAATGGCAGAGGACATCAATACCAAGCTGATAACCAGGGCAGTCATCACAATGAGAAAACTGTAATTTTGTTGAGAGTCAGTTGATCCAGGAAAACAAACTAGATTCCCATGAACCCAAATTAAGACATCTGTTCAGAGCAGAAAGAACTCCAGAGTAAGGTCTGAGTCCTCTTTGGATACAGCGTAACTTTTGTTGTGGTAGGGGAAAAATACATGCAATTGTTACTTTTGCTTATATATTACATTTTCATTTAAATACATGAAAAAAATAGATTTATCTATAGGCTAGCAATAAAGCAGAACTTAAAAATTTTAAACTTAAAATTTGGTCAGGTAGTGGCCTTATTTAAATGTCATCTGTGAAGAATTCAGTATATAGGCAGTTTGGATGATACCAGAAAGGTGAAAATTTCATGCCTGTGAATACTCTCTAATAAGCCACGTCCTCACTAAAGCCATATGGATATTTACAGTGGCATTTAATCAGGTCACCCAGCATAGTGCAATCTATATAGAGTGCACCTCCCTGTGCATTTTTCTCCAGCTGTTCATTTTTGTCATGAATAGTTCACACTTGGTGGAATGCTTTCTGCTACTCAGGCACTCTTGTTTATCTATTTATGAACAGAATGGATTTTTTTATAGATTTGCAGGTTCGTTTCTGCTTTCTCTTGCTGCATCATGAGAATCACGTGTTACAAGCAGATCCCTATCCCTGATCACGGGCGCATCTAGGATGAAACTAACGAAGCTTAGGCTTCAGGGCTCCTAATCCCAGAGGGACCCCAGAAGCAGCTATAGTCCACATTGCTTTAAAAAAGTTAATCATGCATGTATATAACATTTCCCTCCCATAACTCGAAAACTATAAGGCGTAGGAATTTTTTTGTTCACATCAGTGATTTTGACATGTGAGATATTTTGGCACATAAATTTTAATCAAAATCTGAGGCATAGAAGTTTTTTTTTTTTTAAATGTGGTGATCTGTATGGAACAATCCCTAAGTTGAAGTGGTTACCTGGACCTCAATGCTGGTTCCAAAGGGCCCCGCATAACAGTTCAAACCTCAGGGCAGCAAAAATGTAGGTCTGCCGCTGTCCCTGTTTGCAATCTGGTTCAGTCAGACCGCACTTCAGTTCACAATTTTATGATTCAGCCTCAGTATTCAGATCATTGTTTCACTGAGCCGGTGGACTGATCCAGAGTTTGCAATAACAGGATGGGTTTGTGGAAGCAAATGATGCACCAGTTGTTTGGTTTTCATCTTCAGTCCATATTCTTTATTCTCAAACTGAAGGGCTCTGTAGTGACACCTTTCAGTCTTGGTGCTCTCCAGGTGCTTATTTGTATTCTTCTCCAACAAATAACTGGATTTTGGTTGTGCTGTTGAATAGAAACCCAAAGGAATAGATTCCACTTCATGTTTGAGTAGGCATGCCGGATTTTGAGGAGAAAAGAAGGGCAGAGAGGAGAGAGAATCCTGCAAGGGTGCCTGTAGCAATGCTAACCGATCAGGGACATCGTCATAATAGCATATTTTGAGAAGGTTCTAGATAAGTGAATGTCCTGCTTACCTTCCTTTGACATTATTTGTCTATTACTATGACAAGCCTTTGTAAAAGACCTTTTTTTTCCTTTTTGTAAAAGTGGCCTTTCTTTAGTGGTTCATGGCTAAATCCTTGTTGATCTGGTTATCCCTCTAAAAGCATATCTCTTTCCCACAATGTTTCTTTCAGCCTCAGCAGTTTGGCATGGTCTCTGTATGTGCAAAAGTCTAACCCTCTCTTTTTCCAACTAAGATCTTCTGTCCCTTTACCACTTACACCAACCGGGATTGCCTGCCAGGCAGGCCTCTCAGGGGTGCTGATTTGCAACACAATAAAGCGCCACTTGGCATGCATTGCGGTTGGTCTGTGGCCAGTCAGAGTTGGCTGCTGCTGCTGCCCATGATTTTCCTTTTTTACTAATGTCAATAATGACCATAAATGTGACTTTCCTGTCTGAGCTTTGTGTCCTCATTAAACTTGTGTTCACCTTCTCTGAAACCCTCCCTGCTGCATGCTAGCACGGAGCAGCCGTATCCCCCGACCCAGCGTGAGTCAGGGGTGCAGCCGCGATACCAGCCGTGAGAGCAGCCGAGATACAAGCCCTGCTCGGGGTTTCCCTCCACTTGGTGAGTACCTGCAGGCGCTAGAGCTTCTAAGGGCCCTTCCTTCTCCTCCCCCTTTTTTGTGGCTTAGTCAAGACATCACTAGGTGGAATGAGCTTGTTTTACTCTCTCTTTTTTTTTAATTGCAAAACAAACAAACAAAAAACACCTTCCCAACACTCCCTGTTTCCGACCCTCACTTTTTTCTCTTCCCTTCTGCATGCTTAAATCCTGCTTTCCTTTAATAGGAAGATCCTCCAGTCTAAAAATAATAATCATTTTGTTATAGTTTCCAAGTTCTTTTAACAGCATTTGAGCAACAATGGTTTTGACAAATCCAGCACTTCTGAAAGCAGCCAGCCTTCATCACTTCAGGGAAGAGTGATGCTGCCTCAAAACATGAGCTGGTGGCATTTAGATCCAATGTAATATTGGCTTTCACAGGGTGGGGGGACTTAGAAAGTGTGTTCACATTTTCTTTCCCCCTCTTCCAATATGCACTCCATCCTGTGGCTTGCATGCATGCAATAACAAGATTGCTGTCGCAGGGTAACTCCATCCCCAGCTGTAATTGCGATTAAAATGCCCTGTATTTATAGGGCATAATGGATTCATCACAATTTCACAGAAGTTCCATGGTTTTGCTTTTAAAATTATGGTCCAACAACCCTAGTCCAAAGAAAAACCTGTGCTTCCAAATTAGTAGTGCAATGTCTTGGTTCTTCGTAATGAATGCTTTTTATTGTATTATTGGTTAATTAGTTGTGCGAGATATTCTGAAGGAAACTGAGCATCCTGAAGCCTTGAAAGGCATCAGTTGATTTTGTAGAAGTATTCAGTCTGAATATAAAATACCATTCCAGTATATTCTACAATGTATGGTACTTGTGACTTGCTTAAAGCAGACAGGTAGTTTGTGATCATGTACTAAGAACTGGGTGGTGTTCAGCTAAGTTTTATTCAGAGTAGACCAGTGTATCGTAGAGCAGGCATACGCAACCTTCAGTCCTCCAGATGTTTTGGACTACAATTCCCATCATCCCTTACCACTGGTCCTGTTAGCTATGGATCATGGGAGTTGTAGGCCCAAACTTCTGGAGGGCAGAAGGTTGCCTATGCCTGTCATAGAGGTTGGAGTGCTGGACTAGGAACTTGGGAGACCAGGGTTCAAATCTCCACTCGGCCTCCATGAAGCTCACTGGGTGACCTTGAGCCAGTCACTGCCTCTCAGCCCGATCTACCTTTCAGGGTTGTTGTGGGGATTAAATGAGGAGGGGGAGAACCATGTACAGGCCACCTTGAGCTCCATGGAGAAAAAGGGTGGGATAGAAATGAACATGACTAAGTTAGGGCCATTGGTTTCAATGGGTCTACTCTGAGTAAGACATAATTGAGTACCACTCTCTGTGTTTCGCATTTTAGCACAATATACCCAACGCTCATTGAGATTTCATAGTGGAGGAAAGCAAATGTTATGTAACCCTGCTGTGTGTGACACCTGTAGAGGCTGGTTTCTGACATTGCTGATGGGAAAAGGAGTCTTTAAACCATGAGCTTTCAGATCCACATCCAGAGCACAACTGTAGGCCTCAGACACTGGTGACGATATCTTTTAGAGGTGTCCAAATGTGAGCAGTTTAGAACGATTCAGTCTGCCAACTTGATTCAAAATGGCATCCAATTGAATCTAAATTTAGTGGAAGGAGAAATGTTCTCCTCAATCTCATCAGCCATCATGCAAAAATTGGTTACTGTCCTGCTTCAGATCTAGTAGTCCTAAAAAAAGAAAGGTCTGGTCACAAACCAGAACGTAAGGATAACACAAGAAGCAAGGCCCAGGAGCAGTCCAAGGACAAAACACAGGAAGTCCAGTCAAGGCATGTCAAGGATGTTGTTCCAGCGCTTCCTTCTAGAAACTAGAAACTAGAAGCTTTAATGCATGAACCTTCATAGCCTTTAGGCACTCCAGCTCACTAGGTCTACAATTATAGGCTTCAGAGCTCCCCTGGACTCAGTAGCAGCTCAGCTTCTGTTCAGGGGCCCTCTGTGTCTTGTGAAGGGTGTTGGGATGCCTTGAACTCTGAAGGCCCCAGATCCAGCCTGCTCCTCTGTAGTATTTGCTTTGGGAGGACCAGGTCCTTCTCTGAAGAGAATTCTTGCAGAAGGAGCCTGGCAGTTTTTATATCTTCATATGTGTCCAAATCAGTGTTGTTTTGAAAGGTTCAGTCAATCCATGTTGATTCAAAATGGCATCTGGTGATTTCCAAACATAGACCGAAACCCGCTTCAGGAACCATCATGCCAATTAAAAGGTCTGAAGGCTTAGAGAACTAATGGATGGACAGACATCACACAGCTTTCAAAAATATATAGTAGATAGAATGACAATATAACAAAAAACAAAAATTTCTTCTACTTGATAAGTGACTATTGCTGCCATAGGTGAATCAGAAAACATTTCTACTCACTGTTGATAATTAAAATTTCTCTAGTTCGGTGATCTATTACAGCTAAAACAAGGTTAGGGATTTGTGTGTTCAGGAACCATCCTCTCTTCTTTAACTAAGATTTATTAATATTAATCTGAATTCTGGAATGTTTCAGATAACTTTCTAAAGGATGATTAAGGAATGGCTTTAAAAAGGTCTGAGCAAAAACACAAACCCCGGTCTTCTCAGCCTCGTATTGCCAATGTTTGAGAGTGTTTACCCATTGGGCTAGGAGAAGGGGGGCATTTGTTGCTGCATAGCCTGGCAATGATCAATGCAACATGTGGAGCACAGCATGGAAATACAGGGGAATCTCTATGCATTGCTTAAGCATTTGGAAGACTCTTCTCTTTCCCCTGTTGTTCTGTGACTCAGTTCTTGGGCTGCAAAGTTTGCAAACAGGCACAGAAAATATGAATTTAAAGGAGCAGTTGGGTTCTCTCTCTGTGTGTGTATGATATTGGAACCAATATTTATGTTGTTTTCTCCAGTCATATACTATAACTAAAAACTAAAACCCAAAGAGGTCTTAGTGGCGCATGTGCATGTATCAAATGTACCATTTTAGAAACTTTTCAACTGTTAATGCAAAGCTGTATGCTTTTCTTACTGTCCAAGTATACAACCGGTTGTACATATTCCTAGCTTTTAACACATGCAAATTTATATTTTTTCTTCTAGTAAGGCAAGATAAGAAAAATACTGCTGTTAGTGATAATCTAAATCAAAATTCAATTTTAAGAGTTTAATAGCATTTTATATAAAATGCAACTATAGACTTTGAAATAGATTTGCTAAATAATGTTAGTACTACCCTGGCTCATCTCCCGGTTTGCACATCACATTATATTAATAGTTTATTTGGGCAACACAGGAAGCCAGACTCTGACTTTTTCCGTATGCAGCATGGCGGCAGCAGAAGGCGGGGAAGAGAACTATGGGAACTTTTTAGCAACAATTTTTCATTTTTCACGTCACTTTTAATTTGTATACCACTCATCTATATTACTATACACAAGGAAGTTTAACAAGCTGAAGAACAACAAAATATACAAGATCACAGATCTTATAACAATCTATTCCAATAAGTCATAATCATTTTTTTTTATAACTGCTAGTTCACACAAAGCCACAGTTTGTTTTATACTACGTATAATATAATGTGACATGCAAAATGGGCCCACATATAGCTATCTGAAACATCCAAGATGGGATCAAATGGAGAGTATATGAAACGAAGAAAATTTTTTAGCAGGGTTTATCTTTGCCATCTTACATCAACCACCAAATTCTCGGCTCTATTCTTGCTTAGACTCTTTTAGTTGTTAAAGTGAAGGGTGCTCTTTCAGATCCAAAACTGAGCTCAGAACTAGTGAAAGCATGAGCATGCATGCAGTACAACTGCAGACTGAGCAGCTGAATAAATAAGCGGTGAAAGTATTTAAATGACACTTTCCCCAGCCAAATCTGCTTCTTTCCACGGTATAATGTGTGACCTCTTTGATTTTTGTATTAATCAATACATCATTATGATACAAACTCTTCGTTGTCTTAGATCCAAAGGTAAGTATACTGTGACCAGACTGCTTAACTCTATTGGCACTTGTGAATGATTTAAATGACTATTTGTCAGTGCTGGTGCCTTTTACTTTTTGGGTGCTTGGATGTTTTCCAGCTACAAAACTGACCTCAGGACTCTATATTTAGTGTAAAGCCTGTAACTAACATTAATGATTCAAATCTCCTCTCAAATCCAGATTTGTTCTTTTCCGTACTGTAGCTGCATGTTGTCCAGACCATATGGTACCCTAATTAGACTCTCGACAGAGCACTTGCTTTAAATTCAGAAGTTCCCACGTTCAATGCTAATGGATTCTGGGTTAGCAGAACTGGGGAAACCGCTCTGCCTGGGGAATGGGAGAGATGCTACCCCTAAGAGGGAGCCCGAATATGTCTATGGTAGCATCATATGTTCAGTTTTAACAGGTTACCTGCTTTGTGGTACTGGGGATATAATTTCTGCAGCAAATATATGTCATGAAAGTTATTTCCTTATGTTGTCTTTCTGCTCCTCTCCGGCGCTGTCGGTTTGTCCCTGAACTACAAATTGTCTTTTTATTGACCATGGGTTCGCATCTATGAATGAAACTACTGAGGTTTAACACTTGCAAGCACAGTTTCTAAGGATTCATTGCGATTCCGCCATAGGATTTAGACGGACCATACCTAAATCCTATTGCTTCCAAGTTGATCATTTCATGTTTTCATCCGTGATTCTCCTGAACCCGGCAGGTGATTCATGTTTCTCGGTCTCTGCTGGACTGCACGTAACTCCGAAGTCTCAAAAGGGGTCCCTTCTGTTTTTCATGCATCATGCCCCATAGCTGGAGGGGGAGGGTGGGGTGAGCAAGGGAGCTTTGGGTGTTGGTCCTGCTTGTGGGGCTGGCACTCGATTTATATGTCCATTCATATGCGATGCCATTTCCTTTTCACTATGTAACGCCAGTGTTGGTATTAATCATGTGCATCCTCTTTGGACTGTGGCACTTTTCTGTTTTGAGTACATGTGTGTTAATCCTGTGGGTGTTGCCATTCCTTCTACTTGCAGCCTCTCGACGTCATTCCAGGTCCACTAGCGCTCTCTCCACTGCTGATTCTGTTGGGCAGTCAGGTGAACAAGTGCTAACTGCATGAGTCTGCTTCTTAATAGTGTCTCTTTTTATTGCCATTTTAACATTTGCAGTCACAAACGTCGCTCTTCATTTAGCATGTGCTTCTTCTTCTTTTTTTACCACCACCACCACCGTCATAGGCTTTCTTTTTTTTCCTTTTAAACATGCTTTTGTCACTTTTAAGTTTTGAATGCGTTTTTTTTTAAAAGGTGGCTTGGTTTTTTGGGTTTTGCATACTGTTATTCCTGTAAAGGAAACAATGTTAAAATGGCGATTCAGGGCTTTGTTGATGTATCTTCTATGCATTTGTTCAGACAGATTGCATAGTATTTTGGGGCATGCTTCACAGCAGCCACAGGAAGCGCATAACATCACTTGGAGCTACAATTTTCTAATGTTCAATAAATAAATTGCAGAGCTGACCAGCAGCAAGGATGTGGCTCAAAATTCAGTTGTACAGTGTATCTCTCTGGTGTGCAAATAGCAAAAGTCAGTTTAATATTCTTTGGTAAATACAATTTTTTAAATGATGTTCTATCCAAGCTTTATAAAGCTCTTATTTACTGAAAGGCACAAATCAAGCAATTAGAAGCTTGGGTTTTTAAGCTGGACTGGGTCTTTACGGATTTGCATTAGTTTCTAATGCCAAGTAGTATAGATTTCTATAGGTCATGATTTATTTGAATTTGTGCTATACATTTGAAAGGTGCCAGATTTGGTAGAATTTGTCTCAAAATGGGTGTCATTGAAAAATTATTTGGGATTTGCCTTGTGCTCTTCTGAAACTTTACTGGAGAACTTCATTCATATCTCTGAAATGGGCTTTAGTACACTGAAAACATACTCTTCTGGAGTGAGGGACTGACAAGCCCAGAATTTGTCCCAATAGAAACATGTATTGCATCGTCACCCATCTCATGGGTTCTTCCCATTTGCTAAAAGTAGGGCATATAGCTGCATGCCACCTTGTAACTTAATGTGAGTTTAATTTAGTTGTTTCTGCTGGGTATTTTAAAGGCTTATGACATGATTTATTTTACCATTCTGATTATCCACATCTTTTAAAAAACTATTTCCCCTTTTCTAATGCAGTCTTAGTTTTGCTTGATAACATGTGACAGATAGAATTCAGTTCTGGCTTTTATGAAAATTGTGAGCATTTCAACTGGCATTGCTGGAGCTAGATTTTCACTCTTTACCAACTTACACAAGTAATATTTTCACTTGAAAGTTAATTCCCCAGTGGCATGCCTTTTTCCTGGAGGGTGGCCATAACCACACTGGGATGTAAAGATTTCTTTTACTTCATGATTTGTCAAAGAATTGTTCAGTATTGGAGCTCTTGCCAGGGTGGTTGGGATCTTGATGTATTAAATCAAGTTGGTGATTACTTTCTGGGCAAGAGTACTAGATTTATGTATGTTTTCTGGAGCAAATTTGGTTGCACATACCTCTTTGATCACTTTCTTGTTCATTCGCATGTCACGAAATTAGCCTAGTAAGCTGCATGTGGCACATTCTGGGGCCAGTTTACCATGTATGAAAGTGCAACCAGTTCCTTGATTTTGGGAAGCAGGTAGCAATAGAAATAATGATTTGCCATGTCTGTGGGGAAACGTCACGTCCCAAAATTCCTGTGTACCTTTCAATGGGGCAACGCTATGGCAGTTCTATATTTCAACTGTGGATATTCCACAAATAGTAGAAATGTTACCCTAATCCATGACCCAGCTGAATTTCAGCACTTTTAAACCCCATGCAGATTAGTGGTTCATTTCTTTCATTGAAACAAATGAAAGTGGTTAGCTTTGGCTGGATCATACACTTCATTTTATCTCTGCTATTACTGAAATTTTGGAACATGCAAATCCAGGAGGTGAAATTCTGGCTTTCAGTGAGACCTGAGCAATGCCACCTGAGCCAAAGACATAAGTGCAGTTATCCTGCTATTTGTAGATTCTCTGAAACCTCCTACTCAAATAGTTCCACTGAACAGTGGAGGGCTTTAACAAAGTAGGTAGGTTATAGGATTGTGGCTGTTATATTGCACCAGATACTTACTGATACTTACAAAATTATGGTTGACTAGTACAAAACTTCATAACAGTGCATTTGGCTTGTCACTCCATATACATTGTCACATTTCCACCAGGTCTTCTACTTGAAGATCTACTTGAAACAAAACTGACGTTTGAAGCAAGTATTTGTGCTGCTTCTGCAACTAGGTGCATTAAAAAAGGGAATAGTAATAACATGCAGTTTTTATTTCCCTGTAAACATCAGTCAATTGCTTTCAGAAAAAGCTTTCCATTAAAAACGTTTAATTTTCGCATGTAGTCTACTTTTATTTTTAGAAAATGTGCTTGTTGTAAATTTAAAATGCCTTATCTTGGTAACGCATTTTGAAAAATGAAAAACTTTTGGTATAATTGCCCCAATGTTTAGAAAATTATTGGTTTTGGCCTCTTAACATCGATTCTTCCTTTATGCCATAGTAGATCTGATCTTGCTTCCCTTCCTGCAGACCTAAACAAATATCGAATGCATCAAAGTTGAATGCAACTTTTATCTGAGAGAAGATTGCAGAGTTCACGGAGCTCACAAATGATTTTTCCTGTTGAATTTACTCTGTTTATGCCTAGGTTCCTGCATCAGTTGTTATTGAATCGGCACACCCCCATTAAACCTTGCAAGAAATTCCTATTCATTGGAGATGAAGCTACTTAAGCAAATACTGTTTCTAATTAGTGTGCCCTAAAATATTTGCATGCAAACTACCTTTTTATCACTTATTGCACAGTAGCAAATTATATGGTTCAGTAGTGCAGATTATCATTGTCCTTATCTAGCAAGGGAAATATGCAAGGAGGCAGCCTTCTGCTGTTGCAGGTAGTTCATATCCATACAGTCATCCACTTTGTGATGCTGATTGGGCCCCACTGAACTGACTAGGGATATACACCACCATTCAGCTAATTGCCTACAGCTAGAGTAGGATTGGCATGCCATGTTTCTACATTACTGTTGCTTTTAAAAAGCTCAAACACTGTGATTTTTATTTGATTGATAACCTACGCTAGCTGTTGAAAAAAAAATCCTTTTGAAATTCATTCTATCATTATTATTATTATAATCTTTCTTCTATAAGGCTGTGAAAACCCAGATTCAGATGTAATGCTAAGCCAAAGCATGGCTTACCTCTGTGTAGCCCATCAACAGTAAGGCCACAGTCTTTACTCTGGAATCCGCATGTTTGCTAGTTCATGCTAAGTCATGTCCTGGGCCACTGTCAGAGTAATTGTTAGCTATTCTATAGTATTTTAAAAAGTACACATTGCAGGACCTGCAGAAAAAGAAAATCTTGTTGTGGTACTCATGCATCATCCTTTGTACAATGAGTGATATCCAGAGGTTGTTTCATTAAAAAGACACCATAAAAGAGATCAACTCCCTCCCCTCTGTTTCTCGATAGGAAAGTATTCTGGTGACTTGTCCAATGCTACGTCTGGGATCCTAGCTAGCTATGTAACAGGACTCTACATTTTGACAAGTCTGTTGTGGTGCTAAAGAGGTCTGATCATAACAAAACAAAACAGTGCCTGGTAATAATTAAAGCCATGGTGAGAGTTCCCTCTCTGTGTTGGTTCATTCCTGGCCAGCAGCCTTATTAATATTCCAAGGGACTGTGAACTCCCCTAATGATGCCTTTCAATATTGTCTTTTGTGCAGACCGGTTTGGGCTCGGACAGCCAGGCAGGTTGCCTGCCTCTATGAATGCAATGCGAGTCCTCAGCACAAGCACAGATCTGGAGGCTGCTGTGGCGGATGCACTGGTAAGAAGGAAAACACAATGCTACCAACACCAGAAACTGACTTAAAGCTGCCTATTGTACGTACATTCTCCTGTTTCTTGTTTATAACTGTTCCTTTTTAATGTGCGTGACACTGCCTAAATGTCTGTCTTGGAGTTTGGCATATGTGGAATAAAGTTAGTTAATGCACAGCCGTTCTGCACAAGAGGCAGAGCTGTTGTGACTGCTGGCATTGGAGCTGAGAATATTGACACTAGTAGTCTCAGAAGTGAAGAGTTGCAAGCATTAACTGTTTGATCCTAACTAGCCTTATGTGGAAGTAAACCTCATTTATTTGGATGAGTCATAATCCGTCTAAATGCACTTAGGAGCACAGCCAAAGTATCTGAATTGCTGTCTGCTCTGTTCAACAGTTATATACCATGGTAGATGAGATGCTTCAGCTGTAAGACATTAAGGACTTGTGTCTCTAGTTCTAGATATTTCAGGTTTGATTTCCAGCACAGTAGGTGTCCCTGGTGTGGTTGGTATCTGGGGTCACTCTCAAATCCTCCAATGATGCTCACCAAGGCCCCTGCCCCTCCCTATTTTATTTTATTCTTTTTACTTGGGGGGGGGGGGAGTGTTGGTTGGGAAGTTTCCTGAATTGGGTGGGGGGGTGTTGCCTACTTTTTTTGCTCTGTGTTTTACGTGTTTGGGTGTGTGTGTGTTTAACTCTTTTTTGGGGATTAATAGATAGATGGATGGATGGATGGATAGATAGACAGATAGATGATAGATAGATAGATAGATAGATAGATAGATAGATAGATGGATGGATGGATGGGTGGGTCTGAGTACTGCTGTTACTTCTGTGAAATGGGTATTTTGCAGTTCCTACAACAGTTCCTTTGATTTTCAAATGTGCCTCCAGGCCTGAAAAGGTTGGGAATCTCTCCAGACGTGTTAACAAATTTTGCTTGGCTCCTGAAGGTTGGTTGGTGCATTTGGAAGGCTAAAAATGAATCTCTTTTCCTAGGGAACTCGTGAGAATTGTAGCTCTGTGAGGGGAATAGGGGTCTGCTGACAACTCTCAGCCCCCTTAACAAACTACAACTCTCAGGATTCTTTGGGGGAAGCTGTGACAATTTAAAGTGGTATCATAGTGTTTAAAATGTGTGGCGTGAATGTGGCCTTAGAAGTGCTCTGCTGAAAGCTTCTCATTTCCAGAAAATCATCCATTAAGTGCATCTAAGTACAATGTGTTCTGCTATGAGTGACACTGTGGGCTTGATTCTAGCTCCTAGACTATGGGTCCACCTATCTCAGTATTTTTTTACTGAATGAAAATGTTCATCCATGACTGACTTTGTTTTCTCACCCACGACTGAAGAGCTTCCATTAGAATGGATAGCTAGCGAGGCCTCCAGTACTTCAGTACAAGCTGTCTCTTGTGTTTGTTAAAGTTGACAGGGAACTACTGGCCCTGAGGTGCAGCTTGTGAATTATACGCTCTCTCTCCCATGCCTCAGTAAAATCATAAATCCATAAAGAAAGGGCTGTAGTGAAGTTGGGGCCTGTATTTTTTCCCAAAATAAAATTTCAGATTACCCTGTCAGCTGAAGCATACACACGTCAGTTATTTTCATCTGTCTAAAGACTGATAGGGAGAAGGGTCCTGCAGTTTCTGCCCTCAACAAGTATATCATAAAATCAATTCTCCACATGGAACACAGAGACAATTTGTTTCTACTTCAAGGTAGTGGTATTTTGCATCGCCGACTAGTAATGCAAGCCCAATCCAGAAAACCCCAGAACTGGTAAAATAGGGCCTTCTCATACTGAAGATATGCAGAGCAGCAGACCAGTTATCTGACTTATTGAACCCCTGTTTGACAGATACCCAGGTCCAGCTGATGTTGCAGTAGAACAAGAAACCCCCCAAAGTCTATTTCTGTTGAATTTTGCTGTTTTTCTTATCGTTGTTACTATTGTGAAAAGACAGCTGTTTTCCTTTTGGTAGCCAGTCTCCTGCCTTTCTCTGTTTCTCACTGGAAAAAAAATCCCCTAATCTCTAGTAGTCTTTCTCACAAAAGCAGCATTCTCTGCTCCCTACCCCTCCACCTTGGTATTTGAGAAGTCTAGATGCTGCTCCAAAAAGGCTTTATCCCACCAAACAAGATTTCAAACAAAGCCCCGCAGGTCAAATTCTGTGTCCTGGCACACACTAAATTCTGTACCTGTAAAAGGAGACAACTGAACCTGGTCAAAAGAAACATCTTTGTCTCTGCCTAGCAAACATGAAATCAGTGTACAGAACCAATCTTGTTGATTTGAAGGTCAGTGAAAAACATTGGGATAAATAGATTTTACATTCAGGGGAAGCAATAAGTCCCAGCTGGCTATGAGAGAGGGAGGGAGCTCTGGGAGACCATAGTGCAGGCATAGGCAAACTTGGCCCTCCAGATGTTTTGGGACTACAACTCCCATCAACCCTAGCTAACAGGACCAGTGGTCAGGGATGATGGGAGTTGTAGTCCCAAAACATCTGTAGGGCCAAGTTTGCCTATGCCTGCCATAGTGTATTTGAACAACTTTGGAGAAAAAATAGCTCTTAGTTATTTGGTTTTCTGTGAGGCTAGAGAGCCTGTTATCTCTTCCCTGTCTTGGATTCTGTGTCTGTGGCTGGTAAGAGATAACATGTCCTCAAATGCCACCTTAAGGAGAACAGAAGCGTAGGATAATCAGGACTGCAATTCTTTTTTATTGGAGTTGTATAAAAGTGTCAGAATGGCATAGGATAATGTTGGCTTTAAGTGAAGGCAGAATGCTAAGTGCACATCACCTATGCCTGAATTGAAGAGGACTTAGGTTGCATTGGGAAGTGAGATCAGAAGATCAATCTGTTTGGTGCCATGCTCTGTACCCATTTTAATTTTGTGTTGCTTGAAGTAAATCTGACTGAATTTATATTTTTATTTGCTAAGACACATTTGCTTGTACATTTTTGTTGCAAGTGCAATCCCTGCATAAGCTTCTGACATAATTCTCTTATGCTTTCTCCCGCCCTTCAATCTTTTCCTGCATACAGCTCTTAGGAGACTCCAGAAGCAAGGTACTAGTGCCTGACTTTTTGACTTTTTGTTGTTGTTAAGTTCTTTTCCTTTATTTCTTTTTCTTTTCTTTTTCTTTCTTTTTCTTTTTTTTTTCTTTTGCTTCTCCTGTTACAGAATTCATATGGTGCTGATATTCTGATATGTTAGAGCATATTCTGATATGTTAGAGCCCAGCTCTGGAGTCCTATCAAGCTGCGGAATTGGGACCTCAGAAACACGTTCTGTATCATTCACTTAGTGTCTGTGTGTGTGTCAAAGAAAACAAGAAAAGCCAAGAAAAAAAAATCTCTTTAATGAATTATGCAAACAAAACATTACTATTGTGTACATGTGTATATGCATATATGCTAAATTATGTAGAGGGTGGGAAAGATAAGGAAATCGGGTGTAATACATAGCTCTGAAAATAATAGTTATTTGATGTTGCGTAGCACAATTAGGTATTTCTAGCAAGGGTGGGAGCATATTCCATGTTGTTGTTGTTGTTGTTGTTGTTGTTGTTGTTTTGCTGTATGCTGCCTTTTCACATTTCAAAACATTCTCAAGGCAGCTTACAACATGAAAATAATACAGAACCACGGCATAGCAAAAGTAGTCATAAACAATAAATAAAATATTTTAAAATACGCAGCCAAACTGAACAGTTTCCACATAAATCGCAACAGGATCTAAAATAAAGATACAGAAAACCAACAGCAACAACCCCCCTCACCAAACAACACCCCAGCCCAAGAGTGTTCAGTTCACCTGGAGTCACTCAGGGCTCTGCGCTCCCAGGCCAGGTGGGGAAGGCCTGCAAGGCAGGGAACAGGTCTTCCAGGAACACACAGGCAAGATGGTCTCTCATTTGGCATATAGCTGCCATTCTTCATAATGCATTGCCATCCACACACATTATGTGACAATAAGGACTACATCCAAAGTAAGTATGAATTTTCAAAGTAGCCTATTGCACTCTAGTGATAGCCTCCACGTTTCCATAAATATACACAATTCCAAAAACAAGAACCTCTCCTAATGCTAATTTTGGGACACCTGGATCTTATGCTGATGCCAGCAGGCAGGGGATTCCCTGTGCTCGTCTTCCACATTTTCTTGGAATTTGAATTTCATTGGGACTAGAGGGAGTGTTCACATCTTTCCCCAATGTATTCTTTGAGTAGCTTTTACGGAGTGTGATGTAATCATTTCAGAAATTCATTTATCATTGCTAAATATCATACTTGCAAACCTGGGCTTTCAAGACATTGGTTTTCACTAAACGAAATTTGTATTAGCACAATAATGACTCTTGTTTATTAAAGAAGAACCAACAAACACTTAAAACCATAAATATGGCATACTATATAAAATCTGAATTTATATAGGTGAATTTGGAGGCAATCCTTGTTTATTTATTTACAAAGTGATATCAGCAACAGAATATTTCTCTTTTTCCAGTTTAAATCACTGGCTTGTTAGCTACATGTTTTATCTCTGCAGTTCTTTTCTATATTAGTATTTATGTTATCTCATTATCGGTAGTTTCTTCTTTCATGGGGCCTTTTCTGTTATCACTGCTTATATTTTGTCCTTTTTAGGGCAGTCTATGCCACTCTTCACTAAGGCTCCTGATGCAGTTTAATTGTGGTTTAAATGTTTTTATGCCATAATCACCAGCAGGGTCAAACAGGCTTCTTTGGTGTTAAATTCCTAGTTTTTGCTTCAGTGTGATCATGTGGAGCCCACTAAGTTCAGGGTTAATTTCCCCCCACCAGAAAAAGCCGGTGAGACGAAGGTATGAGCCATATGGGATGTATTCTGATGATGATGCAAACAGTGACGCATCAAGTGCTTGCTCAGAGCGCTCCTACGGTTCCCGAAATGGAGGTATCCCACACTATCTGCGGCAGACGGAAGATGTGGCCGAGGTCTTAAATCACTGTGCAAGTTCCAACTGGTCTGAGAGGAAAGAGGGGCTAATAGGTCTACAAAACTTATTGAAGAGCCAAAGGACACTGAGGTAATTGTTTTAGTAAGTTTAAGAGAGGTATGATTGATTGATTGATTGATTGATTGATTGATTGATTGATTGTCTATACCCCCCTTTATTTTTAACTCAGGATTAAGGAATGCCCTTAAATGAGTGTGTGTGTTGTGGAGGTTTCTAAGCAGAGGTTGGATGGCCATCTGTCATGGATGCTTAAGCTGAGATTCATGCATTTCAGGGGGTTGAGCTAGATGACCCTTGGCATCCCTTAGAATCATAGAATTGTAGAGTTCAGTGATAATAAAATGTTATACAGCAGAAAAAAACCTAAGAGGAAAGCCCGATCAGCCATATGCCAAACAGCAAACAAATAGAGGGCAGGTGATCACCCTAAACTAAAAGCCCACAGCAATGGCATTTGCAGTCTCCCTAAAGAAGGGAAGAAGCTAATTCTCCTTCTGAGGGAGTACTGTAACCAAGGAAGCATTGTCCCATGTAACCACCTGGCGTATTTCTAATACTGACGGGATGCAAAGCAGGGCCTCCCCAGAAGATCTCAGTGGATGGATAGGGTCATGTTGGATAGGCAGTCTTTGGAATATTCCAGCCCCCAAACACTTGTGGTTTTAAAGTTGGCAACCAGCATCTTAAAATTGGGGCTGTGAAGTAAAGCAGTGTAGATTAAATCATTTTTTATTAATATGGTCTTAATTGTGGGCCTGTCATCAGGCCGGCAGTAGGAGGGAGACTCATTACACTCAACTATCATATAAAATTGGTATATCCTGAATTAATAGCACCACATAATATATTGTTTGTGAATATGACCAATCTTAAGAACTGTATTTCATAGTACCACACATTTTATGGTCGGACAGTAAGGGTAAAATACTTCCTTTCCCGCATTTTACAGATACTTTATGTCAGATCTAAAACATTATCATTTGGGTTTTGTGTTTCAGCCGAGTTGAGTTGAAAAGACTGTGTGAGATCTTCACACGCATGTTTGCTGACCCACACAGCAAGGTAAAATCTTAAGTAGATCTTGTAAGATAAACCTGTAATATTTTGTGAATGTACACATATTTTTAAGCATTTTGTTGGTATAAAACAAGCTTATTATTGAAACCTTGGTTGTCTCAATCTCTTGACGGCGTCATTATGCTCTGAAACAGATTTGACTTTGTGTGTAATATTTTAAGGCTTCTTAGTGAAGGAAGTGGGGGTATAAAGAAATTATCTCACTACAGAATATTTCTGCCTTTCTTCCTGAAGCTTGAGCATTGCAGAAGTAGGGCTCATTTAGGGCAGAACATCTCCTTAATGTGCAGTAAGAACGGTTGTTTCAAAATATGTTACTTGCATCAATTTGTAAACACTTAACTCTAGCCTATAATAAAACAAATGTCTCAAACTTTATGTGAATGCACATATTATCTGGGTATTGGGGGAAACTGCCCTAGAGCAGTTGGCTTTGGTTCTCCATATCTATGTACTAATGAATGGTTTGTTTTGTTGCATGGCCTGTTTTGCGGTGGAATTCACTACAGAGAGTAAGTGTATTCTCTTTCCTCCTCACCCCCACCCCTTCATGTCACCTCTTTTATATGTTTAATATGGCACATCCTGAAAGTTTACAGTGCTAACATTGTTTCTAAAAGTATTCCGTATCTAAAGTAGACCCCACCCCTTTTCTTCTTCTTTTGGACATGTTTGCGGTGTTATTATAACTATTATTCCCTCCCCCCTTATCTCTATATTTCTTATAGGTTTTCAGCATGTTTCTTGAAACCCTGGTAGACTTCATCATTATTCACAAGGATGATTTGCAGGATTGGCTTTTTGTCCTGCTGACACAGTTGCTCAAGAAGATGGGAGCTGACTTGCTGGGCTCAGTACAGGCAAAAGTGCAGAAAGCTCTGGATGTAACAAGGTAGTGTGTCTGCAAATAACAATGGATGACCTGTGAACCTACCAGCAAGGTGACTTCACCAGACATTTAGACATAATGGTCCTCTTTGGATATAACATGAAATCGTAGTTTAACATCACAGGAAGAAGCCTGCTTGGACCCTATGCACAAGCACACCCTACTTCCTGCTCCTCTGATGCAACCACAACGAGGAGATCAGCAGAACATTTCTAGATTTAAACTAACCACAGTTTGTTGCTGCATCTAGACCATTCTGTGATTAGTTTAAGCCATGGTTTATCGAAACAAGTTAAGATCAATTTGTGGTTTTTGGCTTGTTTTAGTAAACCAGGAATGGGGAATTTGGGCCTCCAGATGATGTTGGATATCAACAACTAGAAATTTAATAAATGAATAAAAACGATTAAACAATTGATGACCGTTTAAACTGTGTGTATGGGGAAGTATTGTTTTTTTATTATTGTATGTCTTTTCTGTGTTTTTATATAGTAACCCCCCCCCCCCCCGTGATCCTCTGATGAAGGGCAGTATAGAAATAAAATGCTCAACATCCCCAGCTGTTGATCAGTCATCAGAGATGATCAGAATTGTAGTTCAACAGTATCTGGAGGGCCAAAGATTCCACATTCTTGAAATAAGCCACAGTTTAAACTAACTGCAATTCCTAGTTTGGATGTCGTAAGCGACTACAACTAATTTCAACCGGGACGTGGATGCTTCCAATAAAATTCTCATGGCTACATTGGGAGAGGAGAGTGCTTATGCTTGAATCTCGGGTAGTCTTGTTTCTCTAACAGTAAACTGGTTTAGCAGTATATCTAAACCACGCCATTGTAACACCTGGTACATTTCAGGAGAGAAGCTATTTACTTTGATTTACTACTTGAAGGAACCCTGCCATTCATTGAAAACCAGCCTAAACATTTGAGCCTAGATGTCACACCCACACCATACATTCAAGGCACTCTTTTACAACTTGAATAGTCATGGCTTCCCCCAAAGAATCCTAGGAGCTGCAGCTTCTTAAGGACTCAGAGAGTTGTTGGGAAACCCCTCGCAGAACTACAATTCCTTGCACCCTTAACAAACTATAGTTCAAGCACTATGCTATAGAGCTTCCCTCCCTTTTCAGAGGGCTTCCATGAAAGCCCAGGTCAAAGAAACAAGGGCTGCATGTAGCAGTGCCCAAAGAACCATCTTTGCAATTTTTTTTTGCATGTTTGCATTTGAGACTATATATATACCATATTTTTCGCCCTATAGGACGCACCGTCCCATAAGGCGCACCTAGTTTTTTGGGGGGGAAATAAAGGGGGGGAAATTTTTCCCACCCAGGCACGGGGCTGGGGCGGGGGAAGCCCGAGCTTCCCCCGACCCAAGCCCCCAGAACAGGCAACTCTCCGCAAGCCGTGGGAGCCCAGTGCCGGGCTCCCGCGCCTTGTGGAGAGCTGCGCCAAGCCTGGGCGTGCTGAGCTCAGCACGCGCAGGCAACTCTCCGCAAGCCGCGGGAGCCTGGTGCCGGGCTCCCGCGCCTTGCGGAGAGCTACCTGAAGCCCCGGCGCGACTGCTCAGCGCGCCGGGGCTTCGGGATAAGAGGCAGCTCTGCGCAAGCCAGGGGAGCCCAGGGGGTGCGCACCGACCCCTCTCGCTCTCCAGGCTTCAGCGAAAGCCTGCATTCGCCCCATAGGACGCACACACATTTCCCCTTCATTTTTGGAGGGGAAAAAGTGTGTCCTATGGGGCGAAAAATACAGTATATATATTGTTTTTTGTGCTCCATCGCCCAGGCTGTGAGTGGTAAGTGCTGCATGATTTCTCCATCTGAGACAAGATCTTACAAGAAAAGGAAAATCGAAAGAAACAGAAAGGGGGTGTAGAGAGAGAGAACTATATTTCTAGAACCTTTGTTATTGGCTGAACATTAGCCAAGTCTGCACACCTCAGTAAACCATAGGTGAATGCAATATGTGAGAACAAGAACAAGACACAACACGCCTGGAAGTTACCGTCCCCCTGCTCCTCACCCCACACAGCCTGGAGGATGACTTCAGAAGCTCTTATTTGCACTCTCAATTAATCGGTTTCCCATGACATCCAAACCTGAAAGTGGCTAGTCTTAACTATGGTTAGTTTAAATAAGCCAGCTTCAGCAATTACAATTGCAAGTTGTTTGAGATTAACCATAGTTAATCCACAGGTTGCTGATCTAAATACTACAAACTGTGGATTAGCATCATGTGCAAATGTGGCCTCGTGTGTGCATAACTGTTGTGACTTGTAATGGAATTTGTTTTCATGCATTGTTTTCTTTTCTTTCCACTCTAGGGATTCTTTTCCATTTGATCAACAGTTTAATATTTTGATGAGATTTATTGTAGATCAAACCCAAACACCAAACCTTAAGGCAAGTAAAAGCTTTTGCAGTAACATTGGGAATTGCTTGCCTCTGAGAACATAGTACTTGACCACAGAAAAGTGGGGAAGGTGGTCTTTTGTCCAGTGTTTATATTTTAGTGGCGTTCAGAAAATCTAGAGATGACTTTTATATAGCAATCAGTGACCCACAGATCCTTGAACAGGAGCAGGGAAAGATCTTGGGGTTTGGGGAATTTGCAGGGTTCTGTCTTACTTACAGAAGTATTCCACTCACTTTAGGTAAAAGTGGCCATCCTGAAATATATTGAGTCCTTGGCCAGACAGATGGACCCCACAGATTTTGCAAACTCCAGTGAGGCAAAACTTGCTGTTTCTAGGATTATTACTTGGACAACAGAACCAAAGAGCTCAGATGTGAGAAAGGTGAGTTAAAGGAATGACAAGGGTTAAGTGTCAGAATTTTCTAAGTTAATACAAACCGTTATAAACATTGTGAAATTGAATAGGTCAAGGAAATTCATTTTTGAATGGCTGTATCTATATCTGTCACCTTAGATAAAATTTATGGCTACTTGACGATCCATTTTTGTCTTCCATAGCACTTTATGAATAACCAGAAGAAATTTGAGCTCTTTTTTACATCCGACAGATCAAATGGTATTTTACTTTGAAAAGAGAGTCGATTATTCACCATCCACAATATTTACATTCCTATTAGATAATACAGGATTCTACTCCCTAGATAGAACAAAAACAGGATCTAGAAGCATATTTTCCATGAACCCATAAAATTCAGAGAACTTGCTTGCTTGCTTGTTTTGGAACATGTCTGCACCACCCACCCCCTTTATCACTTGGTCTAGGATGATTTAAAAAACATTAAAACAAATTAAATACAGCCAGCAATAATAACAGATCAAACAACATAAAAAGTAGTATTAACAATAGGAGACAATCTTCACAGAGTAGGTGAAATATGTGAAAGGCCTGGGAGAATAGGAAAGTCTTTGTCTGGTGCCTGAAAGATAACAAGGTAGGTGCCAGGTGAGCTTTCCTAGGAAGGAAGTTCCACAGATTGGGTGCTACAACCAAAAAAGGCCCTTCTCTGCTCACTACCTAATTCCTTAACAGTGGGAGTACCCAAAGGGCAGCATGAACAGATGTTACACACACACACTTTCAGTTCATACATAATATTTATTTCATATAATTACAAAAGAGGCACTTTGGAATTGTCTACAATAAGCAGAATACCTTTCTGTAAATATGTGCTTTGCATTACTACAGTATTATGATGCTCTGGCCCCCACCCCCATACTTTCCTTGCATTCTTTAAAGCTAGATTACTTGGATTAATTAATAAGAGGATTTCCACTGCAGGGCAGTGTCTGGAACCTTCTGTTTGTTTGTGTATGTGTGTGTGTGTGAGAGAGAGAGAGAGAGAGTGTGTGTCTTTGTTGTGCTGCCCATCCTTAATGGGCTAATTTACATGTCTCTGTGTGATAAAGAAAGAAAAATATAGTTTTAAAGCAACTTGCTGGTGAAATAGCATTTTAGCAAGGTCTAGGAAGTTTCCAGCTCTGCCATTAGGTGTCACCATTGCTACACACAAGTTGAGAGGAATCTCACCTTGTTAAAGTTTAGATAAGAAGAAAAAGATACAACCTGTGGATGTTAGGGAGGATAAGGCAGCAGGTGATAAAAACACAGAGAGAAACTGAAGAGAAAGGTCCACTCAGAAAAACCTAAATGTCAGTGAAAAATTACTTTATCCAAACACAGATTTCATACAAAAGACAAAATAGGCATTTGCATGCAAATACAAAAAGCATTAACTGCATAATTTTCACATGGGAAGGAAGCAAATTATGGCTATTTAATTCAATTATAAATGATCTGAAGTCAGTTTTTGCTCTTAACACCAAATTAAAATCAGAAGCAGACAGTGAAGAATTCTAAAGGCGTCTTTTCAAACTGAATGACTGAGCAAAAAAATGTCTGATTAGATTCAGCACAAGTAAGAGCAAAGAGAGAGGGGTTATGTAAGGAGGGCTCTTTAAATATACTTATTCATAGAAAAGCATTCTGGAGAAGTATAAAACTTGCACTTTTCAAAAGAGAAGGGGGAAAAGGAGCCTTTAAAAACCTCTTTCACATTGGTATTTAAAAATGTGTCTTTGATGCCATTAGAACCTATAAAGATCTCTCAGTTCCTAAGCCTTGTTTCCAAAACAGTGGCCATCAGTTTTTGTTTGTTTTGAATGAGAAGCTCAAGAGCAATTTTGGCCAGTACATGCGTTTTGAGTTCTGCAAATAATAGCTTTTTTAAAAAATAGGATGAGTGTTGCTTGGCAGTAGATTCTGGGCAGACAAAAGAAAATACTTCCTCACATGGTGCATAGTTAATTTATCTAATTGCCTGTCACAAAATGTGCAGATCTCCAGTAGCTTAGATGGGTTGTTTTTTTGTTTTTTTTTAAGGATTAGGCAATTTCATGGAGAATAGGTTTCAAATAAAGTGGCCAATGTGGTGCTTTCTCCAGATGTGATCTACTCCCTTCAGAACCATCCAGCATGGCCAGTGGTCAGGCATGATGGAAGTTGTAGTTCACAACATCTGGAAGGCAGCTCATTGGCTACCCCGATCTAAGAAAAGCTATTTTCTTTCAGCCATTATATCTGAGTGAAACTTCCATGTTCAGAGGAACAAGACCTTGAATACTAGTCACAACAAGAGAGGGCTTTTTCCTTCCTGCCCTGCTTTTGTAGGCTTCCTGGAGGCATCTGACTGTCCACAGTTGGGAACAAGGTGCTGACAATATGGATCCTTGGTCTGAATGAGCAGGGCTGTTCCATAAAAGTTCCAACGGGGTTTTGTTGGACAGTGTATGTCTCTTGGACAAGTCATTCATCTGGCATTGTAGCTTTCAAAACGTGGCAGCTAAATGGCAATCATGACTGGTACGATGGGAGCTCCACCAATGCATCCATGGAATCCTGACCATGGCCCTGTGAAAACAGGATGCTGGGTCATGGACCTGATCCATCAGGTTCTCCTTACATTCTTATCCAGGTAAGCTGTAGTGATGCCAGTGCCAGGGGGACAGCTCCGTGGCTCTCCATCACTGTTCTCAACACTACTGCTAGGTGAATGTGCTCTGGAAAATCACCTACCAGGCTTAGGATGGCAATCCAATCTGCTAGCACTATTGCAGCGAAAGGCTATCTAATCAACGCTCAGGCAAATATGTGGTGTTGCTGCAACACCATAGAGTGCAATCCTATACACATTTACCTGTGAGTAAGCCCCACTGAAAGCATTGGGACTTCATAGACATGTATAGGATTGCGTCGTTTGACAAACTTGCAGTTTGTATTAACATAGCTCTTGCCTAATACTCTGAGGTTCCTAAAGCTTCTTAAAGCTTACTTTGGTTTTAGGAGAGAAAAAATTTGTGAGCAATCGATTTGAGAGGTGCAGTATAAAGTCCATGTGCTTTTTCTCTCTCAAAAAAAGAGAAAATGAAAAATAATGTTTAGCAGCAGTTATTAAGGTGGGGGTAATTAAAGTCTGATAGTACCTTTAAGACTGCTGAGTGCTGCATGAGTAACAGAGCAGAATTCAGATAGAATCCAATGCCACTAAAATAATAGATGAGATCGCAGCCAAAATAAGATGTAAAAGATCTTAGTGATCAAATAGCAATTTAAATTTTACAGCATTGGCCTCAAGTTTGAGAAGTACCACCTGCTTTGAAAATGTAGCCCTGGCAAGAAACTAAAATATGCAACTGCTTTTCTGTATGGGTCACTGAAAATATTGTGCTTGCTTCTACTAAATCCTGTCCCCTTTCCTATTTGTTGACCTCAGACCATGCATAGTTGGGTAGGTGAGGATATACCAGCTAGACCATCAGCCTCATCAGGTCCTGGTGAAGGAAACTTGGAAGAGAAGTGTAAACAGGTAGATTAAAAAGTAGTGTACACTAATCATAAGGTATACTCTCTGTTTGCAGTCCAGAGTTCTAATCTAGTCTACATCATCTGTGGAGAGAAATGGGGGCCTGAAATAAATATGCAGTGCTGACTGTGTGTGTGTGTCTGTGTGCGTGTGTGCAAATAACTGGGCTTGATGTACGTTTCCTTTCACTCAAGGGTTTGAATTAGATGAAGTGTAATCATTACTGTCTAAAAGAAGCTCTGCAGTTAGTTGCACTGCATGATGAGTTCACATCTCAAGGTTGGGTGGAAAGGGACTGAAGGCTCCTGGCGCAAAGTTGGGGTGTGCCTGCTTTTACATCTGCATGCAGCAGGCACACCCTTTGGGTATTAGCCCAACACAGCTCCGCCCTATTACAGGAGACAAAGGCAAAATGACATTTGTCTACGTAGAAAGACAACTTTGGTTATGCCCTTCAGTGGCATTTGAGGAATGGCAATCTCCAGTGCAATAAGCTCCTTTACTAGAGAGAATTTTGGATTCAGATAAATGGCATTGTAATTATTCCTGGGGGGAACAGACCTGCAGTAGAAACTGGTAGGAGCCTGCTTCAGAACTGCCAAGACAACTGAAAGGAGCAGTCATTGTCCTGTGGCTTTGGGAACAGAAGGGTTAGTCAATTCAGAAATGAGTCAAGAGGGGCTTTGAATCTGCTCTTTTCTAGGACTCCACAACCCTGAGATCTTGCTTGCCTAGGTGCCCTACTGATTGCATGTCGGCATCCTCCGACAAACTAAAATTCCAGCGCTTGGATCTGCATGATCTGTCCCGAGTGCTTATGTACTTTGGCATGATTTCCTGCTTTTCCCTATTATTTCATTGCATCTTTGATTTGTCATAATATTTTCAGTTCAGAGAATGTCCTTTTGATGAATGTTCTTCAGTTCTGTAGAACAAGATGGACAGGAGTGATTTCCACCCTCTTTCTGGGTACAGTACAGTCAGATTCTCTATGCAGCTGGAAGATGCTCTGGCCAGTGGAAGGAAACTATTAGGCCTTTGTAAACAACAGATGCACATTTTCTCTTCTTCAGGTGTAACAGTTTGCTTATGGTGGATGGAAAGGATCACCGTTTAAGGACTGAATCTTAACACACCTTTGAACAGCCGATTTAGACCCTGACAAGTGACCCTTAGGGCTGACTTCATGGCACATGTAAACAAGAAACGAGATGGCAGCTGGATAGTGAATGCTGGGTGTGGATTCTCCCCTCCCTCCCCAAGCAAACTCCAGCACCTCTTGGCTACCGTATTGCCCAAGTTTACTGACTACATCAGCTTTCAGTCCAACTGAAAATGTTCTCATGACCAGAGTAGTCAGAATTTGTAGTTAATGTGTTGAAGCAGCCGCAGCATTTGAGGCTACTGTCCTAAACACACACACACACACACACACACACACACACACACACACTTACTAGGGAGTAAAATCCATTGAGCTCAGTAGGATTTACTTCTAAGTAAACATTCTTAGATTGCATTGTGTGTATATCCACATATGATGAGTCTGTTACATGGGGTTTATTCTTCAATTGAGATATTTCAGATAGACTTCATGTGCAAAAACCGACTGCTCAGTAGTTCCACTGGAGTGTGGAGTGTAAGATGCTGGTCTGGAGTTTAGCTTGCTAAATGCCCTAAAAGGCTTTGTAGGGATTAGTAATTTTTGAAGGTGTGTAACATGAGATATGTATCTCTACTAGGAAAAATACTGCATTGCTCGGGATGTATTCAGTGGTGTCCCTCTATTTATGCATGACTCTTAGAACCAACAGAGGTCTCCATCACCATAATGTGGAGGGAAGTGATGTCCACCTATTTTCCCATCCTCGCTGTGCTTCCCCCAACCTCCAGAGAGTTGGGGGGACCCTTTGGAACAACATGGGAGATGGCGCAGACAGCTGCACCAGAGAAGAATTGGCAAAAGCCGCCTCCCTCCCTGTTCTACTGATGGAAGCTGCCATTGGATCCAAGAGCCTTCTATCAAAAAGCGACATACAAGTCTATGTGATACACATTCTTTCAATGTGCTCTTTTATTTAAAGCACTGCAGCTCCCCTTTATTGTTTGACACCATGGTGGATTAGGTAACCCTGTTGTCTGATGCAGTAAGGCAGTTCTGAAGCCCCAAGGCCAGATAGCTGAAACAAGATATTTCATTGGACTTGGGAAGTACTTTGTGCATACACCTTTGATGCAATTCTTGCAAAACTTCAATGGATTGATCTCATTGTTATGGATGTGCTTCGTGGTTATGGATACTGTTAATGAATGTTAATTCCATCTAATTGAAGCTTGTCACAAACACTATATGTATTAATGGATCTTAATCGCATCCCACGTTATTACTGGTAAGACCCTCCTCAATAGAACATAAGCAGTTTTTAAAGATTGCCCTGATGTTGATTGGTGGGGTTTTTTTATTCCTTCCTAGGCAGCACAAATAGTCCTGATTTCTCTGTTTGAACTGAACACTCCTGAGTTTACCATGTTACTTGGTGCCTTGCCCAAAACATTCCAGGACGGTGCTACCAGGCTGCTACACAACCACCTCAAGAACTCCAGTAACACTAGTGTGGTGAGGCTGTGACATATTTTCCTTAAAAATCAACTGAGGCATTGATTTATGTTAAGCTGTTGATTAGGTCTGGCCAATGTATCGATATATAGCCCAGGACCAGTATGAGTAGCATATCATGATGTTGGTTACACTTGCTGGTGAAACCGCCGTGCTCCTGAATCCCTCTGCTAGCGGCACCTGTTGGACGGAGCCAATGCAACTTGCTTGGCTGGTGATACATCGTGATGTTGAAAACCTAACATTGTCCAGCCCTACTGTTGATCTGTTCAGAGCTAAAGCTCTATGCTAAAATCACACAGCATTTGTTTTACAGGATACAGTCAAACCTCAGTTGTCAAACGTAATCCGTTCTGGAAGACTGTCTGACTTCCAAAACGTTCAACAACTGAGACACAGATTCTGATTGGTTGCAAGAGCTTCTTGCACTCAAGCAGAAGCCGCATCAGATGTTCAGGTTCCAATAAATGTTTGACATCCAGTGAATTTACTTCTGGGTTTTCGGCATTCGGGAGCCAAAACGTACAAGAACGGAGGCGTTCGGGAACCAAGGTTACACTGTAGTATAAAAAATACCTTTTGACAAAGTAGGTATACAATTGTACATAATTGTACATAAAGCACTTCTGCTTTTTCAGTTTCTTCAAATATGGGCTCACTAGTTGTGAGCTTTTATAAGAAGCTTGGCATTGTCTAGATCAGTGGCATTTGGTATTCTTCAGACATGGACTACAACTCCCATCCGGCATGACAAATTATCAGTGTTGATGGGAAGTCTAGTCCACGACACCAGAAGGCTATCACATTGGCTTTCCCTGGCCTTGGGTTTTGAAGAATGGCTTCTAAAAAGCAGAGGTGACGACAAAGCTTGTTGGTGCTCAGGCAGGGCTATGAACTTTAGGGGATCGTAATAGTAACCTTCTCAGTAAAGATTGGGAGCCAAATTATATTATTTGGCTCAGGTTAAAGTCCAAGTTGGAGAAGAAGCTTATCCTCACCTTCCACCTCTTCCATTGACAGGTGAGGTGGGCAGTCTCCTCCAGCATTCTAATGCATTGCATAGCAGCATGCCAGGACAAAAGACCACATTGGCCTTTGGGTTTTTCCCAAAGGATACTGATGTTGGAATAGCCCTGTTGGAAAACTGCAGTTCCCAAGGGCATTTGGCCAGTCACTGGAGAGAGGAGGAGAGACCTTCCTCTTTCCCTCTTCCATAACTAGACCAGAGTTTGTCACTACTCCTTTCAGGTGGGGGAATGGGCAGAGTGGTGGATTGTGGTAGGCAATTTCTGAAGCTGGATTGTCCTGAAAAAATAAGCCAATCTACTTGTGAAATTTTCTTGGGGGGAGTAGCTTGGCTTATTTTATTTAGAACATATGCATGTGTATATGCAGTGCTTTTTTTCTTTAAAAAATATGTTTAGGGGTACTCTCATTTTGACTCGAAAAAATCACCATTTTATAGTTCAGATCAGGAAAAATAAATACAGTAAATGGACAAAAGTACAAAGATTCACAAAATGTTTAGGGGTATGTGTCCCCCCAGAAAGAAGCACTGTGTATATGTATGTTTGTGTGTGTTCCAACACAAGCCCAGGAGTCATTTATTCCAACAACTTAATTAGAAAAATTAATCCTATTTAAGTGACACATTATATGAATGAGGACAAAATGGTTCCGTATTTATTCATCTTCTTGTTGTGCCACATGTTATTTGCCTCTTATCCTCTTTTTTTGCTTGTACACTTAGGGTTCTCCTAGCAATACTGTTGGCCGAACTCCTTCACGTCACCCTAGCAGCAGAACCAGCCCCTTAACTTCACCTACCAACTGTTCTCATGGAGGTCTCTCCCCAAGGTAATACTGCAGCTTCATTTAAAAAAAAGATTAATAGGTGTCTGAGCGGCTTTTCTGTGTGAAACATGCCTGAAAGGTGACTCCTCAAGAAGCGGCAATGTAGGAAAATATGTAACACATTTGCTCCGCTCTGAAAGTGGGTCAGGAAACGAAGCTTGTGTCTGTACCTTAATAAAACCCTAAACTTGTCCTTATATGACAGCTTTTGCACAGAGTACAAAACACTTATTTATAATAAGATGTCTAAAAGCTAATATAGATGTGGCAGACTGAACTATAGGCTCATACAAATGCACATGTTCAAGTATACATCACAGCCTTCTGTAAAGGGGATTGCATTGTATATTTTTTTCCTACTTCACTGTACAATTGAATTTTAATAATGCATTATCAGGTTCGTCTCAGAGGATGTTACACTGCTTGTAGCTGTAGGTGCGACTGGGTGTGTTCCTTGTGCATTGTAACAGAGAACATTATGAAAGCTGTGTAACATGGTAGAATTTTGTTAGCGGAAACTATACGTACATGTCCTGATCTAATGGCATAGCCTTCAAAATGTATTTTATTTTACTTTTTATTGCATTATTCCTCCAAGGAGCTCAAGTTGCTGCAGCTCCCACCTTCCCAATCTATTGGTGAGAATCTGAGGTGAGATAACCACGTAGCAAAAGTTGCCCCCAGTTCCAGTCACCACACAGAGGCAGCTTAAGGTTCACAATAGATTACTGCAGCATATATAGGCTTTTGCAGATACATATATGTACACAAGCAGAAAGTATTTCTGTTGCTACAGCAATCCAAGATGTAACACAGACTCTGACTCACTTCTCAAGACTGACCCTGACACTACAGCACAATTCCCCTGACTGATGAGCTGACATGCCTTAATCATTTATATAGTCAGCACTGGACTGTTGCTGTAGCAGCTGGCTTGGCTTTCCCCGCTGCTGTTGGCTTATCTCAGCCATGTAATAATTTGCGCTCATGAAGTAAATTAACACCTTCCTCCAAGGTCCTCCCAACATTTATATTCACCATAACCCTGTGAGATAGATTAACCTATCCCACTATCATTCAATGAGCTTCACAGGTGAGTAGGATTTAAACCCTTCTCTCCCAGGTCTTAATCCAGCACCCTAATCATTTCACCACACTCACTGAAGGGGATAGCTGTAACTTTGTCTCCTGGGTTTGGGGGTTTGTTTTTTTCTGTTTTAGAACAGGGGAGCTGGTAACACACAGGCTTGAAAGGCTGGCAAATAATTACCAAGCATCTGTGCCACAACGAGGACTTCAGAAGTAGAAGGGTAGACTACATAGATCAGAAATAGCTGACATGGTGTCCTCTAGATGTTGTTGGACTTCAGCTCCCATCATCCCTGCCAATTGGCCATTTGGATGGGAGTTGGGAGTCCAAGCAACAGCCAGAGGGCACTACTTTGGCTACCCCTTGCGCTAAGTTGTTCCTGTGCTAGAGTGATACAGGGAACAGTGATACAGTCCCTGCAAAGCTTTATAAATAGAATACTGCACTAATAAAATGCACCCTTTGTTTTAAACAACACAGTAGCATGGGTATCAAGGGAGGAACAGTATCACTGTTGTATGCATTAGCCGTTAGGTTCCTGTGACACCTGTACTGTCACATTCCACATAGTAGTCATCACAATTGCAATCTGGGGGGGGGGGTCCTATTCCTCCCCCCCCAGCAACCACAAGGGGAAATGTGATTTTCCTGCAATAAAGGTGCTACCTTCAGGACATGTTAGGCTGAATAGCTTGAGGAGCCTAGCCTCAGCTTGAGGAACCTGCATGGCATATTTCAAGGATCTGAGCAAAAAGGCCAGGGACAGATTAGATCGGGGAAAGCAAAGGGCATGGTTGAATATACTTGATGTTTAGATTAGGGGGTGTGCTATAGCTTATTGGTTTAGTGCAGGCTTCGTATGCATAAGGTCCCAGATTCATTTCCTGGTATCTGTAAGATTCCTGACCTAAAAACACTCATCTGAGGCCCTGGAGAGCCAGCTTCTTAATGTTCATATAATACTCCTTTTCCAGTGAAATAAATTTTAGGGACAATTTAGACTAAAAACACAAGAATGTCATAAAGGGCCCTGAGGTAATTGACACCAAATTTGTACTAGAGACCAAATGATTTGCTTCCATAGTGTTCATCACAATACACTCATAGTCAGAGTAAAGTGTTGCAGCTCGGTATTTAGAAACATTTTCAAAAAGGTTTAATTGTCCAAGATGCACATTTTAAGCAATATAGATGCACTGAAGAAGACTTCCATTGCTAGATATCAGTAAAATGGACAGTGTTGATATTTGCATCTTGATGTCACTTGGCTATGCAGTTCTTGTTCTCCTAACCACACACATTTCTAAGTGTGACTCTGCTATTAGGTAAAGAGCCTAGAAGGCAATGCTTTAGCTCAAACATCTTATTGAGGGTTCCATTCTGTACACATACCAGTAGATGCACATCTTTGAGCTGGATTAAAAAAACATATTAGATCAATACCTTTATTAAGGCAACCAAAATATCACCAAACAATGTGCAAACTTTCAGGTTCTCCAGAACTCTTAATCTGGCTAGATAAGTAAGCAGAGCCAAGGGTGTTGCAGAGAAAATCATGGCTGATGGGGTTTCTGGTATTCAGCCAATTATTTGCTTTTCATTTTCTGGCCATTTCTGTGGCTTTCCTGTTCATTTTTGTAGCTTTCATGTTCAGCTCTCTGAAATGCTTGCTGCATTTTTGAATTTATTTACTGTTTGTTTATTTCTAATTGTGTTCTGTTTTTTATTTTTGTTGTTGATGCTGCTGTCCTTGAGTTTTAAAATAGACAAAAAAGTAAAATCCTGCACCTAGGTCAGAAAGTTGACATAGGAACACAGCCTTGAACTATGAATGAATGAATGAATGAATGAATGAATGAATGATTTGTAGTAGTGAGATCAACGTCTTGTATTATTCTTCAGATGCTTTGGGGCTGATAATGCCTGAGAACACTCTAACAAATAATTCCTCTTCTGTTTGAAATGTTATTTTCTTGATAGGATGTGGTATTTTTGAATTATAAACCTGTCCACTTGCATGGCTATAAAGTGACAGGATTGGTGGTCTCTCGCTCTTTCTTTCTCTCTCTCTCTCTCTCTCTCTCTCTCTCTCTCTCTCTGTGTGTGTGTGTGTGTGTGTGTGTGTGTTTCAAAAGTTGGGATTGAATGACTTTGGATGATTCCCTCACAGGTAGGTGAGATTGGCATCTGTGGAATTTATTGCCCTTTCTTTTCCTTCTCTGTGAACCAGTATCTGCAAGCATAACTGCTCTTCTTATCTCTTTTTCTTGGGTGACTTTCCTTATTCTGCTGCTCAGAAAGAAACTGCTGTGACATGCAATAGAATTATTTCTGACTTCCCATTTCCAGTCTTGTAGCATTTTTCATACACCAATGTGATCTTTATCTTTATAACGTATTTAAAACTCAATAGAAACAAAGTGACGGATTGAATATTCCAGCAACTCCAGAAGGAAATGTCCTGAGATGTTAGGTTCTAGCAGTGATTGCGGGCTCCATATCTAGCCTTCTCTGACCTGACAGATCTCTGTGATCATTAATAAATGTCTAGGAGACCAGGCTGGAACATTGTGATAATGTTAACCTAACACCACTCCTAACTATGCTTGACTTAGAACAAACCATGGCTTTTAATGTATTTTTAATCTCCTATTGGAAGCCGCCCAGATTGGCTGGGGAAACACAGCCAGATGGGTGGGGTATAAGTAATAAATTATTATTATTATTGTTATTATTATTATTTATTATTATACATTATTATTATAGAAAAATATGCACTGTAGTTTTGAAACTACAATTTGAAAACAGAAAGGAGAGGGAAATTGAAAAGGAAAAATGAGGAGAGAAGGAGGGTGATTGAACCCACGAGGTCCTTGCAATCTCCCAACTTTAGTTAGGAGAACAGGAATTTTCCATCTGTACTGAATCTCCCTCTCTCCTGCCTTTTAACTTTTAAATCACACAAGATGGAAATGCATATTGGCTTTGCAGTGCAATCTTATGCATGTTTACTCAAAAATCCTTAATGAATCATCATAACATGCATGAGAAAACTCAGCCCAAAAAACCACGTTTAGTCAGCAAAAGTTGATTGGGTGGAGATGGAAAGCAGAATGTAGACCACTCTGATAGGAGGCAGAAGGATAAGAACATCTTTTTGCTTCTATGTTTTGAAGAGCAATAGCTTTGAAGAATGAATGAAGAAGCCACAGAAACAATTACCATTCAAACTAGAGTCACAAGTTATCAGTGAAAGCCCCTGCTGTTTATCAGGGCCTTGGACAACCTTTTTTTTTTTTACAAGGCTCATTCTACTTCAGCCTGACAGTAGACCTGCTAATTTGGAAGGTGTCTTTTTAAAATGTGCTGAAATGGGGTGGATTAGGAGGAACTGTGGGTTTTGTTCGAAGAAGAACTTGCCAGTGATGACAAGTATTTACTGTTCATATGAGTATTCAGTCAGAGGACCAGAGACATAGCTATAATGCTAAGAAGAAACACTGTCCTGGAAGTTTTATTGGGAAAATGGATTATAAGATTCCTCCCGCCGCCAGGTCATCTGTGAATGTGTATATCAGACCTGGTGACCATCAAGCACTTGGCTAGTTGTGAAGCCCTTCTGGAGCCTACATTCTGTTACCCAGGTGAATTTGTTCCAGATGCATATTCAGAACAGCAATCACCTCAGTATTTTAACATTAGGTGAACAATTGAAAACCACTTCCAGAGAAAGCCAATGGCCAAATTTTCACTGATTTCAATTGCAGGATAGCATCCTGGGTCTATATTGTGAAATACGCAAACAGAAACAACACATTGACTGTCCTGAAATCCTTAAATAACAACGTTGGTTGATACTAAAGATATTACTGAATAACAACATATTTACACGGAGTGTTTCTGTCCGCTTTGTTTCTATTAAGTTCCTCTCTTGCTGAGAAAGCATGAAAAGACTCAGCCACTCAGATTATAGTTTTGTTTTCTCCTTTTTTTTCTTTTTCTTTTTCTTCCTCCCTTTCTCTCTTTTCTTCCTGTGATCACTGCAGTCGTTTCTGGGGTTGGAGTGCAGATGGGCTGTCGAAGCACCCCCCTCCCCTTTTTCAGCCTAACTCCATCCCCGTTGCTCCTCCTCACAAGACTTTCAGGCGCTCTTACTCTCCCAGGTAACAAGCTACCTGTTAATCCATCTTGTCTGAGGTGTCACAATGTTATTTACCTTTTGTCTCAGGTAGGGTGCTTTCCAAACAGATAGGTCTTGGAGAGGCAGAGGCAGGCAGCAGCTCTTTGCTTTCTACTTTTTATCTGTGGAGAAATCTCCACTTCTCAGTTCCAGAAGCTTTACCTGTTCAGCCACCACACCGAATTGTCAGAAACCATTCCTATCTCTTCCTTCATTCCTTCTGCTGGAAGCACTGCAGTAAAGGCAACGTCAGGCAAGCAAGTTTCCCAGGGTAACACCTTAGCCCACTTCCCCGTTGTGCAGTAAAGCCTGGGGTAGAGTCTTGCGATAAACCACCCAGAACACCAGAAGCACGGGGAACGTAACTGAAACATAGATGAGTTGCTGCTGGAGAATTACATTGCCTTGACTACCAAAGGGGAAAATGGGTTCCTGGCATCATTGGGCGATGTTGGGAAATACCATGTTGTCTCTCTGCATTTAGCGTTGTGCTTCCTAGTCTTTCAGCTGCACCAGGAATCAGTATTCACTTGAGTACATAGGGGCTGGATCACACGTTACACGGCATGTTTGCTGTGTGTATCCTGATGCGGGTGGGGGCAAATGTCTGCGCATCTTAGGCATGCTGGTCATGACATGAACCAGCTTGGCCATGGCTTCCTGGCATGTATTCTGCAATCTGTGGAGAAGTATATATCACCCTTTCACAATTCAATTTGCCATACAAAAGGCAAGCACTGTTTTGCTGCATTAAATGTGAATCGGCCCTAGCTGCTGTATAGTCTGTGCATAGTCACTAGCCTCAGTTAAATTGGCCTCAGTAAATAAAGCTGGGATTCCGCCAACTGGGATTGCGGCGGCTCCCTCACTGCTGGAGCAGGCTGGGGAAACGGCACAAACTATTCCCCATCTTCAGCATGGGTATAGTAGCTTCTGGCTGGATCAAGGCAAGTAAGATTAGCATTCTGTTCAGCCCCCTTTTTAACTTGACAGTGTCTCCTCTCAAATGACACCGCTTTCTGAGGATACACACTGAACTGAATGCTTGCCTCAATTGGGGAACAGCCATAGCTCAGTGGTAGAGCATGTGCTCTCTGTGCAGAAGGTGCAAGGTTCAATCCATGGCATCTCCAGTTAGGGCTGGGAAAGTCCCTTGTCTGAAACCCTGGGATGCTGCTGCCAGTCAGTGTAGACAGTACTGAGCTCGATGGAGCCAATGGTCTGGCTTGGTATAAGGCAGCTTCCAAGGTTTCTATAAGCATCCAGCTCTCCTTGCAGAATAAATGAACAGTGAGAACACTGGAACAGATAGATTGCGTTCCCAATTAGTTTACTGGGCAAAGACTGCAGTAGTACTGTACTACAGATCATTCTATTTGCCATTATGATACATTCACAGGCAACAGCTAGGAATATGAATAGCAATGGATATGAAAATGGGAATGAGGATTTTCACACAGGTCTAGATTCTGTCAGCCTGTAGAGAAAGAGAGGGGGATTGTTGATATTTAGAAGAACTCTCCTTCACCTTAGGGGCCAATCCTGGTTAACTTTAGGGAAAATGTTAAAAGCTCCAGAAACTGGTGAGCTCTGAATCCTAAAGACTGTGTTTGTTGGAGGCTGTGGCAGTTGGGAAATAATATTGTGACATCTGTAAAAGCCACGCATTTCTCCTCATCTCTTTGTTCACTTTGTAATTCTTCCAGTTTTCTGCATGAATCATTGTTTTCTATCTTGTATGATTGATGGGATATATTTGTTCTTTGTAAATGGATGTTGTTCCATCTTGCACTTCTTTTTCTCTCTCCTCGTGTTATCTGTGTATCATACAATTCCTGTACTGCCTAAATGTATTTTATTGCACATGTGGTTACTCTTAAAAAAACAATATTCTAGAAATTGCTTTTCTTCCTTCCTTCTTTCTTCCTTTGGCTATTTTGTAACGATTCATTCTTAGGTTATAAAAATAGGTTCTTCCCTTGTGGATTTTGGATGTCACTGATATTTTAAGGCTGCAGATAAAATTCCATTCCATGATACAAGTTGTATGACATAACCCACACATTTGTGTAACTGTGCTCCACAGATGTTATTGTTTTAGAATAGAAACTCTGTCTGAATTAACTCTATGAGCTGCTTTAGCTACTAAGTGTTAGTAGGGGTGGTTTGGTTTTTTTTAATAGCCAACATCAACCTTGTTTAAAAAAGCCCTACTTCTAAAATAATGTCACCCCACCCACTTTTATTCTCAACAGACTAATAAACGAACTGATGCAAATAGTGTTTCCAGTAGATACAGGCTATTATTGCGTGCATGTGCAACAGTATAGAATGTGATAAACAAAAATCCTGCCTTGCCCTGAGAGGCTTATAATCTAAATTTAGACCCAAGGAGGAAACAACAGGGAGAGAGGCACATAAGTAGAAAGAGGAGAGCCAAGAGTTGCAAAGGATGCTTGTGAGTGGGTGTCAGTTGCTTATTCTTAAGTTTTCTATGTACTCTATGACTATGGGGGGGGGGGGTTATGCCAGAAACGTCACAGAAGGAGTGGATTTTTAGCTACAGCTGGAAGGGGAAGGGAGGTAGCCTACTTCTTCACACAGAGCATAGTTAAACTATGGAACTGGCTCCCACAAGTGGCAGTGACAGCCGCCAACTTGGATGGCTCTGAAAGAGGAATAGGCAAATGCATGGAGAATGAAGCTATCAGTGGCTACTCGCCACACTGGCTGTGTTGCGCCTCCACTGTCGGAAGCATTATGCTTCTGAATGCCAGTTGGTGGGTATCACAGGTGTGCAGAGTGCTGTTGCTCTCGTAGACAGCTTGCAGGCTTCCCATAGGCATTTGGCTGGCCACTGTGAGAACAGGATGCTGGCCTGATCCAGCAGGCTTGTCTTTTGTTGTTGTTGCTGCAGCTCTGCCAGTGAGTACTGGGGAGGACCGCTCCCCCTTAAAGCCCACCTTGGGCCTGGGGGCAGGCCCCATACTCACCGCCACAACTTATAAGGCTCCAAGGAGGCCTGGGGGGTGGGATGGATGTTTAGTCGGGTGTGGGAAGTTGTTTAATTTTGGTATGTTTGTAACTTTTACTGTTTTTGGTTTTTATTGTTTTTTGTATAGGTTTTAATTTGATTTTAAGGGGAGGGATCAGGACTGCCTGGGAGCCAACAAAATGGCTGGGGCAGGTTCCACAGGGGGGGATGCACTGGGACAACCGATCTCAGTGGTCATGGGCAGGAGGAGGAGTTACGCTAAGACCAGACGATGTCATTACCGAGGAGGCAGGTTTAGTCATTGTTTGAGGACTATCCCTGCCACTGGGTCTGGTCTTGACTGGATGGATACTGGAATCAGCAAGGGATACCCACATGACCTGAAGGTGCTGCTGTGCAATGCCAGGTCAATGATTCATAAGACCACTGCCCTCCATGACTTGATCGTGGGCCATATATGAGAATGGATGAAAAAATCATTCAAATTAGAGACCTAAAGATGCTACAATTGGAGGAGCTAAGTGTTAAGAAATCATTGTGCCAGTAACAAGTAGAAAATTTCTAGAAGGTTCCAGAGTTTTTTCCTTGAATGTATGGGAGTGGCACTCTGAGCTTAATTAGCATCAGCTAGAAGTGCAAATAAGAAGACCACTCGGTTTGGTTTTTGCATATGCCTGTTCCTGTAATTTATGAGGTGCTGGAGATAAGACAAGACTTTTGTTTGAAAGTGTACTGTTAATTGCTGTTTATGTTAACAGTTGAAAATATATAATGCTATCGTAATGCTTGTACCCGGTCTGGGAATAAAATCTTCCTGTTTAGGGAAGTTTTTAATGTTTGAAGTTTTATTATGTTTTTAATGTTCTGTTGGATGTTGCCCAGAGTGGCTGGGAAAACCCAGCCAGATGAGCGGGGTTGTTGTTGTTATTATTATTATTATTATTATTATTTATTATCTCTTGACTGAGACTTCACAGAGTTTGTGCGTCATCTTTGAAGCAACAACTTTGTCATTGTTCACGACTTCCGTGAGAGAGAAAGAAGATAAACTCTGCTAAACAGTTTAAAAGAGGTTTTACCTAACCACCAGTGTCTGCACAGTGAAAGTGTATGGACGGTAACCTCTAATATTAAGGTGGTAGTTGGGGTCTTGGGTGTAGAGCAGCCTTGGGTATAGTGAGCTTGTGAAAGCCCAATGAAATCTAAGCACTGAATGCCCAAGCCCTTGGAGATGTGGGACTGGATGAAGGAAGTAGAGATCTAGAAAGTGAGTCTATGTTTGAATGCCATACAATTCTGCCCAAAGCCAGAACATAGAGAGATTAAGAAAAGTCCCAAGAAAAGGGGAAGGGATGCTGCTGAAAATGGGTAGGAAGAGAAGCAATCAGCTGTATGAAAGGCAACATAAATCAAGGAAGGTAAGGTCAAAGGCTGTGTACACACCATGCATTTAAAGCATACTCCTACCCTCAAAGAATCCTGGGAACTATAGTTTATCCCTCACATACCTTCTATTCCCTGCACTCTTAACAAGTATAGCAATCAGGATTTTGAGTGTGTGCTTTAAATGTGTGGTGTATACGCAGCAAGAATCCAGAGACCTTCAATTTTGCTGGTTAGAGAGAGATGGTGTAGAGACTGCATGAGCAAATAGCACGTTTCAAGACTTTGGAGGTAAAAGATGGAAGGAAGATTGGTTACAGAATGAGCAATTCTTTCAGAACACGGGAAATGGTGGCACATTTGAATATGATAGAGAAATAACTGATGGAGAGAGAGAACTTAATTTTGTGGTAGACTGGGTAGAATAATGATGCAAGTGCTATTACAGGTAAATCCTAGATTCAACCATTCCACAAAATCATCCTAGCAAGACTTTCACTGTGGGTGGTGTAATAATAATAATAATAAAAATTTTTATTTATATCCCGCCCTCCCCAGCTGAAGCCGGGCTCAGGGCGGCTAACAATAATCAAATAATCAAACAATCAAATAATCACACATTCAAAATATTCATTATAAAAATTAATTAAAATCAAATTAATGGCAACCAATTAAGCAATATTCTGTGCAGGTTGCCAGAGGAGGGAGTCAGGCTGCGCCCTGACCAAAGGCCTGGTGGAACAACTCTGTCTTGCAGGCCCTGCGGAAAGATGTCAGGTCCCGCAGGGCCCTAGTCTCTTGTGACAGAGCGTTCCACCAGATTGGAGCCGCAGCCGAGAAGGCCCTGGCTCTAGTTGAGGCCAGCCTAACCTCTCTGAGGCCTGGGACCTTGAGGATGTTATTATTTGCAGACCGTAGTTTCTCTGTGGGGCATACCAGGAGAGGCGGTCCCGTAGGTACGAGGGTCCTAGGCCGTATAGGGCTTTAAAGGTTAAAACCAGCACCTTAAACCTGATCCTGTACTCCACCGGGAGCCAGTGCAGCTGGCATAGTACTGGGTGAATGTGATCTCGCAGTGAAGACCCCATAAGGAGTCTCGCCGCGGCATTCTGCACCCGCTGGAGTTTCTGGGTCAGTCTCAAGGGCAGCCCCACGTAGAGCGAGTTACAATAATCCAGTCTGGAGGTGACCGTCGCATGGATCACAGTGGCTAGGTCAGGGCGAGAGAGATAAGGGGCCAACTGCTTAGCTTGGCGGAGATGAATGCCAGGACGAGAAGCCCTTTATTTTTGCCATTATCAGAATGTAAGGAAATTGATTCTTTTGCAAAAAATGTAACTTTTATGTATCTTCTTATCAGTGAGTTACAATCACATTTTCAAGTGGTTGAAAATTATGTTGTTGAAACTGATGGTGTAGTTGAAACTGACAGTGTAGTTGAAAGGGCTTTCATATTTGTTTGTTTTTCCACCACCACTGGCAGATCTTCCTTCCAAGTTTTTCTTTGTTCAGAGATTAGGTGTTGCCTTATGCCTGCTTTGCCAAAACACACCATGGACATTCAGTTCTGGTAGTGCTACTTGGGCTGGTGTTGCAGAGTTAGTGCATTGACAGAGGTCCAAGGATTGTATCTGTTCCCAGTATTCATGAAGCCCAGAGAACTCAGGAGACATAAATCTTGTCTTTGGTCCGCAGTTCTTTGAATCCCTTCCAGGAAGAGAAACCTCTAGACAATTGTCAATTGCTGAAACCAGAACGTTGTTCTGGTGAGGTGCCAGGCAAAACATGTTTCCATTTTGCGAAACATCCATTCAGCAGAGGTAATATGTGATGGGAGAATCTATTTGCCAGTTCTTTATTTCAGGCACATTTCTTTGGACTACACTATATGTGAAGGGGGCAGACACTTTTGTTCATTCACAGTGCTGCCCCCATCTTTATATAAAGCATCTTCTATTGAACCCTGACTGGAAACACAGGTAAAGTGGGGGAGGGGGAGCTAGAGTTCAGATCCTTTGCCCATGTGCATTTCTTGTTGTAAAAAATGAATACATGTACACTCTGCTTTATATGTGAACAGCACACACCCATGAATGTTTTCCCCATCATGTCTAGTTTGGCTCTATATCTTTCCTAAGTTGAGGCATACCAGTGCAGAGAGAAAATGGCCATCTTTCACCCCTGTTTGGAAACGTTGGGATTCAGTTCTCATTCCTTTCATTTTAGCAATGAATAGTCTCCAGCCCAAGAGTCATTGTACATAGCTGGTTCACACACAACACGAAGAGGACAGCATAGTGATCACTGTGCCTGGTCCAACTCCTGTGAGCTAATCCATGGTTTGGCTTAGTGTGTCATCTGAACCTGGACTGGTTGTTTTGCGCACTCCAGACAAACCGTGAACTAAAAGCCCAAGAACATGATCTGGTTACAGATAATGGCTTGTATGAAGTGAGACAAGCCATGAGACATGGTTTAAATGGCATGCTAAACAAAATGATGACTTAGTTCACACCAACAGGATTGCAGGAAGGTCATTTCCCTTGCCTTGCTTTGCAGTGTAAGATTGCAACCACCAGTGTGCCCTGCTTTCAAACGATATTCATAGTTACAGGGTTTTTATATGGAATGGTGGTCTGCTGGTGTCCCTGGTAATATTCAGTCACATATACTCTGGTATTTGGGTCCAAAGTTCCCAGTGAGCATTAGAGAAAAGCAGGGCTTTGCTGATAGCTCCCCACATTTCTTGCATAAATCCATTCCAAGTATTATATTGACACAAACTGCATTGGCATCAGTGATCACACTGGACTACCTGTGACAGATCTGGATGATCCAAAGATGATCAAGTATCCAGTTGGGCCAAAGAGGAAGCTGTTTCATATATGATACTCCAGTTATGGTAGTAATAGACTTAAGCCAGCTTAAAATTTAGGTTAAACTAGCTTTCCTCTGGATATAATCAATTTATGTTAATTTAGATAATTTGACTTTGGTTTCTTGGAAAGCACAATTAAAAGCCCAAAAACTAGGGTTGTGTATTTCATACATTGTCCATGGTGCCATAAACTTTTCAGTTTCCATTATCACCGATGTGCATTTTTATTAGTAACCATTTACCATACTTCATTTATTTGGAACTAGGATTGACTACATATGCTAGAATGCTCGAACTTCATATGGAAATAATTGATTTTGATGTGCCTTTTGGTTAATGGTAGTATGAGATAATGCTGTTTAAATTTTGGCTGAAATTATTACTTTTAATTATTTCTAATATACAGTTGCTTCACTGAAAGGGCTGGTTGAGTATTCATGTTCGCCATATAAATGTAGTATCACAGTCAATATTTAGTTTATGTTTGCCAGGTTTATACCATCCATAGCCAACCTCTGAATCCCTGTTTTGGGGTCCTGAGTTCATGCCTTGTGAAAGTTAACATAAGTTTTGAAGCTGAATTTCAAATCATGTGTCCCCAAGTGGGCTATATTATAGATCAAAATCAAGAAAACCACTCTTTGTTTTTAACATTCCATATGTGTTTGATCTTCAGCATGTTGGATTACGACACAGAGAACTTAAATTCTGATGAAATTTACAGTTCCCTTCGTGGAGTCACAGAAGCAATTGAAAAGTTTAGTTTCCGCAGCCAAGAAGATCTAAATGAACCAATCAAGCGTGATGGAAAGAAGGACAGTGACATTGTAAGTAGGCTTCTGGGGATATGAAAGGATGATGTTGATGAAAATGGTTAGCAAAATGTCGTGATTTTGAATAGTTTTCCTACAGGGAAAATATTTTCATGCCATTTGACTTTGATAATCCAATGCCCTTTCTTAGCATTGAACTTCAGGAGTCAAATCTTGCAGCTTTTGCTCTCTTTGCGATCTTAGTAACTGCATCTAATGTAAGTCTTGCTAGTCTTAATTGCCCTTGTTCTCCCTGTTCCCACAGGTTTCTCGAGATGGCTGCTTAGCCTCACCAGCCACTGATGTGCGTGGAGGCAGTGATGTTGTGGAAGGGGGAAGGATGGCTCTTGATAACAAAACTTCCCTACTGAACACCCAGCCCCCACGTGCATTTTCGGGACCCCGAGCCCGGGAGTATAACCCTTACCCACACTCGGATACTATCAGCGCCTATGACAAGAGTGCCCTTAAAGAGGCGGTGTTTGATGACGATATTGATCAGCTTCGGGACGGTTTGTTTTTGTTTTCTAAATTCCTGGACGATCCCCATTCTTGCTTTAAAATATGAATATTCCTATTTAATTGGTGATGAAACTTGCTTCTTGAGTTCAGTTTCCATCACCTCTTAACTCATCTCTGCTAGAATATGCAAAGACAGTGAATAATATGAAACTATTAATTAGGAAATCCTAGTCTTTAAAACTATAATATGAATATGTTCATTGAGTAAACTTAGTGTTTGCTTTAACATTTACAGTCTTTCCCCCTCATCACTTTAACAGGATAAGGCTGATGGGGTGGGAATGACAGGAATGTCATTGTTATTAGAGCCATTTCACATTTTCTGACAGCCCCTAGTAGTAGACCAGTATTCCATCTCTGTGTTTTAGCTTCAGCACATGAACTTGAGGGAGAGACAATGCATCCTTAAATAGTTGGGATCATGAGCCTGGAGACTGTACCTGGAGGCTGGAGCCTACAGCAGTCTGTGTGTGTGTTTGAGTCAGGGCCATAGCTCAGTAATAGAGCACAAGCTTTGCATGCAGAACATTGTGGAGCCAACCCCTCACATTTTCAGGTAGGGCTGGGAAAGACTCCTGCCTGAAACCATGAACAGCCTCTTATGGCCATTGTAGGCAGTGCAAAGATGGATGGACCAATGGTCTGACTTGATGAACCCCCAGAACAGCTCAAAGTGGAAGGAGAGGGAAGATTATTCTATCAGGCTAGCAGAAAGGTTTGCATTGACAGAAGAACATTTGCAACCGCAACACTGAAATGCTCCCTAAGTATGTTAATGTTATAGATCAACGTGTATTGTAGCCAAAGGATGAGAGATAAATCATATTTATAGACGCTGTGAAGAAACAATGTGAATCTGTCTCATCCTCAACCATTTGCAGCAGTAGGTTCTGATTTGTCCTCATTGTGCTTTTCCTTTTCCCTTCTCAGTGCCCATTGATCATTCTGATTTGGTAGCTGATCTTTTAAAAGAGTTATCCAACCACAATGAGCGGGTAGAAGAACGGAAAGGGGCCCTTTTTGAGCTACTGAAGATTACAAGGGAAGACAACCTAGGAGTTTGGGAGGAACATTTCAAGACCATTTTGCTGTTATTGCTGGAAACGCTTGGAGACAAAGATGTAAGCTATCAACATAGGATCCAATATCTTTTAGGGATCTTTCAGGTGACACACATTTTCTACAGCAAATGGTGCCAAAGGGCGATGTTTTCCCTTTATATGGGGCTATTGTTTAGATGGAGTGGCAATAACTGTGGTGGTTTGCTATCATTAATGTTTCCCAGGAATTCAAAGAAAATGGAACTAGCTGCTTTGGATGGGCTTCTCCAGAATACTTCAGACTGCTTTAAAAAAATGGTCCAAATCTGGTTTCCACCCCACCCCCTTAAAAAAATATATATCCATGTGTTCTGAGCAGCACTGGACAGTTGAGTCCCGCTGCTGTTTAAATTTCCTGTAATGCCTTCAAAGTAGCCTCATTCTGGGGCAAGATGTGAAATCAAAATGGCAGCCCCCAGCGTTGCTGTGCACCTTTCTGGTTGCCACCCCTGCTGCCAAGTAAGCCTTTTGGAGGAGGCGATCCCACCAGAGGGCATTTTACCCAGGGCTTCCTCAGACCTGGAGCTGCCCACACAACTAGATAGGAAGCTGAGAGAATAGGGGCAGATCAGTATGAACATGGATGGTTATGAATGCTAGCACTAAGGAATAGCCACGCCTTTTAAAAGCACTGTGTGATCATTGTTGCCCTTTGGGTGAACACAGTTGCTACTGCCATAACTTCATATGTTTAAAAGATTTCTATCCTGCCCTTCAGCAAAGCCACCAGGTCAGTTTGCAAGAATGAGATGATGAAACAAATAGAATAATAGAAACTTCATTATCCTTCGTTCTATTTTCTTGTTTTATGAGAGGAAGTGGACATTCCAGCCTCTGAAAATCTCAGTTTGGTCATCACATCTTACCAATCGCCTTTAGATTTCTGAGCACTGTACCAAAGCAATCAATGGAATCATTTCTTAGTTGTTGAGCAAAATGTAGTGGTGTCACCCAGCTTGCCTTGACAGCAGTATAATACAGCAACTAGGTAAACCAAAGGTAGCCAGACTTTAGTTTGTTGCACTTGAGGATATGGTCTGAACTTACAAAGGCCCTTGGCTTACATTTCACAGGCAAATAACTGGCAGCATTCAATATTATGCCGGCTGGTTTCCATCTCCCCCACCCCCTGGCCTACCACCACAAAATAAAAACTGAAACACTAGCACTTCACCACTGAACGTTTACTCAGTTGATATGAAGTATCTGAAGTAGTGCCCGTGGTTTTACCTGTTTGAAATGCCATCAAACTATTATTCTGAAAGCAGCAGTTTGTTGCATGCCAGTTATTGTTTGGTATTAGTTTGCTGGTAGTTTGCTACCAGTTATTGTTGTCATAGATGCGTCAGAAGACTTATTCAGGGTATGAGTCATGTTCTAGCCTGTGAACTGAGCAGGTGAATACTCAAAGCATCAGGATGTACTGAAAAAGTTCAGCCAGGAGCAAGTTAAGCTCAGTGCTCCTCTGTTGAAACCGTAGGCACTGTTTGGAATGGCCGTCATCCAAAAGCATAACTCAACAGTTATATAACTTGAGCAGTTGTTCCTAGTATTCTTGTTTGTAACATCAGTAAATGGCAAGGCGGGGGTGGAAGTACACCGAATGACAAGAACTGTGATAGAAATGCTGGATAGATTTATTGCAATATAAAATAGAACAGTACTTGGGTTTGCTATGCTTAACAATAGTTGTAGCTCTTCTGAATGCAGTGAGACAAGAGGAGTACAAACTTACCTTAACTGAATTTCAGTTGGCAATGTGTTGGATTTTATTTTTGGTATTAACATGCATTTAAGAAACATACAGGATCAGAACTTTGCATATCTCTTCTTGAGATTCTTAACAATGGGTAGCTGAGATAAAGTGACCCACAGAATATAGAATCTAGAAAATCCCAGCCTTCATTTTAAAATAGAATCTGCCTCTTATTCTTGAGTCAATACATTTAAAAGCATGGTGACAGCTCAGAAACTAAAAGGTACATGCAAAGTCAAGTTATTTCCCACCCACCGTGTTATGGATTATAATTCTTTTGTGTTTTGTTCAAATGTTTTAAATTTGGGGGGGAGGGTTAACAGACACAGAAGCAGAATATAATAATTCTGCATATAAATTGCTCACTGTTAGGTAGCATTTACCTAGTTCTCAGATATATAACTGAATTTTGCAAATGAGTTGAGACCCATGATGTGTGGTTTTGAGGGATCCTCATTGCTAAGCAAGTCCCTCATAACCCTAATGCTCCCCTTTTCTTGGTCTAAAAGATTTCTCCCCAAAATAGAAACTGTGCCAGTCCTAGCAATACACACTTTATGCTAGTCATTTTGAAAAACTAAATGCTCTCTTCTCCAACATGTGCTTCTTCTTTTGATTTAGCATTCAATAAGAGCCTTGGCACTGAGGGTGTTGCGAGAAATCTTGAGAAACCAGCCTGCAAGGTTTAAGAACTATGCTGAACTAACTATCATGAAGACTCTGGAAGCACATAAAGATTCTCACAAAGAGGTGAGGTGGCTGTTTTGTTGCTGCTGGAGAAGCTCTGTTGTCTAGGGCTTGTTGGCAAGAGACTCATCTCAGCCCTCTTAATGGTCAAAGCTTAACTTCAAAGGCTGACAGATATTTCTGTGCCCGTTCTACATAAAACGAATTGTAGTAGACAGGAACCTAAATGCCAAGGAAAAGTATTAAAATAGAATGGGTGGTGGTTAATGCTAATACTACTCAGGGTAGACTCATTGAAATTAATGGAGATTAATAGCAGGGGGTCAACACTGAGTACAACTGTGTACTGTAGGGTTACTTTAAAGTAACATCTGAGGCATTTTATAGAGAAATGGGGGTGGGGTGGGAATAGGATTCTTGGCCGCAAAATGGGAGTAATAGGCAAACCAGGCTACAGGAGACAGCCATGTAACCCATGCAGGATTATAGCTTGAAGCACAAGGTGGCATTATCCGGTTAAGCAAGCAACATGAGAACAAAATGTGTAAAGACTGTCTTAAAAAGGAGGACCAGAAAATATTTAATCCGTTTAATAAATCAGCATGTCTGTACTACACTTTCTTGGAACCAGAGTCTCCACATGACACTCATTTTTTTGTAACAGCATTTAACAGCAGTTGTAAACTGATTTCCAGATAAAGCAGCTGGACAAAACATTTTGTTCTGAAGGAGTGCCTTTATTGGCAGGCATCTCCCAAGCACACATTCTTTTTGATTCACCTTGACTCTGTGCCCTTGTTGGGGTTTTTTTCCCCCCCTTCTTCTTCCCCAAATCACCTCCACACACAAGTGAGTGGAAAAGCTTGTCATCTCCCAAAGCTTTCTCTGCCGGTTTTCCCCCTTTTTGTCTAAAACACTTTTGTACAATTGTGTCACAGGGTATCAAAATTATGTATAGTGCTTAAATTGCTTCAAACTCTTATGCTCTCATTGCCACTTGTGTGCATTTGTGAATATATAAAGCACCAACTGTTGAGCTATCAATAAGTATAGACATGCATCCCGCTCCAGAAATCAATGTTCAGATGTGTGCAGGCATATCTTGTGGGTGGTTGTATTCATTACAGTTGTGGAAAGTGCAAAAAAAGGTAGATATAGACTCAGTACTGAAGAGCTCAGTATGTATGTTTAGCTTAATTGTACCTTTTGTGGGTGAGAATCAGTCCTCCAATTCCTTTTTCCTATGGAATTATGGATTTTCACTTCACCTTCATGTTGAACTGATGGAATTTGCTAAAATAGTTGCCCTTTTTAAAAGTAAAAAGCAAGTCAAATATTTCAGTTCTGTCACTTGTAAAAATTACAGGTGCCATTGTTTCTGATGAATGTACCTGTCATCCTTACAGGAATGGGTATTTATAGATATCTGAATTACCAAAATATTTAATTATTTTTAATGTGTATTTTTGCAAAATCTTAAACATATACCTTTCTTAAGCAAAAAAATGCATGTACAGTCATTAAACCTTCATATTACTTTGTCCTATTTGTGTGGCAAACAATCTTAGTTGTTATACAGTGAAATGTACATGTACAGAATAAATGTATATACAGCCTTAGAATTATATTAACCGTGTTACAGTGTGACAGTGCAGGAAAACACACTGGTACTAAAAGGTCTGGTATCTTAACTTGAGGAAAATATAATATTGAACAAATTAGTGTATATCTGAAACCATAATTGGTTCTTTTTATCATACATTATTTTATCATACAGCCTAATAAATTTGCTTCAGATGTGGAGAGGATGGATCAAACAAATCATTTTGTCTCATAAAGATACCTAAACTTAATTTGCTTTTCCTCAAACAGTCACATAACAAATACTTTCAATTCATTACACAGAGCATATCTGGGGCTGTCTTCAACCCCCAAAATACAGAGTATACAAACCTAAGATAAGTCAGTGGCTTCAGAAAGCTGTGAGGTCCACCTTTCTTCTTAATGCTACCTTCAGCTATACATTATCCTGCAGTGTTTGTTTCTTCTGGCACATTTCATAAGCATTAAAATAAAAAAAATTGGGAAGGTCCTGCCATGCCTACCATTGTTGGCATCTGTCTGTCTCAAGAGACAAGGCAAGAGTGTCATCAGGAGTAAACTCAAACCATTCAATAGTTACAACACCTGCTGTGGCTGTAGAGACCGATACAAGAGAGACATGTTTTATTGCAGTTGGGGCAATACAGAAAACCGCATTTTGTGACTATCACCAATCTATTACGTGTATAGATTCAAAACACATTCTCTAACATCAGTACAATAACCTAGTTCTAGAGGACTGCTGGGTCATGCTAAGTTTTAGAAATGGAAATGTATGGGTTTTCTGTGCAGTACTAATCTGTAAAATGTAAATCTCTCCCCCCCCCCCTTTCCCCAAATTCTAGGTTGTGAGAGCTGCTGAGGAAGCCGCTTCCACTCTGGCCAGCTCCATCCACCCTGAGCAGTGCATCAAAGTGCTGTGCCCCATCATTCAGACAGCTGACTATCCTATCAATCTGGCTGCTATTAAAATGCAAACAAAAGTCATTGAGAGGATCTCAAAGGAGTCTTTGCATCAACTTCTTCAAGACATCATCCCTGGCCTGTTGCAGGTATGCTACCCTGAATGAACGCATTTAGTCCGCACAAACCAAGTATTATTTAATATTTCTTTGTCAGGTAGTAAGAGCCACTCATTATATATTATATATGTATAATTTTTATAAACGATTTTCCAATGCACATGCATTCTCTCTTTCTTCAGGTTGTGTTTTCTTCAGGTTGTGTTTTGTGTTTTCTTCAGGTTGTGTTTTGTGTTATATGTAGTATAGGGTTGGGAAGAAAAGGGGGGTGGGAGAGAGGGGGTGTGGTAAGGCTAATGTTCTTTTACTTAGTGTATGTGTGACGTTTTTGTGTCAGCATCACTTGGGTAGATTTCTGTTGGAGGAAGGTTGCCCTGGGGTGGTGGACTCGATGTCTTTCAGGGAGATGCCTCTCATATTTAGGTTAAGGTCACCTTCCAGAACTGCTTTCCCTTCGGAGAAGGAGAGGAATTTGTTTGGTGTTTTCTGGATGAACTCTGGATGAACTTGAGTTTGGAGTATATATGGAGCCAATTGTCAGTTTAGTTTTGCCTTCTAGTATCCCTTTTGCCTTTTAGCACTGTTGTGGCTTTAAAATTCAGGTCTCTACTAAGTCTCTACTAAGTATTATGCCTTTCCTGAGCCAGCTGCAACTCTAGAGTAGAGTCAGTGGGGCGGTGAGGGGGTGTGGATCTAAGGCAGGTGTGTTGCCTCCAGATGTTGCTGAACTACAACTCCTATCGGCTCCAGCAAGTACAGTAAATGGATAGGTGCAATGGGATTCATAGTTCCCCACACCTGTTCTAAATGTCTCAACTTGCCCCCAAACCCTATATAGCATCTCCCTGGTTTAGTTTTGTGACCATCTGACAGTGTATGTTCTTGAACTTTGTTTTCTTCCATTAGTCTTTATAGGGATGTTGTAGCCCATCAGCCCCAGTCAGCGTGGCAGATGGTCAGGGATGATGGGAATTGTAGTCCACAGTACCTGGAAGGCATTGCATTGGCAACTCCTAGACAGTCTGGGTCCTGTGTATCTTATGAGAGCACCTGTTGAACTCCTTTATGATCTACTGGATAAGCCCTGCTTAAAGTTTCTGAAAACTGGAAGAAACTTATTTTATTGGCTGCGTTATGAATCACTTATCCATGCAGTGTACCATAAAGATAATTTAAACACTAAGAATACACAAGGTTGCTATGGTTAAAAAAAAGTTCGTTTGCAGTAGTTGCCTTTCACGCATCTCACAGGATAGTTTCATGTCTAAATATATGCTCCCGCCTGATCATTTCCTGGCGCTTTCTCAGGTTATTTGAAGATAGGCTCTTTCATCTGCTCTCTCCCACCCTCCCACAGCCAGTAGCCTGAGATGGCAGTTGGTTGAGGGAGGGGCCAGTAAGCTGGAACCGCCATTGGGAGCTATAGAGCTATAGGTCAGGCAGCTCTCATGACTTTGTTTCTCCTTACCTCAGGGCAACCAGGCTGGGTTGTTTTTTTTTTTTTTAAAGAAATAAGAAATAAAAAGTAAAAATCAGTTGGAGGACTTTTTCTGGTTTTGCCCATGATTTGGAGTTATTTAGCTAGAGAAACTTATAGGGTCTGGCCTGCAATGTTTTTGGTTTTTTTGTTTGGCCATTTTAAGGTTCTCTTGTGATTTGGTTCCTGAACAATTCAGATTAGTACCATATTTATGGTTTGGGTTTTGGTTTTTTTATGAGTATAATAAGAATATATCAGCCAAAGTGAATTGTATTCTCTTGACCCAAGCCTCCAATAGCATGGCGAAGTTGGCAGCTGCGTTTTATGGGTTCTCTTTCCTCTGAAAGTTACTAGACACGTTTTGTACAAAGTCAGAGACGCAGCCATGTGTTTGAGGTGGACAAGAACCACGTTATAAGCAGGGAACTCTGGCAGAGTTCCAGCTGGCTCATTCAGTATCCTCGGTTGTTGTATGGCGCACATGATGTCAAGGCGTATTCAGAAACAGAGGTTCTCCCTCCCTCTGCGCAGCTGACTCTCTGCTTGAAAGATTATTGCGGCAATGTTCTTCCACACCTTTGTGCCCTCAGATGGCACATAACCATCATGAAAGCAGAGTGCTGCTTTAAAATGCTCTACTGGCTCCCCCCCCCCCCGGTTGAATCAATATTTTGATGTGTATCACAGACACAACTGCCCTCATTCCTGGTATCAGACAGTTGTGAAAACGGGACTGTGTGTTCTCCCCTCTCACCTATTGGTACACTGAAACTGGCAAGTTTTGCCTTCTTGTAAATGTTGGTCACACTTTCTGAGCTCCCAAGTTCTCATGAGTGATTTACTACACCACACAGTTTGCAAAACAAAGGTGCTGGTGCCTTGGGGAGGTTACAGTTCATTTCCCGTTGTGTCCTAAGAGGCAAATTGAACTGTTACATGCAAATATGTGCTGTGAAGGTGATTTAAAAAAAAAAATCAAAACCACAGGAGGGACAACTTTGAAAATTGGCCAGTGAATGAGAAGTTTAAGTATCTCCCGCTCCCCACCACTCCTTTCACACTGCAACTTCTGAGGCTTTTAATTTTTAAAAAACAGGCACCCTTTGGGTCTTTGTTATACACATTTACGTGTAATATACAGTTTAGCCCTGAAGTGTTCATTCATTCAGTTGGCCTTATCTCTTTTCCCGTAACTCCTGAGATGAAGCCTTCAGTCCAGCTGAAGGGGTGCCTCCATATGTTGTTGGATTCCAGTTCTCATCAGAGCCATGATAACCTCCCAGCAGCCTGAAACAGCCTTTTCATTGGACTGAATCTCCTTTTTTTTTTTTTTTTTTTGGAGTTCATTAAGGTTTCAAAGATGCAGTTACGTTAGGTGGTGCATTTGAGTGAACTTCCCCATCTGGATTTGTAACCCAGGTTGTCTACTTGATTTTGTCTGGAGGGTCGTGTTGGTTAGGGTGAGAGCTGCCCTCACTTGGAATTCTTCCTCTAGAGTGTGTTGTGTCTTTTGCTCTGAGAGAAAAATCAAAAGCCATACAGTTGGTGTCACTTCCAGTGAGATCTGGCCATATAATGCCTGGCTATTGCATATAACCATGTTCAGTTCTGCAGAGGGCTAAAGCCCAGTGTTTAAGAACTTCAAGAGTTGTAGCAAAGCCAAAAGACCCTTTTGGCAGCAGAATGAAGCAGAAAGAAAACTCTCTTGAGTGTTTCAGAAGCTTCTTCTCTCTGCAAGACCTGTGTTAGAAGGCGAGGTGAAACCCAGTGCCTGGGAGAGTCATTGGATTGTGTCGCATCTTTTACAATGTGACTCAAGTTGTTTCTCCTCAGTCATTTTAAAAATACTGTTTCATCATATTCACACAGTTCATGGAATAAAAACTGTTTTAAAAATAGCTCAAAGGAGGCACGGAGCTGTATAAGTCAAGCAAATTATTACCTTGTCAAGATGAAGTCAAATGTATAATTATAAAAAAGTTAATTTATAATGAACTTCACCCTTGTTTAGCATGATGTGGCCTGCCCTTTTCTTCAATTGAGGCCAGTTCGTCATTTTTTGGCTACAATGCTACACTGACTCAGATGGAGAGAGAATCTTAAAAGGCCAATATTAACCAAATGGTTGATGGCTACAGATGACCACCTTCTTGCGTAGTTTCAGTTGCCGGGCAATAGGATTCTAAGTGCCTACCAAGTGGGTCATCTGAATCTGTCCTAAATCAGGAAGCAAAAAGTTGATTTGCAGCCTGGAAACAGGGCCCAGGAATTTAACCCTAATTGGACACCTGCTCTGGAAATGAGAAATAACACCGGTATTTTTATACTTCTGCCTCATTTGATGAGGATTCTTGCCTTAGTCTTGCTTCATAAATACCATTCCCCTTTAGTGTCTGGCAACAGGAGAAGGGGTGGGAATATGGTCTGAAGATAGTTGTAGCCTTCTCCCAGCAGAGGTCACTCTCGAGCCAAGGGCACAAGAAGACCAAAAACTCTGTCTGTCTGCCAGGGCCTTTCCAGAAGCTGATTTTAGTGCAATAATTTCACAGCTGTGACTCAGTTGTTGTGTGCGATCCAGGCATCATTCTGCAATGTTTTGCTTCTGTTGAGACCACAATTTTTAAATCCCCCACAGCTGTTTCCTCTATTGGTATTGACCTGCCTTCGAAAAAACTAAATAAAAAATCACGAATCTTTAAAAAGCAATCGCTTTTTGAAGTGGCTGAGCTCTTGCCAATGCTTGATGCTATTTGTTGTTGAGCAGTGTGAGTGATGCAGTGAAAAAGCACATTGCTTCAATAGGAGTAAAAGTTTTTTAAAAGCTAAAATGTAGTGTTCCCCAAACGGTGTACATATTATGAGGGAGGCGGTGTGTTCTTTGGCACTAGTGATGTTACAGGCACTGTCTTATAGGAAACAAAGCATTCGCAAAACTGCATTTCATACAGCACCCACCTGAAGCATGCAAATACCTCTCTTGTTTCTTGGGGGACTTATTTTGATTGTAATCCAGCCAGCACTCGTTGCCAGGGATCACTATTAGAAGGAATGCTATGAAGTATAAAGAAAACGTAGAAAAATAAGGAAGCGGGGGGGGGGGAGTTAAAGGGGGAAACCTAAGGAAGCAATTTGTCTCTCTCTTGCGCGCGCGCGCGCGCACACCCACCCACCCACCCCAAATAAAGACAAGTGAGGATTGAGCAGGCTCAGGGGCCACAGAATACGAATGTCTGGATGGAGCATGGGATGAAAAACAGTAGGGAGCAGGAATTGAATTGAGTGTCCTGGAAAAGGACATGGGTGACTGGGTAGAGTAATGGACTGCAAGATTTTGTTGCAGGTTTCACTGAGTGGTTTTATTTTTTAATTTTTAAGTGCACTGTTCTATATCACTGCATTTTTTCTTTTACAAAAAAACATTTTTAGCGTATTATAACTTATAATCAATTTATTGGTCAGAATTCGTTCTTGGGTTTTGGTGTTCTTTTAAGGTTAACCTTCTTCTCTGTACAAAGTTGATGTTCCTTTTACAAATGCAAATATAGGAACGCCTTCCCTGTCCCAGGCAAGCATGACTCAGCCTTCTGGGAATTCCTTACCAAAAAGCCTGTTTCCTGAAGTTGAATAACCTGCATTTCGGTGGGTTAAGGAAGGGTTAACTGGTACTAGAGAGAAGCAGACCGCTGCCCAGTCCTTGGCTAATAAACCCACAGTATGAGCCCAACCTTCCATGCAGGGGGATTCTTGGGTGCTGGGGCTACCAGTTCTTTCCTGTGAGCCAGGCTGGTAATCTGCTGTCTGTGGAGAGCTTATGTAGTTCCTGAAGCCATATGTCACTTTTCCTATTTATTCTGTCAGGTTTTTGGGCACGCCAGTTTTCAAGGGAAGGGAGGAGAGAAGGGGAACCCCCTTCCAGGTTGGAGAAATCTTGTAACAACACTTGTTTGATCTGTTTTATATTTGCTTTATGATTTTCTTTTGCAGGCTATCTTGAAAATTATCTTTTTTAAAATCATCATCATCATCATGTTGGGACTAGGTTTCTCTGTGTCCCTGCATATTTTAATTGTTCTCATTTGAAAGTGTACTACAAACCCACTCCACTAGCTCCTAACCCCGAAGGAAGAGACAACTTGTGAAGAAACCTTTCGATTCCCATGACTCCCTCTGTTGTTTCCATCTAGGGCTATGACAACACAGAAAGCAGTGTTCGCAAAGCCAGTGTATTTTGCCTCGTGGCAATCTATTCTGTTATTGGTGAAGAACTGAAGCCTCACCTTGCACAGCTCACTGGGAGTAAGGTACGTGCGGCCTCTTGATTTTGAAACACATGCAGTTCCTGTAACTTTAAGCACAGCCAGCAGGCCAAAATCAGGAGCAGTTGTTCCCAAGCATTTTGCTGGCTTCACAAGCATTCAGGAACAGCCCACTTATATATGTAGTTGGTTACTGGCCTTTCAATACTGTATTTCGGCTAGTTCAAGATGGAGGAGCATCTGCCATACATATTAGCCCGGAAAAGAGTCCCCTATAATATAAAATGGCCTTGCTCAGCCACAGCAGCGTTTGGGAGAAATCAATAGTTGTGGCACACACAAAATGGCAAAGGGACATAATGGGCCTGGCAAGTTGATATGTTCCTCCACTGCTTTCTGATGTCTGACTTGTGTTCATGTATTCTTTTTGTGCAGGGACCAGCCATTTTCTTCTATTTTTTATTAGTTGTCTCATAAAATAAATTTGCTATGCGTCATAAAAAATGAAAGTAAAATCATTGACAATAAAGCCAAATGACAGTAAAAAGAAATCCTCAGCCACCTTTCAATGAACTGCTATTCGTTGAAAGAGAACGATTTGAAAATGATTCATAGATGGTACTTAATTCCGAGTAGGTTGGCTAAGATTTTTAAGACAGAATCAGGTAAGTGTTAGAAGTGTAAAGAAGTGAAGAGAACGTTCTTCCACTTGTGGTGGACATGTAAAAACGTAAAGGGGTATTGGGAAATGATTTATAATGAACTGGAAAAAATATTTAAAATTACTTTACCAAAAAAACCCAGAGTCCTTTTTGTTAGGGGTAACCCAAACTGAAATTCCCTGGTGTCAGAAAAGGTTATTTATGTATGCAACAACTGCAGCCCATGTTTTGTTAACCCCAAATGGAAAGTGAGCCAGGTCCCAACTAAAGAGGATTAGCAGACAGAATATACACAATTTGCAGATTTAACATATAGAATAAGAGCAAGAAGAACATACGTTTAAAGAAGATTGGAAAACATTTATTGAATATATGGAAAATAACTGTATACAGCTGAAAACGCTGCCAGCATTAAGATAAATTCAATCCATGAGTCACATTGAACTCAGTGGGACTTACTTCCAGGCTTACACACATAGGACTGCACTGTGAAAGACCCATTCTGAACTGGAAGCAAATTAATGAAGAGGCGTGGGTGTTACTGTGTCTCCTTTCTTTCAGATGAAGCTCCTCAACTTGTACATAAAGAGGGCCCAGACCACCAACAGCAACAGCAGCTCATCTTCAGATGTTTCCACGCACAGTTAATGGAGATCTTTGGACATGCCTGTAGACATAGAAGCCATCAGCTGTGCCTCTCAGAGACCCTCCCCTCATCAGCACGCTCCACCAGCTGATGGAGGCCATGCAGAAATTTATTGCAATCAGTATTTTTAGTCCTTTTAAAAGCTTTCTATGGTAGGATATTATTGTTACTGAATGTAAAGGAAGCAAGGCCTGGGTTGCAGTCTTCTTCATTTGGAAAAAAAAAAAGGCGATAGAACACACCATGGTTAGAACACACTGCAGTTATCCACTGACGTTTTGGGGGTCATACTTACAGTAGACTTGTTGAAATCAATGGGCTTAAGTTCATCATGTGAATTGATTTCAGTGGATCTACCTTGAGTATGACTTCTTGGATTCAGACCTTGGGTTTTTTATTAGGTTGTGCTTGTATCGGTCAAACATTTGACTAGTTCCTCCTGTTCCTCTAATTTCAGGAATGTGTCCTTGTTTCAGAGATGAGGTTAAAATTTAGAATGGCCTCACTTGGGTTTTTTTGGGAGAAAGCCCTACATTCTTTAAAAAAAAAAAGGAAAGGAAACTAGGCCCCTCAACTCACTTTTTAAAATTATTACGGGGGGAAACACCAGCACAAACAAATTGTATAGTACCATCATCTGAGTGACACCGGTCATGGAAATTCCCTGAGAGATCTCAGCAAACTTGCAATGGTGCCGTTTATATAGGGCAGATGCACTTACCCTACTATAACCCATTTAAGACCCGCCTCTGTGTAGATGTTTCAATTTTCTGATTATTATTTTTAGCACTTGCTGAGAAACATTTTTTCAAAGTGAGAAAAAAAAGAAAGCAAAGCTATATGCTGTGATATAGTCTTGACTTCTTACTCCAGAGGAGGTTCTACTTACTTGACAAAACTCATTCCTACTCTGTTTTTCATGGTGTTTTTTTTAAATTTTATTTTATTTAAAAAAACGGAACTCTGTTCTGTTACAGTATTCACTGGGGATTGAATTCCTTCTGTAATAATTTTATCTAGCTTTATGAAATCTGTTAGTATGCACTGAGCGTGAATGCACTGTAATATCTCTGAACTGGTTAAGTATCAACACTCACTGTCAAAGGAACTGACAACCTATCTCTTAGAAAAGATATGTGAAATGTGCTACTACTGCTGCTGCTTCAATCCTCAGTATGAAATTTGTACTTTCCAAACCTCGATTGGCTTTTGTAGGAGCTGCAACTCAGATAACCAGGCCTTTCTTTCTTAATAAAATACTGCTTTCGTTTGTCAACCAATGCTCCTTAGTGTGACACTTTTTCTGTTGCCACCTCCCCACCCAACCTTTGAGTACTCCAGGAGTTTGTCACCCCACCTCCCAACATTCACACAATCTGATTTTATTTATAATCTTGTTTTGTGTCTACTGTACATAGCAAATTGTTTCCTTTCTCTCTTAGTATTTCAGATATGACTCTGTTTCATTAGGGTAGTACTCAAAGGGCTAGGTAGTAACCAATCTGCACCAATCTGCTTTCTTAAAGCTATACAGTTGAGGGTGGGGTGGGTGTTTTCTTCCAGGCACAAGAACCCTTTGGCTACCAATCCATACATGCTGGTGAAGACAAATCTGCATGATGTTGGCGCTTAGCTGCCAGATTACGGAGGGCTCCTACCTTTTCTCAGCACTGTCCAAATGTCTGCAGCTGCCTTTTTACTTGCTGCCTCCTTACGCAGGGCTTTAACTTTTCAGACCTTTTGAAAGAAAGAGGTTTCTTTTTCTTTGTATTCTTCCCCATCTTCTCATCCCCCCTCCCTCATCCCGCACCCATTTCCCTCCTCTTCCCAGACCTTCATATCTGAGAATCCGCACAGAACAACCCTGCCTGCTGTTGGGTTGGGTTCGATGGAGATGTACATGCTGCCAGTGGGGCGCCAGCGTCCCAGGGCATGAGCAAACAAATCAATGCAACCCCTTTCACACCATCTGAAGTACTGTAGGTCTCTTATATAGTCCTGCACCGATTGAGGCATGTGGCTTCTTTTAAAAAGGTACACTATGTGTGCTTGCCTGGATTACAGTACAACACAAGACCTTTTCTATCGCTTCCTAGTAGCTTCTCAATAACCTGTATAAGTAATGTAACTTGCAACGTTGTCATATAAATCTTCTTTCTACCACCCTCCCAGACCCTTTATTTATCAAGTGTAATAGTTCATATTAAAGGACAACAGAGAAATGTTTGTAGAATGCAGCAGGATTTTGCTAACAGTAATAATGTTTTAAATGGGAAGGATGGGCTTATAAAGCCACTCAAAACAGTCAGCCATCAGAAAAGAGTTTGTTGGCACAGTGTTCACGCGCATGTATTTAATTTCTATTTTTGGGTTGGTTATTTTCTTTTATTTCTCTTTTGTTTGGGGCGCTTTTGTCATGTTACATCCATATCTGTATTTATATCTTATTTGTTTCACTTTTGAGTGTATCATGGCAAATGTACAGATGTTTTTATGTTAACATTTACATGATAGAATTTGCTAAAAAATAAAATGAAACCTTTTGAGTTTGCCCTAGAATAAATGACAGTTAAATTTAAGTCCTTATGGGAGCCTCTTTGCACTACAATTTGGTCATGAAAGCAGATGACCTCAAAGATGAACTGTCAGCACTGAAGCATGATTTTTTAAACCCCAAATCACATTCATTTCCACACATGTGACACTGTCCAAGGGTACACCCATTATAGTTGCATTGTATCCCTGTTCAAACGTTCATAGTTGGGAGGGGACAGGATCATGACTGTGGCACCAAGTTCTGCCCTCTCAGTGCTCTGAGATGCTTATCGAAGTTCTGAAACTCTCATATTGGTCCTTGCTTGCTAGAATAGGAGAGAAGGGTGTACAGGTGCATAGAAATTAACTCTACTGTACAAAGGCAATATCATTGTATTGCTCACTTTTGCCTCTGGCTCTGCCCATCTTCAGAATGTGACCCACAGAAGATTGCTCAGATGGGAATTCTGCCTTGAGCCAAAGAAATTCTTTTCCTGACCTTGCCCTACATGCATAGTCCTCCCCACAAACCATGTGATCTACATAATGTAAACATGTAGTCATGCACCTGTCTCTCTTGGGAAACAATGAAGGGGTATGGCTTGGGGGGTGGCACCAAACAGTTGGAAAGTTACAGCACCTGCTGTGGCTTATAGAGACTGGTACCTGAGAGACATGTTTTGTTGAAGCTGGGACAGATGAAGGTGTCCAGTTGTGCTGCTGCAGATGCACCATGGCGTTTCTTTTCTCTGTGCAGTCATTCACCATCTGGTCACTGCTGTGGGTAAGCAACCTGACAGATTGTCTCCAGGCACTGCCATCATCTGCAAGGGATTATCACATGGAGGGATTAATGTTGCCAGCCTTCATGTCACATTTGCAGACATCTTTGTAATGCAGAGTTAGTCTGCCAATGGGCCTGGTGCCTGAAGCCAGCTCCCTGTAGAGCACATCCTTGGGGATCCCGCCATCCTCCAAGCATAACCTCCAACATGAGTTGCAACCTTAACCCTACTTACCTGGGAGTAAGCCCCACTGAATTCAGGACTTGCTTCAGAGCAGTCATGGAAAGCCTTGTGCAGTAAGTGTACTACACAGGCATAGGGCAGGGTCACTCTACACACACACACAAACACACACACCCGTGCAATTTTGCTTGTCACTTTTGAATGCCTGCACAGGACTCTTCCCTTTTCACATTCAAAGGGTTTTACTACTTGATAGATAATCATTAATGCAGGTTCTAGGGCTTTAGCCCAGATAGACATGAGCACAAGACTGGATTCTTATCGTAAGCATATTGAATTCACTGACTTAGCATAGCCAGAAGAACAGTTTCATGCACTGAGATATTCATTGTCAATATATGCTTGAAAAAAACATGATATTTCATTTCCTATTTGATTGATGCAGTATTGACACTAAACATGCAGAGCTGTGTGGTGTGCTTCCTCCTCCATCCCAACAATATCTTATACTTTTTTATTTGTGCTTAAGCTGTTAGGACTTGCTTGATGTCCTGGACGAGAACAACTAAAGCAACATTTGATGGTTGAAAACAAAGACTCTTCAGCACTTAACAACTGCAGACTTGTCCACATCTTAATCTATTCCTGCAAAAATTATCACAAGTCTGTGGCACTTGTAAGGGTAACACGTTTGTTTGCTAGAGCCCACTTGATTTGTTTGAAGCATCTTGGAAAACTGGTAGGTATATATAAAATAGAGATGAATGAAAACAACAGTTGGAGGCAATAAAATACAAGAGACAGTAATAAGTGTGCAACAATGCAATATTTTGTGCTCATTGTGGAATGAACATATAAATGTCAAAAAACAACAACGGGGGGGAGGGGGAGGGGGAGGAGATGGAATCTAGTGAAATGGGGAACTCCTAACCCACAGAGCCAATCCACAGAAATATAATGGCTGATAGTATCAAAACCTTCTGAGCTGTCCAGAATAATCAACAGGGTTTCCTCTCCTGCTAGGTCTCCCCCATAAGGTTGTTTCATTGCCAAAGCCAGGGCAGTAAAGAGAATGAAATGGGTCTAGGTAAGTAGTTTTGTACAACAGAGCCTAGGGTTTCATGGGGACCACCTGTTTAAATACTTTGCCCCAAAGTTGATCAACTGGTTGATAGATATTACTATGCTTAAAAGAGTCCAAGGAAGGTTTATAAAGGCATGCACACATGCAGGACCGGATTTAGGTTTGATGAGGCCCTAAACTATTGAAGTAATGGAGCCCTTTATATATCTGGCTGTTCTTTGGCAACAACAAATTGTCACTGTTTTTTTGTGTTGAATATATGCTATAAGGTCATTTATGGACCTAATAGGTATCTAAAGCCATTTTCACATATCAAAATATTTATTTTGGAAATGTACATCCAGGGTTTTTTTCCTTTAATTTTTTGGGGGGCCCCCAAGAGAGTGGGGCCCTAAGCTATAGCTTGCTTAGCTTATACGTAAATCCGGCACTGCCAGCATGTTTCTCTTTCAAGGGGGCCAGGGCTGCCTCTTTGCACAACAAAGTATTAATGGCCGCTTACACCAGTCCAGCGAATCCCCATCTGCTTGATGTAATTAGTCAAGGGCTGAGCAACCTAGAAGCAGGCCACACTCCTCAAAGCATGCCTGCATTGTCAGACTGCAGTTCTTTCCACAGAACAGGGACAGTTGTTGCTCTGGCACATCCAGAAACATGTATCATTATTGTGGTCTTAGGCTAGCTTTATATATATGCTCTCTTGTTTCTGTGGGGATGAGATATGTCCGTTTTTAAAATGCTATGCCTTAGGGGGCTTCTCAGCCTGATTTGCCTGTAGATGTGCCAACAACAAATGACACAGTGGCAAAAGTGTCTTGATGGGATTTGCCCGTACTGGGTCAAATTGGTTTTTAGCCCTGAAGCACTGCAGAAAGCTCTGAAGTTGCCGGCATTGCAAATTGCATGTTAGGGAAAACATGATAGAAATGCAAATTTTAAATGCACGTGCCTTTACGATCCCCTTTATATTCAGTTCAGCCAAGTGGCTGTTCTAGACAGAACAGAAGGAGGTATTAACTGCAACCCTGCTGTCACATTTCTATGAAAGTAAACAGTGATTTTGATAAAACATACGAGAGGCACCAGTAGTACTTTTTAGTTAAGCATGCCCACATACTATAAAATATACAGACAGACACACACACACAGAGAGAGAGAGAGAGAGAGAGAGAGAGTGCGCAGAAACAATCTGGAACACTGGGTTCTAAAAGATAAATGACACAAGTTTCTATAGGCAGCAGGATAGTTACTCTCACTCAACTCATGTATTTTTTAAAATAACTGCTTAGGATTTTGTTGTCATAAGCTTATCCTCAGTGCTGTTCTACTAGATTTTGCCAAATGGGAAGGTCATGGAGATATTTCCCTTGTAGCTTTTGAGGTGTCAACTACAGAAGTATCCAATTAATCTCCTTGTGATTTATAGATGGGAGGCAACACACCTTGTGCCATGGAAAAAACACAGCAACAATTAATGTTGAGATGGAATCTCAGCAATCAACAGGAAACTGTCAAGCAACTGCAATCCAGCATTGTCATAGTCACGCCAACAACACAATTTTTTTAATTTAAGGAATAGATAAAGAAAAGCAAGAGGTAAATAAATAGTGGGCAAACTAGAAATCATTCATGTCGTTAGTCCTTGCATTTAAAAAAATAAATATCAGGCATGGGGGCTTTTACCTTTTTGTTTCTGTTAAGGCTTTGATCAGATTGAGGCTCTCTGCATTGCCACCAATAAGAGTTTCCTAAAAAACTAGTATTTGAGAGTGTGCTCCATATTCCCAGAATCCCCCCCACAAAACATCCTGTACAATATGCAAAGAACCTGAAGTCTGTCCAAAGTAGTAAACTCTATCCAATTTGCTAACATCTCTATCAACCAACAAGTTTCCACACAAATGAAACTTTCATGTGGTCTTTTCATGATGTTGTGCCATAAGTTCTTATCAGAAAAAGTGAGAAAGATAAGAGCAATGGAAGCTCTTAACCAACAGTGCAGCTAGGTAAATTTAGACCTTGAACTCAAGGGTCTTACAGAGGTCCCAAAGGTCTTGTGCATTCAGTTATGGACCATTAATATTTATCTTCTACCTACCAATATGCATACACCACCACCATTCTAAGTTTTACAGTTGCTTCTATGTTCCTGATATGTTAAAAACCAAAATACAAAAGGTTTGACAACCCTGAGTATACATTGCTTTACATTTTAAAACGCGTGTAAACTCTAGCACTGTTATGACAACAGTAATAAAATGTAGTTTGCTTCTGCTGCGCCAATGCTAAAGGCATTTACTTGAGAGTAAGCACTATTCTGTTGTGTAAAAGTAAAGTAAAAAGAAATAAAATGGGTGTCTATAACCATTCTGTTTAATAAAAAGGAAGGAAGGCTGCAGTAGCTAACACCAGCTCTGGCAACCCTGGCACTTACGGACACACTGTTAAAACCATGTTCATGGAAGACAATCTTACTTGGCTATGAGTGATCGCCAAAGAAATATGAAGAGTTGGTGCCAACCCTGAACCTGTTTGCTCCTGCTTCCATCATCTGTAACTTTCTGGGTGGCCATCTGGGGACCTGCTAGGCTGCGGGGAAATGGGCCTCTTCCTTGAAGTCCAGTCCTAGCTGCACCACTGCTCTTAAGTGGGGCAACAGATGAGCTTCAAGATCCATTGAAGAGTTCCACACTGAGGATAACATTGGCAGGTAAGTGACAGTGTACGGGAAGGTGAGGTGCTTCTGATCAGCTGTAACCTTGGGAATCTGCATCCAATAGGGCTTATTAGGTTACATAATCATATATTCTAATGTACAACATCTCAGTGTTTGATAATAGAGGTAGCAAAAGGATCAGACTCAAAAACAAGGATTTGACAGACAACCCAACAGATCTAAAGAAAAGTAACAGTTTGCAGAAATCTTTGGCAGGCATCCAGGGAGATAGAAGCCAGAGATCTGTATGAACTCAATAGACAAACCACCAAGCCTCAAGAAACTGTGGAAAGGGAGTGTAAGCGAGAGTCCTCCTGCACTAATCAACAGATTATGATGAAGACATGCATGCCCTTACAAAATCCATTGCCTGCCTGTAGAACAGCATTCAGTGAGGCTGGTGCTGCCAAGGCAGAGGTAGGTGTGTTGAATTTTGGTCAGCACCGACTCTCTATTTGTAATCCCCAGAGTAATAGAAAGAGAGTATGCAACCCTTTGCTGCTATGTGTGCAGAAAGCAGGCCTTCTTCATCAAGGAATCTAATACACAGAAGAGGCAGTTTCTGCAACACTAAGGGAGTGAAGAGGATCCCCTAAGGAACATCTTCCCTAAAAGCAGTGCTTTTTTCTGGGGGGATGCAAGGGGACACGTACCCCTAAACATTTTGTGAATTGCTGTTGCAGGAATTTATGTATGGGTTGGGGGGGGTTGCCCCTCCAGCAGATAGCATGCACATGCAGCCCACTACCAAAAATCAGCACAATCACTTTTGCGACTTTTGTGATTTGTCCCCACAAAACACTTCATCACAGTTTCTTCCTATCTATTCAAAGGGCCTTTGCTGCACGATACCAAATGTAATTCACTGATATGTATCTGTGTACTGGCTCACTGGGAAAACTTCAGAAATTCATATAGACATATGAGCTCAGCTACTCAGCAGCCCCTCTGCCTGAGTGATAATTCCTGGCATCCTGATACCTGAGTGCCAGACAGGTAGCCATTCCAGAAATAACAAACCCAGATGAAGAAAAAAGGGTGTGATTAACTTGGCTGGGAAACAGGGAAATGTAAATAACTATTTTGTTACACTTGATGGGTGTTTGGTGAAGGGCAAGGAGAACCATGGGGCAGGGTCCAGGATGCTCAGATTGCTGTCACCAGACCTCCCCTTTCATGATGTAACCATGATGTATTAGTGATGTAGTTTGGGGGGGGTGTAACATGGGGATTAGCAGCTAATAAAAGTTTGGGGGCTCTTTTGTTCGGGGCTTCCATCTTGTTCCACCTTGTGGCAGGTGGGAGTCCTGTCGCGACAGTCTTCAATAAAGACCAAGCCTACTGGCTGCTGTTTTGCTCTGGTATTCCTGGCTGGTGTCCTTGTTTTTTTGTCCAAGGGAGCCCTCAGATTTCTCTGTTAACATTGTTAAACCACTGGATAGATCTGGTAGAAAGATTGACAGATTGCCTGAAGCATCCCAAGAATGGGAATTCAGCTGCATCTTCAAGATTCACAGCATTATTGTTACTAGCAAAGTGGGAAATTAAACACTGGGAATGTGAAAAGTCTATTAAGACTTGCAAACGGAAAACATTAAAAGCGGACCAAACCAGAATGACTTAAGGATGGTCAAAAGGATTAAGAGTTGGGAAACAGGCTGTTTACAAATATATCTGGAGGCGAAAGAGCACTAAAGAGAAAGTAGTAATGAGTAATTAGCGAGGAAAGGGTTGACTTGCAAGTTGCTGAGATAATGAACTCCCTTTTAAATCCAGTTTTAACAAGAAAAATTGAAGGGGGAAAGGATTTGGATCAATTAAACAATAACAAAAAAAATGTAAAAAAGAAATTAGACTATCTAGAGGTGCTCATCAGGTTACTCTAAAAGGAACCAGAGCTTAAACATGTTTACTCAGAAGTAAGCCCGAGTTCAGTGAGGTTTATTCCCAGCTAGGGCTGAAATCCTACCAGTGCTACAGTTAGGTAATTTATTTAGACTCTGGCCTTAATAGTCTTATAGGAACCCCACTCTTTAGATTTGGGGGCCATCCTGCTCATTCTATTGAGTGAGAGAGACCCTGGACTTCTGCCTTGAATATACCATTGAATTCTATGCACGCTTCCCTGGGCTGGAAGAAAATCATTTAATTTATTAAGACTTCTGAATTAAAATGCATAGGTTTGGCTGTTAGTATACAAGGGATACTGATGGGACTTAATCCCAATTAACCACACATGGGATTGGACTGCCCGTGACAACTAACTTTTTAATGGATTGTATCTGTTTGCTGACAAGTGGCGGCCATGATTCGCAATGATTATGGACCTATTGATTGGGTGTGTTGTAGAGTGGTTACTGCTGCATCACCAGAAAAAAAGCAATGCATCACATCAAAATTTGTTTATTTGGGTAGATGTAAATTTAGTAATACTTCCATCATTTTACAAGAAATACACCTCGTCATAGTGCAAAAATAATGTCTGCTCAGTCTGCTGTCCTGATGCTGTTGATGGGCAACTTCAAAGCCCCTCCACTCTCCCTTCTTTTATCTCTTAACCATTTAAACATTTATGGTTCCCAAGATTCTTTAGGGAAGATACGTGCTTTAAACAGAGAACTGTCCTCTGCAAAGTAGGCTATATGGTCACCCAAGTTTGCAGCAAGTGTGAATATTGAAACAAAAGTGTTACAGTTGGGCGGGGGGTTGTAGGGATCACAGAATCGTAGCATTGGAAGGGACCACAGGGACCATCTAGTCCAACCCCTTGCAATGCAGGAATATTTTTGCCCCACAGGGGACTGAAACCCATGACCCTATGATGACGAGTCTCATGCAGTAGCAACTAAGCTATCCCAGATCCAAGCAGCTGTCTTTTGGGAATCAAAAGTGTAGTAGTAGATTGCTTTCAATATGCTTTGCATAAACTTTTGCATATAAAACAAATATGAAAGGTACCAAAAAGCTCTAGTGATTACTCATCCAAAGGCATTATCCTCAGAATTCTCACCATGTGGGGAAAGGTGAAGCATAGTAATATAAATAAGGCTTATTTCCTCCTAATTATGAGTATAAAATCTTTATTAATCAAGCTCTGTACTGTATTTATGTCCACACTAGTACTATCATGTGGTCGCCCTCTGTACGGTAGCAACAGTACTATACGCATTAAAAAATCATGAAATTATTAAGCCTTTCAATTATTAAGCCTTGTGTTTTATTCTGTATGCACTGTGGTTCTTTGGATCTTATTAAACCCCCACTTTCACCAGTCCCAGCCAGCATGTTCAGGGATGGTGGGAGTCAAACAACAACTCGAAAGTTGCAGATTCCCCATCCCTAGTCTTTTAGCATATTTTAAAACATTTGCGTCTTTCAGCATGTATGAACTCTGTGTTCACATAAGCAACAATTATGTGCTTAGCATGATTTCTTGTTAAGATGGGATTTCCAGAGAAACACTACAAGTGACTTTTCAATAGGAAGTTGTTCACACCAGTCTTTTTAACTTTTAAATCATCTGAAGCCAAGGCTTCAAAGGGTTAAGCCATCACTGACATGCCCCAGGGGCTAATACTCTTGATGATTTTGTTGCTATTCTAAAAATAGGAGACTAGCTTTCTAATCTCCTTGCCACTCATTTCCACTCCCTGCCAGTTTTTTCCTGCTTTTTCTTGCAGAGGGGCATCTGCAACCCAGAACTGTCTATGACCCTTAAGCTTCTAGAATGATTACCAGGGCTTTAAGGCTTGCCCAACAATGCAGAAACTTTAACCTATCAATGGGTTTTATAACCAAGTTTACAAAATTGGTTTTTGGGTTGGGTTTTCATTCCTCCGTTTTAAGGACAGATGTCAGTGTTAGAAATGGAAATCAGATCAATAAACCTTGGCATTCCCATGCAAATCCAGAGGGCACCACCTTAAGTGAGGCAGGAAACCCCTTCACTTAACAAGCATTCCCACTTGGCAGCTAAAATAAAATCAGAGCAATGCTGCCTTCTTGGAAGAGGGTTGAATAATATCTGTTTAGACAAAGAATAATGTAAGGGGAACAGGGAGTGCTGCTATTAAACCAGGGGTAGAGAATCTGTGGCCAGCCAGATGTTGTTGGACTATAGCAGGGGTAGACAACCTAAGGCCCATGGGCCGGATGTGGCCCAATCACCTTCTCAATCCGGCCCGCAGACGGTCCAGGAATCAGCGTGTTTTTACATTAGAAGAAACAAGGAGACAGGTTGCTTAGTTGCTAGACCACTTCCAAGCAATTTCATCTGATGGCATCTCCTATCTAACTCAGGTGATTGTCAGTTGGAAACAACAGCTGATCTTAGTTTATCATTGTGGGACTAGCCTAGTATAAACTGACTTTGGGAATTAATGAGGAGCAGGAGGAAGTGAGTCAATTTGACATGAACTTTTCTGCTTTACTAACCATACCCAGTCTATTAGTAGATTAGAAGGAGCAACCAAAGCTATCTCAGCTTCTGCTATCTTGTCTAAATTCAATCTAAGAGACAAGAGTTTTAGGTTGGATCATTTACCTGGCTGCAGTTTAAGAGCAATGAAGTCAAGGCAGTGCAGAAATGGGACACCAGAAGGAAATGTCCCCTCTCAGAAATTAACGAATTAAGTAACGGAACGAATTAAGTACGTAACCAGAGGTACCACTGTATCCTTGTGCTGGCTTCTGCTAGCATACCAAGTTCACTGTACCTAGCCCAGAGTCATTCTGAGTCAAACTTAGTTGCATACTACCTACAGCCTCTTCCACTTGCATGTACATGTCTAGATACTATAGTTCCTTCTGTGAAACAACCAATGTTTTTAATATCAGCATTTATTTCCCAAATGCTAATTCCATCCAAAATAGTTGCCCAGTGAAATGAACTTGTAGTTACAGAGCTCTTGACTGACCAGACAGATATGGTTTGAAGATGCAGAAAGAACCTTTTCTGCCAAGAGAGATCCCTTGGGCTGCCGGATAGTCAATATAGTAGCATGGTCATTGCTTTCTTTTTTTATGCATATATGAATGCCTGCTAAAGATAGCCAAGGCAAATGCAAAGCTGCAAGGAGACAGTTCCCTGTCCTGCTCTCACCTGATGAGTGGGAATGTTGCCAAGCCCTACTAGGGAAGCAGGCGCTGGGTGGTGTTTTTGGAACGCCAGTGTTTTCTCAGAGGTGCTTGATAACCTCTCTGAGCTGCAGATGGCTTTTATCAGATTCTGTTCAGTTCCAGCTGGGGACATAGTCCAAGGCAAACCACTGGAACTTCTATTATTTGAAGTTATGCAATGTAGCAGTGTCCAGGTAGCACAACTGCCTCTTCCTTTCTGGAGGCTAGCTGGAGTGTAAATTCTTAAATCTTGTCATGTTTGTCTTATAGCTGATATGCACTGCAAAAGCTGTGTAGTAGTGGGTGGTGGTAAGAGAATAATTCTGTGGCAATTTTTCTTGTTAGACATTGTAAAGCTATTGGGATCTTTTAAAAAAAGAAAGATTAACAATCCTATATGTAGCTGATTTGGGGAATTACTAGAGTTGCCAGGATTCTTTGGGGGAAACTATGACAAGATAAGTGGTGTAAGGCTGCTTTAAATGTATTTATGACATTCAACTAGTGACAGAAAGAACATTCACAGGAAGGGAAGGGAAACAGAGAGGAACAATCTGTCTGGGTCAGGAAATCTGTTTCCTTCACCTCACAGTACAAGGGCCAAGGTGCAGCCGGGGTGCCATGGCAGATACGAAAACCCCAGAATAGTTTAGTGTTTTGCTTGGAGAAAATGATGGCCTTCAGTGGCATGATTATCCTTTGTTGTTGTTGTAAGTCACCTTCAGTTGCCTTGGGCAGGATAGAGAGATATTAATATGCCCTGCTCCATGGCTGCTGATGTGAAGATACAAAGTCAATGAGTGATACTCTGTTTAGCTGTTTTGTGATGTTAAATTATACTGAAGACTACTTTCAGACATGTTGGCAGAACTACCAAAATTAGGAACTAACTGAATATAACCCCCCCCCCCCCCAAAGTGATTATATGAATTGGCTTCTGGTTAAGTTAGATACCAGAGCTAACTGGTATCCGAAGAAGTTTTCATGCACATGAAAGCTTATACAGTGGTACGTCGGGATGCAAATGGGATCCGTTCTGGAGCCCTGTTCGCATCCTGAACAGAATGTAAGACGTGACAGCACATCTGCGGGTCACGTTTCGCTGCTTCCTCGCATGTGCGTGATGTCATTTTGACCGTCTGCGCATGCGTGAGCGGCGAAAACCGGATGTAATGCACTCTGTTACTTCCGGGTCGCTGCAGAGCACAACCCGAAAATACTTATCTTGAAGTGTATTTATCCCGACGTATGGCTGTACCCAGAACATACTTAATTGGTCTCTAAGGTGCTACTGGACAATTTTTGGCTAACTGTGTTATAGCTGAGTGCCACAGTTTGCAAACAGTTATGATTTTACTCTGCCCCTTCAGCTGAGCAAGCATATTGAAATTGGTACGATGTCGTAATTCATAAGTACACATATTCTGGTCTGGCTGGTGAAATATTTTAAAACACTCTCTCTCTCTCTCTCTCTCTCTCTCTCTCTCTCTCTGTGTGTGTGTGTGTGTGTCTGTCTGTCTGTCTGTCTGTCTGTCTGTCTGTGTCTGTCTGTCTGTCTGTCTGTCTGTCTGTCTGTCTGTCTGTCTGTCTGTCTGTCTATCTATCTATCTATCTATCTATCTATCTATCTATCTATCTGAAATTCTTACTGACCTAAAGATCTTATAATCCAAGGGTATAAAAATGCATTGTAATGTTTGCATTACAATGGACCCCGCTTCATAATTTCCACCTACAGACTTTCTTGCATGTCAACCTTCAAAGGACAAGGGTGCTTGAAATCACTAAATATGTTAGAAAACTGAATATGGATTTAGTTGCGACTCCCCAAGGCACAAGCTAAAATGATTCTCTTGGGGTGGGTTGTTGATCCCATAACAAATATAGTACTACCCTATCTCCTGCATAAAGAGTTCAAACAGATAAGTTCAACACATTATGAGCACATAGCCCAACAAGTGTTTTAACCTTCATTCCATGTCATGCGCCAATGTGCAATTTTCCATTTCTGCCCGACACTAATTGTACATATTCTAATAGATATCTTCAGAGGAACAAACTGCTTAAGGCAAAAAGAGTAGTCTCTCTTTCCTTAAATATCACCACCCCTTCTCTGTGAGTTGTGCGAACTCCTCTAACTAGTACTGAGGCCTTGAAAATGTAAACATTGTACAGTGGCACCTCGGGTTACAGACGCTTCTACTAATCCAGAAATAGTATCTTGGGTTAAGAACTTTGCTTCAGGGTGAGAACAGAAATCGTGCTCCGGTGGTGCAGCGGCAGTGGGAGGCCACATTAGCTAAAGTGGTACCTCAGGTTAAGAACAGTTTCAGGTTAAGAACGGACCTCCAGAATGAATTAAGTTCTTAACCCAAGGTACCACTGTATTTACATTTGAAATCAAGATAACAACTTTCTTGCAGGCAGCAAATGAAAATTAGATATCACTAATTAGAGATCACTAATATCTAACAATTTAAAACAAATAACAATAAACACCCATTGCAAACATACCAAACAGTCCATTGTATATAGCCAGGCACTACGTTACAGCCGCATCTGTTCCAATTCTACAGACAGAGACTCTCACCTAAGAGATCTACAGCAAACCTTTTTAGAACTAAAATACCCAACAGATGAAGTTAGACAATAGATCAACAGAGCCAGACTGATACCCAGAGAGAACTTGCTGCAAGACAGACCCAAAAAAGAAAATAACAGAACACCTCTAGTCATCACATACAGCTCCCAAGTTAAAACAGTACAACGCATCATCAGAGATCTACAACCTCTCCTGGACAATGACAGTTCTCTTTCTCAAGCTCTGGGAGGAAGACCTTTCATTGCCTACAGACAGCCACCCAGTCTTAAACAACTCCTAACCCACAATAATACTACAACCAGACCTAACACGGACACTGGCACCAGAGCCTGCAATAAACCCAGATGCCAACTTTGCTGCCACATACACCCGGACAACACCATTACTGGCCCCAACAACATCACACATACCATCTCGGGACTATTTAATTGCTCATCGTCTAACATTGTGTATGCCATCAAATGCCAACAGTGTCCTTCAGCTCTCTATATTGGACAAACAGGCCAGACCTTACGCCAAAGAATAAACAGACATAAATCGGACATCAGGAATCACAAGACAGAGAAACCAGTAGGAGAACACTTCAATCTCCCAGGACATTCTATACAAGATCTCAAAGTAGCTGTTTTACTACAAAGGAATTTCAGAAATAGCCTGGAAAGAGAAGCTGCTGAATTACAACTTATCACCAAACTTAAAACCATGGAGAAACCTGGCCTGAACAAAGACCTTGGATTCTTATCTCATTATACATGACAAAGCCATTTTTCACCTTTTCACCCCTTGCTTCTTCCTGTAAGACCTATTGCAGTCGTTAAGAGTCGTCAACAGGCTCATCACAGCTATCTGCCAAACACCCATTCCCACCAGCCTTCTGAGTAATACCCCTCCCCACCTTCTCACTATATAGAAGGGTCTGGAAACTTCTGTTTCAGTGTATCTGAAGAAGTGTGCATGCACACGAAAGCTCATACCAAGAACTGACTTAGTTGGTCTTTAAGGTGCTACTGGAAGGAATTTTTTTTGTTTTGGATAGAAAGTATGATTGTTTGGATCTGCAGTCATAATCCTTTATCTGTGAAAACCAGAGAGAGAGAGAGAGAGAGAGAGAGAGAGAGAGAGAGAACGAGAACAAAGGCAGTTACCACAAGCTTACTTCCAACACAACTTGGGGGTGCTGAATATCCCAAACATGTATTGGGATGTTTCTCTTTAGGGTGCTTTATATTTACAGAAGGAAAACTGTAATTGTAAGTGACCAAAATTTGGGTACATTGTTTACTTCTGTTCAAGTAAAATAAGACCAGGTAACTACTGACTGGTCAGTTGGATGTCAATACCAGGAAAGGCCCTAGAACAGATTAAACAGCATGCCTATGAGAACTTGGAAAAGGATGCTGTGATTACTAAGACCCAGCATGGGTTTCTCAAAAACATGTCATGCCAGATGAATCTTGTTTCTTTTCTTTTTAAGTTACAAGCTTGGTGGATGCTGTGGACGTAGTGTATCTTGATTTCAGTAAAGCTTTTGGCAAAGTCCCCCATGATATTCTTGTGGAGAAGTTGGTAAAATGCAGGCTGGAGGAGGTTACTGTTCAGTGGCTTAGTAGCTGGTTGACTGACTGAATCCAAAAAGTGCTCACTAATGGTTCCTCATCATCCTGGAACAAAGTGACTAGTGGGGTGCTGCAGGGTTCTGTCCTGGGCCCATTGTTGTTCAATGTCTTTATAAATGGCTTGGATGAAGGAATTGAGGGGTGGCTCATCCAATTTGCAGGTGACACCCAACTGAGAGGGGACACCCCCGTCCCCTTTCTGGTGTGTAGAGCAATGTACATATGTAACTTGAAACCAGTGGTGGGTAGGTGGGGACAACCTTGCTATGTTTTAAGTCACTCATGTATATAGCCTTTTGTGTAACATACTGCAGTAAAAACCAGTCTGGATGGCCTTCCCTTGTCAAAATGTGTTTTTTTGTGTGTCAAATAATTAGTTTTCCAATATAAAAAAGGTCTTGTTTAGGTGCCCTTCTGATAATGTCTGGTTGCCAGAGTGATTTATTTTTCTGTGCTGCCATTTTAGAATTCTGACTGCTTGTTTTTGTTGAAGGTTTTATTCTTGGATGGATGTGTTGTTGCTACTTTTATTCTTGGATGGATGTGTTTTGTGAGCTACTTTGGAGATCCCACTAGAACCAAAAAGATGTATCTATATCTGTATAGGTGTACGCTAATATGGCCTCGCAGCTGAGCATAGTATCAAGCTCCATTTCTACTTTACAAACTGGATCCACACCTCTAAGTTTGCCCCAAAGACAGGCTCTAAATGCCATAGGCATTCCCTTTTCAGAGTTTGGTCTCTCCTCCACTTTGTAGGGTGGGGCCTACTGCCAAACAGGGAAGTGCAAGGCCAAGGCAACTGCATCCCCTTTCCCTCAAATGCTTATGGGTCCCAGCTGAGAAGTGCAGTGCGTAAAGCTCAATGTGGGGGTGAGAGAGGGAGTTTGCAGCCAAATCGCAGGTGCGTGTTTTGCTAGAGGCATTACCAGAAGTCAAGGATGCATTGCAGTTACCAGGTCCGATGTGGCCTCAAAATTTTAACAGCCATTGGGGGGGTCTCTGAGGGCCACATTTGCCCCATGCTTGAGGTCCCCACCCAACTGTGGTATACAAACTACTTTGGTGGGAAGTGCTATAAAAAACCACAGTTTAGGCAATACCTTTAGCCAGTGCTTTTTTTCTTAAAAAATGTTTAGGGGGTACTCTCATTTTCCTACTCATACTGAAATAGCGCCCCTCAATGAGGCCAAACGTAGATTCACAAAATGTTTAGGGGAATGCGTACCCCTGCGTACCAACAGAAGAAGCACTGCCTTTAGCAGTGGGGTGGCAAATTTTCCAGTTCAGCATCCGGTTAGACTTCGTGAGGCAAGATGGCTGGGGTGGGGGGCGGCGAAGATAAAGAATAGTTATATACATTAAACCTCGGAAGAAGGCAGTCTGTGCGGCTCCTCCATTTCCGTGAGGTCATCTTCCCCAACTCTACTTCCGTAGCTCCGCCTCGGCTTCTCCACCTGCGCCGCGGACAGCAGCCGACTGGGGATTGGCGCCCAGTCGCGCGGCCCGGAGTGGCGGGGAGCGGGCCGGCGGCGGCGGGAGGCGGGGAGAGCGCGCGGCGGAGAGGAGAGGCCGGCGGCTGACCTCAGCGCCTGGGAGCGGCCAAGCAGCGGATCACGCGGCTGCTCAATAAAAGCGCGCGGAGAGGCGCCGGCTGCCGAGTGCGCGCAGTTTGGTCTTGGGCTGGCTTCAGGTTTCGGGGTTCGTAGCCCGCCTCGACGTGTAGGGGATTTTGGGTTTAGGGCTACCGGGCGAGCGAAGCTTAGCAGCAGCGATAGCAACAGGCGTCGAAGAAGATGCTGTTTTGGCACACGCAGCCGGAGCATTACAACCAGCACTCGACAGGCAGCTACCTGCGGTGAGTGAGCCCTTCGAGCCCGGGGAGCGAGCGGCCGTAAGGCGGGAAAAGGGCGCAAGGTTCTCAAGCGGGGCGGCGGGGGGACGTCGACCGACTGACTTACCGACGGACTGTCTTGCAGCTAAAATGCGGGCAGACAGGAGCAAGGCAATGGCTTTGCGGTTGGGGCTATTGGTTTACGCTGCAGAGCAGAAGGAAGGTCTCTGGAGTGAGGGGTCTCCTTGCTGGGCTCCACATTAGCGACGTACAGCGCAAGCTCCCGCTCTTATTTATGCGTGTTTGCTCAGAAGCAAGACCCCCTGCGCTCAGCGGCGCTTGCTTCCAGGAAAAGCGTGCATATGGTTGCAGCCTTTGAGGGTCCAGGTCTGCCCTGAAGCGTGAAGGGCGGGGAGCGGGACCCAGGCGGCGTGGTGCTGTAGAGAGAGAGCTAGAAGCATACTGAGCAGGAATGAGTGGAGCCAAATTGGGTTGGTTTGTTTTTTAATTTCGGGGGCGAACGACTTTAAGAGGTTGTGGTTGACTGGGCTCTTTTATAGAACACCATCAGTTGACAGCGCGTTGTGGAATATTATAGGCAATCTAAATTATGGTTACCAGATTTTTTTCATTGAATCGGGACACTTTTTTTTTTTTTTTGAAGCTGAGTAGCAACAGGGAGTCAGTAGTGGGGATGGTGAGGCAAAAGACCCCGGGCCCAAGCACACATATTGTATAAAGGTGCAAAGTCCTTCTTTCACACCCTGTGAAACATAAATGTGCAGTGTTTTTTAAAAAACTGGGCAATGGTGCGCCGCGCACCCATGACTCCCGAGCCTTTCCCGATCTCCTTCCCCCTTTGTTTTGACGGATCAGGGGAGGCTTGGGAGTCACGGGTGGGCAGCCATTGCCCAGGAGGGGCTAGCCTGGTAGTGCAGTTGGCTCTGGCTGGCTTCAGGAGTTGCTCGCTGCCATGGTGCAGGCAAAATGGCAGGCGCACGGCAGCGAGCAGCTCCTGAAGCTAGCCAGAGCCAACTGTGCTACCAGGCTGGCTCCGGGCTGCTGAGGCTGCCGCTACCACCTTTCCCAGGGACAGATTTGCAAATCTGGGGACATTCCGGGGACAGAATTTGTCCGAGGACAGATTTGCAAATCCGGGGACTGTCCCCGAGAAACGGGGACATCTGGTAACCCTAATCTAAATAAGTCTTTGGTTCTGAGAAGAGGGAGAGAGAGGGAAAGACACGTGTGTGGTGTGCGTGTGCAGTTTCTGAAGTTATGAGGATTCTGGTAAAAATAATGGATCTTTAGCTGCGCCACTGGCAAGGATAGGCGCCGTCTCGGAAAGATGTGGATTTGTGAAAGTGGACTCCGTTTAGACCTCATTTGTGTGCATGAATCTTGTGGTTGGGGATGGGTTGCTGAGCAGTGGCAGCTCAGATGGGCTAGTTTGTTTCAGGGAGCTGGATGGGCGCCGTTCTCTGGAGCCAGGAGGAGAGAGTGATGCAGCTGTGGGTTATCATGCTCACCTGTTATAGCTAGGGAGAGCTGCCCTCTCTGTGGGACTGGCATCTTAATGGTTTGGACCTGTTTGTACATTTCCCACTTTTTTGGGGTGTGGGTTTGAAGAAGTGGAAATTCCAGAAAACTTAAAGGAGCCTGGTGACTACAGCTTCTAGCCCCGGTCAATTAATGCCGATTACCTCTTAATGCCTTTCCAGTAATTTGTCACTGAAAAGCTGCACAGCCGTGAGTGAGGTGACCAAGTAGTTATTTAGTTTGGATTAGTTAACACCGAGTCCTTGGTTGTGTTTGTGCACTTACAGATTGCTCAGACTTTTCTCTCCCAGTGCATCTTATGAGAGAGTAAGGATCACACTTGGTTTCATGACTGTGAATGCGTTAACTGTGGTATAAAGAAAAGCTTTGTAATTATTTCTAGACGAGTAGCCACTGCAACATCATTTGCCACAAAAGCAACAAATATTCTTGTGGTATCTTGAAGACTAACAATTTTATTGTGCCATAAGCTTTCCTGGACTGCTGTCCATTTCATCAGATGCATGAAGTGTAATCCTGGACTGGCAAGTATATACATATGCACCTCTTCAACTCTATAGATGTGCATACAGTACTATACAGCCGTGCATATAATTGTGCTGAATTTGCCAGTTAAGTACTATCTAACACTTCATGTGTTTTGATGAAGTGGACTCTAGTCCCTGACAATGTATGGCATAATTAAATGGTTAGTCTTTAAAGTATCACAAGAGATTGATTGCTGGAACAGACTAGCACTGCCAGCCCTCCTTAAATGATGGGGTAACCAAGCCTTACCGCACCTTAAACAGTAGCAAATTTAGTATGGCATGGGGTTTTTTTTTTGAGTAGAGTCCATAGATCTATCCCTTAAATTAATCCCTATATGAACAGATCTGGGAAGATTTAGCAAAGTGGTCTTTGAGAACTGAGCAAGTGTCTTGCAAGCACTGGCAAATGTCTTGCAGATAGAGGCACTAGCTTTCCAAACCAGCTTTCTCTCATTCTTATCTCCTCCCCTCGTTTGAATGATGACGACTAGATCCTTTTCATTCACTTTACTGGGCTTGTTTAATCCAGTTTTTTCCTGCCTTATTTCCACATCGGTCACATTTTATTTATTTAGCAAAAGGGGCAGTGGGTAATGTAAAAGATAGCAAATGGAAAACCTACATTCCAGCCCTTCCCAACAGAAAGCTATACTTGTACAGTTGTGTTTTTATTTTAATAGTGTGATTTTTATCTGTGCTTTTGAACTGTGTCTAGAATGCTATTTCAAAATCCATAGTCAAGCAATGCCTTTGGTAGGACCAACAAAAATGTCAGAAAACTGTGAAGAAACTCTTAAGATGACAAATGCATCAGACTGGATGGTGAACACAAATTGGGGTGCGAGGGGGAGAGAAAGCTGGTTTGATACTGAAGCCATAAAGTTTGCATTTAGCTGGTTTTAAAAATGGAGTGTAGGAGCAAATGGCAAACTTAAATTGCAATCGCTTAGGTTTCATGCCTAACAGTTTCCCATGTTATAACTTGTTTGGCAGTCTAGACACCAATAAGCAGGCAAAAGCCAAGCCATATAGAGCAGCACATGATGCACTAATGGTTTGAATGTGCTGTTGGTACAGGCTTTTGTGTTCTTCCTACACCCTTCCCTGGCACAGTGTGGTCTGGTTCCATGGTATGATGTGTGTATGTGTTGACTTGAGTCTTGTCCTGGTCTCAGTACTGTTCAAGGGTAAGGGGCCCTTCCCTGGCTGTTGCTGTCTTGTGGGATCTCTCACCCAGGACCATTCTTTGTGAAGCACATTCTTGTACCCAAACCCTGAAGAAGACACCTGTCTGCTGCTAGCTGCCCCTTCCCTCATCCTTTGATAGGAAATTCTACCCTTGGTGAAACAGTTCTGTTTCAACTCTTTAAAAGGCACAAAAGTCTCTCAGGGCAACTCTTACCTATTTCAGATTTGTGACAGAACCTTAACCTTGCTTTATTCTCTGTGTTTGGAGTATTTTTACTTCATCTCTCTCTCACCACCACCACCACCCCTCCCACTGAAATTCAAGCAGGTTCAGTGGCAGTTAATGCAAGGTAAACTCTGCAATCAATTTCTACATGTGGTTGAACTGAAACTGTTAATGTTGGCTTGATTTATATTCATGTACTGTAACAACAATATTGACAGCTGTTACCAGCTTTCCTTTTTTGCAACTTTTTGCCATTTTCTTTTTGTCCATCAGAAGCTACTATTGATAATTACTTTTCTGTAAGGTGTATATAGGTGCACAGAGGACTACGCTTGTGTTCTTTACAACCAAGAGGGTGTTTCTTTGTACAGTCATACCTCGGGTTACAGACACTTCGGGTTGCGTATTTTCGGGTTGCGCACCACGCCGAACCCGGAAGTACCGGAACAGGTTACATCCAGGTTTCGGCGCATGCACAGAAGCACTAAATCGCGCTTTGTGCATGCGCAGAAGCGCCGGATCGCAACGTGCGTGTGTGCAGACACGGCACTGCAGGTTGGGAACACTGCGGGTTGTGAACGTGCCTCCTGCACGGATCATGTTCGCAACCCGAGCGTCCACTGTATTGGACGAAAAAAAGCAACTTTTATTTTACTATCTCCTTAGTTAAAAAAAAGTGGAAAGGGGGGGAAAGTGTAGAAGATTATTTATTAGGGAAAGTGTAGAAACAATAAGTTAGCTTCTCATACAATCTGCAGTAAAATTTCATTGTACACAGGTTGTACATTGACAATAAAGATAATAATAATAATAATAATAATAATAGTATTATTATTATTATTATTATTTTATTATTATTGTAACAAATCTTGATTATGTAAGAGTTTGCTTGAATACATTGTGTATCATTTTACCAGTGGTATGGAGCAGAGATTATTATTTGTGTGAATGAAAGTACTTTGTCTCTTCAATTCTTATTCTGGTCCCAGCACTTGTATATTAAGCCAGTGTTTCTCAAACTATTTGATGTGGTGTACTGGCATTGCCCACCTCCGGGTGCCAGGGACCAGTACCATATTTGGTCCCTGAAGCTGTGGTGGAGTCACTGTGGACTGGCATCTCATCACCCGTGGAACAGGACCAATTTGTGGATCAACACTTTGAGTAGCACTGTACTAAATATCTGCCCATGTAGTCAGCTACAGAAGCAGTTTATCTATTTTTCTCACTCAGAGTAGTGAGCAACATATCCAGTGCATCCTGTAACAGACAAAATATTTGAGGTTTTTTGCTTCTGTTTTGAATTTGTAAAATGGAAGGTTAGGTTGCTTTTTCTATTGGATCGGTTCTATTTGTCTATTTCCACCCTCTTACCTAAGTGTTTTACAATTTCAATATACTAAAACAAACAAATGGTGCAAAATATAAAACAAGGGAGATTCTCCTAGGTCAACTGAAGAGAGAGTGAACCACTGCATGAGTATTTTTTAGTGTTTCACAACTAGGTGTGGACGTGCCTAAATTTAGGCAGCTGGTAGAACTGAACTGCAAAGATTTTGGTGGAGTTATTCTGGAAGGGGTAGGTCAGTATTCTTTAACTCCTTTTGTTAACCTTGCTTTGTCCTTCTTGCAATGCTAGGCGAGCCTTTTGAATTGCATAACTGTGACAAGCCTATACTGTGGCATGGGGTGAGGTGATAAATGTAAATGGCTCTAAAACAAATAAATTGGCATGCTGTAAATAATCCTTGCTATAAGAGATGCAAAACCATTGTTGTGGAACAACCTTCTCTGCTTAGCTCTGAGCTGTGTGGTAAGGTAGGTATGCCTCTGGGCTGCGTCTTTAAAGCATTCTAATTATTTTTCATTGTCCCTACCCAGGAGATATTAGTTATATAATACCTGTGCTCCATCTCCATTAGCTTCCCTAATTGGGAAAGTGCTCATGACTTCCCAGAGTTAATGAAGATGGCTCCCGTATTTTCAGTGAGAGCTCTGTTGCTGCTCTGTCCCACTACGCTGCTGTTAAGCCAGAGCCCCTAACATAAGGGCAACCATTCTGGTGCCAGATGTTGAACTCTGAGCAGCATGGCCAGACAGGGATGAAGGGAGTTGGAGTCCAGAAACATCTGAAGGACAGCAGGTTAGGGCTGTCCTAGCACATTCCCTAACTGAAGCAAAGGTCTTATTCACACTCAGTGTTAGAAACAGAGATATGAAAACTCAGTGCTAAATGGCACCTTAAACTTAGCTTATGGGCGCAACAGCAGAATGTCTAGGCACGCTTTTTTAATAACAAGAATGCAAAGCTGAAAATGAATGAACTGCTGCTAAAATAAGTTCATTTTTTACGTGGTCTAGTCCTTTCCCTGCCCACCCCTTAATATTCTTAAGAGGGTCTCTTCTCCTGTCTTTAGAGAGTAGCTGGAATTTGGGAAGGCAGAAAAAGGTCCTCCTTTCCTTTCACTCTGCAGTTTTAATCTGAAATCTTAGGCTCAGTACTGTGCCCAGAGCTTAGAAACTGCTCATGCTAATCGGAAAATGCTCCTAGAACAGTGGGAGTTCTGTTGAACTTGGAAGGGCTTGCTTCTGAGTAAGTATGCACTGGCTCATTCCCTTGCTTAATAAAGGAGGGGTTGGTTAACACTAATGTATTCATAACACTCACTACTGCTCAGCTTTTGATGATAATATTAATATCTGTCATTAAATGCTTAGCGCTTCCCCTGATGTTCAAAGCATTTCCCACACCCTCTCAGTACCTTATTTGTAGTAAACCTGTGAGTTGAAGCAATATTGCCTGCATACAGCAGATCCGATTCTGAGAGATAGTAGTTTACCTAAGGCCATTCACTGAGTTAATGATTAAAGTGAGGTTTGAACTGAGGTTGCCACTATGCTGGACCAACTTTTTACAACTTGATGTGTAAAGTACCTATAACTTTTCTCCTCCTGCCAAAAATCACATTCTCTAAACTGGCAGGGAAGGGCATTAGTGTGAAGACCACTGTAGAGGTGAGGAAGTAAGAAGTGCCACTGCCTTGGCCTGCTCCACAAACAACATTTTTCATGCAGATTATAGCTTCCACGCATGCCTACGTTTTTTGCGAAATGAAAGAAACTACATGTGACTGAGCATCACATGTTGTTTGGGTGCAAGGTTACGAAAAGCATCTTAAATGCAGTGAAGTAAGTAATTTAGTCACATGCTTAACACTATGGTTGATGTGTCCTTTTTTCTTCATCAGATAAAATGTCAACTTCTCTCAGTTAAGGACTTTTTGTCACAAAATATTGCCAAATTAGCATGTTTTGTTCAATGGGCTCAGAAACCAGATTCCCCATCCTTGCCTTGATGCATATAGGTATACCTGGCATTAAATTTCATGAAAATTGGTCCCTTAACTGAAATGCCAAGAGGTTTCATGATGACCATTGGAGCAAAATGTGTACTTAAAATGATGGGCATCTGTGCTGCACATATATGTACAGTGGATGCTTGGGTTGCGAACGTGATCCGTGCGGGAGGCACGTTCGCAACCTGCAGCATTCGCAACCCACAGCGCCATGTCTGCGCACACGCGGGTTGCAATTCGGCACTTCTGTGCATGCGCAGAGTGCAATTTAGCACTCTGTGCATGTGTGGCTGCCGAAACCCAGAAGTAACCCATTCTGGTACTTCCAGGTTTTGGCGCGTCTGTAACCCAAAAAAACACAACCTGAAGCGTCTGTATCCCGAGGTATGACTCTGTGTGTGTGTGTGTGTGTGTGTGTGTGTGTGTGTGTGTGTAATTAGATTTTCTGTTTTACAATTTTAAATACTCATTTAAACATCCTTACAGTATCAGTGACTTCCCTTCTTCTCCTTACATGGTTCATTTTGCATACCATAAATCCCTGCATATTTTACATAAACTAAACCATTCAGTATTCCATTATTACAACCATCAAAACGTATTTACACTGTTGAATTTATCTTAATGCTGCCAGCATTTTCAAGTGTACACCCCCCCCCATTCAATAAATATTTTCCAAATTCCTTTTAACATATAAAGAAGATTGTGCTGTATATTTTGGATAACCAAAACATAATTATCAGACCAAGGGAACAAAACTAGTTTGATTTGATTAGAGAAGCTGGGAAGTATGTTATTACTCTTTCAGCTCAGATATAATGTAATCAGTTACAAAATGGCATTGGTTTTGACTTGAACCAAGTACTGATGCAAAATGATTGGAAGTAGATTTTTTCTATCTCGTTAAAACTAGGCACCTTATGCTGTATGTACAGTGCACTAATGTACTACTTGAGGATGCACTTTTAAAAGAGGCGAATTCATGACACTCTTGCATAGGTTCTCAGTCTCGTGACTAGTTCAGCAGCCTTAGAATGTGGCCTAACATGTTCAGAAACTTATAAACGCAAGTCTGCAGTCTAAACATAGCATAAACGTGAATATCTACCACAAGAGGAAATGTCACCTAGGAAGTGTTGTGCACACATCTCCATTTATCTAATTCATAGGGTATGGAATTCATATGTGCTTTGTATAAGTTTTTTGCACATTGTTCTCTGAGTGGGACTAGCCTTAAGGTAACACTAGGCAACTACCTTGGCTAGCATTTTTTGTTGGAGTAGTAGATGGAAAGGGTTTTCTATTGCTACCTTGATGCTTTTGCTGCTTAGTATGGGGCTTCAATTGTCTGTATAGCTCTTTGCCTATTGTACTAACCCTTCTAGGTTGGCAGAAGCTGGGATAGAGCAACAGGAGCTCACACCATTGGCAGATTCGAACTGCCAACCTTCTGATCAGCAATCCCAAGAAGCTCAGTGGTGGCGCTGAATCCATGTAATGGGGTGAGCTCCCTCTGCTCTGCCCCAGCTTCTGCCAACCTATCAGTTCAAAAGCATACCAGTGCAAGTAGATAAATAGATACCGCTGTGGTGGGAAGACAAACAGCATTTCCGTGTGCTCTGGCACTCGTCTTGGTCCTCCATGTGCCAGTAGCAGTTTAGTCATGCTGGCCACGTGACTCAGAAAGCTGTCTGTGGACAAATGCCGGCTCCCTCAGCCTGAAAAGCAAGATGAGCACCACACCCCATAGTTGCCTTTGACTGGACTTAACCATCCAGGCATCCTTTACCTTACTAACCCTTCTAATTCCACTCTCTCTTTAGTTCTTCCCCTTTGAAAACCCATTTCTTGCATCACAAAGCAAAATCTTAAGAGATCTGTCTTTCTAATGTAGAATAAATGTAGTTATTTTCAGCTGTCTTCTAAAGCACTTCTTTAATTGGGCTGATCATTAGATCTTGAAAATATATTCTGACCAGCAGCTCAGCTGCCAACTATATAAGCAAAATGTTCTTGTTGAGAAACAAATATTTTGACGTCCATTTAATGTGATAAGTATACAGTGCAGTAGTCTGATAGGAATCCAGATTGCCATCTTCAAACAATGTCCATTGCTTAGTCTTGATTAAGGTCATTGCCCAACACTGAAGAAATGCCTACTTTGCATGGTAAACTTGACATATTGGTGTTGCTGGGGGTGGGGTGGGGCTCTCACACACCTATTTATGTGCAATTTCTGGTGAGGGAGATGTTGATTGAACTTCTGTGAGTTGGAAACAGATGCTGGTTTGAGGTTCTAAATTATTTCTTTGAAGGGGACTTTTTGGGACGTTAAACTGAGAGGAGGCATTTCATAGTGCTACATGGGCGCTGTTAGGTACAAGGAAGATTGCAGTTCTGAGGAACTGAATTTATTGTTTTGTTTACTTGTCCTTGGATTCAACTGTTTGGTTTTGAGAGAGAGCGTCTCATTCTTTAGCTCAAGACCAGGCATAGGCAAACTTAGCCCTCCAGATGTTTTGGGACTACAACTCCCATCATCCCTAGCTAACAGCACTGGTGGTCAGGGATGATGGGAATTGTAGTCTCAAAACATCTGGCGGGCCGAGTTTGCCTATGCCTGCTCAAGACCATTTCCCAGCAAAATCTTAATTCTTCTCTTTTAAGAGTAAATGGTACATTGTAAAAATCCAACTCAGATGTGTTGACATCTTCCTTTCACAATGTGCTCTCTCTCTCTCTCTCTCTCTCTCTCTCTCTCTCTCTCTCCTCTCTTCTCCCTCCTCTCTCTCTCTCTCTCTCTCTCTCTCTCTGTGTGTGTGTGTGTGTGTGTGTGTTAGCCCTCAGTGCTTTCCAACATATTTGCTACATTGCATGTTGTGGGAATAATGGCAGGAATGTGTATTTGTGGGTGAACATTGGTGGTGTAAGTAAGTGAAGCCAGAATGGTTTTGTTGGAGTAGACTTTTCTACCCTTACACTGCTTAACTATATCTGCACATATTGCAAATGTTTCATTATTAAATTTGTCATACTGGCTTTCTGGTAAACTGATCATAGCAAAAACAATGTTTGCTTGTGGGATATGGGTCCTACAGATCCTGCCTTCAACCTTTGTTATTGCGCCAGTACTTCTGTATGATCAGAGTTGTAATGCAGTGTTGCTAACTGGGTATGCATTGTGTTGTTTCAGTGATGTCCTCGCGCTCCCAATCTTTAAACAGGAAGAGCCTCAACTCTCCCCTGAGAATGACACAAAACTCCCTCCATTTCAGTATGTGCTCTGTGCGGCCACATCCCCTGCTGTGAAGCTTCATGAGGAGACACTGACTTATCTAAACCAAGGTAAGACTAACACAATTAAATAGAAAACTGCACTCCAGAATTTGCCAGACTAAATACAGCAATTCTTCAGTTCTTTTTGGCCTGACGGTTACCAAAACCACATTACATGAAAGAGAATGGAATAGAAGTGTAGAGGTCAGATCTTTAAACACCAGATTAATATTTCTGTGAAGCTGAGAGTTGACATATAGCCAACAAAGGATATATGGTTCTGATGAGCAGTTCTTCTTTGTTGTCCTTTGAAATGTGGTACTTGACTTCTGGTAACACCTTAGTGGTCTGCTCCAATACGATTGAAGACCAGCTCAATGCTGAGTGGTGAAAATATTGGCTTAGAAGGGCAACAGGGACCAACCTCTTCCAGGATCTGCTGAGGCACTCACCATTATTCTCCCTTTATCTACCCTGCAAATGAGTTGGGCACTGTCATTACACAGATACTTATTTCTAGTTGGTCAGGGTTTTGCTTTGGGTGTGTGTTTTTTAATGTTTGAAGGAATAATGAAGCTGTGTGTGTTGTGAGTTGCTTCTCTTCATTCCTACCCGTCTCACATCAATGGCACAGGCCTGTCATGTGTTACTGTGTTGACATGGGAGCCACTTTCCCATGATCAGCCACCCTGGCAAGTCTCTGCAGAGAGGAATTTTATGGGTTCAACGAGTGATGTGGATCCTTCCCACACCACTTTGTGTCCCTCTGTCATTTTGTCCAACTCTCAATTTTTCCTCTTGACAGATGTTACTAGCATTAGATGTAACCACAAGGAAGCAGCTCGGAGGCTGCTCCAGTAATGTATGAATTAGTCCTACCTAAAGCATTTAAATTTTATTTTCTTTTAATAAGGTGACTTATGCCTGTCTGAATTGCAGATATTTTAGAAAATGTGGTTGCAAAAAATGGGAATAATGTGCCAAATAGATATACCTAAGTTGTGAGTCAGTGTTGCTCTGGGTTTTGTGCATGCAGCAAGCTTACAGTACTTGGTACCGAAATAATTCTCTTTAAATCATTTTTTTTAAGTGCATGACCTTAGTTATTTTATCCTACACCTCCAGCTCTATATCAGCAGGAAAAGTAATATCTTATCTCAGAGCACACAATGTGGTCAGATAATATACAGCTTTCCAAGGTTCATATAATTTCAGAAATGGACCTGCAACATAGTGTGTGTGTGGGGGGGGGGGAATTGTGCCTTCTTGTATAATCAGTTCCTGCATCCTTATTGTGCACTTTTCTCTGTAATGTGTTTTTTTTAAAAAAAAGTTTTGTTTTTGAACATAGTTCACTGTATGCTTCCAAAAGTAGTTCTAATTACTACTGATGAAGTGATTTAAAGTCCTGTTCTGGAATGGGATATGTTCCATGATGAGATGTGATTATGTGTAGGAGACATGGTGATGGGAAAGACAGACAGTGGCTACTAAGTGCTATGGGGATAGCTCAAGTAAATGTTCTTCATTAGGAATGTTACACAATTGGTATCTTAAATAATGTATTACTTTAAAAGAGCATCTGCTATGGTGTTTGTATTTTTAATTTTGCTAAAGGCTCCCTTTTGCATTCTTAGTTTCTTGATCTAGGAAGACTTTAAATTTGAGAACCCATAAGTTTTGTTTGGCCAGTGATTCCATTTCCTCACAACACAACATTAGCAAGCATGGTTACCTTTTAGTTCTAGGTATTTAGTTATAGGGGAAGGATCCTGCCATCAACCAGGGGCATCCCGTGATCAACTGGTAGATCGCAATCGATCTGGACTAAACTATATAAACTGGACAGCCCTGGACTAAACTATAAAAATAATGGATCTAGAGCAACATAAGATACCAAAAACCCTCCATCCCTTTCTTACATCTGTGGAAACAGAGCTTACCTATTATGATGACTTTTGGGGGATCCCTTGTAAAACTCATGAGGATTCATAAAGATCTGTGGTTGCCTTGTTTTTACCATAGCAGTAGTGAAGACGCTGAGTCTGAGGATTCTGTGGAGGCAGATGTAATTGGTGGCAACTGAAGGGATAAAAATCATGCCAGTTCAAGAGGACCCACTTAATCATACTGGATCTTTTTTTAAAAAACAGAATCAGGAAAACCCCATATTAACACAGCAATGGAAACCCAGCCCCACCGAAGCCCGTGGGCCCTAGTGTACCCTTTACAGATATAGCTGCATCCCTCTATTTTCCTCTAGAAAGGGACAAGATGCTTCAGATGCAATCAGCATACAATATTCTCAGCAGACATGAATCTGTGCAGGCTGTGCTAGAAAGAATGCAAGACAACTTCCCTTTCCCCGCGAGTCCTTCATGCGTATACCAGATGACCTGGCAGAGGGTCTAGACAACCACAAATAATGATTGGATTCCTAATCATAGGGTAATAGTTTGGATGCTAGGAAGGATAAACGGGTGGATGCCATCGTAAGTGCAATACCTCAGCTATGCAACGTGTTTGAACACAAAGGAGTGATGGCGATGGGACTAGAATGGTTGCTCTTTTCTATGTGAAAATAACTGGTTTCAAGCATTTCAGAGAGAAAAAGCAGCAAAGAGTGTAAAATAGTGTGGGAGTAGAACAGTTTGGTTCTCCTGAACCGAAATAGACTTCTAAAGAGCCCTTTTGAATAGTAGAATTCACTAATTCACCCTTCCTTACTGAAAAGAGCCAGAGAAGCAACAAAAGTTGGCCAACTTTGACAACCAAGGAAAAAATTATGATTACTAGGAACCCTGGCCACCTCCTCACGTCACTGCATTGTGAGCTCCCTGCTCCCCCTTACCAGCACATAGCTTGGACCTGGAATTGATGTTTGTGTTGGTTTGGCCTCTGCATATTCAAGATGTGCTGGTTGCCACCTGACAACATGGCAGCTCTTGAACTACCTCCAGCTCTTGAGGTTGAGAGGGAGGGGTAAGGGGCTGCCGTGCAACTATTAGGACAATCCCAACCCATCTCTGCAAGTTCTAAGATTGAGAGGAAGGCCAGGGCTCAGCACACTTGCCAGAGGGCAGAAGCATGCTTGCCATGAGCAAAAAATGTAAAATACAGACACTTTAATCAGAAGGACAGATCTTTCAAATATTTGATTTGTTACCTTTCTGTCACCCCCCCCCCAAACTGTTGGCAGGCAGGCATCTCTTTTGTCCTAAATGGAGTGCTGTTACATTTATATGGCTTAAATTGCAGGAGGAAAATAGTCTTATTAAATACAAAGAGCCCATAAACTACCTTCTAAAGACAGGTGGAGTTGCTGTGCATCATACAACCCAGGAACATTGTGAACTTGGCTTGTTTTTACTACCTTTCTTTTATTGTGGAGCAGCACTGTATACATTATACTCAGCTTTCTTAGAAGTATTATGTAAATGCCTGTTACTTCAGGGGTGTCCTCCTCTGATCTTGTCCTAGTCCTAAAAGATTTAGTATAAATGCTGTATTTTTCGCCCCATAGGACGCACCTAGGTTTTTTTGGGGGGGGAATAAAGAAAAAAAATTATTTCCCCCCCCCCCCCAGGCGCGGGGCTGGCGCGAGCTTCCGCCGACCCCAGCCCTGAGAACAGCCTGCTATCCGCAAGCCTAGGGAGCCCAGCGCGCCCCAGGCTTTGGAATGCAGGCAGCTCTGTGCAACCCTCGGGAGACTGGCGTGAAGTCGCGCCGGGCTCCCAAGGGTTGCGCAGAGCTTCCTGAAGATTGGAGAGCGAGAGGGGTCGGTGCGCACCGACCCCTCTCGCTCTCCAGTCTTCAGCGAAAGCCTGCATTCGCCCCATAGGACACACACACATTTTCCCTTCATTTTTGGAGGGGGAAAAGTGCATCCTATAGGGCGGAAAATACGGTATTTAAAATCAAACAATATATGTTAAGTAGAGATGGGTAGCACTATAAATGAATGTTCATGTTAATTCTGTGCTTTTCTGAATGTACCCTGTAGTGGCTTTTGCTCTGACAGGAATGGGGAATCCCTCCAGCTGTTTCTTCCATCTCTGATAATTAGTCATACTGGCTGGAACTAATGGAATCTGGAGTCCAGCAACATCCAGATGGCCACAGGATCCCATCCTTGTGTATAGGTAGAAGAACGTACTCCATAGTGGCTAGTTAAAAATGTAGTGCCTCACCATCTTTATTATGTCTAGATCTCTTGAGAAGGGAGTTAATTATACTTGCTTTCTTGGACTACCAAATAGTCTTGGGAACAGATAAATGTTTAGTTTGCTGACTTCCAAATTTTGGCCCAGTCTGCACTATACATTTAAAGCAGTTTAATGGGACGCAGGTGGCGCTGTGGGTTAAAGCCTCAGCGCCTAGGACTTGCCGATCGAAAGGTCGGCGGTTCGAATCCCTGCGGCGGGGTGCACTCCCGCTGCTCGGTCCCAGCGCCTGCCAACCTAGCAGTTCGAAAGCACCTCCGGGTGCAAGTAGATAAATAGGGACCGCTTACCAGCGGGAAGGTAAACGGCGTTTCCGTGTGCGGCTCTGGCTCGCCAGATACAGCTTTGTCACGCTGGCCACGTGACCCGGAAGTGTCTCCGGACAGCGCTGGCCCCTGGCCTCTTGAGTGAGATGGGCGCACAACCCTAGAGTCTGTCAAGACTGGCCCGTACGGGCAGGGGTACCTTTACCTTTACCTTTAATGCTACAATTTTCAGAGCTTTTTGCATAGCTACTCTGAGAACAATAGCTTTGTGAGGGGAATAGGGGTCTTATAACAACTCTCAGCACCCCTAACAAACTCCTGCTAACCTAGCAGTTTGAAAGCATATATATATATATATATATATATATATATATATATATATATATATATGGCATGCATAGATAGAGATAGAGGTGGCTGAAAGCAGAATGGTGGTTGTTCCCCTCAGTGCAGGTTCACCCTCTGAGTAGTAAGCCACTAATGGTAGCCTGATTAAACTCTTAACTTAGTGGTTATCTCAGTGACTACATCCTGTAGGCATTGGCATGCTGTAAAATGTAATACTCATTTTATTGTTTTACTATCACTTACTCCATTCCTGTTGTATGTCTTTTGTAGGTACAAAGCTCTTTATGTCATATTTTTTTAGCCTCTAATAATGTAGTCAATAAAAGCATTGCTTGCAAGAATGCAATGCCTCAAGCTGCCAAAGTATTAAGAATAAAACATCATTAACTGTCATATTGGCCCCAAGCCCATACACAGAAACACTGTGTAGCTGAATTGAAAGAGGAATGTAACATTTCATTGTTGGGTTGATTCAGTTAATGTGCATTGGTCACATCAAGGGAGTCTTTTCATAGATAAGAGACCAGTTTAGCTCTAACATGCCTTCCCTTGATTATCACTTCATCAGGTCTGTTTAACCTGTCCTTTGACACTCCTTAGTTGCAGTGGAAAGGTAAACTGAGACTGGTGGTTGAGTCTAAAAATACACTGGCCAGTTTTAGAGGTGGCACCTTTTAAGCTACAAATGTACATAAGATGTTCTTTTAACAAAGCTGTAATGGGACTACCTTGTCTAATGGGGATAAAGGTAAAGGTAAAGGGACCCCTGACCATTAGGTCCAGTCGTGACCAATTCTGGGGTTGCAGCACTCATCTCGCTTTATTGGCTGAGGGAGCTGGCGTACAGCTTCCAGGTCATGTGGCCAGCATGACTAAGCCGCTTCTGGCGAACCAGAGCAGTGCACAGAAACGCCGTTTACCTTCCCACTGGAGTGGTATCTATTTATCTATTTGCACTTAGATGTGCTTTTGAACTGCTAAGTGGGCAGGAGCTGGGACCGAGCAGTGGGAGCGCACCCCGCCGCAGGGATTCGAACCACCGACCTTCTGATCGGCAAGCCCTAGGCTCTGGTTTAACCCACAGCGCCACCCGCGTCCCTCTAATGGGGATAGGTGACAGCAAATTGTATTCTATGCCTCAATAAAGTCTTCCTTTGTTGCCACAGTTCTTTCTGTGTTAAAATTTCAATTGGGTAACCGCCTAAAATTTGTCAAAGGATTGCCCACTGGATGGTCATGTCTTTTCCACTGATTCACAAGTACCTCATAGGACAGGGGTTGCCAACCTTTTTTGATCAGCAGTCACATTTTGAACTTTGGTAAAGTGTTGTGGGCACCAAACACAAAATGGCTGCTGTGGAGGCATAACACAAAATTAGAGAGTACCATCATTGCTGTTTCCCCACAGAGAGTACAGTAATTGCTGTTTACCCACTTCAGTCTCAATTAAAGGAAGTCAGCTATGTCCTGGTGGTCCTGATTGTGGAGGTCACACATGATCTCGCACTCTCTCTCTCTCTCTCTCTCTCTCTCACACACACACACACACACACACACACACAGTCTCGAACATATTGACCACAGGTCACAGACACACACGGATATCTCTGTCTCTGACCCACACCCTTCTCCCCTTCTCCCTCTCACAGACCATACATACATACATACATACATACATAATCTCCCACTTCTCCCCCTCTGGAAACACACACATCACATGGCCATCTTTCCTTCTCTCTCTTAAATGTATCTTTACCTCTCTCACAAACAGGCATCTGCAGGAATATTTCCCGGGGGGGAGGGGTAAAGTAAAACACTGAAAGGGTGGGGCAGGCTAATTTATCACTTTTTTTTTTAGAAGAATGGTATCTGTACGTTTTGCCTCATATCTCAGGTTCTAAAAATGCTAGAAACTTCTTTTAAAAAAATGAAAGCTGATAATCTGTGGTTTATGGCTCATCTCAGGGACACCAAAGAAGGCCTTTGTGGGTGCAGGGTTGGAGACCCTTGACTTAGGCTGGTACTGGTTAGGAGGAAGTTTACACCCAACACACACACTCACTGTTACTAACCATATCCACAAATGAAATCCTTCTATTCAATATTTTAATTTAGAACATTTTTATCCTGCCTTTCCATCCTGGAATTTGAGATGGCATATATGAGTTTCCCAGGTAGTTTGCCATTGAAACACTGATTGCAACCAGAGCTGCTTAACTTTAGAAGGTGTTATGTGCCTTCAGACCAGGCCATGACCAGCACTAATAATACTGCAGATCCAAGAAGATATGTCATTTAGTATTTGAAAAACCAAATGGTGCTGTTCTTCTCTTCCTCTCCCCATGTTGGTAAAAACATAGCAGCATTTAATGGTGCTCCAGATTCTGTCACCTCCTTCTGCCTAATAGTAGGGCCAATCATGAGACTAAGTTACAGCTTCCTGCTGCTTGCAAATTACTACATTCCCCCTGCCTCTCTCTTTTGCACAAAGTTCCATTTTATTCCTGAGCTGCTTGTCCAGCCACAGCTAATGTCATAATTTCCATGGTTGCAATCCTTCGTAGAACTTTAGGGTTTCAGAATAAATATTGTCCCTGGAGTGAGTTCCAGAAAAGTAGCATTCTTCTTTTCTCTGCAGGAGGGAGATATAACGGCCATTTCATTTTACTTTGGAGAGTCAACTCCGCCACTGGTCAAACCAGAACTTAAAACTGATCACCATTTTAGATTGTCTTGTTACACATTGATCTGCATTCTTGTGCAAGGTTGGGAGGTGGATGCAGGAGGAACTTGAAAAACCAGCTCCTGTGGCCCTGCTCCCTGATTTTATTGTATTTATCATTTTGCTCTTGTTCCTGGTATTTGTTTACTAAACAATTTTTTTTGCATTCAGAACTAAATTACCGTATTTTTCGCCCTATAGGGCGCACCGGCCCATAGGGCGCACCCAGTTTTCAGGGGGGGGGGAATCAAGGGAAAAAATATGACCCCCCCGCAGCTCTGGGAGCAGCGGACAGGCTGCATGCAGCCTGTGCGCTACTCCAAGACCTTCTCCCTGCTTTTGCAGGAGGTGGCGGAATTCCCCCACCTCCCGCAAAAGCCCACAGGAGGGAGAAGGGACTGACTGACCAACCTCAAAGCCAGGTCGGGGAGCAGCGCTTAGGCATCACGCGCCTTCCGGCTGCCCCCCCAGCTTGTGAGGCTGGCGGTGGGGGGAAGCGCTGCTTTCCCCCACCGCCAGCCTCAAAGAGCAGACTCTCCTGGCTTCAGCAAAAGCAACGTGAAGCCTCTGGAGCGCAGGCTTCGGAGGCTTCGCGTTGTTATCCCTGAAGCCAAGGAGCCTGCATTTGCCCCACAGGACGCACACACATTTCCCCTTCATTTTTGGAGGGGGAAAAGTGCATCCTATAGGGCAAAAAATACGGTATATCACCAATCAGGGGTGTGTGTGTGTAAAGGACCCCTGGATGGTTAAGTCCAGCCAAAGGTGACTGTGGGGTTGCGGCGCTCATCTCGCTTTTAGGCGGAGGGAGCCGGCGTTTGTCCACAGACAGCTTTCCAGCTCATGGGGCCAGCATGACTAAACTGCTTGTGGTACAACAGAACACCGTGACAGAAACCAGAGCGCACAGAAATGCCATTTACCTTCCTGACGCAGCGGTACCTATTTATCTACATGCACTGGCGTGCTTTCAAAGGTCGGCGGTTCGAATCCCTGCGATGGGGTGAGCTCCCATTGCTCTGTCCCAGCTCCTGCCAACCTAGCAGTTCCATGTGTTGTGGCTTCTGTCACGGTGTTCCGTTGCTCCAGAAGCGGTTTAGTCATGCTGGCCACATGACCTGGAAAGCTGCCTGTGGACAAATGCTGGCTCCCTTGGCCTGAAAGCGAGATGAGCACCACTCCCCATCATCGCCTTTGACTGGACTTACCCGTCCAGGGGTCCTTTACCTTTACCTTTTTTAATATATATATAGAGAGAGAGAGAGAGAGAGAGGTATGCTAATTGTTGTTGGCTGTTTTAACATATAAATAGTCTAAAAAGAGTAGCTTTGTGTTGAAAGTTGATGACTAGACCATTTACCGTATTTTTCGCACCATAGGGCGCACCAGACCATAGGGCGCACCCAGTTTTTAGGGGGGGGAATCAAGAAAAAAATCCCCCCAGCCCCAAAGAGCAGCGTACAGGCTGCGCACAACCTCTCCCTGCCGGAGGGGTTGCACGCGGCTATGGTACAAACCAAGGCAGTAAGCAGGATGGATCCCGCTCGCTGTTTTGGCTTCCCCTTTAGCCCCGTGCAGCCTCTCCCTCCCAGGAGAGGCTGCGTGGGGCTAAAGACTCCATAGCCCCACGCAGCCTCTCCTTGCCGGGAGACGCTGCGCAGGGCTTTCCTGGCTTTACTGGGAGGTGGGGGGATTCACCCACCTCCCGCAAAACCGGCAGAAGCCGCGCAACTCCTTTAAAGAGATTGCGGCTTCTCCTGGCTTTTCTGGGAGGTGGGAGAAGGGACTGATGCGGCCAGTTAGTCCCTTCTCCCTCCTGTGGAAAAGCCCGCAAGAGTGCACGGAGCTTGTGTGGAGCTCTTGGGGGCTTTTCCCGCCTGCCTCCTCCCTGCATTCGCTCCATAGGATGCACAAACATTTTCCCTTACTTTTTAGGAGGGGAAAAGTGTGTCCTATGGTGCGAAAAATACGGTGCCTCATATTGATAAGTCTACTAAGCAGACACAGTATGTTTCTAATAACATTTAGCAAGTCCAAAGCAGAACAGATCTGTACATCTGGAAATAATGCCTCAGATGTTCTTATTGAAAACTTGTATGTTAAAAGACTGTACTTATTGGGAGTGATTTTAAGAAGCCAGCCTGTCAGTCTTTGAGTTGGGATCCTATGGGAGTTAGTAAATAAACTTGGCTGCTGAGAGAACAGGAGGTAGACCCAATTCTACCATCACGGTTCTGTAAAGAACATATATTTCTAAGGCTTTGTGCATCCATTGGATTAGGCCAGTCATTTAGGATGCTGCCTCGGTTCTTGGTGGGCATCATCTGTTCTGAGCAATCAGCAGTTAATTTCCTGGTTGCTAAGGATGCTGACAGTGCAGTTGACAATGTATTGCGTTATGAGTTGTGGGAGCCACAGTTTGTGGGGGGCAGATACCCCTAAATTTCTGAGTCTAATAAGTGTTAGAATTTACTCAGTGCTTGGGAGTGTTGAAATTGGCTGCCAGACACTGGATTCAGTAAAATGTTAAAATGCAGGCCAGACCAGCTTCCCATGTTCAGGAAATCACTTGGGAGATCAGCCCTTAACCAACAACAAAGGGAAGGCAATGGGCCATTTGGAAGGCTAGAGAGAGGGGACTCTGTCAGATGGCCCTTGGGAGTAGTCCCTCCTCTAGCTCTGTTAGTTAGCAGGACAAAGGCCAGAGTTTGAAGGAGAGCATTTTTTTAGGGTTGCAGTCTGTTAAACGCAGCAAGCTGGAAGCTGAGAAAGAGGGCCATGGCTGGCATCTGTTTGAATCCAAAGCCTCTGTGGCTATAGCAGAAGCAAAACCGTTTTGGGGTGTTAATGCTGTCAATGCTTTCATCATAGGCTCAGGTTATCTATATGTATAAATAAACCATATATCCTAAAATTACCACAGTCTGCTGTGCCTCATTTCCAAAGGAAACACGAACCCTGGGTAAGCGCCTGAAACCCCTGGAATCTCTCACTACTCAGAGATTGGGGCACCATGTAACAGTGTGTTTACTCAGACGTCCTTCTGTGTTCATAGATGCTATGTTAGTTTGTTTAGGATTGTAGACTGAGAGCAGCAGCAGAAGCTGCCTGTCTATACAGCTGTTCACAAACAACTAGAGGGAAAGATCCAGAGCTTAGATATTCAGTCAAGACTGTGACAGCACTCTTTTCCACAGTGCATCCCGATGCTAAAAGGAGATGCCAGCCAACAAACAAACAAACAAACAAACAAACAAACAAACACACAAAACCAGTTATGGAACACTTCATGTGGGCTTGTAAACCACCAGTGGTCTATGGTTCAGAACCTACTGCTTGAAGATGCCTTTCTGCCAGAAGCAGACATGCTAATTAAACCATAAATATGCTTTAGGTCCCCCATACATGACAAGTTTATAGAAAGTGCCAAGGAATTTGAAGACGCTTTGTTCTTTAAATTTCCAAATGGATAATCTGGCCAAGGGCTCAGTCTTCCTCTCTTAAGAGGTTACAATAATGCCTGACCATTTCCTGGGAGAAACTTGCTATATTGCAAAAAGAAAAGAAAAAATCACCCTTCCCAACCAAGCATGATTGATGCCAGTGCAACTGTCTATTTCTCTTCTTGCTGCAACATGCTTAACCTGCAACATGCTTAAACACCTTGGAAATGTTTCCTTGAACTCCTAGGTCAGTCTTATGAAATCCGTCTACTTGAGAATAGGAAATTGGGAGAGTTTCAAGATTTAAACACAAAATATGTAAAGGTAAGGAGATTTTCTTCCTGCTGCTACATACAGGCACACTCTAATAAGATGGTCATACCATTGGAAGAGAATTGACTAGGGAGAGGGCAGGACTTCAGGGTGGAGTGGGGTGGGCTTTCTGATCTGAATTCCTTTCGATTCAAGCAGGAGTTGGCAGTTTGGGTTCTGGAGCCCAGTATATGCCAGTGGATTTCTGTTTTTCCTGTCTTCTTTGAATAATTTTTACATCTGTTATTCATAAAAGACCAAATAGTACATTTACCTCACCAATCCCCAACGTGTTTTTAAGAGTTCTGGGGTCTATTCTAGGGTGTTACTTTATTTTTTTAGTATACAGCATTTTTCTGGCCTGGCCTTTTAGGCCTCAATGCTGACTTCAGGGTCCAGCATTCCTCAGAGCTTCACATTGCAGAGAAACATTGGCAACAATGGACAAATTGTATCTTGGGGGATCATGTCTATTATCACGGTTTTTTTGTTGGCGAAATGCCCCAATGAGTATTTAAGGGCACATGGCATTCCTGAGTACATAACTTGAAAACCACTGATATAGACCTCTTCCCCCGACCTCCCATTCACATGTCTTGGATACAGAATAGACCCTTAATGCTTGCTCACATGCTACATGTCGTACTCCCAAAGTTACATATCTTGCTTTTCTTTAATTCTTATTCCAGTCATGGAAGGGAGGGGAATTGTTGTTGTTGGGAAGCATAACAAGAAGGAAGGTTTATCCTTTCTCTCCTTAGATGCAACTCACCAAATATCCTCCCCAACAGCTACAGGGCTTAGTAAAAAGTGAGTGAGTGTGTGTGTGTGTGTGTGTGTGTGTGTGAGAGAGAGAGAGAGAGAGAGAGAGAGAGAGAGAGAGAGAGAGAGAAAGGGCCCAGAAAATTGGGGGTAGTCACACCTGCATGTTGCAATCCCAATAAAAAATCTCCCTCTCCACGGATAAAGTACAGCAAGACATGTAACTGTATGCTACACATAAAGTGAAACATATAGTTTGACCCTTATTTGGGAGATGTATTATCTTTTGTTTGATTTAAAGAGAAAAGGTAAAGGTATTTAATAACTTTCTGCATGTAAATACATGACTTGTCAAGGGTGTTTAGCTATCTGCCCTTTCACCACTGCTGCTGCCACCACTCATGATCCTTATCTACAAGGTGTGGCCTTTGACAGCAGCATCCAGTGCCTACTCCTTTCCTGCTTGTATGTGCAATAGATGTAGTGAGTGGGGGGGGGGATCAATACAGCACAGCCTTAAACCAGTCATTTTATGAATAATTTACTATCTTGACATTTCTCCTTGGCTTAAAAACCCAGTCTTTGGGCTCAAGTATACAGCATGTGAACAAGCATTTAGCAAAACATTGTGGAGTCCCACTTTGCGCAAAGTAAGCTGCAATAAGCGTCACAGATCCCACTGTAGAATCCACATAAGGAATCTCTTACCCTGGTCCATCTTTCATGTCATAGGCACAGCTCACAAAATGCAACTGGATCCCGAGATACGTGGGAGGAGGGAAGATCATCAATGCAAATAGGTCATTGGATGAATAGTTTTGAGTCTCACACCCATTCCTTCATGGGTTCTTCATTTGGATACAGATGTTCTAGTGTCTAATTCCCCCCCCCCTTCAACAAATGTTCCAATGAAATGGCTTTGCTTTAAAGAAAGGGGCCACTTGCAACATCTGATATTCATACTGCATATGGCAAAACAGGTTGTTTGGTTGTTGTTTTTTTGTTTAGATTTGGGTTCCCACCCCTCAACATCCAGCATACGCATCTGTAATTTTATTACATTTATTTGAAATAATCTAATCCTTTTGTTTTTAGGTTTTCCAAGTTGTATGTTCAAAATATTTCAAATCTCCTTCCTGGATAGTGTCACCAAAACAAGACTTCTGTAAATGGGATGTGAGGTCTAGGCAAATGGCACTGGTACCCCACAGAATAAATGCTCTGTGCCTTTGGCCATATTTACAGCTTGATCCTGGTGACTGGCCACTGGTGTATTTTCAACAGAAGGATAAAAACATCCCCCAGGTGTCAATTACAGCATGAAATTTGGCCAAGCTGGCTGATATAGTAGCAGCAAAGTTGCTATCTATAGGATTGTCTTTAGACACAAAATCTTTCAGTTTCTCATTATTCTTCCTAGTCTGTTTGGTGTATATGGTGATGGGTGACCTTTGTAGAGAGCTACATCACCTTGCTTTTGTTTTGTTTTGTTCAAAGCGGAGCTTGTCTGCATTAAAAAAAGATGTACCTGAATCACTTCATTAACTTCAGCCCTCTTCTTCTCTCTCAACAGAGCATCATTCGTGTGGTTTTCCATGATCGCCGTCTGCAGTACACGGAGCACCAGCAGCTCGAAGGCTGGAGGTGGAGTCGGCCAGGAGATCGCATCCTTGACATAGGTGAGAACTTTTCATTATGTTGTCCTTTGAGGTGTTTCCTGAAGTAATCTACAAGATATTTCTTCAAGGCACTTTCACGTGGTAAAACTGCAAGCTTTAAATCAAGTCATGCTCCTCCTCATGGAATCAGAGCATCCTGTATTTTTTTACAGTATATTTTCTACTGCCCCCAGCATGTAGGTATGTATTTCATTGTTTGCATTGTAAATATATTTATACCCCACTTTTTTGTTGAAAACTAATTTACACTTAAAACCAAAACAGAACACTGCATAATCAATAAAATCACAACAACATAAAACACTGTTCTTAAAAAGCCATCTTAAATGATATCATGCCTAAGCATCCATTTTGGTTCTTAATATGGGAATGCTATTTAGAAATGCCATTACAATTGCAGTCACAGCAAGATGGGGGAGATTGATTCTCATGCAAAATTGTGTTTGTTATGTTTCTTTCTGATTTTTCGAATGCATCTGGTGATTATATTGCAATGTTGTTTCTGCTCTTCAATTTTAATTTTTTTAAAATTTTAGGGGTTTTCTTCTACAGATATCCCACTGTCAGTCGGCATCCTAGATCCCAGAGCCAGCCCCACACAGCTGAATACAGTAGAATTTTTGTGGGATCCCTCTAAGAGAGCATCAGCATTCATTCAGGTAAGGAAATAACATTCTATTTTTTATTCCTTTTTTAAAAAAAAAAGAAAAAACACTTTCTCCTTTTAAAACCTTCTGGGACACATATTTCATTGAGTATTGTCAGGACTGCCTCTAGGTCCCAGCTCACAGAGGACCAACGCCCGGTTGATGTAATGTACAAAAGTCTTTATTGAAGTTTAGTTTCCATTTCAAACCCCAGAGCGCGCAGCCCTACGTCTAGACTCTAGATCGGCGAAGTCCCCTCTGAGTCACTATCCCTTCCGCACCAGTTCAAGATCCTAGCCCGGCTCCACCTCCTGCGCTGTTCCTTCCTCCTCTGGGTCCTTCTGCCCCCTGGGGTTTCCTCCTTCCTGGACTCTTCTGATGCTGACCCCCCTGAGTCTTGCCCTTCCTTCCGGCGGGCTTTAGGACCTGGCTCCCTATCCGGGCTCCCTACTGTGCCTGTACATTTGAACTTGGCGCGCGCGCCCAGCCGGTAACCTTCCTCCTGACCGTTTCCCCGCTCTCTGATGTGGGCGTGGTCAAACCTGACTCATCTCCTCTCGCTGGTGGTGAGAACACTGGTCCCGATTCCTGGGACTCCCCCTCCCTACTGCGCTCTGGTGGGGAAGCTGGTCCTGATTTCCAACTGCTGCTCAGGGAGTCCCCGCTGGCCCCTTCCTCCTGGGGTTTTCCCCCTGGAGCCCCCCTTGCCCTGGCCATCGGCGCTCCCTTCTGTGAATCTTCCGATTCGCTGGAGAGGCTCGTGGAATGACTCTGGCCACTGTCACTGCCTCCACCCCACTCGGATTCCTCCTCCTCACTCTCCATTTGCTCCCCCTCCTGTGTCTCTGCTCCTGAACCCCTGACAAGTATATATAGAGAATTTCAAACCAGAATACAAATATGCCATAACGAAACATATCCAACATATTAAGGGGAGAAAGATCAAACCTTTTCTTTCTTTTTTTAAAAGATATTTATTAAAGTTTCAAAAATTATATAAAAACAAAACAAATCAACAATACAAACATGATCAAACCTTTTCAAGTAATAAGTGAAAACAAAACCTTTCCATCTCAGCTGGCTAGGCCAAAGCAAACTAGCAATATTTTGATGGTTGTTCAAGCAGGGTGCAGAAATCCTTTTACTTAACTTCATTGCCCAATAGTAGTTCTGGATATTACTTATTAGGAATGTGTTCAGTCCAATAAGGCATCACTTTTCATCTGGCTGGCAGTGTTGCTTGTAATGGTGAAAGGTAGTTGTCTAGACTGATATCATCAATTTGCATGCAGCCGGTACAAAAACCATTTTTGAAAATAAGCACCATCAACTGAACAAAGAAGTAAATAAAATCAGCTGGCAGTGCCAAATTACTAATATATTTTGCAAAAACTGTAAGATTGTTGCAATGAGAATTGCAATGAGAATATTGGTGCCAATGTAATCCTCAACATTGCTTTTTCTTTTCTTTTATTTTTAAAAGAAAGTTGTTAAGGGGAAAATTTGTGTTTGATAGAAAGGAGCTGGTGAGAGGAAGCATTAGCTGTAGCCTTTGCTGATTTCTTGATTATGGCAGCCTATGCATTAAACCTTTGAAACACCTTCTTTCTGTCAAAGAATTCTGGGGCCCTAAGTTACCCCTCACCGACCCATCATTTCCAGCACCCTTTAATAAACTACAGTGTCCAGAATTCTTTGCAGGTAGGGGGAGAGAATCTGCTTCAAATGTGGTTTAAAGGTATGGTGTGTCCACAGACTATAGATAATGGACAGGCTAGAAGTCTGCACTGGTCCTACTTGGGGCTTGTCAGCTCTTCTTTATAATAAAACCAAATGCTCTGTTCTGGGAACTTGAAGCCAAACCATTCCTTTTTCACTAGGTGCATTGTATTAGTACAGAATTTACTCCGAGGAAACATGGGGGAGAGAAAGGCGTACCTTTCCGGATACAAATGGACACCTTCAAACAGAATGAGAATGGCGAATACACAGACCACTTGCATTCTGCAAGCTGCCAGATCAAAGTCTTTAAGGTACAAGGGGTGTGGGATTTTCAGAACAGTTTTCACTTGGTTATGAAATTCACTTGGTGACCATGAGCAAATCGCTCTTCAGCCTTGCAGGCTTGTTATGAGGTTAAAACACTCAGTTTTCTAAAGGGAGCACAGTACAATACAGTACAGATAAATAATACAAAGACTAGGCTGTTGGTCGTAATGATCAAATACTATTTAATGTGGATAGGATGTGTTCATTCATTAAATAATACAAATCTCAATGTCACTTTTGTTTGGATATCAAGGGAAATAGCTGCACTATCTGTTGGCTTAAAACTATTTATTCTGTGTGCTTTATAGCCTAAAGGAGCAGATAGGAAACAGAAAACAGACAGAGAAAAAATGGAGAAGAAAACTACTCAAGAAAGGGAGAAATATCAGCCATCCTATGATACAACCATTCTGACAGAGGTATGGTAGGTCTGTTGCTGCAATGCCAAATGGTACTCAGGTGTGAGACAGTGCTTCCCTCTCAAAGTTTAGAAGTTTGAAGTGTAAGGAGCAGTTTCTTTTCAGAAAAATAAATAAATATGTGATTGATTGTTTCAAAATTAGAAACACTCAACCAGTGTTACTCAACCTGGCCTGTGTAGGTTTCCAGTGCAACCGTAAACATCTAATGAACCTTCCCTTATGTCATAGTCCAACAAAAGATCTGAAAATAGGTTTGTTGCTTTCAGGTCTCATATTTTCAAATCTTGACACAACAGGCTAGCAGTGTTCATGAGATTACCAAAGATGTGAGGATCCATATTTGTTTAGGCTCAACTCACCAGGTTTTCAGAGTGAACACAAGAATCAGAACAAGTGCAGAGTGTTGAGAGATTTTCACTTCTTGGGTTGGAACCAACATCTGTGTCTGAAAAGAGATACATACTTCCAGTAGTAGGGGCTCCCTTTGGTAGGATATTTTTGAGAGTGGACTGTTTTTAGATTAAGTTTAGGAGGCTAGTTCATAACCTTTGACTGAGCACACAAGCTACAACATGGAGATAAGACTGTGTGAGCTAGCAAGCACATGCAAGATTGCAGCAATTCCCCCAGTTCTAAGTGCTGCCGTGATCATGGGTGCCAGAGCAGCCCCATGTAGCTGCTTGTGCAATTTTTTTATTTGTAAGATTTATGTCCTGCCCTGCCCTTAATTGTAAGTGATCTTGGGATGGGTCACATTCAGATAGAAAGAAAAAATAAATAAAATCTCAAATATGAATCACTTAATCTGTTTACGAAAACAATACAGGGTGGCTCAGTTTCTTGCTGCCCATATCCACAAAAACCTGAAGGGGAAAAAATGGGTATTTTAGCTGGTGCCAGTTCCTATGGAGCTGTATCTGTATGGTTGCAGACTTGGGTGAGCCTGAGGCTGATCCTGGCATTGCTCCTGCATGTTTTAACTGGCCATTTATCTAAACTGCCCTGGTGGGTGTTTTGCTTCCGTAACTTGCTGCAGGAGATGTTTTTGCAGTATTCTCTGTGAACTTTCAGCCTCTTGCATTCAGCAATGGACTTAAACTGTTGTGTGCCATTCTGTGAGGCAGGGAAAGATAGATGTATCTTTTCTCTCTCATCTACCTACCTTACCTGTCTAATTATTCTCATTGAAATAATGCACCATGTAGTCTGATCACATTGAAGAATCTAATTGTTGCTCAGAAGTACTTGGGAAGCAGCTGCACACTTTGGCATCCTGGCTAGGAGCATTTGTAGTGGCATAAAAGTCTGATTCTGTGCATGGCAGCAGTTGCACACAACCAAAGCCAAGGCTGTACAAAACAGTCTAGTCTTGTGCATGATGTACTAACTAGGTATGGCCAGTCAATGTAGCAATTTCTAACCGTATGCTCAACAATGACATAAGCTTCCTCTGAGTCTCCTAGGAAGGTTAAGTACCATTTTGCTTGCTAGACTTCAGTGCATTTTGACATCTTAAAAGTTCACGCCATTGCAACACCAGATTAAATAGTAACTTTAGCCCACCCCTTCTTGTTTTAAAGAGGAGCAGAAACAAATTTGCTTCTTCTCATTCACAAAACCTTTTTTATTTGTATATGTTTTAGTCAGCTGCAATATAATGTGACCCACAGTTCATGAGACCTTTATATAGAAAGTGACCTATTTCTAAGGAGCTGCCAGATTAAGGTGACCTGCTGTTGACAGGAATGGCCTTTAGCACCTTGAAGCAGGAAATCATATGGCCCTTGTTACTAAAGAGTTAAATATTTGCTAATGTTTGTTTGCATTTGCTGAGGAGAGAAATCCTAGGGAATGTCATAGATTGCCTTACTATCATTGTAAACAGAAGACATATTGTGTAGAAGGTTCCTGGGCTCTTAACAGGTTATTTAGACAGACTTAATTCTGATTGTAGGCCAGCAAAGGAAAAAACACTAGGGACAACATTTGTTTGTTTGGTTTGATAGCCTTGTGCCATCTTTCCTGTAAGACCCATACTGTGTGCTGCTTCCTTTGACATCATTCAACAGTTTGAGCTTACAGTGAATCATGACAGATCATATTTGGTGCTATATTTGTACAAAATGCTAGTTCTTTCTGCTGAAGTGCATTAGTTCCATTAATTTATCACTCCACTCTCCATGATGTAACTTTCCCAAGTTGCTAACTGTTTTGTACCACCACTTCTGGGCTAACACCAAGTACTATGATTATTTGTACTTGAATGGGTAGAACCTTTTGGAACGCTTTCGAATCTGTGCAAAGCTAGCATATCGGAAAGAAGGGTGTTAGGCTAGTCTCTTGCCACCAACCCAAAGTACCCCTGGCCTTGGTACCACCTTTCCATGCCCCATCCCTGTCCTGGTCGGTATATTGTTGCCAGGAAGAAAGCACTGGCACGCTGCCCCCCTCCTTGCTCCAATGCAGAGCTGCTGACTTCTAGTAACCCTCTGCTAGAAAAAGAACAAAATAGAAAAAGAAAAAATGTTTGAATCAAGAGTGTGGGGTTTTTTTGGGGGGGGGTGATGATAGACTGTCACTCATAAAGATGTACAATTAGTTGTCACTAGTGAAGGTGCAATAAAAAGTAGTTTTGAAAGAGAATTGGACTTCAGTTTCTGACTCCCCTTTGAAGCATGCTCTTAATGTTCCTAATTTGGTTTTGTTTAAACAGTGCTCCCCATGGCCAGATGTGCCTTATCAAGTGAACAACGCTCCGTCTCCAAGTTACAACAGCTCTCCAAACAGTTTCAGCCTTGGAGATGGGTACGTGATAAATATTTTATCTTTTCAGCTGACATTGGAGCCCCAGTTTCATGTTTTTGTTTCATAAAAAGAAAAGAAAAACACGCCTGTGTGTAAAACATAAGGAAGTTTTAACTTCCCATTTAGTGTTATGTTGGAGCCTGCAATTCAACCCAAACTTAAATATTATTTGCCGAGATTGCGAGACATACTGCTGTGCTCTTTTACTGCTCCCACTCGCTTGAAAGGTACTTGCATATTTAAATTATTTAAAGGATTTTCATGCCACTCTTCAGCCAAAGCAGGTTCCCAGCATGACTCATGTCAATAAATGTCAATGATGAGACAGTTCTTGCCCTCAGGTTTGCAACCTAAGAGACACAAAACAAAAGGAAAAGGGGATTGGGAGGGAGGAGAGAAAAAACAAGCTCAGGCCTTAGTTTTAATTACAGAGTTGTTGCAATAACCAGCTACAATGGAAAGATCTTGAAATGAGCAATGTCCTGTCCCATCTCTCCCACTCCTATAGCCTGATGGAATAGAAGAGATTCCTTTTTAAACTTATACCTACTGTTGGCAGGTGTAGGGGAGGTGGGTTTCTTTAAAAAATAATAATTTTAAAAATACCTATTTAGATCCTGTTATTTTTCCAAGAAGTTCAGGGTGGCATACATGGTTCTCTGCTTCTCCTTCCCCATTTTATCCTTTAGTTAACCCTGGGAGGTAGGTTAGGTTGAAAAACTGTGACTGGCTCAAGGACTCCCAATTATCTCAGTAATTGGATGAAGGTTTGAACTTGCATCTTCCTGATCTTAGTTTGACCATTACACCTCTCTGGTCTCCTAAATAAGCCAATAATAAAGAATTCTTTAAGTCTTCAAATAAAACTCCCCTCCCCTCCTAATTTCCTTGAACATATTGGATATCCTTTCTATAGCAGCTACTTTCCAAATCTGTAGAATCCAAGGGATTTGAGTTGCATCACTTTTTTTTCTTTAAAGGGGGGCAGTCTTTCCAAGTAGAACATAATAGCCTCCTTTTAAAAAACAAAGCAAAACTGAAACACATTTCAACTTTTCTTAGTGGAAACAAGAAACGGGAGATCTCTGCATGGGCTGTTATTTTGAACACCTGATTAGGCAACTTGTACTTGGAAAGTGTTTTGTTCATATACAGTGGTACCTCCGGTTACGAACTTAATTCATTCCGGAGGTCTGTTCTTAACCTGAAACCATTCTTAACCTGAGGTACCACTTTAGCTAATGGGGCCTCCCGCTGTCGCTGCGCAGCCACCGTGCAATTTCTGTTCGCATCCTGAGGTAAAATTCTTAACCTGAGGTACTACTTCCGGGTTAGCAGAGTCTGTAACCCAAAGTGTTTGTAACCCGAGGTACCACTGTAGTCCACCTGGGAATTCATATTCTTAGTTCTTGTCTTGTATAGCCCTATGAAATTTTTAAGTGAGGTGAAACCAATAACCTTAGAGAACTAGGCTTGGACTTTTGACAATCTAACTAAATTGGATGGAAGATTGAGGAGTGGGGGGAGAGAGGGAGAGAAGTGGGGGTGGGGGGGACAACAACCAGCACTACTGAGGAGAGACGTTAAAAAAAATCCTTTTTTCTTTCCCAATTCTGTACAATTTTTAGCAACAGTTCTCCAACTCACCAGGCGGAGCTCCTGCCTCCCAGCAATGACGTAAGTATTTGAGATCATGTTAATGTGGTGCTTTTCTTTTTTTAGGACACTGGTGAACAGTTCATTTCAAGACCCTCTTATTCTTTTTGCAATGTAGCATCTCCTTCCCTCTGCTTCTATTCAAGATGCTCAGCAGTGGCTTCAGCGAAATAGGTTTAGTCCATTCTGTAGACTCTTTTCAAGTTTCTCAGGTATGTGTGTTAATATGGCCCATGTGCCTTTTATCCTTCCTAATGTTCCTTCAAGGGGGTAACTCTGTTCTTTAAGTAATATAGACCATTGGCCTTTCTGTATGGATAGTCCTAATGGGAAATAAATGCACACTGATTTCACACTGCACCATTCCTCAAGATTATGCTCTTTTGGTGGGAATTCTGCATATTCCCAACACTCAGAAGCAACATTCTGTATCTGGGGCAGGAGAGAGGTGATGCCACTCTCCTTCCCCTGCTCCCCCCAGTAAATAGTGCATCCATTTTTTCATGGGCAGCATCATTCTGTAAAACACAAATTCTGGTGGGCTTTCCTTGGTTTCTTCAGTTTAGGGTTTAAAAGTGCAGAAGTGACCTTCACATACCCTCACCCTTGCCTGAGGACTATGCACTTGGACAGCCATTTTAGTTGGTTCAGGAGATGTCAGTTATACAACGTGAAAGATTCCTTGCTTCTGTGTTTAGTTATACTATGAGCTCAATTTGCACATGCTGCTGGAAGCAGGTTTTTGTGTCTGAGACCAGAAGTAACATGATTTTGCCCGTGGCCATGACTACTTCCTTCTGGATCTCTCCTCCCCCCATACATGCAATAGATTTGCACAAAAATATCTTTGTCAAGTGACTGCTTTCAGTATTGGTTTTTTCTAATCAGAACTTGTATTCCTCCGGCACCTGTCTTAACAAGCCTGTGAAATTGATTCTGTATAGAAGCTTCTTATTGGGGGGAAATGACTTTTGCTTGAAATGTTCAGGTGCCGACTTATTGAAGATGTCCAAAGATGACCTTATTCAGATTTGTGGCCCAGCTGATGGCATTCGACTTTATAACGCCATTAAAGGAAGGTTTGTCACATTTTCTGTTACAGCACCAGTTACTGCATTTTCAAATTTGTGGGGGGGTTTGTGTGCATTGGGGAGATCCTTAAAAGCATATGTGTCCCTGGAAACATACATAGTAAATAATAAAAATTGACTGCATCTTGGGATGGTATATTGATCAGCTGAGAGAGAGTGAGGGGTCACTCAATAAGCTTTGTGGCTGAACAAAGATTTGAACTCTTCCCAGTCTGTCTTGACACTCTAGCCCAGGTGAAGGCAGGCTTCAGGCTTGTGGTGTCCACTTGGTATTTTACTAAACCTCAGGATCTCCCAGCTAGAATCTGATCCAGAAGACATACACTTAACATTTCTGAACTCAGGAATTTGTTCTGAATACCAGAAATGAACTGAGTTCACTATCATTCCATAGCCGCCTCCACCCCAATAATACTTTTGAATAATCCCAGCTTTTTTCATTCCAGCAATATCATTTGGTGATGGTAGTAGACTGTTCTATTGCTGAGCAATTGGGAGAAAGGAATCCATTCTGATTTACCAGTAGATTCTAGTCTACCTTCTGCACACCCCTGTTCTAGGCTTTGCATCACAATTGGGTCTCTACAAAGTTATCCAATTTCATGTGCAGAGCAGTGCCTTGCCCAGTTGGAAGTGTTGTGTCCTCTTACAATGCCAATACTGAAAAGAATATTGTTTTGCCTGTAGGAACGTAAGGCCCAAGATGACCATTTATGTATGTCAGGAACCTGAGCAAAACCGGTCTCACCTTCATCAAAAACGGGAGAATGGAGATGCTAATCTGTGTAGTAAGTGTCTTGCTCATTTTGACAAAGCTTGCCAGCCTTTTGTAATAAACTCTACATCCTTTGAAAAACTCTGGCTGCCCGATAAAATCTATCTCATGGGTAGGCAAACTAAGGCCCGGGGGCTCGATTTGGCCCAATCGCCTTCTAAATCCGGCCCCTGGATGGTCCAGGAATCAGCGTGTTTTTACATGAGTAGAATGTGTGATTTTATTTAAAATGCATCTCTGGGTTATTTGTGGGGCATAGGAATTTGTTCATTTCCCCCCCTCAAAATACAGTCCAGCCCCCCCCCCCAAGGTCTGCGGGACAGTGGACCGGCCACCTGCTGAAAAGTTTGTTGACCCCTGATCTATGTAATTGCTATTAGTATGATCAATTTCAAAAGTTCCTCTTTTCCAGAATGAACCCAAAATTAAATAACCTCTCCACACACCACAAATAGCTAATATGAACAGTAGGTATGAACAGACACAGGGTTGCATTTAATGGGAGGAATTCAACACCACACTCTCCTGATCATTCCACCAGTGCAAACATTTTGTCTTTCCAGATGGAATAATCTCCCCCCTTGCCCTGTGCACTGTTCTGGGGGTTAGCCTGACATCCCCTCAAGCTAATTTTAGTGTGTGAGAGAGTGGCTGTCTTCTCTTCTTAGGGTCACCAGATTATATATAAAAAAATCAGGAGTAATTTGGGCAGATGCATCTTAAAATACAGGATTCTACCTATTGAAATCCTGTCAGCTACAGAATGGTTAAAAGTCACGCTGCTTGCCTCTCTGTGAAAACACACTCTCTCTCTTTTTATAATCTGTGATTGTCTTCCAAACAGGGAAACAGTGATGGTGGCCGTTATGAGTGGTTTCCAGCAAATATTGAAGCAGAAAAATTTCCTATGCAAATCAGGGTAATTTGCATCAGGAAATTTCTTGCTGCCCCAGGGAGTGGTCTAGTTTAGCAAATTTGTTTAAGAAACTGAGCTAAAAAAAGGTATCCCATGTTAGATTTTTTTGGCCCAATACACCTTAAATATTTTACTTCAAGTATTTAGAGGGGAGGATTTTAAAGTGCTTTAAATGTGCTTTAAATGTTACAGTACATAGATTTTTTTTATTGGAGTACTTGTAAAAATTTACAAGACAATCAACAGTGTTTGAATTTAAGAAAAAGCAGAATGACATTCTTGCTAAGGATAATCGCCTTAAAAACCTTAATTAAAACTTTGAAACTGCCAAGTTTGCCTAATATTATTATATCACAACTGGCATTCATGAACTTATGAAGTGGTAATTTTTTCACCCCACAACACTGGACGGTGGTGGTGTCACTACTATTAATGGCACTCACCTTGAGGTTAGAATATATGTTCTGTTTGTGGAGCCTGACCCACCAGTTGAAAATGAATGATTTGTTGGGTCAGGATGTTAGTTTAAACCAGCCCCCTCCCCAAAACACTAAACCTGCCTGGCAAGGATAGGAGACTGCTACGCATGTTCTGAATGTTTTAATGATTATCATTTCTAAAAGCAACACTTAGGCTTTGGGTTACATTCCTGGGGCTAATCTAGCTGAGCACATGTTTGCTAAAAAGAAAAATAGAAAAATTGTAGTGGTATTAAAATCAGTGAGCATACTGGAAAGGGAAACAGTTTTCTGTCCCTTCATAGTTTCCCCCAAGCTGGCTGGAGGCAAAGGTACCCAAACATGGGAAAGTGAGGTGGGGAAAAGTTTAGCTCCCCCATGTGCTTATTTTGGTGATGAAAAGGACACCTACTTCCTCTTTCATAAGTGCACATCATTAATCACATGCATGTTTTGAATTTTTCATATCTGAACTGCAAAATTAAAAATGCATAGATGTGCAAAAGTAGTGACTGGATGGCGACTTTTTTCTGTCATCGTTGTGAACTTAAAAGGTTGCTTCTAAATGCTTTTCTTCTCTTAAGTCTTAATATTCTAGTGTGTGCTAAGACAAAAGCAAATGAGGGCTGTTTTGCAAAAGTTACCGGTAAATATTTTTCTTTAAATATATGCAAATCCATTGGTGCACGTCTAAATATTTCTCTTTCTCCAATACTGTTGCAGTATACCATGCTATCTTCTTAGAAGAGCTGACAACAGTGGAATTGATGGAGAAGATTGCAAACTTGTACAGTATTTCCCCACAGCAGATAAACCGAATCTATCGGCAAGGACCTACAGGGATCCATGTATTGGTGAGCAATGAGGTAAGAGTTTTAACTGGAATGCATCCCATTTGGTTCTAGCTATTGATGTGTTTAAGACCTGTTCTCTGACCTTAGTGTGACTGACCTTAATAAGGCTGTGGATTGTGTGTTTTGCTCTGGAGGCTCTGAGTTCTAAAATGCTAAAACATGTCATATGCAGCGTTAGCAGTGAAGATCACAATATGAAGAACCTGATTATAAAGCTCATTTTGCTCTTCTGTTTATACAATACTTTATGGTAAGGATGGATATGAAGGGAAGTAGTCATCTTATCAAGCATTGTTGACAAAGCTGGTAATGAAATGATGGGAAAGGCATATTCATTGCATTTCCCTGGACTCTCCTTCACTTCATTTCAGCTCATATAGTGCACAGCCTTGGCCTCAATGTTTGAAATTGACTCTTAGAGGCTGTGCTTGTCTCAAGTGAATAGGCACAATTTCAAGTTGCCAATAGGTAAGATTTCAGCACCATGAACAGTTCCTTCTGCCTTTACAGATTCTATAACATTTTGCTTCTGCTAGTCTCCATCTTCAGGTTTGTTCCCTTGCCTAAAAACCACAGAAACAGAAAGGCAATTCGAAATATAGAAGTATCTGGGGAACATAAAAAATTACATTTTAACCATACTTTCTTCACTTCTTTGGACTTCCTCGCATCTCTCGTTCCTGCGTTCCAAATTTTCGAGCTTTACCCAGCAATTTATCACCTTGTTTCAATTCTTATATTATAATTTTCCAATATTGTATCCCTAATTTTAGATAATTTAACCCAAACCTTAAAAGCTTAATTTTAACATAATATTTATCCAAAATTTATCTTTTCTTATATTTTCATTTATCTTCATATTCCTTTTAACTAGCTTATTGGTGCCATATTGTTAATAATCTTACATCTTTCTTAACATTCATACAATTTACAATATTTTTGTAAATAGTCCTTAAATTTCTTCCAGTCCTCCTCCACAGCCTCTTCTCCCAGGTCTCGGATTCTGCCAGTCATTTCTACTAGCTCCATATAGTCTATCAGTTGCATCTGCCATTCTTCCAGTGCGGGCAAATCTTGGGTTTTCCAGTGCTTGGCGACAAGTATCCTTGCTGCTGTTGTTGCATACATAAAAAATGTTTGGTCCTTCTTTAACACCCTCTGGCCGACAATGCCCAAAAGAAAGGCCTCTGGTTTCTTAGGGAAGGTATACTTAAATACCTTTTTCAACTCGTTATATATCATTTCCCAGAAAGCCTTAACTCTAGGGCAGGTCCACAAGAGGTGAAAGAACGTTCCTTCAGTTTCTTTACATTTCCAACATTTATTATCAGACAAATGGTATCTTTTTGCAAGCTTGACTAGGGTCATGTACCACCTATATATCATTTTCATAATATTTTCTTTCAAGGCATTACATGCCATGAATTTCAAACCGGTGGTCCATAACCTTTCCCAGTCAGCAAACATGATATTGTACCCAATGTCCTGTGCCCATTTTATCATAGCCGATTTGACCGTTTCATCTTGTGTATTCCATTTTAGCAGCAAATTATACATTCTTGAAAGTACCTTAGTCTTAGGTTCTAACAATTCCGTTTCTAACTTTGATTTTTCCACCTGGAATCCTATCTTTTTATCCAACTTGAAAACTTCTTTGATCTGAGCATAATGTAACCAATCTCGCACTTTATCTTTTAATTTCTCCAAACTCTGCAACCTCCAATTATCTCCATCTTTTTCTATTATTTCCCAATATTTCGGCCATTTGGCCTCCATATTGAGTCTTTTCCGGGCCTTAGCTTCCATTGGTGATAACCACCTTGGGGTCTTATTTTCCAATAAGTCTTTATATTTTATCCATTGAACACTGCTTTCCTGACAATATGGTTCTTGAAAGCCTTATGACTTTTGACCTTGTCGTACCACAAATATGCATGCCATCCATAAACATTGTTAAAACCTTCCAGATCCAAAACCTCAGTGTTTTCAAGAAGCAGTCAGTCTTTCAACCAGCAGAAAGCTGCTGATTCATAGTACAACTTTAAGTCTGGCAGGGCAAAGCCCCCTCTTTCTTTAGCATCAGTTAGTATCTTAAACTTAATTCTGGGCTTTTTGCCCTGCCAGACAAATTTGGAAATATCTCTTTGCCACCTCCCAAAACACTCCATTTTATCCACAATCTGTAAAGTCTGGAACAAAAACAGCATTTTTGGCAATACATTCATCTTTATAGCAGCAATTCGTCCTGACAAGGAAAGTTTCAATCTTGACCAAACTTCTAAATCCCTTTTAATTTCAGACCAGCAAGTGTATCTGAGGAAGTGTGCATGCACACGAAAGCTCATACCAAGAACTAACTTAGTTGGTCTTTAAGGTGTTACTGGAAGGAATTTTTTTTTTTTGTTTAGTTTAATGGTTGCGTTCAAAAGTGGGTGAGCTTCAACAAGTGTGAGCAAAGTATCTGGTTTGTGTGCTAACCCCCTTATGCATGGCCAGGTGAAGGACTTCTGCCAAATTTAGTTTCATTTTTAAAGAATCTCTGCTATGAAGCTGGCTTATTAAGCTTGCTATAATCTCATTCAAAAAATCTGCAGCATTGCTTAACTTTGACTTAGTGGGGTGGGGGAGAAGGGCACATGGAATCTTGGATAACAAAATGTTAAAGCTGAAATATATGTACAGCATGGAAAATACTATGCAAAACCAATAAAACCTTTTGAGCCCTCATCCAAGTTTTTTGCAAGCAACAAGATGTCATGCAAATGGGAGCAAGAATCCCACTTACTTGCTTCCAACCATTCCCACAAATGTCTCATTCTGTTCTATGCTGCATATTTTCCATAGCAAATATTCCCAGCCTTTTCTAATTAAGCTGTGGGCTGCATGCTCTAGAATCACTTAAGAAGCTTCGTTGCATATGACCCCTGGAGTGCAACTGTGGATGAAGCCTGCAATTTTTATTCTGAAAGTCTCCCTACCGTTTCACTCTGATGAATCTGAAACCTTCAGTGTTTGAATAGTCATGAAGTGTTTTAAGGCAGCCTCTGGGAAGAAGAATTGCCTCAACCAGCTAGGGTGCAAGGAGACCCTTCATTACGTGCTTGAGTTACTGATTAACAACAACAATTGCCTTATTTTTGTGTTCTGGTGGCAGGGCAGCAAGAGTGATGCAAACAGCAGTCACCAATTGGATGTTCTTCATGCATCATTAGATATGGTGTATGGGTGCAGCACTGGACTTAATTTTGGTGGATATTTTTCTGTGTGAAGGTGACTGGCGAGTTAGAGCACTGTTGTGTGGAGGAAAGCAGAGCCTATGAAGACGGAAGTCAATGACTATCACCTATGATAACACCTAGCACAACTTAAGTCACACATACAGAAGACCCATTGAAACCAATGGGCATGACTAATGGAGTTGGTTAGGTGAATCTTGACCTCCATTTTGGGGGGTGGTGTGCTTTATAGCTCATCACATCTCTACCATTTGATTATCTACCATTTTTGCATGTGTGCTGCTGCAAAAAGTCCTCTAGGAAGCACCTCATGGTTGCACATCCTTTTTGAATAGCCCTACTGGGCTCTGTACACTGACGGTTCCTTTGTTTTCAGACTAATAGCACCCTGTTGATTAGGAAATGTATATTTCCTTTCTGAAGAAAATATGTGTGTGTGTCAATAAATTCCAGATTTCTTCCATTTGTCTTTTTTATCCAGATGGTACAAAACTTTCAAGATGAATCTTGTTTTGTCATCACGACGTTAAAAGGTACCATATTTTTCGCACCATAGGGCGCACCTAGTTTTTAGACGGGGAAATCAATAAAAAAAATCTTTTCCCCCCCTCAGCCCCAAAGAGCAGCGTACAGGCTGCACACAACCTCTCCCTGCCAGAGAGGATCCCGCTCGCTGCTTTGGCTTCCTCTTTAGCCCCGCGCAATCTCTCCCAGCCCGGAGGGGTTGCGCACAGCTATGGAACAAGCCAAGGCAGCCAGCGGGATGGATTGCACTGGCTGCTTTGGCTTCCTCTCTAGCCCCACGCAACCTCTCCCTCCCGGGAGAAGCTGCGCGGGGCTAAAGAAGCCATAGCCCTGTGCAGCCTCTCCCTGCCGGAGGGGTTGCACGCGGCTATGGCACAAGCCTGCATTCGCTCCATAGGACGCACACACATTTCCCCTCAATTTTTGGAGGGGAAAAACTGCGTCCAATAGAGCGAAAAATACGGTATATACACATATTTCCTGCCACAATAGTAGGATTTGCCTTCACCAAAATAAGGGTGTTGGAAGTCACTTAAGGGGATCCAAAAATTCTCAGACGTAAAATGACAAATGCATAAACAGCCAAACAGGATACTCAGATACTATGAAAACAGAAAAAGGGGTGGTGTCACCCTTTCCTTCAGGGGCCTCAAACTTGAGACGGGAAAGTTCCCAAAAGCAAAGAAGCGAAGTATGCACTGTTCTGCCAGTGCATTTATACCACAGCAACCCCCCTGCTGCCTTGTCTCTCTCACTCCCCCTCCTGGTAAGGTACACCTGCCTGCCTGCCAGGAAGTTAGCATAGTGGCTCTATCTATTTAGTTGTTCCACATTTGCTAATTCTTTTCCATATATGAAGCTCCTCATGTAAACTATCATTTCTGCCCATATATTTATATATTTCTCTTAGCTAGTGTTCTGTCACCTTTCCTTCCACACTATACCAAACTTATTTTATTTTGTAATGTGACTAAAACTACTTGGATTTTCTAACAATCCACATCCCATAATGTAGTACTAAGATTACAGTACATAAATTATTTCTTGAAATGGATGTCCACAGCCTCTTGGTTTGTCACACAATTTGCATCTGTAGAAAGTGCAGACTAGTAGGATCTTCAGTCAGGTATGTGTATGTGTGTGTGTATTTCAAAGTTTGAAGTTAAAGCACTGATTAAAGGTTTCTCCCCTCTTTTCTCTCTCTCTCCTGCAGCTGAAAGTAATGATGGCTACCATATCATTCTGAAATAACCCTCTTCTATGTATGTTGGGACTTACAACATTATGATGCCTCACTGCAACCCAGACTGAAAAGATGGAAAACTCATTTGTATAAAAGTGTTCTTATTAACTGAATGCCCTAGCAGAAAAATTAAAGTGTGTAAATTTCAGAGTGTTGGGGACTAGACGTGGTCTTCGGAGTTCATCTGATTATTGTTTTGAATTGCCTTTCCTTTTTAGAACTACCTGTATGCATTTTTGTTCATTGTTCAAAACCATGTGCCTTATTAAAACAAAAACAACTTAATATGAAAAGCACTTCTCTCAAACCTCCAGGGACTAGCATTATAAAGGCTGATCATCCTGGTTACAAATGTAGCTAAATGTATATACTGTACTACTTTCCTTCTCTTCCTAGGTAATATAGATAACCAGACAGCTATGGATTCTTTCTTCTTAAAGCAAATTTGCAATCATCATCTAAATTCCTAAGGAGGGTAGTTACTTTCCTGCATGCTTTTTTTTTTTTTTTTTTTTGCATCTGACAACAGACCAAGCAGAAGCGCTATTTCCAACCCCCCCCCCCTTTAATTATTCTATATAACTCTTACTTGCTCATTTTAATTAGGTGGCTTTGTTTTAGGACTTCAAATTGAAAAAAGGACAAACCAGGGCAAATTTTGCCCTCAGCTGAATTGTGCCCCTCATTTGTGGCTATGATATTTCCCCCCAGTAAAACTCAACAACTACCACTTCTGCTGGAGAAATGAAAAGGGCTGACTGGAGAAATGGGCAGGTTTTGCTGCACATCCAGTTTGCTGTTGCCCCATGGAACAACTTTGGAAGAAAGCACACTAGCGCTCTCTCTCTCTCTCTCTCTCTCTCTCTCTCTGTGTGTGTGTGTGTGTGTGGAGAGAAGTTATATATGAGGGGAGAGGTTAGCAAATACTTATCCTCCAGGGCATGGAGCAAGCACTGACCCTCATCCAGTAATGTGTTCACAAACTGGTCTCCTTTCTGCTATAAAAGTAAACTGGTTCCATTCACTTGTATGACAGAAGGTTATAGGTTTGGTCAAAGATCTCTCACGTGCCTTGGACTTTGCTTATGGCTGTGAGCAACGTTTCTTCCTCCTCTTCTGAACACTCTGGTTTGGGGCTCCTTGCTTCAAAAGCTCTCAAGGCAATGTTGTCGCTGAGGGAAAGAGGAAAGATGGAAACTTTGCATTCCTCTCCTCATGTCTACCCTTCCCTGGCAGATGTATGTGGATATCATATGCCTGCTTCACCAACAATTGTATGTTAAGCTTCAAGGTCTGTGCTGTTTCCACTTGCATCTATGGATTTGAATATTCTCTATTTGTTTTTAAGAAACAGTTGCACCTCATTCTGTTTTTTTCCCCTTTTTCTCTTTACCTGCTACCACTTCTTCCTTTTGAGTACGGATTATAGAAGCTTGTATATAGATAGGTAGGTATAAATAGAGACACTCATGGTCCTAACTTTAAATATTTAAAAGCAAGAGTCCCATAATTTTGGGGGCTATTTTAACATGGCTCTGAAGTTGTCAGTAAAACTAAGGAATCTTGCAAATTTTCATAATACTTAAGAAGTTAAATGGATGTACCAATACAGTAATCATAAAGAAGTATAGGAAGCAAAATATTCAGAAAGAAATGTCCCATAGTCTAACTGAGGAGGTGTTTGCTCTGTTGATTTCTCAGTTCTGCTCCAATCTAGAAATTGGGTATAAATGTTTTCTCTTACCCAAATTACCCCCTAAGTGATTCTAATGTGTTAATGTATTTTCAGATATTAATGTCACAGGACATACTGTCATAAAGGCAGACAGCTACTTCTGTGGCAAAATAAGTCTAATTACTTTGCTGATATGAGTGCCTTCTTGTGATGCTCTTTTCTAAAATGTGTGTTTTTGTTGTTGTTCCCCTATCGTCTAATTTGGCAACTGAGGCTGCAATCCTGTACCCGCTTATCTGGAAGTAAAGTCTCATTGAACTCAATGGGCCTAAGCTGCTGAGTAGACAGGAGTGTGCAGATTGTGCTGTGAGCGATCTTATGAAAATCTTTGTGTGTAGGTAACACTTTCCTCTACTAATATTGTAAAGAATGTTAAGCTGGACGGACACACGCAGTGTTATGCGGTCAGTCTATCATTGAGCTGGACACTTGCACCCTGATCCATTGAGTGCAGTGGGTGTGCAGAAGCAGGCTTCTGTGCAGTGATTCCCTGCTGCATCAGGAACCATGCATACCGAAGAGTAATGCACATGTAACTCCCTTGTTTGGTTAAGGGCACTGCCTGCAGTGCTGGTCACTGAAGTAGGATGGTGCATTCAATGGCCAACAGATGGCCAATGCCCAGATGGGTTGGAAAGACTTTATATGGCTGCCTCCTCTAACATTTGACAGGTATCTGTTGGGTTGAGTGCACATGGCTCATTCCTCATGTGCAACAGTGCATGGGGCTCCTTCAATAAAGGAGAACTTGCCTTTATCTGACTCATAGAGTGAAGGGAAACATAAAAAAATATTTTTACACTCCGTGAATGGCTCTAATGGGCACAGTTATCATAGAATAATGTAAATCATGGTTCAAAATTACATTTAGCACATTTGTAATTTGTTGTGTTTCACAGAAGTATAAACACTGTACTTTTGGTAAAGGAAATCCTGACTTCTTTAACATAATAATAGTTAATAATAATAATCACAGCTTTTTATAGCAGATGGTTAGATAACTAGAATTAGACTGGACAAAGCTTGATATCTTTTAAGTTAACAAGTGCTGAGCTGTTGCTGAGCTGTCTGTGTTAATAACAACACATTTTCCCTGGCTTACTTGTACCTCTGAAACACTGAACTAGAATTCTTTATAGTCCTCCAAAGGAAGATGAGATTTATTAGGTGGAGTTAGCATTAATGTGCCGATTGCCTCTACACGCACATAGGAAAACATTGTTTGCCAATATTCCATTTCACTGTCGCTGTAGTCTGGGATAAGGTGTGTGAACCTCATTTTGGGACTGGAGTTTTCAGCATGCACAAGGAAGTTGACCAACTTTAATACTTTTTAATAGGCTTGTCTCAGGAAAAGCTTTAAATTAGTACCTCCCCACCCCCCTTGTCAAATGTATATTTGTGTGTTTTGCACTCCACTTTGTTATCTTCTGGAGGGGGGAAAGCTCTTAAATCTCTCTTTTAAAAATTAAATTTCTTTTGTCTGATTGCGGGTAGGTATTTCTGTCTTTCAAAGGGTTATGGGAGTTCAGTTTTCTTCACCTGTAATGCAGCAACCATTTAAATGGGTGTGATTTAAATGAAGGGGGGAGAAAGGGAGGTCAAGTGTAAAGAGTTGAGTATACTGCCAGATTCTCTCTTGGTTTTTATATATAGATTTTTTTAAAAAAACAAAAACAAAACCTGCATATTTTGCACTGGCCATTCTACTGTTGTACAGAAGAAAAGACACATCTGTATTTAGACTCTGTGCTCCAGTAAAAATGCAAATAAACTTTGTAAGAAATACCTTGCACTTTTTAAGTAGATGGATCGTGTATTTTCACCATATAACATTTAAGTACTTCCTGTTTGGGTTTACTCTTGCGACTTCAGAACCAACATCAACATCAGGGCTTGCTCCAGTTGGACTGTCCACTCAACACATACATGCATCTCCAGGACCACATTTATATTTCATATACTATTATTTGTTTTAGTAGTTTGAAATTGTAGACCCCCTTGGGTGTTTTGGCAGAATAGGTGGTATGTAAATATCAGCTAGTATCTAATACAGCTCTAGCAATACATCCCATTCATTTCAAGGTTTTCTACCCACATATCGTCCTCGCAGCCAAGAGCTATGCAAAGGATTTGTCAGAAATGGGCCACTTTCAGGAGAAGAGAGTTTAAAAGTAGTTGCAAGTAGGCTGGTTAAAAGCTAAACCTCTGAGCTCAGGTTTCCTTTGGATGGGGATGCATTGGTGCTAGAATTATGATAGGGGGTGGGTAAGACGGAAGAGAGCAAATTCACAAGTTTAGCCAGATCACAACCTCCATGCACAACCTCTGTATAGCCTCCTTAAGTTGCTGTGGTGTCACAAAAAGTAAATTATGGTTCCTTTTGCCTTACTGGCTTTCATCAACACTCTGGAAATGGGGACATCTGAACAGGAAATGGAAAGATCCCATAGAGGTGTAGCAGGTCATTAAAAAATGTTCATGGTGGCTGGCATATTCCTCAGAATCTGGTACCTGCTATGGAAGGTTTTTAGCCTGAAAACTGTAAAGACCTCGAAATCAAACCTATTGCCACCCTAGCTTACACAAAGTCCTTAATAATCCATATTTCCAATCTATTCTATGTCCTTGTGAAAACTCCCTGTTATTGTAGCCATAATAAGGAATGGTTTGCTTGGCCTTGGGTCCTCCTCTAGAGCCTAATTTCAGCCCTGAAAATAGAGATAATTTTTTGTGACGGGGTGAAGGCACACATGAGATTTAACTGCTGAAGACAAGGCAGCTGGTTGGCAGGTGTCGTCTCTGGAGACAATGGAGGAGTAAGCCTTTGGGAGTGAAGTCAAGCTGCTGGAAGGTTACAGTGCCTGCTGTGGCTGTAGAGACCGATGTGGGAGAGACCTGATTTATTGCATATCATGTTCTCCCCTCCACCACCACCAAGTAGCCCTAGTCCCATGCAGTCAAAAGAAATGGCTTCAATTTAGGCAGGTTTGGGCAGCACAGCTGTTACTTGTTTTTGATGTTTCTACTTCTGTAGCGGCTCACAGAACACTTTAAAACGGGTCAGCAAACTTTTTCAGCAGGGGACCGGTCCACTGTCCCTCAGACCTTTTGGGGGGCCGGACTATATTTTGGAAAAAAAATATGATTCAAAAGCACCATGAGTCCCAGTGGCTGCTTACCTGTGTCTTGCAAGCGGCAGGGCCTGGCAGCAGCGGCGGCAGGACAATGAGCGGCATGCGAAAGGGCTCCAGAGAGGGGCTGCTTAAAATGGCGGCAGCACTGGCACAAACAAAGCCCAGCCCCCTTCCTCCTCTCGGCAGGGCAGGGAGAAGCCGAGAGGAGGGAGGGAGGCGGCGCCGCCGTGTGAGCGAGAGGGAGTGAGAGGGATAGAACACACGCGCTGGTGATCCACGCGGCGATTCCCGGGTCAGATCGAGAAGGCAATTGGGCCTGATCCGGCCTGTGGGCCTTAGTTTGCTGACCCATGCTTTAAAAAGTTGCTTATGAAATACTCTTATATACTCCCCCAAGTCATGAAAATTTCTGGAGGCAGCATGACCTCCCAAAGTGCTTCAACTTTTGATAGTGTACAGTCTCTGCCTTCCAAACTGCCCATTTTTCCCTCCCTTGATCTCTCTTCTGTATACACCTCCCCCCCACACACACACACCTGGAGAAGTGTTGGCTTTTATAAGCATCTCACTGGAAAACAAGAGCTCCAACCAACAGAATACCCATCTCCTTATCAGTGGTATTGGATGAACACCTCACTCCCAGTGGCAGGAGCATCCCCTGAGTAGAGTTACAAGGAACGGTTGGCCAGCAGCTGTAGCAATATGAAGAAGAACACTTGAAAAACAACCCAGGGAATAGTAAGAAGAGTAAGAATCTACAGCAGCCATCAAAGTCCCCCCCCCATTCACAATGCTGCTAATTAATTTGTTCCAAATACTCATTAGAATACAGTGCCCATGATTTCATTGAGCATTAAGTACTGAGAAGTGTCAGGCCGTAAAACTCAATTTTGTTGGGGGGCGGGGACTTGGAGCATTTGACAGCTTTCTTTGGCTCCATGAGGTTTAGAAATGGTTCAAGATGCCATGGAAGCAAACAAAATGCCCTTGCCAAACTCTGACAGCGGATTTAAGGGGGGGGGGGGATACATTAGAATGCCACCAGAAGCCAATGGCTATAATTGGATTAAAGTTGAACCGATTTTTTTTCTTAATATAAAGAATCCTTCATAAAACGAGGAAATAAATATTGAGGTTAGAACAACTTGGCCAAACCTTTCCACTAATCTGCTTTAAATCTACACAGCAAGGAAGCTATGTTTTAAACTTGATTTGTCGCCTTGTAATAATACAGCTTTTCATTAAGGGTCAGTACCACAGCCAACAGTAATTGATGAACAGCACAGCAGTACATACCAAGGCTAACTACATATTTATTCTTCCTCTGGGGTAACCCCAGCTTACTCTACTTTCACAATGTGTCTGAGAGATGTACTTGTAATTAACATGCCACACGTCCATTGATTAACATAGGCTGCAATCCTGCAGATCGCCTATGTGGGTTGGAAGCCCCATTACACTCAACAGGATTTACTTCTCAGTAGAGGTATAGGATTACATCAATCTCCTATATGCAGCAACCTGGGAGGAAGTCCCATTGAGCTCAGTGGAGTTTACTTCTGAGCACTATTGCAGGGTTGTTCAATTTTTGTACAATTTGTCCCTTTCATTTAATTTTTGTTTGGAGAACAATATATCTGTATCTAGTTGAAAAACCTCTGGGTGCAGTAAACATGTCATAGGTTCGAGTCAATCGGTGCAGTCTACAGTTGGATTTTGCTAGAAAAACACAAAATGGGTTTTGTTTGAGGTCAGTATGGGGGAGAAAGACTGACTGTTTCAACAACATGATGTGAGTCATGAATACTCTTTCACAAGGGAAAGGTGCACGAAACATTTGCACCACAAGCAACCGTGTTTCTCCCAGGAGAGGTGCGTGGCTCGGGTGCACTGCAGGCCCAGCAGTGAGTGCTGCCCAGCATTTTGTCACCCCCGTCAGTGTTGACCCCCATCCTCCACCCCAGCCAGGACCAACTGGTGAGGAGAAACAGTGCCCTGAAACAGGCCTCCCCACAGCAGAGTCACTGCCACTTTTTAAAAAATTTTAATTTAACAAATACAATACAGTGGTACCTCAGGTTAAGTACTTAACTCGTTCCGGAGGTCCGTTCTTAACCTGAAACTGTTCTTAACCTGAAGCACCACTTTAGCTAATGGGGCCTCCTGCTGCCGCCGCGCCGCCGGAGCCTGATTTCTGTTCTCATACTGAAGCAAAGTTCTTAACCCGAGGTACTATTTCTGCATTAGCGGAGTCTGTAACCTGAAGTGTATGTAACCTGAAGTGTATGTAACCCGAGGTACCACTGCATAACACTTGATTGTAAATAAATAAATCTCTTAAGTTGTTTACAAAAATAAAAGCAATGGGCTGTGGAGTTTAGTGCTGTGCGGGCACACTGGCAGAGCCAATCTGGCACTCTTGCCAATGTGACCACACAGCACCAACCTCCCTGCCCCCTTGCTCCTCCTCCTCTGGGATGGCTAGGTGCACACTGGGATGCTGGATATACAGTGCCAACTCTCCTCACCAGTTATTTCTAGGTAGGATCAATGATGCTGGACCTGGACTTGATGCAAACACTCTGCCAAGGTTTATTTTCTAATCTATGACTACTTTGCAAAGGGGTGTGTGTGTGTGTGTGTGTGTGAGAGAGAGAGAGAGAGAGAGAGAGAGAGAGAGAGAGAACCAACAGCAAAAGGTGATGGGACCCTGTAGATCACAAAAAGCAACCTCACTAAGTTCAGGTACAACTTCATCATCATCAATTTATTATTTATACCCTGCTCATCTGGCTGGGTTTCCTCAGCCACTCTGGGCAGCTCCCAACAGAATATTAAAAACACAATAAAACATCACGCACTAAAAACTTCCCTAAACGGGGTTGCCTTCAGCTGTCTTCTAAAAGTCAGATAGGTGTTTATTTCCTTGACAACTGATGGGAGAGTGTTCCACAGGGCTGGTGCCACTACCTAGAAGGCCCTCTGCCTGGTTTCCTGTAACCTCGCTTCTTGTAGTGAGGGAACCAGCAGAAGGCCCTCAGCGCTGGATCTCAGTGTCTGGGCTGAATGATGCAGGTGGAGACGCTCCTTCAGGTATACTGGGAGTAATTTACCAATGAGGTAAATATGGCAGAATCTCAGAAAATGAAGTGACAGAAGTAGACGGGGGGGGGGGGGAATGCCCTCCTGAGGCTGGTGGGTTTACCGTATTTTTTGCACCATAACACTCACTTTTTTCCTCCTAGAAAGTAAGGGAAAATGTCTGTGTGTGTTATGGAGCGAATGCCTGTGGGTGGTGGGGCGGGGGGATCTGCTGCAGTCGTGAGCAGAGGATCCATGGTTCCCCTTCCTTCCCTCCTCCGTGGTTACAAAGCATGGATCCACATGGATCCTCAGGATTTTTGCACTGGGCTACTCCAAACTCACTGTCAGATCACATGTCTGTGGCCACAGCATGAACCACAAAAATCATATATCCACTATTTTGTTTAGAATATTTTTTTTCTTCGTTTTCCTCCTCTAAAAACTACGTGCGTGTTATGGTCTGGTGCGTGTTATAGAGCGAAAAATACGGTATCCCCCCCCCCCCAACATTGCAGATTTTACATGGCTCTTCTCACCTCCTCACAGGAGTCAAATTCAGGTCAGAATGACACAGGCTCCCAGTGTGGATTAAGCAACTGCAGCAGTCTGGAAAACCAGTAGGCCTGAGGGCATATATAGCTAGGTGTCTCTCTCAGGGTAATTTCATACTTTGGAATGTCTGGATAATATAAACCCTGCTCCTAACCAATTGTTGGGTAGAATGGTTGGGCAAGGTATACAGAAAACACCTTTCGCCCCATCGAATACAGATTGTGTTTGTGGTGTCTTTGCACAGGACATCCCGTGAGGAGCTGTTAAGGTTGCCAACTTTTTTGCTGGCTTGACGCTGTGCTTTTAGTAGCAGCCTGTCATGCATCACTATAGCAATGAAACTTTTTCCCTGGCATTGTGACAAATAGTGGGAAAGGCTTTGCCTGCTAAATTCCTACCTGAGAGCTGGTTGAGGGTCTTCAGAGAACTGGCATGCAGAGAAGTGGAAATAAGAATATTCTGAATTATGGATATTTCAGTTACAAGCAGCCTTTATTCCTCGGGATTTTACAACTCTGGGTGATTAACAGTGCAGTCCTCTGTATGTTTTCTGCCTTCAATGGGGCTAACGCTCTAGGAAGTCTGTTTAGAACTGTAGCCTAAAGTATATTTTTAACGTGTATCACTGAGAAAATACAAAGAAACTTAAAAAATTGGATCCACATCATCGTGTCCAAATGGAATTACTAGACCAGAGAAAGAAAATGGAATTGTAAATTATCCCAAGGCACTCCAGAAGAAGCATTGATATCATCTACTGGTTATATCATCTACTGGTACCTCTGGTTGCGAACGGGATCCATTCTGGAGGCCTGTTTGCAACATGAAAAGCCCGCAACCTGAAGCACTATATCTGTGCAGGTGCACGGTGCGTTCTGGAGCTTGTGCGCATGTGTGAAGTGTGATTGGTGAAACCCGAAAGTAACCCTTTCTGGTACTTCTGGGTTGCCGTGGGACACAACCTGAAAAAAGTAACATGAAGCAAACGTAACATGAGGTATGACTGTATACATGATGGAATAATATTGACAGAATGAATGGTTCCCAAACTGTGGTCCACAAACTTCATTCAGGCGTGTCTTTGGATTTGTCACATTAAATAGGCATATTGATTTTAAATTGTATTTTTATTGCTACTTTTATTGCATTTATTATAGTACAATTTGAATTCCATAGAATACAATTAACAACCATCCAGCATCCAGCACAGCACAATGCAATTGCTACAACAGGCATAAAAATCATGACATGGTCTGCCAAGACCCTCAGCAATTTTCAAGTGTAACATGGGAGTGGGTGGAGTTTGGGAACCACTTATTTGGGGCAGGAGGAAGTTTTGTGCATGTTGAATAGACATTTTAGCAAAGCAAAATACATGTGGTGCTTATTTGTACACATGCAAAACGCTTCATGTTCATTGTGACCATTTTTGCAGAAAAAATGTATAGTCATCAATCAGTCTTCTCTGTCATTACAACATATCTGATCATAGGCTTGTGTCAACAAGGACACATGCCGTTCAACAGGTTGACATTGCAATGATAACTGAGACAACACCATCAAGGAATGCTAACTTTTCTCAGTTCCTTTTAAAAGAAAAGGGGATTAGATAAATTCAGTGAGAATATGTCTGTGACTGTAACAATAGACACAACTATTGGCTATTATAACTAAATGGAAGCTCTGAGGCTCTATTGTCTTAACAAACAGGGATCTTGATTGTCCAACCGCTGAAACAGCCTCATCGATGGATGGGAGGTTACCTGCTCTTGATGGGGTTACACTTCCTCACAGTTCCTCCTGGAACTTGGGGTCTCAAATTTTAGTGGCACCAAAATCCAGCACCCCTGCCTCTTGCCCTCCATTTGAAATAATAGTTGTACAATCCTGTGTGGCACCCCTGAGGTGCTCAATGCGACCAAACCTGTCATGCTCCCCTAAATCTTCCTCTGCCATTCTGAAAAAGTGGGTGTATAGCTTGGTAGTACTTTGAGATCTATTGCTGTTGCTTGACACTCTGGTGGCCTTTAGTGATGCAGAGTGCCTCCTATTAGCTTTGGCTGATGGCCTACCTACGCCCCTATCAGGACAGGGACAGCCTAACTTCTGTCATCTATGCTCTAGTAATCTCTAGGTTAGATGAGTGCAATGTGTCATATGTGAGCTTGCCTCTGAAGATGGTTTGGAAACTTCAGGTGGTGCAAAATTTAGCAGTCAGGTTGTTCACTGAGGCAAGACGGTTTGAACATATAACACCAATCCTGGCCTGACTGCACTGGCTGCAAATCAGTTTCCAGGCCCAATTCAAAGTGCTAGTTTTGACCAATAAAGCCTTGAAACAGCTCAGGACGCAATACCTCAAGAACCACCTCTCCTCATGTAAACCGACCTAGACCTTGCGATAATCATTTGAGGCCCTTCTTCATGTGTCTCCTCCATGAGAGGTCCTGAGGGTGGCAACACCAAAATGGGCCTTTTTTGCAGTGACTCCCAATTTGTGGAGTGCTCTCCCTAGAGAGGCTTGCTTTTATTATATATCTTAAGGCACCAGGTGGAAATGGTCCTCTTCAACTAGGCCTTAGGCTGATTAAAAAATCTATGGCCTTTTACACGTGCTTGTGGGAAGGGGCTTATTGCTTGGTTTGTGTATTTTGTGTTCTCATTTCTATTTTTATGTTTTGAACAGCCCTGTGATTTTTGGATGAAGGGCAGTGTACAAATTTAGTAAAACAAACAAACAAACATTAGAATTCTCATGTAATTATTCTGAGGTAACCTCTATACTCACAAAAGAATGGGGTTGAGGGAAGGTTTATTTTAACATGAAAATAATATTAGCTGAATTAAATAACATGCATATTTTATTTGTTGATACAATTATGAATGCACCTCAGTCTTATTTTGAAAATTAGGGGCAGGGGGAAATCTCTGATTTCTTACCACCTTTCTGAGGTGAAGTTTCAGTACTCTTCTACAGCTCCATACTGTTTTGGTTGTAAAATACTGAAATGCCTATTTTATTTTGTTTCTTAATTTACCTCAGAAGTTTCCAGACAACTTCAGTGATATTTAGTTATTTGGAAGGAGCGTGAAAGAGTTCCCTTTAGCCAGGGGTTCCGGCACCTCTCAGGCCATTGCCATTCTAAGAGAAAGAGGAGGTGTTCATGATAAGTTTGGGCACCTATTTTTCTAGAAAAATAGCACTGCCTTTAACATTTCTGTTACCATCTCTCTCTCTCTCTCTCTCTCTCTCTCTCTCTCTCTCTCTCTCTCGTTCCTAAGAGGGAAATTACAGTACATCAGATTTTTTTTCCTTTCCTGGCAAGCAAGGCATTCATTGTTCACCTGAAGGGTACTGATAGAACACCAATTGCCTAAGGTACATTTTTTGCTTAGTAGGTTATTTAATCTGTACATTTTGTTCTTGTCGCTCTCCAAATGCAAACTGTCTGTCTGTCTTCCTTTAAAATGTAACCGACCCTGTGTCTTGACCTGGTGGGTGCCTGACATACTTTGTTTATTAGTTTTACAAGCTCAGGCTCGAAGAGGGCTATTTTTGGACAGGGTGGCTAAGAAGGCCTGTTTGTGCTGTAAGCCACTATAAAAAGGCAAGAACCCCACTGCAACATTGCCCGGGTTAATTTTGCCAGCTTCCAGGCAAATGGGCTTGTTTTGCTTTCTGTGTAAGGTGGGAGTTACTATCACTTGTGCTCCTGAAATTAATTAGGCCACACCTGCACTATTTGTTTAAAGCGGTATCATACCACTTTAAGAGTCACGGTTTTCACCAAAGAATCCTGGGAATTGCGGTTTGTTCAGAGTTCTGGGAGTTGGTCCTTATTTGCACCACAAAACTATAGCATTCCCAGGCACATATTGCATCCCTTAATTAAAAAAACCATCATACCCTAAAAAAATTTAAAAAGCAGTTAAAAACAATTTGAAAAAATTAGGACAATATTAACAGCAGCAGAAGCCTGCAACACACACACACACACACACACACACACACACACACACACACACAAGCCTGGTCAAGGGCCTCAGCTTTTGCAGCTGGAGTCAATCAGGGCCCCGCCCTTCCAGGCCAGAAGGAAAAAGCTCTGCAAGGCAGGGAGCAGGTCCTCCAAGACTCACAGACAAGACAGCATAAGGTAAGCAAAGCTCCAAATAAGTTAGGAATGAAATGACCCAGTTTCAGAGTTAGTCTATGGCAAATCATGATTCGTTCGGGTAGGTCTATTCATTGAAACCACTTCATCTTGCTTTATTACAAGGTGGTCATATGCTCAGTCATATGAAATTCAATTTCTTCAGCCATCAGAGCAGAGCTGGGAGTGAGGAGGAGAAGAAAAGCTGAAGCCCTGATAGTTTGTGTTTGTGCACCAGCTACGCTTGTGCTTTTTCACTGCGCTGCACGTGAAAGAAGTAACCTAGCATTTACAATTTATAATCTGAAGAAGTGTGCATGCACACGAAAGCTCATACCAAGAACTGACTTAGTTGGTCTTTAAGGTGCTACTGGAAGGAATTTTTTTTGTTTTGACTATGGCAGACCAACACGGCTACCTATCTGTAACTATTTACAATTTATGGTTGTGTTCTTACAGCGCTAAATTGTCCAGTAAGGATCTCTCTCTTACAAGAAATACAGTAGTAAAATACTCGTTAAAGCATAGTCCAAATAATTAGTTTCATAAATGAGATTGCAGAACAATTTAAAGTTACTAGCTTAGATCATTAGAACTGTGAGGAGGAGGAGGAGGGGCACTGCCACCATGCCCACCTTCGTGCTTCCACCTGGGCTCCTCCCAAGTCTTGGGTTTGGGAAGGGTCTGCTGCTGCTGCTGCTAAAGAAAGGGAGAATCACACCAAATTAGGCAGAGTCACCTAGCACAAAGGGAACCCACCCATAGAAAGTGTCTCCTCCCTATTTCTGGTGATCGCTCCCCACCTCCAATTACCCCTTACCTATGCTGTTCAGAAGATTCTGTGCCATACTGTATTGTCATATTCTGTGCTTTATTGCTTAAAAAATGTGTGAGGAAGACAAAACCTGAAAGAAGCACAAAAGCACCAGATGTTGCTGGATTGCAACTCCCATCAGCCCAGGCAAGTATGGCCAACGGTTAGGGATGATGAGACTTTTAAGCCAAACAATATCTGGAGGGCACCCCATTGCCCACCCCTGCAGTGTATAGCCTGCACTGGTTCCACTGTCCCACAGGGCCTGTTTGTGGGACTGTGGGCAGGCAAGTGACAATCATGTATTGAATTGGCGCAAGTGTACAGATTCTGGGGGTCATACATACATTGTGTGCACAATATTTGTTACTGCTACTCAGGTGTAGACAATATTGAGCTATATGGACCAATGGCCTGACACAGTATAAGGTAGCTTCCCATGCTCCTATGTAGCTTGGACCCTATCCTGCAACATGGCTGGCTGGGGCTCCTGGACATAGTCAGGATTTATAGTCAGGATTTATGGGGGGAGGGGACAGGACTGAACTACCTGCGATAACGATTGGTCAGTTGGCAGAAGCCACACCTATCACTTAGTTGGGTTGTCAGATGCGCTGCTAGAATGCACCACAACATCACCCAAGTGACCTCAGTGAGCAATTTCAATTTCAAATATTCTGATTATTTCAACTTTTAGTTAAGTATTTTTATTTATTTACCTGATGGGGGAGGGCAGCTGCCCCCCCTTACCCCCTGGTTGGATGATTTGTTAAATGAGGTAGAGTATCATCTGAAGTCCTCAAAAGTGATACTTCATAATTTTAGAAGCATTCCCTGATCTGGGTGACTAATCAGTCCTGTTTTAGAAACTTTTAATTTGTGGGCATGACCTAAAGTCAGATGTTGGACCAGAGTAAGGCCTGAACCTGTTGTACAAACTGTTGACTGACTGTAGATTAAAGTGCTCTTGTATGCCAACTGTCACTCTGCGATTTATACCCATGGACTGAAAATTATTACATGAGGGCAGTTCTTGTTAAATCTTAGGACTTTTATAAAACTTATGACTTCTATCAATTGCATAACAAGTTTCATAGTTTCACAAAGTGCTGTGTGAAGAAGTGCTTTATTTTTTTCTGTGCTGAATTCAGTTTAATTGGCTGCTCACAAGTTATAGAGTTATGAGAGAGGGAGCAAAGCCCTTTTCTATCCACTTTCTCCATGTCATCCATAATTTTATTATTCTTTTTCCTTAGTCCTAGCCTTTCACAGCTTTTTGGAATCATGCATATTATCCAGGGGTGCTGACTTGCACCCAAAGTTGAGGGAACCTAGTGCGTGTCACATGTGTATGCTGTCGTATGCCCGTTGCATGTGACATCGTGCACACAGTGTGCAAAGTCACATCTTTGGTGAGGAGACTGAGTGTGGAGCAGCTTCAATGGCTGGTGGCTCCTCTCTCACGCTCAGGATGAGCCAGCCATTGAAACCGTGCTGCATTTGGCTCTACTCTTGCCTCCTCTGCCCTGTCAACATTGAGGGAGCCCAGCCCCCTCTCTACATATATTGGGTGGGTGGGTGGGGGGAACAAAGACACCTCAGCCCCATAGCATTGGCACCCCTGCATATTTCGATATTCAGAATTATATAAATAGTGTGATCAATCCACTGCTGGTCCTCTTTAACACATTCTTCTGCTCTTATGTCGACTATTGGATGTATGGTGGCACCTTAGAAGGGGCAGTACAAAATGTGAATATTGCCAGTTACATGGAAATAGACGTACAAATGAGATACAGTCTTCTAGGTCATTGCTCTCATAACTGTTCTTCTCAGTGGAGAACAATATGTCAAGATATCATGAGTAATCAAGCATAATTCGGTGGGGAAGGTACCTCAAGGATTCTGGCCAGTGGAGGGTGGTCCACTAGAGTGAAAGGGGGCACTGTCCTGTCAACCTTAGCCAGCTCCCTCCTGCCTGTCTTGCCTTCTTACTTAAATTCAGTCCAGAGAGTATCCCAGACTGTGAGCTTCATCCTCCTTAGTCTCACTGCTGCCCTTGAAGAACTCAGTTTGGCCCCATCCTCCTCCTGCTAATATGTTGGTTGGGTCTGCTGTTGGCTCTGGCCTCCCCTACGCTTGGGCCCTGTGCTTTCCACCCCAACAGGTGCCACGTTCCCCTTCCCTGCTCAACCAGCAGCCAGTGGAGTAGCGTGGGTTGTCAGCACCCGGGGCAAGGCAAGTAATTTGCGCCCCCTAACCCGTAGATTTGCTCCCCCTAACCTGTGAATTTGCACCCCCTAACCCTAACCCCCAGATGTTGCGCCCGGTGTGGCCGGCCCCCCCCTGCACCCCCCACGCTACGCCACTGCTAGCAGCTATTGTGGCTCACAGAGTAATAAGGCTGGTTGGTACTCTTTATACTTTCCATTCCCACACCTTGGAGCATTCCTTGTTTTCCCCAAACTGCCATTGAAAGCACTTGGGACTGTCAGAGGACAATGGCACAATTAAGCTGGGAAAGTGTTTCTAGTCTCCAGTGTAATTGTCAGTGTGACAGAGGACACAATTTTATTAAGAAAATGTACCTGAGAACAGTTCTGCGTCTGAGAAATGATTGCAGTGTACTTCCAGATCAACAGGTTCATATTCAGATATACAATATCGGTACTTAGCATTTATTTTGTCCTTCTGGCTCCCCACTGTATCATAACATATAAGTGTAAAGATGGTATCTATTTTCCATAACTCTGGGTGCTCCCAGACAACCTGTTTAGTGAGCATTAATTCTGATTTGTCTGAGGAGAAGCTAGATGATAAGTATTATCCCACACTTCCCAGTGCGTTTTCCTCTCTGGTCATGGACAGAAATAGATTCCAGTCTCACAAGTCTCACATTCCCATGCCTTTCATTCTGGTAATTTACAAAACATGTCCATCTCTCAGCGAAGTTGACATTCCACCAACCGCCTTCTCTCCTTTGAATCAATTCAGTTCATTTATCCTTTACCACAAGTTCTAAACATTTTTAACAGCCACTCCTGGTCAGATGGAACATTGACTTTGCCACTTTCTTGCCTGCACTGTCTTTGCTGCTTTTTAAGCAAGATCCTCAGCAATTATTTCAAATCTATGGGCACATCCTCCTCTGTCACATTTAAAAGGATCAGCATTGGTTTATTTAAATAACCTTTTAGTTAAAAGGCAGATGGTTATTCAGCTTCACATTCTTTAATAGATTGGCAGTCCAAGTTATTATTGGTTTTTTTTATGCATGATATACTGGCCCTGGTGTCCAAGGCACTTTACGGAGCAACATAATGCAAGAAAGCAAAAAAGGGAGGAAGGAGCAGCCTCGTTTCTTGTGTGATCCTCTAGGTGTTGCTGGACTACAACTCCCAACAGCCACAAGTCAGCATGGTCAGTGGTCAGGAATGATAGCAGTAAAAGTCCAACACCATCCGAAGGACTACAGGTTGGCAGTTTCTAGACTAGGGATTCTGTCAGCAAACCAGTTTCCTGGTGCATGCATGATAAAAACGTTTGTATTACATGTAAAATAGATTTAAATCTCAGACCCTGTCAGGAAAGCTAGTGGGTGAAAAGATTTGTGTCTCTCCACTACAGCTGAGAGTATTTGTTATGAAATGTTTGTCTAGATGCCAGAGGCTACGTGGGTTCTCCTGAATAAAGTTTGGCAACTTGCAGCTTGGGTTTATCAGATGTTGAAGAGTGGCCAAGAACAAGCATATATACCCTCAAGAAGGTGCCAGCTTCTAGTGCCAGAGTAATCATTTGTTCCCATAGTTCCATCAAGATAAATGACAATAGTTTTTTTAATAAGAACCTTTGTCTGGGAAAGACAATGTGTAGAAAATTGCATCATGTGGAAATCTAACTTAATATGTAATCTTTCCTTACATTGCTTTGAAATGGCCTTTCAGGACACTTTAAGGAGGAAAGCAGTTTATCTGGATTTTGATGACTTCACAGGCTAACTCCCAGTAATTTGGGAGAGGTGGAATCAAAATTGTCTAACTGCATATGCAATTCCTAGTGCAACTTTTATTTTCATTTAGTGTCTTTCCTAAGCTTAGAGTCTTGTCATACCTAGGTGGCTACTATCAGGGATGGAAAGGCTGTTTTGATGACCTGATCAGGGACCCCAAAACTTCAATGCAGTTTCTCTACAGACATACATAACTGACCCTTGTTTACTTACTAGTTATTATCTCAAATGCAGAATTTCAAAACAAGCTGGAAAATTGGCATTATTGGATTAAAATGGAAAGGGTTATCTCTAGGCCCTCTGGATATGAACTGAAAAGGTTTTTATGGTATGAATTAATGAACTGGGACAGTATGTGCTTTCTTAGCACGAAGAGTGTTATACAACAGTGAAGTCTGTTGCTTGGTGACAGCTCTTGTTGTTTGGCTAACAGCTCAGATTTAGTAGGTTTAGGATTGGATGCTTCAGCATGGTACTATGAAACACATTCAATGTGGAAATACAGCAAGCTATTATCTTTATGACAGCCTTAGTACTAGGATATCATGGCAGACCTCTCACATCTAAGGGGTCACAAAATCTGCTACTTGATATTTTCCTCCCTACACTCTAAAGTTCTGGTCACATGTAGATGTCTATAACCAAGTCTTTCTTGGTTGCCCCAATCCAGTTCAAAATGACTTTGCTAAGCTTAATCTCCACTTTCCATTATTAGGATCAAAAACTTCATCTCAAATTTGGACATTCTGGCTTGGTGGGGGTCAGGGGGTAGATTCTGAAGATCCTGAGTGATCCTCATCCTTACAGCAGTTATGTGTCACAGCCTATGCCAACACCAAGCTTCTAGACCTTATTGTGAAAAGTTTACACTTTGTCCCAAACTGAATCTCTTCCTTTATGTCTCTCCCTCTTTCACATCCTGTCTCTTCTTCTCCTGCCATATTATTTCCAATCCTTGGAGCAAGTTTCTTTTCCTTGAGACACTTCCTTTTCCTCTTTCAAGACTCTCTTTCTTTTCTTTTCTTAGCAAACCCTCCTGGTCATTTATGTTTCCTCTGCTTCAACATGCTGCTCATTGACCTCTTCTCCCATTTGTGCCTTGTAAAGGTTAATTGAAGGTTTTCTGGGCAAGGATCAGGTCACTTCCGTGATCTGCACAATGCCCAGCAAACTTGGTCTGTTTGCTTTTCGGGTCCACTTTCCAGATGACTTTCCCAGGGAATTGTGCCTCTGCCTTGTTAATGCTAACTCATGTTATGGGGTTATTTTTCAAATTTAAAAACGCACTGATAGAAATCTATGAGACAATTTGGAGTGGGCTGTGGGGGAGAGATCAGAGAGATCTCCTCACATGAAATCCTATCTTTACTTTTAATAGCCTGTAATGAATGTAAATTAATCTTATAAACCATTATACTTTAACACTTCATCAGGTGTTAAGAACATGTCTACTTTAGCATTTTAAGATAGGTGATGTCCACACATAGCAACTCTAACCCGCCCCTCTGTCCCCCGCCCAAGTAAAGCATTTTACTTTGGGGAGCAAGGTCATCCAGAAGCAACTTCTAATCATTGTCACTCTTTGCAGAGCTGGAAACCACTACAATATTTTTCACAGCCATCCAGAATGACATTTTCAAGGATCATTTCCCTTCAACCCCACCTGCAAAAGGCTGATAGCTCTGATTGAAAAGTTGTATTTTAACCAGCTTTGGCTGGATGGGACCAGTTTCCTTACAAACATAATTACTAATTTGAAAGCATGGTATGCTCTTAGGAGAAAGGGAGGAGGGACAGAGGGGTGGGCACAGCAGGGGGAAAGGATAGGGAAAAACTGAATTCTGTCCCAGAAGATCTAGGTCTGCATTTATAATTGGGTGTAAGCTGAAACAAACTAGCAGAAGCCTGGTGTGACGTTTTTGTTGGGTTGGTACCTTTTCAGGCTCCAGGCTGGGGATTAAATGTCTGCACATATGCAAAATTAGCATGTCACGTGTTATTCCAATCCTACTAACAATTTTAACTGTTTAACAAAGAATGGGGGAAATTTTTAATTTAAGTTTAAGCCACCAACAGATACACCATGTGGGACTAATGTTCTTTTGCACACATGCTCCTGAGCACCATGCTCCTCTGCATGCTATGCTACACAGAGAATGCAAGGTTATGTGAAGGGCATAAAAAAAAGGGCAGCACAGAACACTGCAACATCCCCATGGGAGGCAGATGGGAATGGGAGAACTGGCCTGAATATGTGGACAGGGTGCTTCAGTTCAGGAAATTAGCGTTCAAACCCATTCTCAGAAGCAATGAAGTTAGTAGCTCCCAGGCTCAGTTTCTTATTTGCAAAATGGGGATGTTAGTGTCCTATTTCAGAAGGTTATTGCAAAGATGAATGAGATAATGTTTGGGTGACCGTGTGGCAGGCGCCCCACCTTGCCCCTGCGACAGTGGGTTCCCACAGCATGCTGACATCCCTCGCACATAGATGCTGCAGTGATACATGCTGAATAGATTTTTCCTGTTTATTTAATCTATAAGCATCTACAGCTTTAATGTTCATTTTTGGTTGGTGGGGTTTGGAACAAATAGGTGTAGGAGTTACTTTGGTCAAAAAAGATATTACCGTATTTTTTGCTCTATAAGACTCACTTTTTCCCTCCTAAAAAAGTAAGGGGAAATGTGTGTGCATCTTATGGAGCGAATGCAGGCTGCGCAGCTATCCCAGAAGCCAGAACAACAAGAGGGATTGCTGCTTTCACTGTGCAGTGATCCCTCTTGCTGTTCTGGCTTCTGAGATTCAGAATATTTTTTTTCTTGTTTTCCTCCTCCAAAAACTTCTTGTGGTCTGGTGCGTCTTATGGAGCGAAAAATACGGGTAATTTATTAATTGCTCTTTACTTCCTGCAGTATCACATTGTGTAAACCTTTATTTTGTGAGTTCAAAGCTGCATATTAATCCTTCAGACATCTTAGCTGACTGAGGGATGTTGTAAAAATAATTTACAGCCCAATTTAGAACCACACTAAAAGAGCTAGTTTACAATTGACCATATTGGGTGGAGTGCGTGGAAAGAGGAAACCCCAACAAATCTACACAAAGGTTACTGCTGTCACATTCAATCTAAAACTATGCACCTCAGGGTATTGCAAAATCATGTTGAGCAAAACCCTATTCAAGCATTCTTAAATTCTTCCATACAGGGGTTGGGGATTGGGGGAGAGATCTTAAGGGGGGTTTGTGAGTGTATTTGGCTAAATGCAACTACAATCCTTCTTCTGATCAGGAACCCAGTTAGAGTACAACTTTCTGGCTTCATATGCACTATACCGTTAAAGCACATGACTTCCCATCCCCCAAAGGATTCTGGGAATGGAAGTTTGCTGAGGATGCTGGGAATTGAAGCTCTGTGAGGTGTAAGCTATAGTTCCCAGGATTCTTTGTGGGAAGTCATGTGCTTTAAATGTGCTCCAGGTGTATGATGTGTACACACAGCCACTTACTGGCCACTTTATACTAGTCCGATTCACTGGTGTGTACATGTAAGCAGGAATGGTGATTCGAAATTCAGGAACGGGTAGATAATTTTGCCCAATTGTTTCTTTTGGTTTATTAGAAGCCTCCCTTACCCTAAGGTAGAACCAACACATTGAAAAGTCTTGCTGCGGCATTTAGGCACCATTTCCTGCCTTCCATCTGTTGCCTCTTGATGATGCCACTAAAATGACAGTTCCCGCCCCCCATACCCAAGTCTGAGCATACAATTATTATTCCTAAAGAATATTTCTGTGGTATTCCAATGTTTGCATCCTTTCCCTCAAGTGAGTGAGTGTTGATTTTGCAAAGAGAGCCACACACCTAATTTACATGTACAAAATGATTAGCAGATAAAAACCACTCTTACGGTTTCTAAGATCATCTGTTGTGTTTGGAAAAGTGCGTCACACAGGAAATACAGTGCATGCAGCTTGTAAATGTGGTCTCATAAAATTGTTTGATGAACTCCTAGAGAACAAGGAAGCATTAAGTCAACAATGCAAAAGCTGCCAAAATGATACGTATAAAATGGAATTACAGTCATACCTCGGGTTGAAGTAGCTTCGGGATAAGTATTTTCGGGTTGCATGCTGCAGTGAGTAATGGAGCGTGTTACTTCCGGGTTTCGCTGCTTGTGCATGCGCAGATGGTCAAAATGATGTGGACGTGGGTTGCGTTCGCTTCTGGATGCGAACGGGGCTCCAGAACGGATCCCGTTTGCATCCAGAGGTACCACTGTATGGCCATGGGAATTTTCACAGAATTTTGAAAACAGCTAGCACTTGGTTTGAAATCATTTCATCTTCTTCAAAACTTTATTGGTGATAGGTTGCCAGTGGATTTTTAGTTTAAAAAATGATTCATATAAAAATATCAGATGACATCTTTGTGCTGACTCAACTGTATTCTTTTTGTTGAATGTCAGACTCAAAACCTTGAACCATGTAATGAATATAAGTGAATTGCTGTCTTTTGAAGATTTTGAAGACAAATATTTATCTTCTCTGGAAAATCACTGACAATATTTATTTGTTGCAATACTTACTTGCTGCCTTTCAGAGTCACACCCTCCCAAGGCAGCTTACATAAAACACTTAAAACATAGGACAAGTCCTAAAAATATACATAGCAACCTATCCAATATTAATAATAATAAATCAAGTAAAAACAATTTATAGCCCAGCTCGCATGATCTGCTATAGATTTTGGAGAGCTGTTTGTTCACTGTGCATTTGGGCACCTCTTAAGATGTTGTAACCAAAGGTTGAATGGTCGTTCCTGAGATAAAAGAGCAGGAACCATTTATGGTTTCAACTGGATGCCATATTGAATCAAGAACCTTTCAAAACTGCTCTGATTTTAACCAATGATTGCAAAACTGCACAGATTTTTGTTTGTTTGTTTCTTAGAATTCCTGAGCAATGCTGGGTATGAGGCTGGGAGTACCTAATAAAAGACACCAGAAATTTAAATGTTTTAAAGTCTATTTGAAAACTAACTAACTAACTAACTAACTAACTAACTAACTAACTAACAACAATTTAGTTGTACCCCACCCATCTAACTGGGTTGCCCCAGCCACTCTGGGCATCCCTTGTACATCCCCTTGGAAGGAGAGCCACAGGCATGGGGTCCATCACTGAAAAGGCCCTGCCCCTAGTGACCAGCAGTTTAATGGCTCTTGACTGTGGAAAAGGACCTCTGAGTCTTAAGACCCAGGCAGGTTTGTATGGCTAGAGGTGGTTCTTCAAATAACCTGATCACAAACTTTTAGGGCTTTTAAGGTCAACACTAGCACCTTAATTTGGGTCCAAAATGAAAAGGCAGTACAGTATAGGTGTTATGTGCGCCAAATGTCCAAATGAACTGCTGTTTGGCACAGTGGCCTACCACTTCTTGCCTTTCCCTTCTCTAATGATTAACTGTTTCCTGTTGTTTTGAATCTGGCTTCATACGAAATACCGTAAGGGAAATCTTCTGCTCACAAATTTCAGGAGAATCTTAAAAAGTGCAAGGCTGCCACCTGGCTGCTTGTTTATCCCACTTGGTTGCGGTAAACTGACTAGTACTGTAGTTATCCCCTCTTTTCTTCTGCTAAATGTTGCTTGAGCAAGATGGCGATCTGGTAACCCTGATGTTCTTGGTGGGGGAAATCAGTGTTTGCCAGTTTGGCATAAATGCTTCTGAAATGCTTATCTCAGTTTCACAATTCCAGAAGAAATGTGATGCTATTTTATTTGTTTTAAATTTACAAATGAGAAAGGAGGACAGCGGAGATTTACAGTGAAGAGAGAGAGAGAAGGATTTATAAGGAGGCATTGCAACTCAGCTTGCTTGGGAAGTGGATGTAGTCTGCCCAACTCCCTGTAATGAAGTCTCTCCAGTCCAAAATCAAGCTTCCTTCTCAGGTGCAGGCTACCACAGCAAAAACTGATAGTTTAGGGATGCTTCCTAACATTCCTAGGGAAACATGCCAAGGTTACCAGATGTCCCCGTTTCCTGGGGACAGTCCCCGGATTTACAAATCAGTCCCCTGACAAAATCCATTGAAGTTGAAAAGTGGCCCCGGATTCATTGAAAAAAATCTGGTAACCTTACATTATGCCCCACCAAGTAGAGAAAGTAGCTAATTTTTCAACCCCCAGCCTTATAATAAATGCTGCAAAGCCCCAGCACTTCCTACTAGGTTCAAATTAGAATTCAGGACAACATAGCACCCATGACATCTGCCTCTGGAGTTGTCTTCCGTAACCCTGAGTTACATATAACTGCAACACTCATTGTTCCTGGCCATGCTGGCTGGGAATTATGAAGTTCTAAGGTTGGAGAAAGAATATTTAGAAGAACTGAGCACGTGCATAAGGAAAGTGATGAACAGAATGAATTCCAGGAAGCAAATGTTTCCAGGAATCTTTATACATTAGTGTGTTTCAGTCACAGAACAAATACCATGAAAATTGTCCTCTGGAGGTGTTTGAAACTTTTATTTGCATTGGATATTGATTGCCAAGGTTCCTGCAGTGCTATTGCCTTGTGAAAAAAGGTTCCTGAACATTGTCTTCCAAGCTGAAGGCCATAAAAAATAAATAACCCATCAATCATGCTTAACCAAACTGCTTAGAGAACATGCAAAAGTTTACTTGAAAAGCACCTCCTTTATGAGAATTTAATGCACCTTTAAACCTTTATATATACAGAAGTACATTGAAGCAGGTGATTTATATTTGCACCTGGCTGATCTACAGCTACCGTTAAACCAGTTCTATAAAAAGTTGGTTATGCCCTATCCATCACAGTGCTCAACTGGCCATGGTCCCACCATGGAAAGGAATGATCATTATTTTGGTTTTCATGCAAAACTTTATCTTGCTGATATATCACACAGGGCCCATGCCTCGTGAGCGGAAATATGAGCCGTGGCTTGCTGCCGGTGCCGGGGTGGGGTGGGGAAGTTAAAGTGGCAGAGGAGAGAAGCAAATGGCAAATGGAGGACAGTTGAATTCCTTAGAGGGAAGAGAGATGCTTGACCAGACACTTCTTGGAGTGGCCATTGGGCAAGGCCTGTTGCATTCTATCTGTACCGTTCTTTCAAGGTGTGTTCCTCCTTTGGCTGGAGGTCAGCAGTGACATATATAGAGAAATGGATCATATATACTCTTATCACCTCTGGTTGCTGCTGAAAAGTTTTCAAGCTCAGGGGGACTCTTGGGCAAAGCACCTGCTGCTGGTGCCTTTCCATTAGTGGCCCTCACTGGCAGATTTACCTAGCAGCAGGCACACATGCGGTTTTAGCCGGCCAGTATCAGCTGCCCCATGAACATACGTCAGTAACATGTGGGCAATATGTTTCACCTTCTAACCAGCCCTCCTGATTGCAAGCAAAGCATGTGGGAGATATTTTGTTTCTTTCCTTTTCTACCTTTAGCAATTAATAAACAGCTTATCTTTATAAGCTGATAGTTATTTGCTTTTCATCCATGAAGAGATGAAATATGGACAAGGAATCAACAGCTATGGCTGTGTCTCTAGGATGGAGAAGCACATCCCAAACAGCAGCAGTGGAGGAAGCTGCTTGGGCGCCTGGGGCAGCACGTCCATAGGGGCGGGGCGATCCTCCCATAGGGGTGAGGGCGGGGCAAGCTGCTCATAGGGGCAGGGCACACCACGGGGCCACTGGAGTCTGCCTGCCTCCTCCCACTCAGCTGCCCTACAGCTGGGGGGGGGGGAGGCAGCGGGTGGACCGTTTGGACAGTGCAGAGCAGAGCCTGCGCACACCCAAGCCATCACATCTCTCCCAGGAGAAACTCATGGCTCGAGCGTGCTGCAGGCCCCGCGGTGAGTGCCGTCCAGCATTTTGTCACCCCCCTCAGTGGTGACACCCGGGGAGGACCGCTCCCGCCGCACCCCTTCCTCTGCCCCTGCTAAACAGTCATGTCCATTTATGTGTCCTAAAACAAGTATGTGTGTGTTTTTTAAAGATGCCTCCTAAATCATGGGAATCTGTTTTGTTAACTACCCTGTTTGCACCCATAGCCCTGTTCAAAGATATCTATCCAGTGAATGGCATTCCTTTTCATGTGCCATTTCTTGGTTCAAGGAACCAAAATGTCCCCCAGGTGCCTCCTTGTAACTGGTTCTTTTGCATTCCAGGCCTAAATGAACTCTAGCATGTGCACACTGATTGGAAATCTTGGCAGGGTTGCAACCTCTTCTACATCAATCAGATCTTTATGTAGAAATGGGGGACCTTCCTGTGTGAGTTCTTCCCCATTCTAGTTGATAACCTTGCACATGGGGAGAAAATGCAGTCCTTTCTGAGACATAGATGTGTTTGATTGGAACCACACATTAATGAATACCAACACATTAGATGAGCTTGCTGTCTCCTATGCACCAATGACACAGTGAAAAGTTGTAATCCAAAACATCTAGAGGGTATCAGGTTGTCGAAGGCGGTTGAATTGCGATCTTAGATGAAATGAACTGTTTTAAAATGGTTTAAAACACAGGAAGAGGTTGTTGCACGGTGATTGCTGAGAAGGTGACCTTAGCGTGTATGGTGTGATCCTCCTATGGTATTTGAACTCAGGGGCAAACACTATCAAAAGTATCTTGATGACCTATAAAACTCAAGAGAGATCTATCTTCATATTAGTCGTGGTATGTACTAATTATATCTACTTTCCTTTCCCTTGCCTACAGCGGCCGAAAAGTTTGAGATCTGAAAAGAGAATGGGAGGATAGGCAATCTGACCGCAGGGTTTCTTTTCTTAAAATAGATCAGCACTTCAGGAAGCCATGCCCTCTCTTTGTCCCCCTCAGCAGGCCTTAGACTATATCTGCTCTCATCTAACATTACTCTTCAGAAAAGAAAAGAAAAAAAATATTGAGGAGGACGGGGGGGGGGGGGGCAATCTCATGTATTCATCCCCAGTATTTTCCTCTGACATTCATAACAAATAACTTCATGTTGCATCAGAAACACAGAGCTCTTAGCTAGCATGCACAGTGAATTTCATAGCTCTTGGAAAAATGATGCACTTGGATCTAAATCACGGAGAACCAACGTGGTGTAATGGTGAAAGGGTCAGACTAGGACTTGGGAGAGCAGGGTTCAAGTCCTACTTGACCATGAAGCTCACTGGGTGACCTTGGACCACTCATAGTCTCTTAGGCTAACTCACATACCTCGCAGGGTGCTTGCAAGGATAAAATGGATGGGAGGAGCTCTGTATGCCACCCTGAACTCTTTGGAGGAAAGGTGCGATGTAAACATAATAAATAAAATAAATTGGTCTATAGCTAGTGGTTCAGAATCCACTATGAGGCTACAGCCTCTAGCCTACTCTAGTGCATTTCAAATTATTCTTCACTCAATTCTGTTATTATTTTGATACTCTAAAACTTAATCTGGTTCAGAGAAATATCTGGTGATGTGCTAAAATTACAAGATCAAAGTGGTATAAACAGGAAAAAAATGATTAACTTCTAAATTATATAAGATAGTTCAGGACTAATGAAGGAATATGAGTATGAAGCTATACTGCTTGAATAAATAAATGCTAAACTTACATAAACAATACATTGGATTCTGCCTGACTGAGTCATACACACTGAAATAATAGACATGACTAATTTAAATTTATTAATTTATGTGAGCCTTCTTTGTGTATAATAACTGGATCCAGCTTATTGTAAGCTTTTTAAAAATTGTAAAATGGTATGCTCTTTTGGGAGCGCAACTTGCTGAAAAGCAGGGTGTAAATATAATAACAACAGTAGTATAAATATTGTGATTACTAAAATTGAGAAGAAATGATCAAACATTCATATAATTTACACAAAAGGTCATTTACTACTTCTTTGCAGTCTTTTTGTGTGGGGAAGAGTAGTTTTCCCTCCCACTTAGAGGTGCAATAGCTGCTTGTTATCACTCAACAAGCCAGGAAAAGGCTGCAGCGTGCTAAAGGTTGCAATGGGTGTTTGGTCCAGTCCTGACCCTGACTTCTACCATCAGTATAACATCCCTAATCCCCTAGCAGTCATTATTTTACCTTCGTAGTTGACAACCCCATGGGGCATTAAGAAAACAAAAATAATTGGAAACTTGGTGCAGCTAGATTCTTTCCGAAGTTAAGGTGGAATAAATTGACATGCAGCCTGAGCCTATTAAAGTGTTTGCAAAAGTCAGTCCCACTTTGCTCAGCGGGACTTGCTTCCAAGGGATCATTCACAGAATTGCAACCTGGTTATATCAGCTGACTTTAAACTACCTTAAATCATATGGCAACTGATTTGAGGATCCTGGCAGTCCTTGACTCAGGTTGACAGATCAGCTACTCTTTAGTGCTGCTGCTTCCCCAGAGCAGTGTCTGAAAACAAAACAAAATACAAGGATCTCTCCATGTGGAGTTAAGAGACCACATTTTGTACTATCATGCCCATGGGATGTCATTTACCACTTGCCATTTGTGTGTGTGTGTGTGAGGTCATAAGCTTTCATTCAGAGAAGAATGGTGGTTTATGTAGCATGGCAGCTAATGGCATTCCATCTACGGGGACTGCTGCTCCCCAGCCTGCACGCTTCACCTGTTGGCCCCTACTTTCAGGTGGGAGTTAAACTGTAACTCAAATAGTGTGCAGAGTTTAGTACAAGTGGGGCCTGCGGCTGTCTTTAGATTTCCCTGAGTTTTTAAAAAAGAAGCTCAAGCATTAAAAAAGAAAGAATAAACCCAGTTCTGGGAAAGTGCTGTATTGCCAGCATAAAAGGAACAATGAAGTGGGTCGTTGAATGACTTTGTAGCTAGAGCATCTGCTTTCCCCCCTAAAGGTGGGCTGCTTCCTCCCTCAAACCTCACATCATGATGTACTGTGTTCTTATTTATGCATTACTCAAGCCTCAAATAATTATGGTTGCCTCACACCCCCTAATGGAAAACGCACGTTCTGAAAACTTTTGGATCAGCGTAAACAACACTATGATTCTTAATAAGAGTCTTGTTTCCAAAACCTTTGCATCCAAAGTGTTTCAGTTTAAAATGTTTTGTGTACAAGGCTGGCACAACTTGAAAAGAATGAATGCCACCCCCACTCCATGGAGGATGGAGAAGTCACGTGAGTTCCTACTTGCTGTCTGAAGTGACCAACACAGCATGAACAGCAGCAGCTGAATTGGCCTTGTGGGCAGGTGAGAGAATCTCCAGAGTCTCTGGGGATGGAAGAAGACCTAAGAGATCATTCAGTTGGCTGACCTCCCTTCCCTTCAGTTGGCATTACCTATATGAGGTGTATAGCTCAAAACCAATGCTCAAGCCCAGAAGAGCGACCACAAAACATGTGTCTGTGGAACCAGAATGAACATGCTGCTCATGTGTAAGGGGTCTCCTTATGAGTAAGCAATCCCTCTAACTGTTTTACTAACCGAAGCTGGGGGGGTTTAGGGTGTGGTCTAGGAGACCATGGTATATAAGGTCTCACAATTGAGCCTTCCAGGTGCTGGACATGGCATAGGCCTCTGGCCCCTTGTGGTCTTGTTCCCAGGCTTTGCTGTGGTGTTTCTTGTGGAAGTTCCTGTGATACTGCCCTTGGACCATTTCCTGACCTTGCTTCTGGATCATGTTTGAACCTAAATTGATTTGCTGTCCTTCACCTTGGTTTGTTTGGTCTGCATTGCTTCAGAAGTCTTGCTTAAGTTGGTGAGTAATTTTCAGAGCAAGGTGGCTCTTCTGAACTTGCAAGCTCCTGAAGGAGGATTTCACTCTGAAGCACGTAGAGCTAAAATAAAAGTCTTATACAAGTAAGCACCAGATCCTATTCTCCTTTCTGTTTCGATTATCCATGCTGCTTCTTCCTACATGCTATCATCCCTCAGAAATAGGCCATTACAACAGGCTTCCATTACCAAATCAACAGAAAGATCAGCAGCAAGATGATGCGTAGTTGGGATGGCCTTGCCATATATAGGTGTAAAGATGATGGTAGGGGTAGAGGAGACATGTGACTGGAAGAGAAAGAGAACTGAGCTGTTGTGTATTGCTGTGTAAGCAGCCATCACAGGCTCACCAAAAGTCAGTGTTGACCCTGAATGAAATTCACCTGTATGGCACCTAGTGAAAAGTATTTTGATGACTAAGGCCTGGGTTGTGTGGGTTAATCTGTGTGGTGTTAATTGTCCTTTCCAACCCTGTCTTTATGTGATCTCTCCCCTTAGTGACATATATATGTATAATGCTTTTTAACTATATTTGGATATGGCAGGCAATTCTTACTCAGTCCATTTTAACTTTACTCTTTGAAAACAGATGTGGTTTAACAACATCTTGCCTTCCAGGGTCTCATCCTTACGATCCTTAGTCTGCAGCACCACCTACTGTTCCTGTCTTGATGTGTCTCAGAATCCTATTTAACACATTACTAATTTTACATTATTCTTCCTCGTCTCCATCCAACAACAGCACTACAGGGCAGCTGTTGGAAATGCAGACTTAAAAGAGGGAAAGAAAGCAGGGGAAGGAAAGGAGTCAATATTCATATCCTTCAACAAATTATGTGAGTTGGATCCTCATTTGTATCTTTGGCAAGTGTGTATAACTTGCCAAAATAATTATTAAAATAATCCAAAAGTGGTACTCACATTCCCTACAATTTGTGTAGGAAATCTACACGACTTGTGTTTCTTGATTGACATTTGGCATATTCTCAATCTTCCCTTTTTATTTGTGTGTCTTATTATTGAGGAAGGGACATGACTCCATTACCATTTGGATGGTGTCTCTAGTATAGTGTTAAGCATAGTACAACTAACTGATGATAATAGGACTCACATTTGCCCTCTACAAAGAGTAAAATGACTAAATATATTATAAGAAATGTTTGCTGAGATGTTACTTGCAACTGAGCTGATAGATCAGTCTAGGATCAATGCTCTTTTTGATTATTTTAATTTTGTCCCACTCAATGTTGTTGTGTCTTCAAGCCAGAATGTATTGTTTGTGAACAAATCAGTTCCATGCAATTGTTCAAAATCTGCATGGGAAGGATTCTAAAGTTTGCAAATTAAATCTTTGATTTATTTTAGTGATATTTCCACAGCATTTACAAGATGTTCCTTATGGGGGAGGCATTCTGTTCAATGGTGTCCACCAGTTAAATGCTAACCCATGTCAATGTTATGCTGGAAGGAGAGACAAACACTTTCTACTGACTTTGAGAAGACTGGATTTTAATTTGCTGTCTCATTTGTTGTGTGGCTGACAACTAGATGCTTTCAATCTTCTTGCCACCAGAGGGCCCTAAAGCAGAGCAGATTGCTCCTCTTTAAGCTGCCTATGTATTGCCCAGGTTAGCTGTTGCCCACTCTCAGATCTTAACATCAACTCAGTTCCTAAAGCACCCTTGACCTCTGCAAAAGACTCCTCCCAAAAGTCATGTTAAGTGTAAGTCATTACGTCACTCTGAACAATATAAACCACTCTACAGAGTCCATTTAGGAACTGAATTACTAGAAATACTAGCTTTATTATAGGGTAAAAATAATAATGTAGGTTTAATGCAGTAGTGGACAAACTGAAGTTCCAGATGCTGGGCCCCCACTCTTGCGCCCATTAGAGGCTGTCCTATTCGGTTGAGTGGGGCACTGCCCCACCAAACTCAATCTGCCCTCAGCAAACCTGCCTGCCTTCCTCCTTATCAGTCTAGGGACAGAGTCCAAATGGAATCTAAATCCTCTGTAATGGTTCTAGGGGTTGCTCGTGCGTAAGCCAGTGCCAACACCTAGCTGGGTTGCCTGAGTGAACCTTTTCTGTCCAGACAGCCACTCACCCGTGGCTGTCTCAATCGCTGGCCGAATCCATCAGTGGGCGTTTCTTAAACTTCTTCCAGCAAAGAAGCTCTTTGATGCCTAGTCTCCTCCTACTCTCCCTGCGCAGAAGCCTTCTGCGCAAGGAGGGCGTAGGCAGCGGAGGACCCTTACTCTCCCCGCTGGTCCCCGCCAAGGAGTCATGGGACCGCCTCGCCGATTCCCCCATCTGCCCCCCTTCTCCACTGGTGCTACGCTGATTCTCTTCCCCAGAAGATGGGCTGCCTCTCCCCATCCCGGGACGCTCTCTGGAATTCCTCTGGAGCTTGCTCTCTCCCTCCGGCACTGATGGCAGTTCCCTGACATCCTCCAAATGTTTTCTATGGTTTTCTTAAAAACGGCACATGTTTGATCCAGTTATTTGTCTAAACTGTGGCCTTTATTGAGCTACATTTCCAAGCAATGCCCTCAGCTTTTCTGGACAGGTGGTATAGTAAGATCCCATCCGCAGATAGACTCTGTATTTGTGGGCAACCACAAGTAAAAGATATTCATCATGATTTCCTACATTGCCCACTATACACAGAGCCTAGGAAGTGCTTTCCAAAATCCTTGTTTGTTCAGGAAAGCAGTCTCTCCTCGACAGAGAGTGTTATATGGCTGCTGAGTGATTCTAACACCTCAGTAAAACTTTTTTTAAAATATAATTTTTATTATTTTCTTTAATCAAAAACAAAACCAAACCAAAAACATATAATATAGCAATATTACAATAACAAATCAATTGCATTTGCTCAACCGAGCTCATGAGTTCCCTCCCTCTCTTCAGCTTGTTTCTCATTTCCTAATAAATTACGTGTATGTGCATTTCAGCTGCCAGTTTCTGTCCTTCATATATTTCAAGTCCTTTTATTAACCATGGTCAGATACTATTTTACATTAAGTTGCAGAATTCATATCAATCCTGCCTACTGTCTTCACATTCTTACAATGATCTTTCAAATACTCAATAAATTTACTCTAATCTTTTTGGAATTTCTGGTCAGCTTGGTTCCGGATCCTCACAGTCAGTTTGGCCAACTGTGCGTAGTCCATCATCTTCATCTGCCACTCCTCAATAATTGGTAATTCCTAGTATTTCCACCTTTGGGCTAACAAAGTTCTTGCTGCAGTGGTAGCATACATAAATAGTCTTTGATCTACTTTTGCTATCTCTTCTCCCTTCAATGCAAGCAAAAATGCTTCTGGTTTTTTTGGGGAAAGTTTATCTTAACATCTTTTTTAGTTCATTGTAGATCAATTCCCAAAATGATTTTACCTTATCACAAGTCCACCACATATGGTAAAAATCTCCATCTTTTTCATTACACTTCCAACATAATTTATTTTTCATCCTGTACATTTTGGCCAGTTTCACCGGGGTCATATACCACCTATACATCCTTTTCATTACATTTTCTTTTAAGGCCATACATGCTGTAAATTTTAAATTCCGGATCCATAATTTTAACCAAGAATTGTACTGAATATTATGCCCAAAATCCATAGCTCATACCACCTCAGTAATTCAATTGATTTACCTTCCAGGGCGGTTAACAAAATCACCCCCTATAGGGAGGCAGAGCTAACCACACTAGAGGGCTTGCCAGCCTACATAAGTCTACAGTTGATTTTAGCTCCCTGCTAAGACAACAGCTTCCTACAGCTCACATTGGGAGAAAGCGTCAGGCAGGGCTACCTGGAACTATCCAAGGTTCTGGTCTGTTCTCTCTGTTAGAAAGTTTCTGGCTTGTTTAGAATCGTAGAGTTGTAGAACTGGAAGGGATCACAAGGACCATCTAACCCAACATCCTGCAATGCAGGAATCTTTTGTCCATCTTTTAAACTCACAACCCTGAGATTAAGTCTCATGCTCTACCAACTGAGCTATTCCAGACCTTGCTTATTGTGACTTGAGCTTGTGTTTCTTGATTGGCCTTGACCTGCTTTGACTTGACTTCCTTGGATGCTACCTGTTTCCTCTGTGAGCCTAGCAGTGTTTTACAGCTATAGTGCCACAACAACAACAACAACAACAACAACAACAACAACAACAACAACAAAAAGCCATCTCCCTGTTTACCAGGGCCACCTGTCTTCCTACCAATGGTTTGGGCACTTGAAAGTCTTCCTCAACCAATGACTGGAAATACATGGGCAGATTAATATGGGAGAAGGCATTCTTTCAAAGGCATAAAAAGTGCCACATAGGTGGGGACCCAGGTAAGTGCCATCACTTTGAAAAGAGCTCAGAAATAGATTACAAACCAGTGCAGTAAATTGTATTTTGCAATTTGCCAGTTGTGCATGACCACTGTGTTCACCTGACTACTTTGAAAGCCACTTGTTTGTGCTATTATACCAAATGAACCTTACTGGTCTGTGTCTCCAGATTTCTAACCAGGCGAGGCACCGTGTGGTAAAATCCTCCTCAGCACTTGGTAGGATGATACAGCTGACCTAACAATTGCATGTTATACCATGGTAGGTTGGGTGCTGAGTAAATGGTTGTTTATGTTCCACCCATTGTAGCTGCCGGGGCCAAAAGCTGAGGAAGACAGAAACAGTGGAGCACGGTCACGGTTCTCTGTTCTAGCCCTTCCATTTGCGATATAGAGGTTTAATAGTAAGTATAGAAGCCCAGCTCTCTCACAGAAGTTGTGCCTCTGTGTCACTTTTGACGCATCCCATGGAACTATTCAGTGAATCCCAAGCTTGTTGGCCTCACACCTCCACCAAGTCCTGAATGGTTTCATGTCAGGGAATGATTTGATTAATGAAGTCAAGCCATAGCAGAAATCTGTTCAGACGCAGCTTCTCTGTTGGCAAATGGCTCAAAAGGCCGCAGGAAAGACTGGAGTTACAGCAGCTGGGAGGGAAAAGGAGCATATGCCCTGACATCTGTGGAAGCCACGATCAGGGGTTTGAGTGCCCTCTTTCCAATACAGGTTAACCCCCTGCTTTCTCGCAGGCTTCAGCAGAATGTTGACTGTGTTATCCCCTTTCATGCAGGGAAAGAAGGAGAAATAGTCCCAGTCGTTTAGGAAAGCCAAGTAGACCAGAATTTTTGCCTTGGACACTTTCCGTTCCAATCAAATAAACAAATCCTGCAACCTGAAAGAAGGTGAAGACCAAAAATAAAAATAAAAATTCTGTTTTTGGCTGCCCACCAGGTTTTGATTTGGGCATGGTTTAGTATTTAAGTGTCCCTACATGTAGTTGTTGAAGACAGATGTGGAAGGAAAATAGGTTGAAGGCACCTGCAAAGACTTACACAAAATGAGACAAAGTTGCTGCTTTCCAGGGAGCTTGATATATTGTATGGGTGGGAGATCATGTAAGCTTTATGCCCAGCTAAGTTGATCGACAGCTCCTATGTTATTCAGTCATTGGGTACATCAGGGCTAAGTTGCTAAGTACAGTGCATGCACTATAAGCATTCAGACTGTTTATTCAGGGGTTGTTTTCTATTCGTTGCCATTTCTTATAAAAGGCTCCCTCAGGACTACTGTGCTTGCCGATACCACATATGGAGCCTGCCAAAGGTCTCAGTAAATATCTCCTCAAAAGTTAACAATACATTTGCTCTTCCTGCTCAGTTCCTTTATGCACTGACCTGACCTCTCGTACATTGAATATGTTGCCTTAAAACATTTCACTGTATGCCAGGATTGGATGCCCATTGTTTTTGTCTGGGAATGATTGTGGTGGTGGTTCATGTAGGTGCCCCCTTTTCATTCATGGTGTGTGTGTGTGTGTGTGTGTGTGTGTGTGTGTGGTGTTATGGTGCAGGCATGCCTGCATTACTTTGTCATCATGGCCCTCTTTCTGCTCTTTAGGATGTGGCAGCCATTTTGTGTTATGCCTTGCCTCCATAGCAGCCATTTTATGACTGGTGTTTATGGCATTTTCTTTAAATTCCAAATGTGTCTGCTGTCTCAAAAAGGAGTGTATTTAATTATTTCTTAATTCTATCTATTTTTTTTGGGGGGGGGGGGTTGATTTCTTTGCCATAAGAGAAACTGTTAAAGCAGCAAAGGGCAAAAATTTGGCACAATGAAGTAGTATATTGATGAAGTGACAGAGGATATACATTTTGCAAAAAATACATTGCAAATAAAAAACTAAAATCAGGAAATGTATCATACTGTGATTCAGACACACCAGAAGTACTCATTCCAGGCCTTTGTCAAGGGACCAAAACCAATGGTAGGTTTTGCCTTTTGCTTTCCACGTAGAACATCAGAGCAAGGGGAAGGTGAGCCTGATCCCACCCATTGGCCTGGGAAGTAGCAGCTACAGGGACCCTGTCTCCCCTGCCCCAGCCTATCAGAAGTAATTGTTGGCTCCAGTTGCCAGTTACCTGCAGACTGACTATCATATCACTTTCATTAAGTGTGTGGCATTATGAAGAATGGTTCTACTTTGTGGCATTGACTTGGACTACAGGCTTGCAAATTAATTTAACAAGCCATGAGCCCATAGCAAAGGAATCAAATACAATCAAATACAGATATAGTTAGATGGTTGGCTATACAAAATGTGTTCTGAAAGTTTACAACTATACAAATAAGAGAGTTAATAACTGTCCTTGACCACAGGCAAAACATATGAACGAGTGGGCTTTCTTTACTAGGCATTAAACGGGTTAGTCAGATGGTAGATCTAATTCTAATTGCCCCAGCTAATTTTTTTGCCATGTTTGATGTCAACTGGTAATCTTGGTCTGCAAGAAGGGAGGACACTGTGGCAGTGAATGAACGACCTGGTATGGATGATAGAAGAGGGGTAATAACCTTGTTACACAGATCTTTATAAGGAGAGCAAGCTAGGAGTACATGCACTGCAGATTTGATACTGTTCTCTCCACATGGACATAATCGTTTTTCAAGTGGAATTTGTCGGAAGTGACCCTCGAGTACTGATGATGGCAGAATGAGTTATTTATGGAACATTTATTGTACATCCGTAGAAATGGTGTTATGCTTTCTAGAATTTGTAGGAACAGTTTTAATTGCTTTTAGAACTTGCAGCTTTTTGTATCTCATTTCTGTCTTGTACATTGCTTCTGGGCTTTCAGGCAGTAAAGTAGTTTTATAAATTTATAAAATAAAATAAATAAAATATATTCTGCCTGCAAGCATAAGAATGTAAGAAGAGCCTGCTGGATCAAGCCAGTGGAAGCTTTGGATTGGTGTCTGAATGCAGTGATGGACTGGATAAGGGCCAAAGAACTATGCTTGAATCCTGGGGACATTAAGCACTTCTAAGCCCCACTGATTTCAGTGTGAGAGATTTAAGCACACGGTTCCCTCTCTCTTATTGAAATAATTGAGGCTCCCCAGGTACTTGACTTTGGGCTGCATCATGTCCCCCCTTTTTTTAATGACATGGAAAAGCTAACCATTTTACATTTACAGAAATATGGGTTGCTGCTTCTTCAGTTTAAGAGTGCTCATTATGATGCAACCTGAGAACTCTGATACTGGGCTTTGTGTGTGTCTTCTCTGAGATGTTTGATCTGGTCCCCTGTGGTTTCGTCAAAGGAGACAAACGACAAAGCAGTGTTAGACCAGTCAGGTCTATGCGAATATGGTCAGCCTCCATAGCAATATTAGAAAAATGTGGTACCTTTCCCTCTCCCCTTTCAGAAACATTTTGTGAGTTTAGATGAAGTGACAAATTTTGGAACTACTGACTTTGGGCAATTGTCAACCTTTCAAGAGTCCGCTGAGAGGCTGTATTATTATTATCCCCCTCCCCCCCAAAAGTGTTTGGAAACTTTCTTGATTAACTAAGATCTTAATTCCTTAATCATGAAAAACATAGGCTCATGTTGTATTGCTATGCTGCGTAAGCACCTTCCATAATTACCTGAGCCCTGACTTATTTTTAATTATATTAGAATTAGCATGCAAAGAATGCTATCTAAGATAGGTCTAAACAGTTATTTGAGCTCGTACTACTTTGATGTGTTGGGAAAGAGATTAGGGCTTGTTTGATAATTACTCAGTCACGTGTGGCTAAAAAATTCATTATGAACACAGTTAATTAAGCTGTCAACAAAGCTGTGGTCTCCAACAAGCAGGGAATATTCTGTGGGGTTCCCCCCCCCTCATGTGGCTGATGTGGAGTCTGCCACTGAGAAATGGACATGTGGACACAGGCACACCTTACAAAAGACCAGTCCAATAGCCCTTCAGTGGTTATCAACTCTGAAGAAAAAGACAAGGCAATCACACTGAAATGCATTGGAAGATCAGATGAACTCCCTATCTGTAGACCCAGGCAACAAAACAGGGAGATTATGTATCAAATCCTTGATATGCATTTGTTTATTTATTAAATTTATATCCCACCCTTCCTTTCAAAGAAGCCCAGGCTGACAAACAAGTAATGAAACAATAAAAAATATATTTAAAACAAAATCCTAAAAACATTGTTAAAACAATTCTAATGTGGACGGGGGAAAGTATTTTCATTTAGGACATGGTTCCGGCAAGATCTTGCAAGAGTTCATGAGATCTCACTGGAAGCCACTGCTGTAAGATCCCAATAAATGAGGTTTTTGGTTTGGGCAGGTGGCAGGAGGGGCCTGGCACCTTCCCATTTCACCTCAGGCAGAGAAACGGGCTGGCCCAGCCCTGCTTAAACCAATATGGCTGCTCCATCATTATTGCTGTTAAAGATGTGAGTAACAAAAGGAAATTTTGCATTTCAACTCATCCACCAATGCTATTGCTCTGCAGTCATTTTTTGTTTTTTAAAGAGGCAAAATTCCCTTTTCCTTGCAGTTTAATTTTAGAAAGTAACTTTATGGAGCCATATAGGTAAAGGTAAAGTTACCCCTGCCCGTACGGGCCAGTCTTGACAGACTCTAGGGTTGTGCGCTCATCTCACTCTAGAGGCCGGGAGCCAGCGCTGTCCACAGACACTTCCGGGTCACGTGGCCAGCGTGACAAGCTGCATCTGGTGAGCCAGCGCAGCACACGGAAACGCCGTTTACCTTCCCGCTAGTAAGCGGTTCCTATTTATCTACTTGCACCCGGGGGTGCTTTCGAACTGCTAGGTTGGCAGGCGGTGGGACCGAGCAACGGGAGTGCACCCCGCCGTGGGGATTCGAACCGCTGACCATGCGATCGGCAAGTCCTAGGCGCTGAGGTTTTACCCACAGCGCCACCCGCATCCCTATGGAGCCATATACTTGGCAGTTAAAATAGGCCTGACACCTGCAGAACATTTGGTAGGCATTTCCACCCCCACTGTTCAGCCCAGACACTGAGGTTCAGCTCCAAAGGCCTCCTGATGGTTCCCTCACTGCCAGAAGTGAAGTTACAGAGAACCAGGTAGAGGGCCTTCTCGGTAGTTGTGTCCTGTGGGATACTCTTCCATCAGATGCCAAACGGATACACAACTATATGACTTTAAGAAGACATTTGGAGGCAGCCCTGTACAGGGAAGTTTTAAATGTTTGAGGTTTTATTATATTTTAAATATTTTGTTGGAAGCTGCCCAGAGTCTTTGGGACAACCCAGCCAGATGGGTAGGGTATAAATAAAATAATAATAATAATAATAATAATAATAATAATAATAATAATAACACCCCCAATGGTACTTTTTTTTAGCAGGGACAGTTTCTTTGGCAACTGGGCAGTGGGGAGAGAAGTGTAATAACTCTGGATCTTCCATTTAATGCACAGCATCACGTACTTCACTTTGATTATCCACAACAACCTCAAAGCCTTTTTTCAATCAACTCCAGCTTTATCCCATACGTAACCCCCTTCGTTGGTCTTTGCCCCCACTTTTTTGGAATACCTCCCAATAGTCTCAAACTCAGTATGCATGTTTGTATTTGACTGCCTCCCACTGTTTGTCACTGTTTTTAAAACATATATTTTGAAGAGAGTCCCAGAGTGAGCATGGATTTAGACCATCAAAAAAGCAATACCTCCAGTGACTTGTTTACATTTCAAAGAGTCCTTTTTTTTGGTACCTGACAATTAGCATACACCCTCTGTAGAAAGCAAGTCCATTAAGGGAAGTGTGTGGGGGGGGAGAGGACTGGGCTCCAATCCAATCTCCCTTTCTAAATATTTTTAAGTGCATGATTAATACACTTCCCTAGCTCCTGTCTGGGACTGCAGAGGGAGGTCAGGGAGCAGGTAAATGAAAGAAAATGGCTTCATTCGGCATTGACTAAGCTATTAATCATTGCCCATTTTCAATAAATCACAGCAGATGGCAGAAACAGGCAGGCACTCATGGGAAATGACACACCATGTGCATGATGGGAAGCATGGATTTTAGCAGACACCAGCAAAGGGAAGAGGTCACTTTTGCACACATGCCATGTCCTGCGGAGCAGTGGCTGTGTTTCGCACCTGTGCTATGCCTCAGCATGACAGCTATCTTCCACAAGGCAAATCTTCAGATGTTTATGGGAGCCCATGAAAATTCCCTGCATCGCGTCCCCCACTGTGCTGCTTCTCAGCGCTGTCTCTCATCGCATCACAAATCCTGGCAGCCTGCCCCTGTAAAATGGAGCAGGCATCAGATGGAAAGGGTTGCAAATTGGTCTGGTATCTCCATTGCCTGCAGTAGACAGAACTAGACCTGTAAACGTGTGTAGGGCAGTATAAACATAAATAAAATAGTTCTGTTCTGAGAGAAACACGCTGTACTCATTTCCCACTCAGTTGATACTATTGACCACCTCTCCCTGCTCCAGAGGTAGTGTCTTTACACTGAGGGGAATATCTCAACAGCAAGGAAGTATGCATTAACATCCATGACCAGATCCAGTTTTGAAGGTTTGAGGTGGGATAATTTTGAACTTTGCATTATTATTTTATGAGAATAGCCATCAGAGATCCTCTCCTCTTGTGCAGGTTGCAGATGAGGAGGCAATGCACTTTAGTAATTACAGTGGTACCTTAATCTGTTCCGGAAGTCTGTTCTTAAACCAAGGCGTACTTTTCCATAGCAGCTGGGGACTCAACTTACACTCAACAGGAAGCGGAACATGTTCTGCTTCCAAGGCAAAGTTCACAAACCAAATCACCTACTTCCGGGTTTGCAACGTTCTTAATCCAAGTTGTTCATAAACTAAGCTGTTCTTAAACCAAGATACCATTGTACATGCACACACGTTTCTTTGCTCACGGAACCCAAGCCGGTGCACATGAGGTTCTCAGGCAGTCGCCCATGCAAACATTGACCAGACCTGGATTTGCTTAGCTGTAGCAAGCTGGTGCCCTCCTGTACCTCCAGACTATACCATGGTATGAGAAAGATTTGCATTATGTAAAATATTATTTGCTCATGTTTTCCTTCTGTTTCTTGATTCATTTGGGAGAAGCTTGGTCTGTGTTTGTACATTTTCCATTGGTGGTGCTGAAACTATTGAGCTGTTTCCTAAAAAGAAGCCTACATCATCTCTGTTTTTTGATACCAGGTAGAGTGTTCAATGAAAAATTATGCTGAATGATGATGATGATTACGTGTGTTGGCCTGCTATGCTTATGTGTGATGATTAATCAGTTTACATTATATTTGCATCACAAGTTAAACAATTTCAGGTTTGTTAAGTATTTTTTTTTATCATGTTTTTAGATTCCACTTATTTTTGTTTACTATTTTGAGCTTTCTAGAAAAGTGATTGATGCATTTTAATATAAACAGAAGTGTGCACTGCTGGAAAAAATTACTGGCTGCTTTTTAACTATTATCTAAATTTAGCATTTTTGATCATGTGGGGGGAAATGCTGGAGAATGTGTTTCTTCCAGGCTTCCTGTCATTTTCCATGTCCATGTTCTGGAGCATGTGTGTACCTCATTGGAAGTTGAAACCTATTCCTTAGTTATTCTGAGGACTCCTGTTTCTGCCACTAGACTTCAGAAACTACTTGCTTTCAGATTTGATGCTAGCTCTCTGTCCTACAACATGCTTGTTGTTCTCTAATCTAGACTTTTTTCATACACTTGGCTCATTGCCATTGCAGCCTTCTCTGTCTGATGTTTAATTGCCAGTTTCTGACTTGTGCTATCCCTAGAGCAAGGGTCACTAACCTTTCCGGGCTGTGGGCATATTTAGAATTTTGAGTTAGCATCATAGCTGCCACCTAGGAATTATAGGAGGAATCTGTCTCATCTGACAGCCACAAGAAACTGAACCTGTCATCAGCCCAGTCTTGTGGGATGCTCTGCCAATAGAGATTCAGCACATTCCTTCTTTTTTAACCTTTAAATGCCTGCTGGTGCCAAGTGTATATAGGTAATGAAGACATAAGCAATTCTTTTTGTCTAGTAAGTCCTTCTTATTTTTTTTTTAAAGTAAGTTATACAGGTTATACATATTATCATATGTACATTTCTAAATAAAATGCCATGTATCTATTCCTGACCAGTTCTTTTCTCCCCTTTCCCCCTCCTTTTTGTCATCAGATACAGTCCATTGTCCTAGAATTTCAACTTTTTTTCTGTATCTTTTGAAAGCTTTGCAGGGCATCTTCTGCTTTTGGCAGGGTGCTGGGGATTGAATTTGGGACCTTCCACTAGGCAGATGCTCTACCGCTGAGCTACAGCCTTTCCCTAAAGCATCTTACATTTGTTTCGATACCCAACCCTTCATTATTAATTTTTGATATGCAGCCATGATTTAAAATTTCAAATATAATTCCATGATTGCCTGTGTATGACATGGATACACACAACGTGCTCTCTCTCTCTCTCTCTCTCTCTCTCTCTCTCTCTCTCACACACATACACACACACACACACACACACACACACCTCTTGGCTTTTCATTTTTACTGGAGCATATGGTATTCATTACTCTCAACCTTCTTTTACTTCTATAATTATGCCATGATGGGAGTTCCTGTCAAAGCCATAAAGAAAATCCTATTTCCACCCCCTATAAAACTAACAACCACCAGTTTACAGGCATGCCAAGACTGCAAAGAGAATGCCTTGCAGTCCTATCATTAACCCTTTGGGTAAATGACCTCCAGCCGCTGCCTCTAGGTTTACAGTCTGGGGACGTTCAGTTATTGCTAGTGATAGGACATGACTGCTTGTAGAAGAGCTGCGCTGGCAGGTTACCAGGAACCCCTAAACAACTGTACAAAGTGAAGCAGACAGAATAATCCATACTGCATGCTTAGTGTATTTACTCATAAGTGCTGTACAGAGTGAACACAGACCTCACATTGACCTGCCTGAGCAATGGAGCTCTCTCTCTCAGGGGTGGCCGGCGGTAGTTGTTTAGCGGGGGGGGGGGGGGATGGCTGGCAATTCTGTGCCAGAGTTCAGGTCAGAAAATTAAGTTTGTTGTATCTTTCAGGAGGTGTTCCCACCCCCCTTAATGCAGGATTTTATGGCCTGGATGGGATTTGGGCCAGAACCCCAGAGGTCATGTAGGCACACCTCACAAAAAAATTTTTGGAGAATTTTCTGCACCACAGTCTGCCCCCCCCCCCGGCACATAGAGATTGGTTCATCAGGGACTTTGACTCTGATCTGCAGTATTCCTCAGCAGTGCTTGGAGACCCCTCTGGGATCATGATCTAGCCTGCAGAAGGCTTAAGCCTGGCAATTTTGGAATTGCGACATCTTCCTGTTGCCCAGGATTTCCAGACCCACCCAAAAACATTTTGCTGAACGAGTCCACATCCATGGCATACATTGAAAGCACATGGCACCCCCCCCCCCAAATCTTGTTAACTGTAGTTCACCCCTCCCAAGAGCTATGTTCCTCAGGATTCTTTGAAGGAAATCCTGCACTTTAAATGTATGGGATGATGTGATGTGGCTGAGTCAGAGCAGCAAATGGTGCCCCCACTCACAAAGTCATGGTGTCTAGTACATGAGCAGACTTGACTTGAAAGGAACATTTTATTTCAGAGTATTAGGGGAAGCAAACATCACCATCATCTCCATTAAGCACTTACAAGGCACACTTTATACTAATATGCACCTTGCCTTCCTTCCTAAAATGTGCCTCCTTAAACCCAAACACTGAAATATAAAATACAGTATAATCCTCTATTTTATCCCACATTTTTTTGCTGCATTTACACATGAGGAATTCGTTTTGGAGCCTGACCCTATACATGTTTGGAGGGAGGACAGATCGGGAGGGGGGGGGCTCAATTCTTCCAGACCCTCAGCATCTGCCATGTAAGATAATTGCCTGACTGTTTGTAGAACCAGACCAGAGTGTTTTCTCTGAAGTATTTAGTCACTGGCTGAAAGCTCAGGGGATCTCCCTAAAGCGGCATGCTATACATGTATGTGAATTCGTTTGAAAATATGCACATTTAAAATGGTGCATTTTGTACCACTGAAGCAGAGCTATTTTAAAAGTGGCAAGGTAGGAGACAGGAGGCGCTCCCACTGCGGGCCCCCTCAGCACATTCAAAAACTTCAGTGGATTCAAAATGTCAAATACTTGAAGGCAGTGTCAGCAATTCCCTGGGTGCCAGGCACATTTTGCTACTGGCACGGGTCCAATTGCGGCTACGTGGAGAATTCTGGGCACCAGGCTGGCGATTGACATCTCCATCAAGCCAGTTTAAAAACCTCTGCCTTAGTCCATTGTTAATACCATGTGTGTGTTTCTCCTTGCATACTGGGGCAAGTGAATAGTAAAAGCAAGCTTCAGTCAAGCAATGTAGTTGAGATCACAGAATTGTAGTGTTGGAAAGGACTCTGGTGGTCATCTAGCCCAAGCCCCTGGCGAAATAGACGTTCTGCTGTGGTTACTGTAACCCAGGTTTGAGTTGCCATCTGGCTCCTAGTTTATATATCTGAGTTTCTAACTTCTTGAAGGACTCAAACACCAGATGGAGGGGCTGTTTTCACTCCAGCCTGCCCATGCTTTAATAACGTCTGCTAAGGTACTTCTCCAATTGACTCTTTTTCCAGAGGTGTATAAGGCCAGCCCAAGTCATTCTGCTGCCTGAGTTGAAGAACAAAATGGCGCCCCATGCCCATTCCATGTACAAAAGCCAACCTGAGTGGCAGTTGAATCTTTCTTCAAAACTGGAGATAGCATCCTCCGCTGCACCTGAGGCAGTAGGGACCCAGGTTAGACCATGTGGCAGTTCTGTTCTCCAAGAGAGGGGAACAGGTAGGGGGTTGCCACTGTCACGTCCTCATCCTTGCCGTCTGAGGTGGTCATCTCACCCTGTCTAATAGTAGGGCTGAATGAAATATAAGCATTCTGGCACCTTGAATTTATTAGCTGTGAAGATGAGATGGTTTTTTAAAAAGTTTTCAGATGTTTTTAAATGTATACTTTATTATTGTATAAACTGCATTGTTTGGCTGTTTCCTTCCCTGGGTTCCTTTCGGAGTAGGATAGAAGGCTAATCAATTAATGGACTTAATATTATTAATAAAAAGTACTGCAGTCTTCTGAATATTTTAAATACTGGTTTTTAATATAATTTTAAAGTTTTGTTTTATATTTTTTGTAAACCTCTTAGAGGTTTTTTTTTTTAAAAGAATCCGGTGGTATATACATTTTGTTTACTAAATAATAATAATTTTTTTGTGCCCCATCACTGGCTGAGATGAGGCCAGTGGCAACAAAGGTAAGGGCCTTTTCTATGGAAACACCCAAATTAAGGAGCTCAGTGCCCTGAGGGGTTTATATTACCCCTTCACTGATAATTTTTATCATCAGCTGAACACTTTTTCTTTGGAAGGCAAGCATTTGTTTCATCATCTTTTTAGTATCCCTTTCTGTTTTCATGGGCATATAAATCCCTTTGTATCCTGTGCTTATAAATTCTTTTCTGTTTTGATAAGTTACCGAATAAATAAAATGCAGCTGCAAGGATTTTGACCAGGTCCTCTGCTCTTGTACTGTACCGACTTCACTAGGTCACAAGATTTTGATGAGCTCTGCTGTTGTGTGTTTCTACTGGACCTTTGTGATTTTAGCTGTATTTGTTTTTGGTTGCATTGTTCTTCGATGTGGTAGCCTCAATGAAATGATAAGGCAGAGCCAGTGGAGACGTGTTGTAAATGATGGCACAGCCAAATGCACAAACACTGTTTCACAGTGACCACGGTATGAATAGCAGTCAACTTACCGTACATTCCCAGAACTTTATGGGGCACTACTCTCAGGTACCTCTTTTCATGGGGAAAATCTCATCAGGACCAGCCATACCATTAGGTAGACTGAAATGGCCTGTTTCAGTTAAGATGCCAGATTAGAGGGCTAAACACAAAAGGCAGCAAACTGTCAGATACTATTTTGTTCATTATGTGTAAAGGTAAAGGTAAAGGGATGCCTGACCATTAGGTCCAGTTGCAGACAACTCTGGGGTTATGGTGCTCATCTTGCTTCACTGGCCGAGGGAGCTGGCGTTTGTCCACAGACAGCTTCCAGGTCATGTGGCCAGCATGACTAAGCCGCTTCTGGCGAACCAGAGCAGCGCTAGGAAACACTGTTTACCTTCCTGCCAGAGCAGTACCTATTTATCTACTTGTACTTTGACGTGCTTTCAAACATCTAGGTTGGCAGGAGTTGGGACCGAACAACAGGAGCTCACCCCGTTGTGGGGATTCAAACCACTGACCTTCTGATCAGCAAGCCTAGGCTTTGTGGTTTAACCCACAGTGCCACCCGTGTCCCATTCTCATTATGTGTACCAGGCACTAAAGTGTCTGCTTCAGGCCCAGTTCAGATGGAGCAAAATCCTCCACACCTGCCAAACTCTTGCAAATAACAATAGTGTAATATTAGAATAGACATCTTCACTCTTTCTAAGCCCAGAGAGGTGGACCTACTGCCATCTCAAGCAATTCACCTTCCTCAGCTCACCCATGCAGTCTGAACACTTTCACAATCAATGATTATTTATGAGAGTTGAGCTGTCTCAGGATTGTTTGAACTGATATTCAGATATTACATGGCCAGGGGGAAACTTGGGCATGGTGGATGCAGCTCTTGGAGCTGTTTTGTAATATGAGTGCTATGTGACCTGTTCATTACAAACTTTGGAAAGTAATGGAAGTTTTCTGTAGTTTTGGCATAAGGTTAAAAATGGCATGTCCCCACAAGGTAGCACTAAGAAGCTTATTTGAAGATAATTTTTCTCCTACTGTTTTTAGACACAAGTAAGGGAATAAAGGCAACACTACCCCATTCATTCTGGTCACTGTCCCTTCAGTCATACATAGGATGCCAGAGGCAGTTATGTCATGCTAAGCAAGCAAGCAGCTCAGGTTTGGGCAGCAAGGAAGTGAAAGGAGATGGTTGCTGTCCTGGAATATTTAATAGAACTCAATATTTAATAGAACTCAGAACTAGTGAAGCTGAGTATTGGAAGCTTCAGGACAGACAAAAGAAAGTACTTCACACAGCACACATTTAAACTATAGAATCTGTGTGAATGGGATGTAGTGATGGCCAGCAACCTAGATGGCTTTAAAAGGGGATAAGACAAATTTATGCAAGATACTTCTTCTTCTTCTTCTTTGGAGATCACTCGTAGCCGAGTAAGACTGTCTTCCATAAACACAGTTTTAACAATGAGTCCGTAGGTGACTGTGAAGGCCAATTCTGGATCCACACATCCTTCCAAAGTGGGGACATTGGTTTCCGGGCGGGAGTTGATCACAGTGTGGATTTGCCAAGCGTGCCTTCCTCTTAGCACATTTCTCCCTTACGTCCTGAGTTCGGGTGTCTTCAAAGCCCATGACACCTTTGGTAAAGGCTCCAACCGGAGCGCTCACAGATCAGTGTTTCCTAGTTGTCAGTGTTTATACTATATTTTTTAAGATTTGCCTTGAGACAGTCTTTAAACCTCTTTTGTTGACCACCAGCATTACGCTTTCCATTTTTAAGTTCGGAATAGAGTAGTTGCTTTGGAAGACAATCATCAGGCATCCACACAACACGATCAGCCCAATGAAATTGATGTTGAAGTATCACTCCTTAAACACTGGTGATATTTGCTTCTTCCAGTACACTGATATTAGTTTGCCTGTCTTCTCAAGTGATGTGTAGAATTTTTCGGAGATTACTACCCACGATGGCCATGTTCTGCTTCCACTGTTGGAGGCAGTATGCCTCTGAATACCAGTTGATGGAAAGCATAAGTGGGGCGGGGGGGGGGGAGCGCTGCTGTATGCAAGTCCTGCTTGCAGGCATCAGGTTGTCCACTGTAAGAAAAGGATGCTGGACTAGATGGGTGATTGGCCTCACCCAGCAGGTCTTGTTGTGTTCTTAACATTTTCAGTACACACATTTGCCTGGAGATGAAAAAGGAGTGGTTAACCTGTGATCTTCCAGATATAGTTGGACTCCAGTTCCCATTAGCTACAGCCAGCATGACAAATATTCAGGGCTGATGGGAGTTGTAGTCCAATTGCATCTGGAGTCGATTACAGTGGTACCTCAGGTTATGTACTTAATTCGTTCTGGAGGTCCGTTCTTAACCTGAAACTGTTCTTAACCTGAAGCATCACTTTAGCTGAAGCGTATGTAACCTGAAGCGTATGTAACCTGAGGTACCACTGTATTCAATATTTAGATGGAATGTTCTTAGCGTAACATGTGTTTCGTAACATGTGTTTCCATAGGAAAGGGCCTTATACTGAATCAGGCCATCCAGCTCAATATTTTCTATACTGACTGGCAGTGGACCTCCAGGTTTTCAGAAGGAAGTCTTTAGCTGCCTTACCTGGAGATGCCAAGGATTGAAACTGGGACATGCAAAGTAGGAGCTCTCTGCCACTGAGTTATGGTTCCTCTTTGGTTGTTCAGAGTGTATGAACTTGAGACACCCACATGCAAAAATATATTGCTCATGATCCTTTGACTGGAGGGCAAACCGCCTAGCACTGCACTCATTTTGACGTGCACAACATATGGCGGGGGAACCTTGCGCATATGGAAATGGAACGGCAGGTTCTGTTTGCCAGCCCAAATGGGTTGCCTTGAGTGGAATGCTTTGCGGATTTCATCAGCCTGCAGAAGGCAGAGCAATGCATCTACTCTTGTTTTCCGCATGGGAACATTCTGGAGGAGATTCCATGGGGAACGGCTGTTTGTCATATGCATCATCCCTACTGCGGGGGGGGGGGGGATGATTGCAAGAATGTGGGCATCAGCATCTCGCTATCATGCAATTCTAATCTTCTTACTTGGCTAAACTGTCATGCCAGCAGCAGTTTCTGTCTGCAATATCAACTCTTTATGCAGCCATTAAAAGAGGCAGGTTGCTCATTTGTCTTGTCACCTGTGAGATTTTATGGCCTTTTCAGAGTCTTCTCAGTAAATGCTGTGGAACTAGGCTTTGCCTCTTAATTGCACATGCATTATAAAGACTTTGCGCATGTGCACACACACACATTGCAAAGAGTGACTGCAAACTCAAACGGTTTCCAGATTCCTGAAGACGTAACACCTATGGCTTCACTCATGGTGTATAATGGCATTACATCCAACTTGCTCATTTCACATGCTTCATTGCATTTATAATTTCCCCCTGAAATTAACTTCTTTCCCTCGACTGCCTCACTTCCATTTTCACTTTATAAAGCAATTTGCAGTTTCAAAATGGTTTTGATTGTTTTGCTTACAGAACGGTCATTGGGGGGCAGGCTGGGGTGATGATCAAAAGATGTATCAGACTTGCTGCATCTGTACCTAACACTGCTCATTTATCCAGTCCTTTATTTTCTTACTGGCAAAACTGGCCCTTGTATAGCTGCCTGTACAATTTTCAAAAGGGTGGTACAATCAAATTGGCATTGGCATTCAGAGCTGTGAGCCCTATGATCCAGAATGGCACAGGGTTGGGGTGCCAGTTGCTTTCAGATGAGGACGTAGGGTGTGGAAGACCCCAGTGGTGGGAAACAACCTGAGAGGGAGGAAGAGACCTTGCTTCTTTGCCTTTAGATGCTGAGGAAGAGGGAGAAGTTCCACCAGCTCTTGGTCCTGCCTCTTCTATGGAGTGGAGAGATTCCCTAGCAACATGGGAGAGTGTCAACCATCCAGGAAGGGTGGTTGGACAGCTGGAGAGGGAGGAGCTGGGGGCTGACTTCTATCCTGTCACCAAGAACTCAGCACATCTACCATTGGCAACAGACCCACATCTTCAAGTGCACCAGTCTTGTAGGGAGAGGTTCATGAGTGAATGTGCTATGTCTCACCTTTTAAAGCTGGGAAGAAGGGCATGGCCATTTGTTGGGACATATTTGCAGTTTTTGTCTGGTCTGTAATGCCCGATGCTGTTCTCAAATTCTCTCTAGCCATGCCATGGGTTAACCCGTTTGGTTCTAAGCCTTGAATAAAGCTTTCTCTCTTGCTTGTACATAAGAGCCTGTGTCATAGCATTTGGGACGGCAGCCCTGACATTCAGGGACATTGAGTGGATTTATATCAAAGCTGATGGCCTCACGGAAATGTGGTCATGTGATTTTGTCTGTGAGTCCAGATCATAACTCGGCCCTCATGCACTATAAATTTCTCAAAAGTAGGGTGTTGATGGAATGAAAAATACAGTTTGAACTACAGTCAATCATAAAAAACACAAGTCAAGGTTAGCTCAGAGAGGCTTATACTGTTTTACCATATGGCAAAACCCTCTTTGTTTAGGAGGCTTTTGGTTTCTCAGATATATATTTTTAAATCTGATGCCTTTGTTTTGTATGTTAACTCTGTTTACATTACAGGGTATCTTTGTATACATGCGTTACATCATATAGTTGGCTTTCATTGTTGTCTGTTGCCCTGAACGGGCTATAAACTTGAGAAAGGCAGGATAGAAATCTTCATATAAAACAGAGATGGGGAACTTGTGGCCCTTCAGCTCCCATCAGCCCCAACCAACATGTTCAAAAATCAAGGATGATGGAAGTCATAGTCCAGCAACAGCAGGAGGGCTACAGGCTCTCCATCTCTGGTAATAAACAAACAAACAAACAAACAAACAAACAAACAAAAAATAAATAAATGACATACCAATCTGGTTGCATGGTTGGTCTTTAGTCAGCTGTTAGCAGATTTAGTCTGTATTAGCAGATTTCCTTATAACTCAGGGATCACCAACCTTTGGGGGTCAGTGGGCACATCTGGAATTTTGATAGAGCATGTGGGCACCAGTCACAAAATGGCTGCTGTGTTCAATATTAATAATCTGGATTGCTGTTACTCTAGGGTTTGACAAATCAGCTTCCTTGAAAAAAATCTATCATAAATTGAATGTTTCTGAAGGGCAGAGCTCAGCTAACCCCCCCCCCTTTTTTTTGCTTTATGGGATGATTTTATTTCTTACATAAATAATGAGGCACACGGTTGCTTGGTGTCACCAAAATATGCAAACATCTGGCTCATCTAAGACCTTATAGAACCTTTATTTTCAATAATGATGGAACTCACCATTGGTGAATACTTTTATATACCTTTATCATTTGTAAAGGAAATCTTTGCATGAGTCGATAATTTAGTATCCCTTTGGAGCTGCTCTGTATCTTTGTACTTTTGTCCTTTCAGACTGTGACGTTCTGTGGGTTTACATTTTTATTCTTTTCATTCTTTTTGTCATGTTTGCAAACTTGGTTAAAAAAACAAACAAAAGAGACTGCTATGGGGTGTGGCATAATGCAAAATGGCTGCCACCTCTGAAAAGCAGAAATAAGCAGAGATAAAATGCTCTCCCATGCTTTCCCATAAGCTACTCCATCAATGGGGGGAAAGGCACCACTTTTCACAGAGAAAAGCTCTTTACAGCTCTTCTCTCTTCAAAACAGATCGGAGGGTGGGTATCCAATTCTGGCATCCAATGAAAAATAGGCATGTTTAAGGGTGTGAATTTCATGCAGGAAAGGCTTGAGGTAGTGCAAACAGGAACTAAACAGAAAGGTCAAACGGTCTCTTGGGTATTGTGGAATTTTGAGGGGATATTTACCAAGACTTTCACAGGCACCATAGGAGCTATGGTGGGACATGTTGGCCCCCATAACTCACCTCCTGCCAGAAATGTACATGTGTTCTCTCATCAACAATTAGCTTCTCATCTTGAACTTCATGATGAAACTTGGGTCATTTATGCAGAGCATTCTGACTAGAGTGGAGCCATGTGTTCAATACGAAATGGCCATGTCTGGCCTTGGAAATGTCCAGGCAGCTGCACATGGCTTTAGGCAAGCTTGCAAACATTTGGATTCATCTCTGACCCCTCCAGCTCTCTTGAGCCTGCTTCTGGAAAATAAACTTGGAAGGAAATTCGTGCTATGCTTCCCTCCTAGCCAGAAAGACCACAAGGACAGCTTCTTCAGGGGATGATCCCAGCTGCAAACAGGAAATGCAGAGTAGTGCGAAAATGAACAAGTATATTCCTATGAACATTCTGTCCACCCAGTGAAGTTCAATACCACAGTGTTGTGTGTGGAACTTCTAGAAACCAAAAGGTTTCCAAGTATCTTTCAACTGTAAATTCCCCATGTAAATTCCTTGCCCCACACAACTGGGAAATAACCATACTACAAAACCCATTTCCATCCATTTGTATCAGCATTGAATGTAACGACCCAGCGTAAAATATTTTCAGGATAGGAAAGTGTGTCAGAGTCTTTGAACTGGGACCCTGTTCTGAAACAATAGCAATAGCATACCCGGAAATGCATTTTGCAATTCAAAGCCGCACACATTTGCATAAGCTTATTCCAAATGTCCCAATTTATTTCAGTTTACATTCTTTCATTTATTTTTCTTGTTGCAGTTTTTTAAAAAAATGGTGCTGCTGAGGATTTTCCATGTAAAACCCCACCCCTCCTCTTTGGCCTGCTCATCTGACTGCAATCAGTTTAACCATATGCATTGATCGGATGTGGCATTCAGCCTGCCCTAGCTTACGCTAATTTAATCTATGCATTCTTTTGGTGTGTAAAAATCACATCTCACAGTCAAAATCTATCACTTTACTCGACGGTGAGCTTAAGTTATAGCCTTGAGCTACAAGTTAAAAGCAGAGACTCCCCCAGCTCCCCCATGGTACATCTCTCTTATATTTTACAGGCAACTGTGATAATTAAAACAGGAAAGTGAAAAGGTTGTTTGTTTGTTTGATCTTTGCTTTTGCATAGCATCATTTTGATTCTCTCTTTCTCTTTCTCTCCCTAGTCCATAATATGAGCCAAGCCTTCAGGGCCTTTTCTGAAGGAGGCAGATACAAGTCCAAAATGCTGCATGGACAAGCTTTAAAAGGTAAGTGTCCAGCTATCCAAGTTGCCATCCAATATAGCATATGGTGGGAAAGAATGCTCTCTGGGTGGAGCAAAATACTGATTCCTACATTGCCATGCTGATTTGGGTTGGTCGAGGTCAGCCAAATGTCAGTTTGGTTGGGATTGCATTTTTCTTCTTGTTGACCTCAGATCCACCCATGTCAGGAATATGAGGAAATAACTAGGGATGGGGAAATATGTCAGTTTCAGTTTCTCATGTTTCTCATTTTCCCCATTTATCCAATCTTAAATTCAGTTCTGCAAATTTCCACATCAGTTTGCGATCTAAAAAAATAAAAGTCTTCATGAAACCTTGTAAGATTTCAGCGTGAATTTCTTCTAATACATGCACATTTAAGTGTGCAGTTTTGCCTAAGTACACATTTGTGCAAAACATTTTTCTGTTATATTATGAAATTTGGTGTGTTATTTCCACTAATATATATATTTATTATGCACATTTTACACTCATATGTGCAATTTTGCACATATAACTTCACTGGAGAATTTGCATTGCAAAACCTGGAGAGGTGCAAGTTTTGAAGGATGACTGTGGTTCAATTCACATCTTGCTTAGGCAAATGTTAATTTGGGATGCTAGTCTCCTTAGCAATCTCCACAACAACCCTGTGATGTAGAATAGGCTGAGAGGCAGTGACTTGCACAAGGCTTCATGGCTTCATGGCTGAGTGGAGATTTGAACCCTAGTCTCCCAGGTCCTAGTCCAACACTAACCATGATAATGCAATGGCTCTTAGAATGGAGGTGATCTGCCTAAGGGCTATGTACTTCCTTGTAAGGTGGGTGGGGGGAATGTTTTACATCAATCAGCTTATTTTGAACTTCATTAAGGATGAATCTACCTAGTTCTCTTAAACCTATAGGTGTAAAAAAGGGGAAGCTACTAGTTGCAATCTCCTCAGACATAACCATCTGCTTTATACCTCTCTCCAAACTCCTGCCACTTACATTAGGCAAAGCGGCCTTCAAAAAGTTCTTATTGTTGTTCTAATTAGGGGGTAAATAAGTAATGTTTCTGGGACGCGGGTGGCGCTGTGGGTAAAAACCTCAGCACCTAGGACTTGCCGATCGCATGGTCGGCGGTTCGAATCCCCACGGTGGGGTGAGCTCCCGTCGTTCGGTCCCAGCTCCTGCCCACCTAGCAGTTCGAAAGCACCCTTAAGTGCAAGTAGATAAATAGGTACCGCTTTATAGCAGGAAGGTAAACGGCGTTTCCGTGTGCTGCTCTGGTGCCGGTTCGCCGGAGCAGCGTCGTCATGCTGGCCACGTGACCCGGAAGTGTTTGCGGACAGCGCTGGCTCCCGGCCTCTAGAGTGAGATGAGCGCACAACCCTAGAGTCTGTCAAGACTGGCCCGTACGGGCAGGGGTACCTTTACCTTTTTTAAGTAATGTTTCTTCCCCACTCACAAGTTAAGGCTGTGTAAAAGTGAATCTTACGATTGGGCTGGTAATGTTTTTAAATAAGGCATAGCCTTTGAGTCAACAGGGCAAATTGACAACAAATTTAGAGTGGGATCGGAAACTCTTTACCTTTACAAAATCCCCCCTTTTAACCTGAAATCATTGTTCTCACGCAAGTATTTCCCTTTCATATGTTCAGGGCAGCTGGGGGGTTAATGCATGTAAATTTCCATATGTTTTAGGCAGTTTACTTTTCAGATTTATAATAATAACAATTACAATTACAAAACCAAAGCTGTTCAGCCTAACCCCTTTCCCACCCTGCCCTTTGGTAATATGTAGCCAACTGGCTGTGAACCAGAATTGCTATTTCCCTGTAGAGACTTTCAAACATTTATTCATAACATGGATCACTAGCAAACGCCTCCAATCCTCCAGTTGCCTGTGCATTAATGAACATCTGCTAACGTTTCTTGCTAGTTCAAGGACTTTGTGGGTAGGCTGGAAACTGAGGACCTAATTTCCCTTTATGCTACCAGAGGGAGGAAGGGGGAAAGAGAAGAGGGTTTAAGAGGGGGCAGCCACAACATCATTCACCTTGGTTTGGGTCAGGGTCTGTAACATTTTCTTCCGTGTGAGTGTTTTTGATAATACTCACATTAACATAAATTTAAGAACATAAGAAGAGCTCTGCTGGATCAGGTTGGTCACCCCTTTCGTCCATCATCCTGTTCTCACAGTGGCGAACCAGATGCCTATGCAAATCCCTCAAGCAGGATCTGAGCACAACAGCACTCTGCCCACTTGTGGTTTCCAGCAACTGGTATTGCAAAGCATAGAAAATTGCCGTCTGGGTTAGTAGTCAATGATGGCCTTATCCTCCATTGGAAAATACACATTTGCAGAGCCAGTTGGATCTGGACTAAGAGTACAATCCTACACCCACATACCTGGGAGTATGTTCCATGGAACTTGACAGTGTCTGGATGACACCACATTGGTTCCACCTGATATAGTGCTTCATAAGCATTAATATCAGTATTCCTTACAACAGCTACTTCTTCTTAGCTATTTAATAATAATAATAATTCCACAGTAATATTTTTGAAATTGCATTGACTATTGTCAGAGAACTTTCTTATCTCCAGCTTATGCTCTCAAGGAATCTGTCTTTTAGATTCAAGAAGCCAGGTATCGCCAAACATTTACTTTTCTTTTTAAAAAAGAATGTTTTGGGCAGCTGATAGTTTTGCGATTCGTTTTCTGTGCTGACAAGGCTTGTTTTAAGAAACGGGCGAAAAACGAGGCCTTTGAATGAAATAAAATTATATTGAGTCCTTTTCACTGTAATAACATGAAACACTGGCTCCATATTTAGAAAGGGTGGACCCCTATCCACCCAGATGTTGGGAATAAATGGGAATTGCGACTGCTATTTTGCCTTGCTGATGAACTTTCCTAGCCCAGGACATCAGATCAGTCATCCTCAGACTCCAAGACATGGGGATGCTTATGTGCTCTCACCTTTTGTGTAACAGTACAGCATCTGTACTGATAAATCTGTACTGATAAATAGGTACCGCTCTGGCGGGAAGGTAAACAGCATTTTCGTGCACTGATCTGGTTTCGCCAGAAGCGGCTTAGTCATGCTGGCCACATGACCTGGAAAAACTGTCTGCAGACAAACATAGGCTCCCTCGATCAGTAATGCAAGATGAGCGCTGCAACCCCAGAGTCGTTCACGACTGGACTTAACTGTCAGGGGTCCTTTACCCTTACCTTTTTACAGCATCTGTAATAGACCAAAACAAATTAGCCATGTTTCCCCACTAGTACAAAGTGCATGGGATCAGTGAAACAAGAGTTTGCATTAGAAACAGCCAGTGCCTGCCAGTAATATAATTACTGTATTTTTTGCTCTGTAAGACTCACTTTTTCCCTTCTAAAAAGAAAGGGGAAATGTGTGTGCGTCTTATGGAGCGAATACAGGCTGTGCAGCTATCCCAGAAGCCAGAACAGCAAGAGGGATTGCTGCTTTCACTGCGCAGCGATCCCTCTTGCTGTTCTGGCTTCTGAGATTCAGAATATTTTTTTTCTTGTTTTCCTCCTCCAAAAACTAGGTGCGTCTTGTGGTCTGGTGCGTCTTATAGAGAGAAAAATACGGTATTTTATTATTTGTACCCCACCCATATGACTGGGTTTGCCCCAGCCACTCGGGACAACTGGAGTATAAGAACCTGTTTAGTATGCACTGGCCCACTTCAGCAATCCAGTTCAAGCAGCCAGCCTAGTTACATGTGCTTATGACCCAGTGGCATAAATGGAGTTTAAGTATCCCTTACTTTGTGCTGGTCTGTGTGCTTACAACCGAACATGTCCCCACCCCCCAATTAGCCATTCTGCATCCTCATTATGACTGTGGTATAGCATTGCTTTCTTTTATGTGTTGTAAATTTAATATTGGTTAGGTTTTGTATCATATTAACAGAGTCATTCTTGGGACCCAGATAATTGATTCTAGTGGTGATGGGGGAAACTTTAATCTGTTTAAGGCTGTACACAATCATGAACGCAACACTAAGGGCTAGCAGAACATACAGTAGTTTGGATTTTCAGCAAGAGCCCATTGTGGGTCTCCTTCAGAACCACAGGAATATGCTCTAGTCCATAGAAGTTATAGCACTGGCTCTTCAACAAGCAAGAGGCACACAGTCCATGCATCATGGGGCTTTACTTGATATTGTAAATGCATGGAACTTCTTTTTGTTCATGTCTTCTCCCCATCCATCCTCTGTGCAATGTCTAGACAAGCACAACACAGGCCATGTCATTGCCTCACTCTGACTGCTGTCAGTCAGTAATCTGAGGTGGGCAGTGTTAGGAACTGAGATATGAAAGCTAGGAGCTTATGGGCACAACAACGTAATGTCTAGGCACACTTTTTAATAACAAGAATTCAAAGCTGGAAATGAATGAACTGCAGCTAAAATATTAAGTTCGTTTTTCACATGGTCTAGTCCTTCCCCTCCCCACCCCCCTAATATTCTTAAGAGGGTCTCTTCTCCTGTCTTCAGAGAGTAGCTGGAAGTGTGGAAGTGGGGAGGCAGAAAAAGGTCCTCCTTTCCTTCCAGTTTTAATCTGAAATCTTAGGCGGAGTACTGTGCCCAGAGCGCAGAAACTGCTTGCGCTAATGAAATTCCCTGTTGCAAAATGTGCCTAGAACAGAGGGAGTTTTGAACACTGGAGGTGGGACAATGCATAGCTGGCTTGACACCATGTCCTGCAACATATTTGCAAGTAAGAGCAGGGTGAGACACATGGAGCAGTGGCAGTTCTGCATCTCATAAATCAAGCCTTCAGTGCCGAGTTACAAACATGGAACATCATATGGTACAACCATATGGGTCAGAAAACCACATGTTTCTCTTACCCTTCTCTGTATGTCTTTATCCTCTCTCTCTGCACCTAGAAAGCTGGCATATCAGAGAGAAGTCATGGCTAAAGCCCTCATTAATGGGCTTCTTACAAGCAGGGCACTTTCCAAACAAAGGAGAATTCAGCTTGCAATCCCTCACCTGTATACTTAAGGAGCTGGAAAGAAATGAAAGGCCACTGAGTCAAAGGTGGAACCAGTCTCTCATTAGTCCCACAGATCAGTCTGTGCAATCCAGGCTCTATATCCCACAAACAGAAAGCCACAGGTACTCCGGGGGGGGAATCTACCAAGGAGTTCCCTCCACAGGATTCGACTAAATAAGCTAAGCAAGGCCTCCTGGTCTAGCTGTTACCTACTCTGTACTCAGACTGTTTCTTTGTGGTGAGTTTCCATTCATGTGCTGCAATAGCAAGAAATCTCGCCATGTGAAGCAAAAGTAATCACATTGTTTCCTTCCACTCACTGGCACCCACCATTAATCTTGAATGGGCATTGTGTAACTTGGAAAGTGAGTGTTTCTAAAAGTTGAAAATATGGGTGAAAACTCACCATGAGGTTAGGGTTATTATTTTATTTTACCACTGATTTATCATCACCTTCTAAACCACTATCAAGGCAATTTACACAGAACATAATAAAAAACAAAAAATACATTTAAAACAAGACCAAAAGCCCAACATGCAGAGACACTCACGGCAAAGGCCCATGGGAAAGCCAGCTGGTTAAGCCAGTCAGCTCTTGGGAGTTTGGATCTAGAACACTGGAAGGCTGGGCCTAAGGAATGGGTTAAAGGGTAAGGTAATATCAAAGTGAATTGGTGAATCTTGGGCCTGGACATCAAATGTGACCCTCCAGACATTTCTGTCTGGCCCTTAGGACTTTCCCAAGGTTTCACCCTTTCCTCTCAGACCACACTACCCATTGAGCTTGCTCTGCAACCCCTCAAGTATTTTTGCCAGGCTGAAATGTGTCCTTGTACAGTACTGTAAAAAGAACTCCCCCTCCCACCATATGGAGGACTGAGAGATATGTGTTTGTCTCTCTGTGTATGGAAGCTTTCAGCTTTTGCCTGGATGGAATGTGGCCTATCATACAACGGTAAGAGTCACATCTCTTGATCTACCCATTTTTGCCTCTGTCCCCACCCACCACTGTCATGTGGTCCCGGGGAGGCTGCCCATTGGTATGAAAATGTTACTCCACTCCTCTGTACACACTTTGTGTCAATCAGCCAATCAACATTCATTCAAGAACTGGGCTAGAGGTTGAATCTGAGAGCCATTCACACCATCTTAGCAACCCACTTGTGGTGCTTCCTCTGGAAGACCTACCCCCCAGCCCTTTGACAACAATACAGAAGGTGTGTTTAACTCAAAGAAGCAAGCTAACAGGAATGCCCTGACTTATAAGAGGAAAATGTGTTAGCCTCCGAACTGTCTTCACAGGTTTCAGAATGCCAAAAGTTAAAAAAAATATATATTAGCCAGCAAATGGGAAAGAAAACAACCCTGCCCCAATTTCCTGGAGTGGGACAGGGAAACTTTCTGTCTGCGTCAACACCCAATGAAAACGAGCTGGGCATTTTTTTTTATTTTTTTAAAAAATCAATGAATACCACACATTTTTCCTGACACTTTAAGATATGTTTTCTTTCTTATGTTGTTAAGACCCATGAAAACACACTTGCCATCAAAGTGGTGAGAGAATAGAATGGAGCTTTTCATAGGCCTCCTCTAATTGGAGTAGTAGTGAAGTTGATATATACTTTAGCTCTAAGAGACCAGTGAACTGGTTTCAGACTGAAGTGTGAGGAACACAAGATGGAAAATCTGATTTATCTTCTAGGGCAGGTGCAAACCTCTCAGCATGCAAGGTAAACAAAACTTATTCCACTGAAGTTTCCTGATAGTGTTGCTATTCCTCCTCACTCTCCTGGTTCATAGGAACCCCTTTTGCTGACACCAGACCTCACACAACCTTTCCCTGGACCCAGACTAAACCAACTGCACATTCTCAAACATTTGAAAGGTCCTTAGTCCCAAGTTCTTTCCCCAGTACTGTCTACATGCGGCTTCCTACAACCTACGCACTTAATTTTCATAACATTCAGCTTCCAGAAAAAATAATACATGCCTTTTTTTATCCACAGGGGTGCGGAACGCAAACAGGATTGCTTGGAGGTTTCTCTACAGGGACTTTGGAAGACACAAGTCTGCCAAGGTTCTTCATGAAGAACTCAAGGAAGGTATGATAACATAGTTCTGAAAAATCTCAGGTAGAGTCCACTGCAACTTTCAGATCTAATGCAAGTTTAATGAAAGTGGTGACAACAAACAGAGAAACAAAAAGCACCCCAGTGCTTGGGGAAGACATCAAAATGTCTCACAGATGCCTGAATCTCTAAGTGCTCCAAGCCTCTCATCGCACTTCAAGGCACTTGGAAGTTTTTGTGTGTTCAAAGGCGAGGCTGTATCGGGTTTAAACAGGACTGGCTGGGAAGCAAATGACACTAGAGAAATCCAGGCTAGCATATGCAGGCCAGCTGAAGAGCTCAGGCTTCCTCTGCCTTTATTATAACCCCAATTACTTCTGCAATATTTATGAAATGTTTGGAGGAATGCCTTAGAAATGTTATGTGAGGAGGGGAAAAAACATTCAAGGATATATGAGGCAAAAGGCTTAGAGACTTTTTCGATGGTTTTTTGTTATGTAAAAATTATGTAATTTCTCCCTTTAAACATGTTAATGCCAACCCCTTCCAGTAGTGGGTCATTTCATCTCTTAAGTAATAGTTGTAACTTTGGTATGAATGATCACCACTTTTAAAAACAGTAGTACTATGAGCAACACTGCAAATGCAACCCTCACATTAATATTGCGTAAGATAACACATCTGCCTATCTATTGATCGATCAATCAATCAATCAATCAATCAATCAATCAATTGATTGCTCTACCCTATACTGTTGTGGGTGGTGGGGTGGTGCAGCAGGTGTCACCTGATTTCTGGTTGCCTGTGTCACTGCTGCATCCAGGGACAGATGGGGTGGGTGGGAACAAGATTGTGTTGACGTCCACATAGTACAGATGCACAGATGGGTTACATAAAATGCTAAATGAAACAGTTCCTCAAAAAAACATTAAAAATGCTATAAAATCTATAAAGGCATGTTGCTTCTGACATATATGAGCTGAATCTGATTAAGGTCTTGTTCAGATTATGATACCACTTTAAACAGTCATGACAGAAGAATCCTGGGAACTGTAGTTTGCCGAGAGTATTCAGGAGACCTCTTATTTCCGTCCCAAAGCAACAGTTACTGCAGTGGTTTAGCAAGCAGCCCTTCTTCCCACGAAATATGTTTCTCCCAGCACAACTGTTGTATTGTATTCTTCTGTTGTGCAGCAGTAGAACTGTTCCATCTGCTACCATAATAGCCCTTGGACTGGCAGATTGAGAGTGCCCCTCCTCTCCTCTCCCCTTCCTTCCCTTCCTCTCTCTCCATTCCTGTGTGTGTGTGTGTGTGTGTGTGTGTGTGTGTGATCTGGACACTGTACAAGACAGAGTTAAAAATATGGGTATTTGCTTTTAGGAGGTGTTTAAAGGTCTTTCCTGTCTCTGTCTTGCTTATTATTCATGGGAGGGCATTCTGGGAGGTGGGTGCTATCACTGAGAAACGTACCCTTCCACATTGTCATCAAGTTGGCCATGGAACGGCCAGCAGGGTCTCAATGGAAGATCTTAAAGATTGACCTGTACTAAGGGAGGTGGTCTGCTAGTCCCGAGTTGATTCAGGCTTTAAATGCCAGCAGTATAACCTAGCACTTGGCTTGGTAGCTAGCAGGCAGAGATGACTATTGATAAATCCCCTTTTTTCCCATTCAACACAGTGCATGATGTTCTATTAGAGTTCAAATAATGTATGGAATTTGGGCACCTTATTAATCACCTCCGGACTCTCTGGTCTAACCCCTGTAAATTTGAGTATAGTGCTCTTCTCTTACTTTCTGCCAGGGACTGGGAAACATTGTTTCATGCTCTAAATGAATACAAATAGCCATGGCCAGAAATGGCATCCAAACACGGCTGCCCTCTGATTAGTGCAGGTCAAGGGCAGGATGTCTCGCTGAAGGTGGATGCTTCCCAGTGTACCGTAACTTGGAACAAACCTAAAGCAGGTTTATGACACAGCTGAGAGAAGGCATTAATGCAATAGACTTGGTAATTCAATCATTTTATAGAAGTTGATCTGTCCTTTTTATTACAATTATTGTCAGCCGGGGTGTTTCATTCCATCACTGAAAATAAACATCATCTATCATACTTGCAAAGATTAGCCTGTGACAGATCTGTCTCTGCTTTGCATAAATGTGTATTAATGCCGGCTCTGTCTGAAGGGGAGAGAGAAGTCTATATTTCACAAGAATGATTAGACAGTGTCACTGCTGCTTTAAGTAATGTCTTTTCATGAGTGATAATCAAACTGTGAAACATCACCACACATGCGCAAACATGCAGACACGCACACAAAAGAAAAAGGAGCAATTTACTGCCTGCGACTTGACTTTGCTTAGTTTAAGTAGAGTTGGGCACAGCGGTGCAACTGGGATTGCTGTGGCTTGTCTACAATGCTTGGAGGACTGTGCGCTGTTAGTACTGTTTTTTCACATGTGTCCATGAGGAGTGTGCTGTAAATAATATGAAATCTAGATTAATAAACCTTTATAAACTCAGATTCCACCAATGTTTTTCTTTTCTGCATCTGTCTGGCTGGAATCTTGTGGATGCAGCATTATTCTGCCTCCCACTAAACCAAGCGCTCCTGGCTCTGCGCAGAACACACAGGTAGCAATAATGTTTCTGACCCAAGGCTTACGGGTTTACAGTTGAGTCTATGCCTATGTGGACTTCCATAACTTGGTTAGAGCTCTGCTTTCACATAGAACACTGTACTTGAAAAGGAAATGCTTTACATCTCCAGGTGGGCATGAGAACACACTTTAATAGCTGCATCACATTTAATCTGTGCTGATCTCAGACGGCTTTATACTCTGCTAGTGGTCTTCAGACTTTGATCTGACACTTTTTCCAGAAGGTGTCCTTCAGAGCTGCCAAACTTCTCTTTCAACGCACCTGAACATAAAATAAGCAGTTTGGAGACTTTAAAAGGAAACCTGGTGCAGGTGTTTGCATAGCTCTCTTTGCTCTTCTAAACATTTGCTTTTAAAAATTATAATATATAAAAAATTATATACAACTTGCTGTTGCTGCTAAAATCTCTTCTTGCTCTTGCTCCTGAACTTCAGACTGTATTTTGAGCTTTCGGGAACCTCAAGAGAGGTTTCTTGATTTAGGGGCCACGTTTTTTTGAAATCAGAATTTTCTTTCTTTCTTTCTTTCTTTCTTTCTTTCTTTCTTTCTTTCTTTCTTTCTTTCTTGGTACAAAAAAAGGTGGACTGTGGCCATTGCTTGCAAACAAACACAATTGAAATAAGCAACACTTACCCATTGGCAGTCCCTTTGTGATTACTTGTGTTGTTTATAATCCAGTTTTATTTTCCACCCTACTTGTAAAACAACAAAAACATATTTACACATGTCCCTTGCTTACTGGGGAACAACAACAACTACTACTACTACTACTACTACTAATTTATTTATTATTTATACCCCACCCATCTGGCTGGGCTTCCCCAGCCACTCTGGGCGGCTTCCAACAAAATATTAAAATACCGTAATGCATCAAGAGAGCCACGCATCACAAAAATAGCAGAGATGAGAGGTTGGTACAACAGACCACTCCTAAGGGAAAATCGAATTATGTCTGGCCACTAGAGGGAGCAACAACTATATTGTTTAACCCTATGATGTGGTACATAAATGTGCCTTGTGCGATATTAGGGTCCCAGGCTTCTGAAACAGATGCTGTACTTCAGGAAGATGTTCAAAGATCACAGTTGAGCCTGAGCTAAATACAGTAAGGCTAAGAATCTAAAGCAGTCCTACACAACTGGTGGCACATCAAACCAAGCCAAATCAAACCTACTAGCCAGGTGTTTTGAGCTGCTGAGATCTTGACAAATCCATTGTTTTGTGGGCTTTTACAGTCATATTGGGGAGCAATGACCATCAAGGTGGGTTGCCATGCATGGCTGGTGGGCTGATTTTCAACGTGGCAAGTCTTAAGATGTGGAGGCCTGCCTCAAGCCTCCTACTTTGGAAATCATTCCATTGAAATACACAGGGCCCCTTCCAAGTGAATATTGTCGGAATTGGAATGCAGATCTGATTAGTAGCTGAATATAAGGTGTGTCTATGTTCTTGCCATCTCAAGATAACTGAAAAGCTGCCAAAGACCATTCTAACCAGTAATCCGCCGTGGTGGTGGTGGTGGTGGTGGTGGTGGGGAGAAGAGCTTTGATAATGGTTGAGCTTAAGTTTGCCTGAGTCTGTTTCATGCTCCCCTGCTGTGGCCTGCAGTCCATGTTATTCATGTCTCTTAATGGGCATCTTTCATTATCATTATCCCTAATAGAGCTTTATTGTATTAGTTACACTTAATTTAAATGTTACTGAAGCATTGAAAACAGATTGCAGATGTTTTCAAACAGATGTTATCTTAATGTTAAAACAAAATCATGAATATTTATAGGGTATTATTGTCTGGGCTGCATTAGTCTGCTTCAACAGGAATGTACGTGTTTCACTTCTTTTGAAGGAAATGCTCCAGAAAGGTGAATTAAAAACAACTTCTTGGCAACTTAGATGTGCTTCACGTGGCCTTCCTGAGGGAAGAGAGGCCCCATCATCCCCATTCTGCATTTGCTGCCATTCATTGTCCCAAACCTGAAAAGTTCCAAGAGAGACATGAGCAACCCATGCTTTGGGTTGGTTTTTGTCTTACACATTAAGGAAAGGTATTTCAGGGTTTACTTCTGGCTTTCTTGGCATACTCCCATGAGTTATGAGGTGTTAGACCTCTTCTGTGCAAAGCTAAAATATCCTTTGGCGTTCCCAATAGATTGTTCCTTCCCTCCACTTTCCCGTCTTTTCAGTGACTCCCAATTACAAAACCGAGAGACATCACACACAAACACACACACACACAATCTTATATAGGCAATGGTATTCTAAACACTTGAAGCAGGTAACAGTTACCACCCCCCCACACAAAAATTATGAGGGATTAAAACCCTCAAGTAAAAATCTTTCCATAAGCTCCATAACATGGCCCAGACTAATATTAGTAATTTGGACAATTACTCGAAAGAAGGGAGTCCGCAGAGTCAGAATGTCCAGGGGCACAGTTTACTGAAATGCTGACAGATTATTGAAAGAATTAGAGACCTTGGCCCATTACCATGAATGAGCTGAAACCCAGTGAGGGGCTAGGCCACCAAGGCCTCATGTGCCACCAGGGCTGCTCATCTCAGCTGGCAGTGTGCCCGGTGCGAGACTATGGTGTGCCAGGCTCCAAGTTCCAGGCCACTTTAAAGATCTCCACTTTCCAGTAAGGAGGTGGGTTTGAGGAGGCCTGGCTAGGCTGAGGTCTCATAAGCAGGTTTGGGGAACCTGTGGCTCTCCAGATGTTGCTGGAATCCAGCCGCCATCAGTCCCAGGCTTACAGTCGGAGATGATGGAGGGTTATAGTCCAGCAAACATTTGGAGGGCCAAAGTTTCCCCAGACCTTAAACATTTCTCTGGAATAAGTTGTCTCTTCCCTGGATCCTGTCCAGGGTTCTGAAGAATCTGTCTCTGACCGCCTTTGCTTACAGATTCTACTTTTTGTTGTCATGCACAGTCCTTGCCAATTAGTCCTGTGCTCTTTATTCCTGTTCCAGATCACTGCCAGATCCCCAGATCCCATATCTGCTGTGACAGTACCCAATATTCTTTTCACTGACTGTGCTAATAGAGATTCCCTCTCCCTCACTACCCTGCTGCTTCCTGTTTCTGTGCTTTCCACCAGACCTGGCTCCTCCTTCCCTCCCAACAGTTCTCTGCTCTGAGTAAGAGGGCGCTTCTCTCAAGTCTCCCTCCCTCCTCCTTCCCTATTTATATATGTGCAGTGCATGATAAGCTGGAACTGTGTCCCAGTGTGTTGAACTGGGTATCACTCCCTAGTCAAATATGTGTAGGTTTGCAATCTTAGTTCATTTAAATTCCAACTTTCCTCCATCAAATTCAAGGCAATTCCCCAGGTGTATTCCCATCTAGGACTGGATCAGATTCGGGCTTCCTTAGTTTCAGTCACGTGGCTGCTTCTTGTGACTTTAGACCAAGCTTCTTGGTTCCTTGAAAAGCTATCCCTTCACACCTTACCCTTTAACAGAGAATGTGTGGCTCTGCTTTTCCCTGTTATGTGCTTGCCATCCTGAAACCCCTTACAAACATCTTCAGAGCAACCAAAGCAATATGCCTTCTGCAGCAGCAGCCCCCAGATCCTGGGCTTCTCTGTCCCTCCCCCACTCTTCAGTAATGTGGATATTTTGAACACATTTACATTAAAGAAATTAGATTCAGGTAGGTAGCCATGTTGGTCTGATGCAGTCTATATATATATATATATATATATATATATATATATATATATGCAGGTTTTGGTGTCCTCGGGTGTCTTCCCGTGTAAAAGTTGGGGTGTCTAGGCGACGTTTCGACGAGGTCTCACTCGTCATCTTCAGGCTGGTGCTTTCGGCTTCTAGTTACTGGAACAGAGCGGGATCTCAATGTTTGAGTTCCTATAAATACTGTAGAGGGGGTGTGGTGTCTAGCCTCCAATGTTCTGGGCAGAGAGGAAGTTCCCAGGCTAGTGTGCCTTTTCTTCTTTTGTTCCTTAATTACTTGAGAGATACCTTGAGTGATTTCTTGAGTGATATCCTGAGTACCACTTAGGTGGGTCATTAGGTGTGGATTAGTTGCTAAAGTCTTTGTGTCTTGACCTCTTGAACTTTGTGAAGAGTTTTCCTGAGAAGATGGCTGTATTGCACTTAGTTGTGCTTTGGCTAGGCTTCGTGTATAGGGGCGAGCTGTGGTTTTGTGGCTTGTGTCAGCCAGATCTGTGTAGGGATTGCAGGGGGGTGCAGCATCCGGAGGTGCCACCATGGATTGGCTACTGGATGGTGTCAGTAATTCATCTGTGGAGAGGGTCTGGGTTTGGGTCTGGTGTGGTTGATTGGTGTTGGCGTTCTGTGTGCCTCTGGATCTGGTGTCAGTTTTTGTGGAGAGGGCTAATTTCCAGATGTCTGGCAAGCGGGATGTGTCGTCACGCTTGTTCATGTTGTGAGGGTGTTTCTCTATCTCGATGGCTTCCATGATTATTCTCTTGTGGTGATGTTCCGTGTTAAAGAGCAATTTGGAATCTGCAAAATTAATTTCGTGTCCTGTTTCTTTCATGTGTTGGAAAAGAGAGGAAGTTTTTTCTTCTTTTTTGACGGCATTCTTGTGTTCTGCGATACGTGCATTTATTCGTCTGTTAGTTTGTCCAATGTACGTGGCTGGGCAGACTTTGCAGGGTATTTCATAGATCCCTTGGTTTTCCAACTGGATTTTATCCTTGGGGTTTCTGAGGATATTGGCTATTTTTTGGTTGGTGCAAAAGGCTGTTTTGATATTGTGTTTATGGAGGATTTTGCTAATTTTATCTGTAGTGCCCTTGATATAAGGAAGGAGGGCCATGCCATTGTTTTCTTCTGTGTCTTGGTTTTTGGGGGGTGTTTCCTTTTGGATTAGCTTCGTAATCCTGTTTTGCTGGTATCCATTGGCAATTAACACATTTGAGAGATTCTGTAACTCAGTTGTCAAGTGGTCTTTGTCAGCCAGGCGTTTGGTTCTGGAGATGAGAGTCTTGGCTACGGAGTTTATTTGTGCAGGGTGGTGGTGTGATTGTGCATGTAAGTAGCGGTTGGTGTGTGTTTTTTTCTGGTAGATAGTGTGTCCTAGGGAGCCATCAGGTTTTTTGTAGATTAGGACGTCAAGGAAGGGAAGTTGGTTGTTGGCTTCTATTTCCATAGTGAATTGTATTTTGGGGTGTAAGTTGTTGAGATGTGTGAGGAAGCTATCCAGTTTTTCCTTCCCGTGTGGCCAAATTACAAAGGTGTCGTCAACATATCTGAGCCAAAGTTTGGGTTTGTGTTCTGACTTGTCTAAAGCATTGGTTTCAAAGTGTTCCATGTACAGGTTTGCGATGACCGGTGAGAGGGGTGATCCCATAGGTGCTCCTTCTATCTGTTTGTATCTTTGTCCATTGTGGATGAAGTACGTGTTGGTTAGGCAGTGGTTGGTCAGGTCCAAGATGTATTCGGGGGGATTGTATTTGTTTTGAATAGCTGTCAAGGCTTCATTAATGGGCACTTGTGTGAAGAGAGATACAACATCGAAGCTCACAAGTAGGTCATTAGGATGTAGGTTTTGCTTCTTTATTGTTTCTATGAACTGGAAGGAGTTTGGTACGTGTGAAGAGATGGATTCTGCATAGGGCTGAAGTTGCTTGGCGAGAAATTTAGCGAGATTTTGTAGAGGTGAGCCTATGGAGCTGACTATTGGTCTGAGTGGTGTTCCTTCTTTGTGTATCTTGGGGAGGCCGTAGAGTTTGGGGCATCTGGATGATTTTTCTCTGGGGATGATTCTTAGCTGGATTTCTTCACTGATAGGAGAGGCTTTTATTTTGGATTTGGTGGTTTTTTCCAGATAGGTGGTGGGATCTGTTTTTATAGGTTTGTAGGCAGGATCTTGGAGTAGCTTTGATAGTTTTGCTTGGTAGTCCGATGTGTTTAGCCCTCCCCACAAAAACTGACACCAGATCCAGAGGCACACAGAACGCCAACACCAATCAACCACACCAGACCCAAACCCAGACCCTCTCCACAGATGAATTACTGACACCATCCAGTAGCCAATCCATGGTGGCACCTCCGGATGCTGCACCCCCCTGCAATCCCTACACAGATCTGGCTGACACAAGCCACAAAACCACAGCTCGCCCCTATACACGAAGCCAAGCCAAAGCACAACTAAGTGCAATACAGCCATCTTCTCAGGAAAACTCTTCACAAAGTTCAAGAGGTCAAGACACAAAGACTTTAGCAACTAATCCACACCTAATGACCCACCTAAGTGGTACTCAGGATATCACTCAAGAAATCACTCAAGGTATCTCTCAAGTAATTAAGGAACAAAAGAAGAAAAGGCACACTAGCCTGGGAACTTCCTCTCTGCCCAGAACATTGGAGGCTAGACACCACACCCCCTCTACAGTATTTATAGGAACTCAAACATTGAGATCCCGCTCTGTTCCAGTAACAAGAAGCCGAAAGCACCAGCCTGAAGATGACGAGTGAGACCTCGTCGAAACGTCGCCTAGACACCCCAACTTTTACACGGGAAGACACCCGAGGACACCAAAACCTGCATTCCTGTACCCGTGAAAATCTACGAAAGCATATATATATATATATATATAAATAAAAAATAAAAAATTGTCCAGTAGCACCTTAGAGACCAACTCTAAGGTCTCTAACTTAGTTGGTCTCTAAGGTGCTACTGGACAAATATATATATATATATATATATATATATATATATATATATGAAATTAATCACTATTAATGCTTTCTTTGTCCTCTATCATTTTGTGGAAATGCAGAAAAACGAATACCCCCCCCCCCCGTTTTTGTTTTTTTAGTGCCCAGCCTCTTCCACAGCAGATGCAAATCTTAATAACATCTGGGAAGCATTTTGCAAATCCATAATTTTGCAACATGTTGAATGAAAGCAAAATCGCCCCAGCCACCCTGTCATATCCTATTGATCTCTCCATATCCTTCAGCAGCCGGCATTCACTAATAAAGTGCAATACGTAGCTCTGCAGTTTAGAGTTACATACCCGTAACTAAATAACTTTGTAATCAATGACAGGCCATTTTCAGTTGATGCCTTAAAGACTTTGCTTCATCTGCAAAGGAGATAAAATGGCACTTATGGAGACAGGCTGAGACTGGAATGAACAAGCCTCCTTGGTATTATTGCCAGCAAGAGAGAATTGCTGGGTAAGTCTAAAACACCTTTTCCATATTAAAAGCTCTGGTATGGTTGTTCCCCTGCTGAGTTGCTCTCACGCTCGTCTGGTAACATCTTCTGCCCACATGGTTTCAGTCTGGCCTTTTACCAAGGTAGCAACCCTGAGAATTGCTGTTGCTATTGCTAGGGTAGTTCATAACTATGGAGGGGGATAATGGGGTTGCACCTGCCATGAACATGCATGTTGTCATGACATGCTCTACTTCCACCATTGGAAGCAGTATGTCTCTGAATTCCAGTTGCTGGGAATTACGAGTGGGGAGAGTGCTCTTGCACTCAGATTCTGCTTGTGGACTTTCTATAGGCATCTGGTTGGCTGCTGTGAGAACAGGATGCTAGACTAGATGGGCCTTTGCTCTAGTCCAGCAGAGCTCTTCTTATGTTCTTATGCCCCCTGCTGACTGCGCATTTGATGAGCAGGAGAAAGGGCCCTATGCCAATGTATTCCCCACATGCAATGAAGGATTCTGGGCCAACAGCATCTGCATCACCCACATTTGCTCTTTGTGCATATCCTGGCATGTGGATAGGGTCTCTTCTTAAGCTTTCTGAACATGCAGCTGTTGTAGGATAACCAGCCTCATATAACCAACATGCTTAAGTCTAATTAGAACACGAAGGGGTTAATAGAGTAAGCTGTCCTACCAGGCTTGGCTATGTCACTTCCTTTTCTTTGGGAGGAAATAGGTCAATCAAACCTATGGTTTTCCCCCCAGTCCACCTGAAAAGCTCAGTATGTGAAGAGGTTTGAGATTGTTGTACCAGCTCAACTGCATGGTTCTCACAAGCCACACTTAAATTCTTGTACCAATAATCTAGAAACTTTTACCACATTCCACTTACAAAGCTATGCTTTACTGCCTATGCAACTTTTCTGAAGCACATGAATCTGACCTTTGGAGAATTTGTAAGTAAATCATTTTTAAACTTGCCAAACGTGTGGAAATGAACTTTTTAATGGAACATTTTGGAACTCACTTGGAGAAACATATTTTAAAGGTCTAACAATCTATATTTCCATGCTTTACTTTGTTGCATACTTTGTGATTATTATTTTTTGCACCAACAGCTGTTACATGTGACTGGGGTGTACATGTGGGAAAACAGGACAAGGCTCCACAGAATTGCTACCGTTTCACACATTGTTTTAGCCCATGAGGGTTCCCCCCCCCATCCTCTTTATATCATCTGCTTTCCCTCTATGGTAGGGAGCTCCAGAATCAAAGTGCCGTCCAAGAAAAGACTTTTTTCAAGTAGTTCAATCAGAAAACCCGAACACAAAAGTTGTTGTGTTCTTTTGGCAAAGTTATTGAGCTTCCCCCACAAAAAAATCTCTAAAAAATCTCCAAAAAACAAAATGATTTTTTGAGCTACTTTTAATGAAATTCGCCAAAATCTACGTTTCAGACATATGTATGGGTTGCCATACGTCTGGATTTTCCAGGACACTTCTGTGATTTCCACCCGGGCACTGTTTATATGGGCTGAATACCAGCTATGTATTTTTCTTCTCTGGCGATCATTCGTAGCTGAGTAAGATTGTCTTCCATAAACACTGTTTTAACAGTGAGTCTGTAAGTAACTGTGGAGGCCAATTCTGGATCCACAGGTCCTTCCACAGTGGGGACATAGGTTTCCGGGTGGGAGTTGATCATGGTGCGGGTTTGCCAAGTGTGCCTTCCCCTTAGCACATTTCATCCTTTCATCCTGAGTTTGAGCATCTTCAAAGCCCATGACACCTTTGGTAAAGGCTGTTCTCCAATTGGAGTGCTCGCAGGCCAGTGTTTCCCAGTTGTTGGTGTATACCAGATGTATGGCAAACCTAAGTAAGCTTTTGTTTCTGTGTAGGTTATCACTGGCAATCTGCTGCATGTGTAATTAGCAATCTTTTGTTTGGGAACAAGAGATATGAGCACTAAACTATTTTCTTGCTTCTGGTGATTCTACTTTAGGTGCGTCAGTGTTAGTAATCTCATGTTTATTGCATATTATAGGTAAATTTTGTTTGTTTATTAAATTTATATACTTCCCTTCATCTGAGGATCACTGGGCAGTTATGTGGGAGAGAGTCGCAAGAATACATAAATTTGCATCCAAGAATTCTAATGTATATGATCTTAATTTCAGTTTTGTGCAATATTTGCAATATGGTTACCATTTGGATTTTTTACATTATAGTAATTCAGTTTATTAATGACAACTTCATTAAGATCCAAATACTGAAATTTTGCTCAAATTCTAAATTGTACAAAAATTCACTGTAGCTTAGTGTCACCTACTATGCAACTACATTGAAGGCTTTCCACTGTCATCTTCTGGGGCTAAATACGATGTTTTGAAACAGTAGTAAACATTGGGCAAAATGAAACTTTTGAAAATATCTCCATTCATTTACCAGCATGCTGAAAATCTGTTTGTTGGTGATGTTGTATGACATTGGTTTGCTTCCAGAATGTTACCTGCGATTGATCACTCAGTATATTGTTTTGAATGAAATGGGCAGAATAGACTATAACAGATGGACATATAGTTTAAGCTGACCGAAGGGACAGCATGTTACACATTGGAAAGCTACAGTTCTTGCCAGGAAAATCAGAATAGTTATTTATGCTTCTGCCTTTTGAATATAAAGAATGAAGCAGCATAATGAAATGAATGAAACTTTCAACAAACCTTTTAAGTGGAGATTCTTAATAATAATTGGTATCTGTGTTGAATCCAAAATGGTAGAATTTTGAGGAGACAATACATAGCATAAAGTGTGAGTGAAATGGCGTGGCGTGGCGTGTCTCTTTGGCTACTATTCTACTTATGCATAGAATGTCACTAAATGTGCAAGTGGGAATCACATCTGGATTTACTTCCTTTCCTAGATTGTTCAAGAATGGAAGCCACATTGCTTGACTCTTTTGCAAAGTTAAATAAAGCACAGTAATTCAAGCACTTTTTTTAATTATTAAAAAACCCACACATATTTCTCCTTTAAAAAAGCAAAATTCAGTACATTCAAGCACATTTTGAAGGATGAAAGTTCTGCATCCGGTGAATGTCTTAAAGATCAGCCAAGAAAGAAAAAATGTTCACTGCTTTATAGAGAGTCACACCCTTGTTCAAGGACGGAATAGTCCTATGACCTTTTCTCTAGCCTTTTTTATTGTTAATAGCTAAGGATATTTCTTCAATGCTTCCTCAGTGATTAGAAGATGCATGTTTGAGTGCAACGTTTTGACTAGTAGCTGCTGATCAAACCTCATCTGCTTGGATGGGGGTCTTAGGAAATGTTTGGCAGCCAGATGCAGTGAGTGAAGGGGACCCAAATCTGGCTTTTGCTGCTGATGGCCAAGGAACCTTGCGGGGCTTAATGGGTATACTATTGGGTAAAATGTAAGGGACGCGGGTGGCGCTGTGGGTTAAGCCACAGAGCCTAGGACTTGTTGATCAGAAGGTCGGCGGTTCGAATCCCCACGACGGGGTGAGTTCCTGTTGCTTGGTCCCTGCTCCTGCCCACCTAGCAGTTTGAAAGCACATCAAAGTGCAAGTAGATAAATAGGTACCGCTCCAGTGGGAAGGTAAACGGCATTTCCGTGCACTGCTCTGGTTCGCCAGAAGCGGCTTAGTCATGCTGGCCACATGACCCGGAAGCTGTACGCCGGCTCCTTCGGCCAATAAAGCGAGATGAGCGCCGCAACCCCAGAGTCAGTCACGACTGGATCTAATGGTCAGGGGTCCCTTTACCTTTACCTTATTGGGTAAATTAGCACTGTTTGTCAAGTTGCCTTCCTCTTCCCCTGTGCTTAGGTCCATATTTATATGTGAATAAATGTTACTGGAGGTGTGGGGAACTTTGGCCCTCCAGATGTTGCTGAACTATAACTCTCCTCATCCCTGACCACTCATCATCTCATCATCCCTGACCACTGGCCATGTGATGTCTGGGGCTAATGTAGTTCTCTGCCTCTGTACTGCTGCTACTGCTCCACCACTGTCTCCATACAAGGACAACTGACCATGTAAATAGCTGCCCCTAGAACTGCCCCTGAGATGCACAAAACAATTAGGATGCTGTAGAAGATTGCCATATAAGATCATGCTGGGTTGCGTGTGTCCTTTGAAAAAGCTAGGGGATTCTTTTCAGTAACTCCCCTGTCACCAAAGAGCTTGTGCCAATTCACAATGGTTGCCAAAGAGCGATGATCAGTCTTGCACGCAGCTGCAGTTGTCAACGTCATGACTCTTCAAGACTTTCGCTCTATACCATCTTTCTGCCTTGACCTCCTTTTGCATTTCACATCTGTGAGCCTCTCAATTTCATCTTTCTCTTTGGAAAATCATCATTATTGGACAGTTCCCATCTCTTTTGGGCTCGAAAAAAGAAAGTGCTTTCGTCCAGCGTTGATTTGCTCTTCATGCTGTGTGGTCTAATCCTTTTTCAAGTTTGTATGAGGCTAGGAAAAAGGCAACACTCCTCTGCTAATGCAAATGAAAAGTAATATTTGTGCTAATTTAAAAGGTAAAACACCTGACTTCACACACTGAAGCCTTTGTCCCTTCTGAGAACTTCTCTCTTTTCACAGGATGAAAAGATCTTCATTTAAATCAGGGGTGGCTCACTTGTGTCCTCCCAGACGCAACTCCCATCATCCCTGACCATTGGCTAGGATGGCTGGGACTGATAGGAACCAACAACGTTTGGAGGAGGCGCTCAGGTTAGCCACCCTGATTTAAATGCCTCTGTGCTACACACACATGCTGCAAAATCCTTTGCACACCATATTGTACTCAAGTAGCTACCAGTTTGCTTAGTTTGATGGCAGATTCATACTGATTTGCAAATTAATTTTGTCTCTTTGTATACCGAGGGCGTGCACAACTTATTTAATTTGTAATAAATGCAATTAGAGAAATGAATGAGCTATCAAGATTTTTAGAGTATGATCCATCAATGTTGGCATAACTTGTAATCCTGGTCATTATAAATAACAAGGGTCTTTTGCAATATGGAATGCAATTTCCCCTGCAGTTTGTCTCATTACTTTATGACATATGGGTTAATATTAAATTACAATGCCTTAATTTTCAAATCAGAGCTTAATTTATAAGTAAAAGGTTAATAAATTGCCTCTGCAGAAGTAGGATTTGGTGTGCGTTTGTTTGGAACAGACCCCTCCCTTTTGACATATTTTCTCTAGATTGATCTCCATCCTTACCAGTGTCGTTTTCTGCCTAGCAAACTGGAAGCAGAATGAGGCGTTCCAATTTTGGCTCTGTATGACTTTGCAGGGGAAACAGTGCAGTGACAGAACAGCTGCTTGGCATGCAGAAGGTCTGAGGTTCAATACCATAGCATCTTCATGTGGGGCTGGGAGAAACTGCAGTCTGAAAACTTGGAAAACCACTGTCAGTCAATACAGACCATACTGATCTATGTGGACCGGTGGTCAAGCTTCTATGTTTCTGAAAGACTTCTAATTCTGACAATGGTCTGAAAGCATTGGTTGTAATTACATTGTTGAGTTGAGACAGGTTTCAGCCTGGTTAATGCTTTGATAGGAGTCCGCTTAGGAACTTGTCTAACAGAGCAATCTTATGCATGTCTACTCAGAAGTAAGCCCTACTGAGTTGTATGAGTTTCTTTGAAAATTTTGTGGGGTATTGTGCGCACACACACACACATGTCTGACTCTTCGTGACCCCATGGACCAGAGCACGCCAGGCACTCCTGTCTTCCACTGCCTCATGCAGTTTGGTCAAGCTCAAGTTAGTAGATTCGAGAACACTGTCCAACCATCTTGTCCTCTGTTGTCCCCTTCTCCTTGTGTCCTCAATCTTTCCCAACATCAGGAACTTTTCCAGGGAGTCTTCTCTTCTCATGAGGTGGCCAAAGTACTGGAGCCTCAGCTTCAGGATCTGTCCTTCCAGTGAGCACTCAGGGTTGATTTCCTTAAGAATGGATAGGTTTGATCTTCTTGCAGTCCACGGGACTCTCAAGAGTCTCCTCCAGCACCATAATTCAAAAGCATAAATTTTTCAGCGATCAGCCTTCTTTATGAGCCAGCTCTCACTTCCATACATCACTACTGGGAAAACCATAGCTTTTACTATACGGACCTTTGTCGGCAAGGTGATGTCTCTGCTTTTTAAGGTGCTGTCTAGGTTTGTCTTCACTTTTCTCCCAAGAAGCAGGCGTCTTTTAATTTTGTGACTGCTGTCACCATCTGCAGTGATCATGGAGCCCAAGAAAGTAAAAACTCTCACTGCCTCCATTTCTTCACCTTCTACTTGCCAGGAGGTGATGGGACCAGTGGCCATGATCTTAGTTTTTTTGATGTTGAGCTTCAGACCATATTTTGCGCTCCCCTCTTTCATTTATTAAATAATAAATAATAGGATTTCACCTCTGGCAAATGTGTAAAGCAGGGGTGGAGAACCTTTGGAGCTCCAGATTTTGGTGTTTTCAGTGTTAGTTGTAGCTCAGTCATACAGGCATATATTTAAGGTGTGAAAGAAAATGATGTGACTGTTGTAAACTTTGATTTTTGTTTTTTGAGGGGTGTGAACTTCTTTTTTTTTTTTTGAGTGGGGGAAATATTCAACATGGGTTGCACCCTGTAGATGTTAATATAGTCAGGCACTAGATAGTGGCCAATACACTGGGATTCACGTTGTACAGTGTGACTGTGGGCAGTAGAGAGAGATGGTTTGAATGAGTTTTGGAATTTCGCAGAAAAGGTTGTGAGGACACAGGGCCAGCTTAAGGCCTGGGGAGGCCCTTGGCAGAGTTGAGCCCTCCTACACCGGTGAACCCCCCCAAGCTTACCCAATGGCTAGGGCCCTCTTCCAATCAGTGCCAGGAAACCACTGATTTAATTTCCTACAGTGCCTTCACAGTAGCATCAGTCTAGAAGCCACTTTTTCTATTTCTTAGTGGATCTAATTTTCTACTACTTTTACCATACCATCCAATATTTCATGGGTGAAAATCGGAACACTCTTGAGTACTCACAACTAAGGATGGGAGAGAATTTCATGTAGTCTACATTTTTTATGCAAATCTAATTTTAACCTCCCACACACTAATACACAACTCAGATCTTTTGGACTGCTCACTTCTGTGAATTTTGCAATAACATCCTTGTTTCAAAAAAGCAAGCAAGCAAGCAAGCAAACAAACAAACCAAAAAACATACAAGAATGGTGATTAGAAGTGTAAACACTGAGATAAAGTATGTATTTTAAAACACTGGGCTGAATCTAGTGGAGTTGTCCCATTGGTGCAACAACCTGTGCAATGGGACTTCCTCTCCATCTCCTTGTGTTCCCCCATGTCCCCCATCTGTTCTGGGTTTCCCCCCAATCCCCTGGAGTAGATGGGGGGAGCATGACAGCATGTGGGGAGAGGCAAGGGAGAGGTAGTCCAGTTGCACAGGTGCAAGCCCATGTGCTAATGGGATGACTTCCTTGGATAGAATTAAAATTTTGTAATAAAACCATGCATTTGAGTACAAAGTTTCATACTGATTTTTTTTTTAAAAAAGAAAGCTCAATTAATGTGGATTTATGGATAGACTAGATTTATGAATACATGCAAAGTGACACACAATGGAAATAAACTGATACTCTATTCTCACACTAAGAATCACTATCTTCATCAGTTCCCCCCACTACACATTGCTGGAGGCACTTTGGTGCATCATGTGCACAGTATTCCTTTACTCTACAATGCTTAGCTTGTCTTGGAGAAGTTCTAAAGGATGGACTGTTAGTAATTTACCATAATAGTAGTTCCCTTCAGAACACTTAAAGAAGTTTAATAGAATGCTTAATTGGTTAATCTCATAACTTATTAGATAGATAGATAGATAGATAGATAGATAGATAGATAGATGATAGATAGATGATAGATAGATATAGATAGATATGCATGCTGTAATTGAAATATCACCCTTCTTATTTGCATTGGTTTTCTGGGTGCTAGTGGTGGAAGATAAGCAGTGCACTTTGCAGAAAAGTGTTGCTGCTCATTAGTAGGGCACATGCTCTTCTTGCAGAATGCCCCAGGCTCAGTCCCTGGCATCTCCAGATGCAGCTGCAAAAGTCCTTTATCTGCAAGCCACTGCAACTTTCAAAATGCTTCCACAGCATCTACCCAGAAGGCAAAACAAGGGACTGGAAGAGAGGGTATGTAAACAGGGGGAGTTGATGTGCCTTGCAGATGCAGCCCAAGGAGTCAAGATCAACCCCAAGTTTAAGAGCTTAACTTTGGTCTTGTTTGTTTTATCTTACATTTACAGCCATGTATTTAAAGTGGCAGTTTGCAGGTTTACATGAAACATAAATCTTGGAGGGAGAAATTACCATTACAGGGACAGGTTTGTTTTGTTAGGCCATTTTACTCACACGTTAAATAGCTGTCAGCAAGAGGCCTTGGTTGGTCATAAATTGCCATCCCAATAATACAGACTGCTCTGTTGATTTATAATACAGCTTGTCTTCCAAATGGATCCAACAGTCCCTAAAGAACAAAAGCACTCCTGGTAGAAGATTGAGACCATTCAGGGGGGCACTGGAATGGCTGCTCTTGGATAGAGCGTGACAAGGTCCCACTTTTAGGACAGCGGCTAGTGTTTTTGGCTAATGTATTGTCCTGATTTTAGGTTTCAAATGAGAACCAGTAAATGAATGAGAAAGTATAACTTCAAAAAAAAGAAGAGATTATTGTGTGGATGTTGGCTTATCAGCTTTCAATTTCCAGTAATGGTACATTCCGCAAGCCTTAACATCCTGGCAACTTGCTTTGCAAGGATGTCTCTAAACTCTTCTATCATTGCAACGTGGGCTACATGTCAAATCTAAAATCTGAGATGGCAGTTGCTCTTTGGGGAGGAGCCTTAGCTCAGTGGTAGAGCATCTTCTTTGCATGAAGAAGGTATCGAGTGAAATCCTTGGTACTTCCAATTAAACTTATCAATTAACCTCTGCTAGAAATTCTGGAGAGCTGCTGCCAATCAGGAGAGGCAAAGGACACAGGTCAAGATTGTGGACTAATGATTTTACTCAGTAGTAGGCAGCTTTGTATGCTCCTCAACTACCTCCTCCCCCATGCCTTGTGGTTGCTTTGGTTGCTAACTTGTTGAACTAGCTTGGTATCAGCAGTGCTCCCACCAATGGAGAGACAAGCAAGACTAGAGGCTTGGGCAGCCAAGTCCAGTGTCCTCCTGCTGCTTATGTCCAGATGAGTAAAATGCCTGCTGCCTAGGTCATTTGTTTCTGCTGACATCAAAAGGAACAAAGAAGAGCTGTGCATACACCATAATTCCACATTCATATTATGCAGATACAGAATTTGCTACTCTCAGGATGACAAGAGGCACAGGAGAAAAGGACTCCTGAACCTTTTAATAGTTTTGTAGAAGACTTTTTTTTTTGCAACTGCAGCTTGTCATGCAGCAGTAAGATATTCTGCACCTGCTGAAATCCCCAGTGCAACTGATCTTTCTTTCCCTTTCTTTGCATCTCGTCACTCCAGAAACAGGATGAATAATTCACCCTTCCCGAGGACCAAAAAATGGCTACAAACTTCCTGAGATCAAGGAGCAGGTTTTCATCTGCGTTTGAACTGTGTGCCATCTGAATCCAAGGTAGTGGACAGAACCTTTACAATTATATGAATTTTATCCAAATGTGTATAGTGAAAGTATAATGAATGAGAGGGATCACTACTGGTGGTATAGCCGCTCTGAGAAACTGGTTTTTGCAGGTTTAAAAAACCAGGAGTCTGTTCCAGCAAGGAGCAACAATAGTCAGACAAAAGAAATATTCATGGAAAGTATGGTATGCAAAGCTATTTGTTTGCTATTCATTTGGACATCTCTTAAGAGAGTGTAATCAAATTTTGCATTGTGGTTCCTGAGATTAGGAGCAGGTTTTCATCTATGTTTGGATAGAGTTGGATGCCATTTTGAATCAAGATGGAGGACTGAACCTTCCTAAACTGCACTGGTTCCCCCCCTCCCTTAGAATTCCCAAGCAACACTGAGGATGCTAGTGCTAAACCATTTGCACCATTCATTGAGGTTGCAAGCATATATTAGCCCATTTAAGGGTGCTGTGGCACCCTTTCTTAACTGAGCAGCCATTCATTCATCAGAGAACAGGGAGTACAGTCTTCCTTGCATTGGCTGTTGCCTCTGACGGTCAGGATTTGACCCAGAAGAATCAAGGCCATGATCTCACACCTCATGCCAATTTCTCCAAGAGTCCACTCATTAGTAAGTTGGAGCTAATCACAGCCCCCTGCTCTGCAAAGATGTTTGCCATATTCACACTTTACATTTTTAACCTTTAACATCTTGCCTATGCACTTAACTCTATAGTGTGTGAAGCGGCCCATCAATGAATATGCACTGTGCTTTAAGCAAGGCTTCTGCTGTGACTGCAGCCTGGATAGGAAAAAGTAATAACAAATGGAAATTATGAAAAAAATTACTTTTTTTAATGTACAAAAACATTTATATACAGTTACAGCATGTGACTGCAATCCTTATGATGTAGAAAACAGCTAAAAAGGTCCTGAAGGTATAAAGACAGAACAATTCAGCTACAGTACTCTTATTAATATACAGAATATATATACAAAGCCAGTATTGTTGTTATAATACTATTACAGTAAAGGCAGGAAGACCACTTTGTAAAGCTGAAGAAAGCAATGAGTAAGTGGGTGACTCCCCCACCCCCATGTATCCATGGAAGATGGCAGCTTGCCACCAGGCAAAGTTCTGATCCATTAATTCAAGGGATTATTGTAATTCCACGAAAAGTTCAATGATCATGATTCACACAACCAAGCCTTTCTGCAAGCCTTTTATAGTTATCCCTTGAAGGTCGTGCCCTGTGAGGAGGCTCACCAGTCTTGTCTAGGCCAACAGGTTACACTGCAGTTTGAAATAAAGGATGAACATCAAATTCACTTGATCAAAGTTCATTCACAATTTTTGAATACATTCTGGTTAGATAGGCAATGACAGAACACATGATACTGCAAAACCCAGAAAACCCAGTGGATTTTATTCTCTGCCTTCCCCCAAGGTCTTGTATTTAGCCTTTGTGAATGAGAAAATAATAAAGAATGCAATTTTGAAATATTTCACTAATTTCAGTGGGACTTCATGCCTAATTCTCATCTTAATGTTTTTGATGTGATTAATGTCACGACCAAAGTGATCTTTTCCTGACATTTTGGCATGCTGATTCTGCTCCTGTACAATTAGATTTAGCATTTAGGATGTATGGGAGTTCCACTATAATAAGGGGGAAGGGTAACCAATGCAAAACTGATGTGAAAATCCACCCCTTGAAAACTCTGCCACGCCAAAAACTTGTAAGGAGAACTGTGCTCCTTTCCAGTGGCACCATATACCAGACATGGAGAGACTAGTGAATGGAGGGCAAACACCTTCTGCCTAGAACATAATCAAAAAGTACCCCAAAGTGATAAATGTGGCTCTGATGCAGCCATCCCCTTTGTGCTTTCAATTTCAATGTTTAGAAAGTGATTTGCAGTCTTTAATAACCATTTTGTGTTATGCATGGCAGGGAACTTTATCCTACTAGTGTAGAAATGATTTTAAATTAGTGGCATTTTCAAACCTCCACTAAATTCTCTGTGATATAAACCAACTTGTAAAAATTACCCTCTGATTAAAAAAACAAACAATTCCACACAATGCATCCATCTTTCACATCTCCTCCCCATCAATGTGTCCCTCTCAAATGTCTTATTATATAGACTGTAGTGCCTTACATTAATGCATCTTTATTTTATATATGCTTTAAGATACACTTTAGTTGACGTTAATGGACAAGAGATGCCTTGACGACTCAGCAACTAACGCACAGTAAGGCACTTTGCTGCAAAACTGTTCAGGAGCTGATGCTTCTTGGCTAAGCTGCAAGCTGCAAAGAGCTATATTGGCTGCATAAACAATGCTGTGTATGTGTGCATAAGCACACACATGTGTGTGCATGCCTGCACCATCTGGTCACAAAGCAAAGCGTTAAGCATACACAGTATGGCTTTTGGGTTTGGGTCAAAACTGCACCCTTCCATTTGTGACTGAAGTGGGCAAGAAACCGCATTTTTGCAGTGATAATTAAGGGGAAACCAAAAGGAGACGGCAAAACAGGTGCAGTTTCAAAGCAGAGCTTCATATGAAACAATGCTTTTCAGTATTTTTGCCCATAACTCTCTAGTGTTCCACATCCAGACAAGTCCCATCTTTTTTAGCTGAAGGGTTGAGAAACTACTTTTTAGCTGAAGGGTTGAGAAACTACTGAAGCAAGCCTAATAGATACCTGCTCAGAAGTAAGCTGAGCTGAGTGTGGCTTGCTACATTGGATTGCAACCTATGAGACTTTCAGCCTATGACAAGGGAAAATAGTGGAAGTGATGGTCAGATTTTTAAAAAATGATGCCAAATGTGCCATTGTTTTACAAAGAGGGACACTTTAGATAAATGTTTTTGAAAAACAAGCACAAAAATAATGCAAGAGGTGCACCTTTTCAGTACTTCTTTTATGAGGTTTATACATGTTTGTACAAAGACATTTTTTCCTGTGTTTGGAATCCCTTTAATGTATTTAATACTTGTAAAAAAAAAAAAGGTCTACTCTATGGAAACCTGTTTTTTATTTTTTTAAAAAAAGAATCATAAAATTGCTTAGCATGTAATCTCTTGGATACTTCTAGACAGTTATGCTTTAAGCGTTAAGACATCATGTTCAGAAATTTACTTTCTTCTGCTAGGGTTGTCAACATGGAGCTCATGTCCCCTATTGCCATATTACTAATTCCAGCTGGTATGGATGGCAGTGTCAGAGAGTTTCGGGGAGTTGTAAGACGGGAAGAGTTCTGGGAGAGATTCTGTAGGATGCTAGGGCTCAGGGTCCCTGACATCAGACTTGAATGGTCCCCATCATCCATGATGGCATCAAAATCTATCTGAGGAGGCTCCAGAACCTGTGAGTCCACAGTGCTTGATACTTGATTAGCCCCAGGAGATGGCATTGTGCCTGGCTTGATGTTCAGTGCACACTGCTGTTGTCTTACACTACAGTCTGCATGGGTATTAAAATTCCCATTTTGTTCATACATGTGTATTTGGCCATAATAGTGCATCAAATGGTTTCCCCCCATGCTGTTATTGTATTGCTGTGGCTGCGATGATGCTACACCAGTTGTTCTCTTGGGGGTGAACTCTACCCTTTCCTGCCCTGGGCTCACATCATTGGCTGGGTGAGATATTCTCATGTAGCCCAAGTGTTGCATAGCACACATCCCTCGGTGCCTGTTTGCTGGACTGGGATTAGGTGGAGGATGAGGCTGAACTAGACCAGAAGGGAAGCTCTGTGCAACAGTACCTATCATATCCTGTTGTGGCTCAAAGTCTTGCTGACTGGAGGTCATTAATGCAGAAGGTTGATGGAAGACCTCCTGTGTCATGGGAAAGTTCATGTGGTTTGGCTGAGACGAAAAGCCCTGCTGATGTCCTGGTTCCTGTGTGACCTGACTGTGCATTATGCATTCTCTGCTACTGTTGACCATTGATGTGGGATCAGCCATAATATCTATCTGCTGAGGATGAGCATGGGATGCAGGCTTCAATATCATGTTGTTACAGGGAGGAGAAAGCTGGTTGAGGTCACCCCCCATTGTGTTTGGGCTCAGCATTTGATGAACCTGATGGTACGCTTCATGCGAGTTCAAATCTGGATTGTTACTGGGTCCCGGATTCACCTGTTGCTGCCTTAAGTGCATGCAGTTTAATCTTTGTCCATCTATGCTTGTGTTTTTCTGCACAAACTGTTGCAGGTTTCCATTCATATTGTTTTGACCCACCTGCATCTGTTGATGGCTAAAGTTCTGATACTGGCCAAAGTTGTGCTTTTGATGAACCACAGCTAAGTTACGTGGAGGGAACTGTTGCTTTGCTTGAGCAGAGGATGCGTCCACCGTACCTGAGCTGACTTCATTCCACTGGACAGGCATGTTGTTCTTGCTCAAGTCAGAATCTGCTCCAAAGTTCATGTGACACTCACTCATCACTGGAGCTGCATGATTCATACCCACATCTGGAGCAGGCACCCTGCTGAGTTGGCTTCCCAGGTTGCTGTGTTGCACTTTTGCATTCACTTGGAAGTTCTGCATTTCATTGCCATAGCCTGTGGAAGAGTTGTCCATGACACCGTTTTGCGATTTGATGTATTGCACTACATCATCAGGTAGCACAATGTCATCATCTCCGACGGAGCCATCGGCCTCGCCAGACATCGCTTCCATGGCAATGTTCTCGGTGATACTCGGAGGCCGTGGGGAATAGATGTGCCTGGCGAGGCTTCCGTCGGAACGTGCAAAGTTTGGAAGGCCGAAGTTCCTTCTGTCTGCAGGAGGGTGGAGTGGGTTCATACTGTTGGTGCTGTTGAAACGATGGACTCTAGGGAGGGAAACTGGCTCTCCAGCAGGTCTCCTCACCGGATCACTTGCGCGTCTTGCATTGTTGCCAGGTCCATCGTGAGCAAATCCCAGGGACGCACCATACCCATAAGCGTTGCTGTCACTGCAACGCCGTGGCCCAGGAGGAAGGCGAAAAGAAGGCAGAGCAGGCTCTGGCCCATCCAGAAGGGAGATTTTATTCCTCAGGCTCATCCTTTCCATGTTAGGCAGGGGGGTAGGTGGAGGGCCCCCTGTGGCAGCAGCATACTTGGCTTTCAGCCTGTAGTGCTGCACCGGTGTGAGGTTCAGAAGACCTGGGATTCCGCTGCACTGGCTGGTGTCGCTCGATCTGCGAGAGGCATCCGTGGAAATGGGGTCGTAGGAGTCAGCAGAGCTTGTGTTGTTTGGCCGGGTTCCAAACTGTGACGCTTCACTGGAACGGCGGCTGGAGAAGTAAGGGGATATCCCTGATGACCTGCGGCTGACGGTGTAGGCAGAGCTGATGGTGCTGGTTGAGCTGTCGCGACGTTCTGCTAGTTGGTTCAGCATTGTGACCTCGTTGATGGACAGGTCTGTTATCCTTGGGTTAGGCAGCACTGCAGAAGAACCACCACCACCCATGTTGTCCAGTAGACAGCCTGGTGGAGAGTGGTAGAGAAAAGAGGCTTGTTATTCAGTGTTGATAGCGGAGAGACAACTCGGTTGCTAGTACTTTGTTACTTGAACTCATTTTACCTCCCCGTTTCCCCATATTACCAAGCATCTACCACATGCAACATATTCAGGCTGTTATCAGGGTTGCTTACCATGTGCTGGGGACAGCAAATAGTATTGAAAACATCTGAAGATGGTGTGACAGAGCCACTGTTGCCCATTGCTGTACACACACATATCCTTTGCTTGGCTGCCAAGTTTGGTCAAACAGGTTTTGCAGGTTTTTGAAGTGCTAGCAAATAGGCTTGATCTGTGATAATGCACATAGGATGACTCTGTCATATCAGCTTTAGCTCTTGGAAAGGCGGTGGGGAGGGAAACAAGTGTCTCTCCCCAGCCAAAGGAAATGTAGTTTGCAAAGGAGAACAGGGACCTGGGCATCGAAAAGCAATACAGTGACTGTTGCAGAGTCACACATTAAATTACCACCGAAACAGCTATGAGAGAATGTCTTAGGGCTATAGTGTGTCAGAATGAAAAATATGATGGGCACAGCTTCCTTTAAACAAGTACCATCAATCAGCTATGAAGAATGATTTCAAAGATTTACAAAGAGGAGTCACTTCCTACCCAGAGATGATTATAATGCAGTGCTATTCAACTGGACCTCCCACGTCCAGTCTTTCCTATTGACTTAGCATACTCCTGGGACTCCACACTTACCGAGTTTGTAAATATACGCCACAAAAATGTAACAATGCCATTTTCATGGTGAAAGAAACAGTTCCTCATAGATCATTTAGATTTCCCCTCTGAGCCCAGGGTACTCTAGGAGAAAAAACTGAGAGCAAGAGGAAGGAAATTTGCCTGGGAAGGCAAGAGACTTCTTGTAGTACGGCAGTGTCAGGGTCAGCAGCAGTTTCTCAGAGAGACAAGGAAGTGCAGTATGATATCTGAGTTGGAGAGTTCAGCAAACTAATGGAAGTCTGTTTGCATGCTCTATGTTTGGGTTTGGATCCCAGCTCAACCCTTGTATTTGTTTTAAAGTGGGGAGGGAGTGCGGGGAATTATAATGGCAGGCCCTTGAAACACTAGCAAGGTAAGCTGTGAGATCTTAGAACTGTAGAGTTGGAAGGCACCCTAAGGATCATCTAATCCAACCCCTTGCAATGCAGGAATATGCAGCAGTCCCATACAGGGATCGAACCTGCAACCTTGGCATTATCAGCACCATGCTCTAACCAACTCAGCTGAGTTAATGCTTATGGACAGATCTCAAACAGTGGCCAGACTTACCATTGCCTGGGATGGGAGGCAGCTTGGTATTTCTGACTTGTGGGGCCGGATTCACCCACGAGCAAGAATCCTTCACTGTCCTGAGTTTCTCTTTCTTGAGCTGCTCAAGGCGTTGCATGGTTGTCATTTGTTTCCTCAGCTGCAGACTGACGGTTGAATTACCAGATGAGACCGTCGAGTCTACAACAGGAGTGCCATCCTCCAACGCGGTCAGGTCCCCCAGACTTCCCCCACTGTGCATGTTCATTTCGACTCCACTGTCATTGTTGTTGGTGCTCCCAAGTGGTGATGGTTCACTGCTGCATGAGGATTGGCCACCAGGACTGGACTGATACATCTTAGAGAAAACAAAGAAAGAGGAGGAGGTTTGCATCAATGTGATGGTTCTTCCCCAGTATCAGCTTTGCTTTGCTAACATCTATTACGGCTGCACCAAATTTTCTCATTTCACAGTTCACATCCACAAAACTAGCAGGATCAAGGCAAGGCAAGCAAATTACTAGAAAAAAATGCATAAGCTTGCTGAAAACTTCCGTTGTTCCACCACCCTTTCCTTTCTGTGGTTGCTCCTCCTTCTCTGCACCATTGTAGCACTCTCTTCCTTTTCACCCCTGCCTTCTGCCATATTCTGCCCACATCGTTACTCCGATTAGCCATAGTGACCAGCATGGTTTTGTTTAGAGGTGTCCATGACATCATCACATCAGATGTGATCTTGCAATGTTGCTGGCAAAAACCACAAGTGTTAACAAAACCTATTGGATTAGATCACAGAAAGGGCAAAAAAAAAAAAAAAAAAATTAAAATATTTATATGGTGCTTTGGGGGGGGGGGGGCAGAGCCCATCCAAAGCAGCTTCTGATGATAATGATAATACAGTAGTACCTCAGGTTAAGTACCTAATTAGTTCTGGAGGTCCGTTCTTAACCTGAAACTGTTCTTAACCTGAAGCACCACTTTAGCTAATAGGGCTTCCCGCTGCCACTGCACCACCAGAGCACGATTTCTGTTCTCATCCTGAAGCAAAGTTCTTAACCCGAGATACTATTTCTGGGTTAGCGGAGTCTGCAACCTGAAGCGTATGTAACCTGAAGTGTATGTAACGCGAGGTACCACTGTAATAATGAATCAATATTACAGGAAGAAAGATAAAAGACCTTCATAACTTCCATAATGTAATATTCCAGTCTCCCTCCAGTGAGACAAAATTACTCAAATACGAATAAGAAAAATAGCATTGTAATGAACAGCATCAAAAAGTACTTAAAAACAAGAGGCACTTGGGGGGATTTATGAAAACAAACCTTTTAAAAGGCAAACTTGTACAACTTAATCCTGCATTTATTTTATTTCTTAAAGAGCATAATTTCATTGTGAAAATTTGTTTTACTTTTGTTGTTGCTCAGGCTCCCCACGACTGAATGAATTGGGACTGGTTATTTTAGCTGGGTAACCTGTTTTCACCACTTGGCCTATTCAAAGGGCTTTGTGGATTGGCATATACTTAAAATGTGTATTATTCATTCCAGTATCTTTTCAACTGTATTTATTTATACAACTAGTACTACAAAACGGGATGCTCATGGTAATGTTTAACTTAGCAATCATCAGTTTTGAAACAGTTGTAGAACTTTTTAGTGTCTATCTTGCATCATTGGAATTTTGTACATTAAAAGAATTAAAAGCCATACCAAGCAGTCACCCCAGCCCCAGGCTTCAATCAAACTTAACTAAGCCAGGTCTGTTTTCTGTGTAAACAAATCCTCATTAGGTGATAAAGCCAATGTGTTCATTATTGCCTGCAAGTGTGATGGCACTGTAGTGTGGACACAGGTTTTCCATAAGATAAGTGATTAAGCTAATTGTTATGCCTTTTTCAAGCACGGGTATGTAAACATCAGGGAGCTAAAAGCCCTGAGGGTGGATTTTCTTTTCTGTTAACTTGGAAGAACTGTATGTGCTCATTCAAGAAACGTAAGCTCTTGATGCTTTTCTGAGATAAACCTGGAACATTAGAAGATCATCCCCGCTCCACAAACTCTACAGTGTGCCTGTTTGTCTGCAGCAGAATCAAGCCCAGAAAGCTTCAGGCACAGTGCACGACTCGTGGTTCAAAGGACCCTTACATGCTTGTCCGACAGTCTTTATAGACAGATAAGGGCATGATTTGCAGGCTTAGGTTTGGTAAATGTTTTTTTTATTAGGAGGTATATTTCACATTAAGTAATTTATTTGCAATAAAGGTTAAATGTTTTCTGCTGGCTCAAAGGAAAAGCTCTTTGCTGTCCAGTCTATGGAATGATGATTTACGATTGCTGATCCTAGATGGCTGTAGAGCTGGAATGCCAGATGACACTTGGTTTAAAGGTTTCCTTCTTTTTCACAACATCTCAGTTCTACAGAATACAGCAGGGTGAGTGGGTGGACAGTTCTTTCCATTGCCCACCTAAGAACAATAGATTTGCTGTGAAAAGAGAAGGTCACAGGGCTCCATAGAGCCCCACATTAACTAGAGAAGTGGTGAGATGCTAACCAGGAGATGTTGTCAATGCTATCTGTAGCAAAGTAAACTCTGATACAGGCACAACAGCATAGGACTGTCATCATGCATGAAATCTATGACCTGTAATGCCACAGCAGTACACTAGAACAGCTATGTTTGCAACACAGGCTAATGGTGTGACACAAGTCTTATTTAATAATTGCTGCCACTGCTTGGAATATTAAACGGATCAGCTTTGCCTTGTGCCTGGATAAATTTGACTCCAGCCTGAATTGAAAGTAAGCCATAAAAAGGAGTAATTAGTGAAATGCCAGTATGGAAAGGATGAAGTAGAAAGAAATATGGACCATGGCTATTTCACCCACACATTCTACTTTGGCACCTGGACAGATATGCACATTTTATGTCTTTTGTACAGAGACTATGACAAAGACAGTGTATTTGCTCACCTCAGTACCGACTGTCCTTGTGAAGTAGAGTAGAGAAAGTTAAGAGAGGAGAAAGAACAGGTTGTTAGAACACAGACAGCACAAAAGGAAAGGGCCAAGGGTACGGATGAAGCAATGGAGAGAACCAAAAAATAATGGCAGATAAGCAACATCCACAACACAGGTCAATGAACGTTTGGCCTCTTAAAATACAATACGTAGACATGGTTAATTATTATTTCTATTGCATCATCAGTGTGCACAGCACTTTACAGAGTGGAAGAGGTCATATCACAAAGATGTTTGGGCATGGTATATTTTGCTTGAATGCAAGGTATTGAGAGTGCCGTCTATTAAGAGCAAGCTCTGATTTATGGAAAAAGGACGTGTAGGCAAATCTTAAATGAATTCTGTTGTCAAAAGTTAAAACCCAGCTGGAGAGAGAGTGTGAGAGAATGCTTTTCAAAATGCTTACAGCAGTTAATGCCTTCATTAACATTGCAACATTGCTGTAACCCTTTGGAGTATTTCCCATAGAGAAGAAAATATGCATAGGATCGTAGGTGGGCCTTAGTGAAATCTGAGCTGGGAGACTTGAAAAGGTGTTGGTAGGGAAAATTGGGCAACTTCATTTGCCACTTGGCATATTAAATGTCATCACCAGTATTTCAAAGCAAGTGCATCTCTTACCACAGAGTTCTCCGTCTTTATTGTTTTGACTTGTAAGCAGTCCTCCATGCCTCTGGTAGTGCTGTTTGCCTCAGCCCGCTCGTCTGAAGCCTTTCCACTCTGCTTGGCACTTGCTTCATTGTCGCTGTTTTCCTTCAGTGCAGGCGGTCTCAGGTGAACGTCATTGCGTTGTTTCTTGGTGACATGGGCCTCTGGCCCGTGCACAGTCTTCACGTGTTTCCTGAGGGAACTGGGGTCTGTGTATCTCTTTGTGCAGCCCGGAATTTTACAGACGTAGGGTTTCTGCCAATGGGAACACATCTAAAGTTATACACCTGAAGCAGACAGAAATATACGAGACACAGTTCAATGACAATTTTGCTTGAATCACAACGTTGGTGTGAATTTGGAGCGGACATGGGAGTGGCTTGAATGCGCCATTTCTCAATAGGCAGTGATTTTTGCAAGCACTGATCCAACATACAGCAGATTTTGTAATAGCTGTGTGCAGATCTCCCTCTGACAGACTAGTTTCATTGGTTTGGGCTTAGTCATGGTTAAAGCAGGCCACCAAAATCAATAATGAACTCAGTTGTGAGTGACTAACTTAAGTTCCATTAATCTCACTGGAGCTAGTTTTAGCATTACTTAGTCTGGGTCTGAAAAAAACCATTGAAAAAAATCAATTGAAATGCAGTTGTGCCGAAAAACTTTTCTCATACCCCAGATGTAGTGTCTTTCTCTGAGTTGCTTAGGACTGATATGCCCTGGGCTGCTGGTAAGGAAGGGTGTGTGTCTGTGTACAGATGGATAGATGAAATTGTCCTGGGGTGTCAACCCAAAATATTCTAACACCTTGCCTAATAGTATTTTGCTTGATTTGCATTTGTTCCAGTTGCCGCAGGAATGTTAACAAGGATTAGCATGGAATATGGCTGAGATGTACAGGGAATCTCTTCAAGGAAACCTTTCTGCTGAAATATGGTAGCCTGGGAGGCCAGCAGGAGGGAAAGAGGCACCCTATTTTACAGAGAGCCAGAGAGACAAGCCAGACTGGATTTACAAGCCATCAGATCTCCCTCACATCTCCATCACCTGTCAGGAGGGTAAGCTGTTATTGCTGCACGGTGGAATCCACAGACGTGCAGTGCTTTTGAAGAGGATAATGCTGTAACTATTGGAGCTATGAGTCACCGATAACCACAACACAAACATAGTTAAGGACTGCACAGCTGGAAAGAGAAGTAAGAAAACAGGAAGGTATCCTGCCCCTCACCTCCCTGCCAGCAATTTATCCATTCCCAAATCCAGAGTGCGTTTGCACAAATGCGGTTAGAGCAGGATAGCCCCTGAGATACTGTTTCTGAAGGGCTGAATTCATATTTTTAAATGCCATTTCAGGCTAACTAGCTGCTTAAAGTACTTTTCCACTGGGACCTTGGAAGCGGTCCATCCAAAGAATAAGCAGGTACAGTGGTGCCTCGCAAGACGAAATTAATTCGTTCCGCAAGTCTTTTAGTCTTGCGAGTTTTTCGTCTTGCGAAGCATGGTTTCCTATAGGAATGCATTGAAAATCAATCAATGTGTTCCTATGGAAACCGCCTTCTTCTGAAGGCCGGCGGGGGGGCGAAAGTCTTTGCTCCCCCCCCGCCTGCCTTCCCGGGACAGTGGAGACTTCTCCGCTGTCCCGGGCGATCTTAAAAGGCTGGCGGGCGGCAGCGAAGGGTTCACTGCTGTCCCCCAGCATTTTAAAAGCCCCCGGGACAGCGGAGACTTCGCTGCCGCCCGCCAGCATTTTAAGATCGCCCGGGACAGCGGAGAAGTCTCCGCTATCCCGGGAAGGCAGGCGGAGGGGAGCAAAGACTTTTGCCCCCCGCCGGCCTTCAGAAGAGGTCCAGGACCTCTTCTGAAGGCCGGCGGTGGGCGAAAGTCTTTGCTCCCGACGGCCAGCATTTTAAAAGCGGTCCAGGATAGCGGGAAAGCGCAGCGCAATTCCCTGCTATCCCGGACCGCTTTTAAAATGCTGGCGGTGGGGAGCAAAGCCTTTCGCCCCCCGCCGGCCTTCCTGGACCTCTTCTGAAGGCCAGAGGGGAGCGAAAGGCTTTGCTCCCCACCGCCAGCATTTAAAAGAGGTCCCCGGAGATTTCCCTATGGGCTTTCTTCTTGCGAAGCAAGCCCATAGGGAAATTCGTCTTGCGGAACAACTCAAAAACGAAAAACTCTTTCATCTTGCGAGTTTTTCGTTTTGCGAGGCGTTCGTCTTGCGGGGCACCACTGTATACATTCTTCCAATTTTAGCAAGAAGTGAGCATTTACTTTGTCCTATGTATCTCTTTGCCTGGTAGATGCAGAGCATTGTGCTTTGCATTCAGAAGGTCCCAGGTTAAATCCTCACCATCTCCAGGTAGGGAATGTCCCCTGCCTGAAATCATGGACAGCTGCTGGCAGTCAGTGTAGACAATACTGAGACGGGTGAGTGGTCTGATTCTGTATAAGGCAGCTTCCTATTTTTTTTAACCCAGAATAATTCATGTCTGCTATTATCTCCTCCTACGTTAGGTAGGCTGCTGCACAGTTTGGCTTGAACAGTGGAGGGGAAGATCAGTGGAGGGTAACAGATTCAAGCCTGAAGAATGGTTTGCATCGGAAGCAAGAAATAAAGGACTTCATTAGTCACTCATACTCCACATCATTAGGGCCAACCTTGGGAATTCTGCCAAAAACAATTCACCCCCACTCCTTCCAGAAAGTTACTGAACTTTCCCCTCTGCAGAGTCCTCCAGAGTCAGTTCTGGTCTTTTTGGGAACTGAGTATCGCAGTTCCCCTGATGAGTAACAGTTGCTGTCCAGCCAATTGTCAAGAGGGAGAATTTTACCTGGCACTCTTTTCTGGAGAATAGATGACGCTCTGGCCAGCCACTCTGTTTCTTCATCAGTGTGACTGACCATCTTGTAAAACCCAAGTGGGGAACCTGAAGGCTTCATTCCTTCATGCATTCCTTCATGGGCTCCAGAACCAAAAGGTAATGATGAGCAATGATGTGACTCTTACTTTTGTATAGTAGGTTGCGTTTCATTTATGGAAAACCCAGAGATTTCTACATGCCCCGCAATGCAGCTTTCTTTCCATCCAGACAAGTAAGAGGCATTATTGCAGCTCAAGGCCACATTCAAAGAGTGCATGGAGGAGGGTGGCTGAGAGGTATGGGATGGAGAGAGGAGGCATGGGGAAGGGGGCAGTGCCCTAAAGAGGCAGAGAGGACAGCATTGGGTTTGCAGCCTGGAGGTTCCCCACAACATTGCAAAAGTAGTTGTTTATCAGAAGTAATACACAATGGGTTTTGGGGTGTGTGTGCGCGCTGGTTTGACACACACGAAATGTGCTCACACAGAGCTCCCACTGCCTACCCTTGACTTCTAACCTGCAGGGCCTCTAATTCCCCTTCCACCCATTCAAACTTCTTGTATTTACATGAAAAACAATAAAAATTGTTTGGGTAGAAACTTCAAACAACATTTTTTGTTCCATGCCTGGAACAAATCCATTCCACACAAATGCAGCACTACTTAATGAAGCAAATTATATGTTCTGTTTCTGAAATGGCCATATCACTTTGCAACCTTAATTTTTCAAAATAAAGAAAGACCTCAGTTCCCCCTCCTCATACTGGCACAGCGTATCCCACATTTCTTACCAGTATCTTTGTAACCCTTTTCTTTCTCTAAACATCCTCCCTCTACCTTGCCTCCAAGCCCTCCTGTGCAATGAAACAAGCACATTGCCATATTTGTACGAAAGGAAACTCTTGCTTTTGCAGAGGAGATTAAAAATAGATGGAGAGGCATATTAGTCTGAGATCCCTAACATGATGCCACCCAAAGTTGGCTAGGCTGAGGTTGTCACTTTAAAAGTCCTGTACCCATACCAGTCTACTTACTCATAGTAATTCATATTAATCATTACAATTGAGGCTAGAGGCTAAACCTGGCCCGGTCACAGCTGTTTTCAGAACTTTGGAGCACCCCACCTTCCTGCCATTTTCTTAATTAGTGGTAATATAAATTTCAACCTCGGCATTAGCCTTTTGCAGTAGACCATCACATGCTTTACAATAAATGCGATTTCCTGCCCTCCCCCAGCTCCTAATAACGGATCTTCATTAGCAAGGCTTAACAAAGCATTTGCCTTGTGCTCTAGCCTTGCGTGTCCACAAGGCAGGAACTGCGTTAGGCTTGGATCCTAGCTCCATGGGGCTTCATTCCAAAACAGCAAATACGAGGAGCTGCTCAGATTAGGAAGGGCTTGGCATGTGGCAAGAACCAGCCCGTGGGCTCAAAGCTAGGGAGGATGTCTACTCAAAGGTGTGGTGGTTTCTAGGCTGGCATTCATAAATATCTAAATATCAAACTAGCATAGTCTACATTTGCAGCTCAGCAAATATTAAAAAGAGTTGTGTATCATTATGGTAGGAATTTGCTCTGTATAGAAAATCCAAGTGTGTAAAGAATATATTATTAGCAGCATTTAAATAAAAATAAAACACCTTTACCTGTTTTGGTGAAGGCTTTCACCTACCTCATTGGAATGCGTCCTGTTCTGGTGTTTTGCTCGGTCAGAAGCATTAGAAAAGGCCTTATTGCAGCCCTCATGTTCACAGACGTAAGGTTTTTCACCGGTGTGAGACCTCAGGTGTGTCTTCAAGTTCTCTAGCCTCGAATAGGCTTTGGAGCAACCTTCAAACTAAAACAAAAGAGGAGTGTTAATCAGCTGGAAGCATTTTTCCATCTCATCTGGTTTCAATCTTCACCTCCTCCAAGAACGTTATTTCCTAGGCAGATCTTTCCTGAGCAGGCTGTGGGGGTAAATGGCTTCCCCACCCCCACCCCCTATGCACATAATCTGGGCAGCTGATTTAAAGCAGAGGGCCTGAATGTTTAGTCACAGCTCACTCTGTATGGCTATCTTAAGACACTCTCTACACAGCAGGCATGACAGTTGTGGAGACACCAGGGTTTCCTATAGTAAACACACTTGTATCTTCGAACTGCCATGCACATGTGCCTGAAGGCCCTAATTTAGTGACACAAATATTTTATCTATGCTTCATGTGTTTGCAATAAACACCAGTACATCCCTAGTGCAGCAATGGCAACAGATCCTGCCACTTTAACTGTGGAGCTGCCCTGACATTCCATGTGCATTGAGGTACCATTTCTTTGCATTGAAAAATGTATGTTACTGGATAGAGATAACTAGTAGTTCAGCTATTTTGAAGCAGTACACAACGACTCTGGGCAGAAATATGGATGAAGGGCAGCTTTGATCTTAATCTAAGTACCAAAAATTTGAGATTTGAAAAGTTGTTAGGCATCTCCTTCACCCCATCACAAATTCTCTCAAAAAGGATGTGTCTAAAAAAACTGCACCCCAGCCTAGTCTCTGGTTCAGTTTGAATCAGGTTCCACATCTCAGTTTGCTTTTAAAGACCAAGCACACGTTGAAAAATTACTACACAATGAACCTGGACAGCAAACTCTCCACCAGATGAGGTTTTAACTTACATTACGGCACTATATGGAATGAGTTCTTCACTCAGGAGTTAGGAGTAGTAGCCAAGTGATTATGAGGTGACAACCTGGCTAGACTGCAACTTTCCAGAATGCAGAAGGAGATTGCCTCCATCCCTAGATTAAATTACTCAGAGGGGCTTTCAAGGAAACCCTATACCTTGTGGGTGAAGTAAATCAGAGACAGAACTAGTTTGCTCATCCACCAGAACAGGAGAAGGGCAGTTTTGGAGTCCTGCTCATTGGGTGATGTTTGTGCTGCACACTCCTTTCACAATTCAATTTGCTCTCTGCTTGTGGAATCTGTGGTCTGAATTGTGTTATGTGGGTCTGCAGGAGTTCAGTGCCTGTTGTGTTGGATAAAGCACCATACTTCCTTGCTCAAGCCTGCACTACGCATGGGCATAGTGTAGGGTACATCCAATAACCAAAATCTTCACACACACACATCCTCTGTAGGGAAGATATTGGGCATGCATGTGTAGGAATCTACATGCTATGTATGCAAACATGGGGAAGGCAGGTTTTAGATCAGCACACATAGGCTTTATACATTTTACCAAGCAGGTCTTAAGATTCCCACCTTAATTTCTACTCTGTGCTTAAATGGGCATGATGCGACCAGTCCAACACATCAATCTGTGTGCATGTTGATGGTTTCAGTATCTTACCGTGCACTTGTGCGGCTTTTCCCCAGTGTGCCTTCGCATATGCACTACCAGCATGTACTGTGCTTTGAATGGCTTCTGCTCCCGCGTACACTCTTGCCAACGGCAGACAAACTCCTTCTTCTCCCCATGAATGTGATCGTTATTGATATGCTGGAAGGAGAGGAAAGAAGAAGAAATCAGGCTGTTAAAAAAAGAAGAAGGAAGACAGTGCCACTTTCTTGTTGGACAAGGAGGCTATCAAAGGCTACATATTACTCCTAATATCCCAGGCAAAGAGGATACTGGCCTGATCCAGAAGAGCTCTTAGTTCTAACCTTCCATCAATAAGACCCACGGAATACATATTACCGTATTTTTCGCTCTATAAGACGCACCAGACCATAAGACGCACCTAGTTTATGGAGGAGGAAAACAAGAAAAAAAAAACATTCTGAATCTCAGAAGCTAGAACAAGAGGGATCACTGCACAGTGAAAGCAGCGATCCCTCTTGCTGTTCTGGCTTCTGGGATAGCTGTGCAACCTGCATTCGCTCCATAAGACGCACACACATTTTCCCTTACTTTTCAGGAGGGAAAAAGTGAGTCTTATAGAGCAAAAAATACAGTACTGGGAAAGGGCATTAAAGAACAGTGGTCCATCTCGCTTCATTTCAGCAAATACATGGAATTCCAAGCAGTTCTGTGAGTGGACTGGTGGATCCCTCTGTCTCTTCTCTGCCAGCCCAAAGGAGGACTGTTTCCATGCTAGCCACAAAGAAAGAAAAGTATCTTCCTCAGCAACCAAATGGAAACCAAGCAGACTGGTGGAGAAAAGGGGGCAAGTCTGCTTATTTTCTATTACCTAGCCTCCTAAAAGTGTTTAATGGACTGCTTTTCCATGATGGCTTCACATTTTCTATAGCAACCAGAATGGAAATGCAGGCTATTGTTATTTATTAAATTTCCACACCAGCCTTCATCTGCGGATCATGGAGCAGCTTACAATATAAAAACACAGAAATGCATACCATAGTAACAAAGAAAAACAATTGCCCTCCCTTGGTTTAAAAGGCCATAGATTGTTTCCACAGTGAGGTGGTGAATGGGGAAGCTGAATTTAAGTACTGTGTGTGTGTGTGTGTAGAATAGATCCACCCTGAGCAGACTAGCTTTAATGCTGATTTATCTTGCCAGATTTAAAAAGAATAGAAAAACCAGTCATGTTTGGGATGTGCATCCTACCCCTGCCCCCATTCCTCTTACCATTACACCCATTATTAAAATTGATGATAACTGTCAGTTTGCAAAGCTGACAAACCCAAAATCTCTGCTAAATGGAGAGAAGGAAAAATGGCAGTTTTATCTCACTTTGTTGTTTCCACAGAGAGTATTTTTGACATGAATATAACAGGGGGCCCAGGGCTTAAACCCTGTGGTCCAGGTCAGGGAAGGAAACCACAGTCTGTAGAAGCTAGGCAACCAATACTCTAGCGCAGAAATCATCCAGGTCCTGCATGATCTCAGAGAGCCAAAGCTATGCTGACAAAGCTCCCAGATCCAATGTACTTCCTCAGCCTGAGCATCATTTTGTAGGGAACAGACAAAACAAGACAAGTGTTTCCAAGTTAACAATAAGGGTTGGGAATGCTTCAACATCAGGCAACAGTTGTTTATAATTATCTAGGCAGGTTGTTTATCGTTACCGGGGTTTCTCAGTCTTAGCAGCTGGAATGCTGAGAAAAATACAAAATAATCCATCAAAAGCTAGTCAGTAGCTCGGTCCTTCTGGGAGTCTGACCTGATTTGGCAGGGTTTACATATGCTGTGCCCTGACCGGCCCCTTTCAGTAGCTCGCTGCATGACTTCTGGCTGCACAGCATCATGATATGAAGGGAGGACGACACCCCCTTCCCCTGAAATTTATGACTGGTGTCTCTTCCCTGACACCACTTACATGGACTAGCTGCTCCTGAGTATCATACTCCTTCGCACAACTTTCCCAGTGACAGTTGGTCTCATAAATAACTTCGGGCTCCTGTTTGCATTCGTCCTTATCAAGTTCCTCTTTCAAGTCTGTCAGATGCTCCTGCAAGATACAAAGCACTCTGCGTAAGATGGACTGGTTTTGCCTGAACTCCTCAGTCACCCATAGATTACACAGCAGGTGCTCGTGGAAGAAAGAAAAGCACCATCGCAGGGCGACAGCGACAGCATTGCTGGCGAGTCACAGAAGGGCCTGCCCAGAAATGGCGAGGAGCCGAGCATTATGCGCAGACCAGGTGACTGAATATAGAAATCTGGGGTGCTTCCAGACAGGGGCTTAGTTTGGCAAGGGGTCACTGAGATACTGCAGACAGATCTCTGGCAGTAGTTGTGGTCCCCCCTTTTACTTATCAGGCTTCCCCTGTCTGGAAGAACTCTGAATCCGATGGGAGGTGGGAAATGCAGGTTGGCATTTTGTTGCCAACCACACTCTGTAGAAACTGCAAAAAATATTATTAATAATAAAATCCCTTCATTGTATGATGAGCACTGACCCCACAATAAAGCACCCTGGGTGTCTGACTTGTGCCGCAGACCACCTCTGTTCCCCTGCAGCCAAACAACTGGCCTTACTTATGTACCACTTTTCACTGATGACCTCAAGACACTTGCAAGATTTTTTGATTGGTGATTTTGACACAGTTTGCATAAATGAAAACAACAATAAATACATAGAAAACAACTAGCACAGCCCCCCCCTTTTTTAAGGCAGAGAGTTTTAAAAAGTATTTCAGATGGTGAAAAAAAAAAGATTAAAAATGCCTATGTAAATAAGAACATGTTAGCCTGGCCAGCAAATGAGGAAAGGACAGCACCAGCAGCTGGAACCTCTGGGAAGCTGGGGAAAAAGGCTCACCCCCATTGATCCCTCCCCATTTTGCTGCTGTTAGCCTCCTGGGAGGAAGAGACGAGGAATCCAGCTGCAAATTGTCTAGCCCGGTGGGAAGACGCCCTTACTCCTCTAAACTATATTTAAGCCACACTGTTGAGGCTCCTTGGAGTCCAGTATGGCCAGTACCTAGATCTTTATTTATTGCTGTGTTAAGTTTCTTTTTGCATTGTGCTTAAGCAGTTCAGTTCAGATTATTCTTTTTGCAATACTGAATTTAATTGTGTGTTGGCTGAACGGTTGATTTTGTCCTGTTTTAAGTTTCTGATATGTTTTATAAACTGGTTTCTCCTCCAGTCCTCCCAATTGCCACCTCTATCGGATGGCTAATGGAAGCTGGAGTCTAATATCTGGATGGCCACCTGTTTCCTCTGCCATAGAGGCTAGAAGAGATCTGCATGATTTCCATGTTTTTACTGCAAAGAGTAGAGTCTGTATCAACTCACTCACAACCCAGATCCCCCCTCCTCCCTACTTTCTCTCCCTACTTTCTCTCACACCTATCCACAAACACACCCAGCCTCAACTCAACTGGGACTTGGGACCGTTCCGCATGTCAAAAAGTGGCAAATCTGCCAAGTTTGCACTCAAACAGGGAACCTCAGACAATCACATCTTACCAAAAAAATGTACCTGTGTGAAACATGCATTTGCAGTGTGTGCCATGGTCAGAAAATTACGTAGGTGTACATAAAGAATATTGTGAGCGTACAGCTGGAAGCATAATCTTAAACCGTTTTTTTAATATTGTGTGCAGAATTCACCAAACCAACCCTGTCAATGGAAGGATGGCGTAAGGACTTCCACTTGTGCAACAGCGATTTCTCCCCCTCTCCTCCTCTTGCCTGTCTCCTGAAATTGGCTTGGGGGTGGAGAACCCCCAAAACAGCACACAGAGGGAGGAGCGGGGGGTGGGGAATCATTCCATTTGGCAAGCTGAAATGCTTGCACAGACAGAACATTTGGAAGAGGGAGAAATCCCTCTTGCACATTGACTTCTACCTGGTATTTTAACATTTCTGTGACCCACCCTGAGACCTTATGGTGAAGGGTGAGCTATAAACCACCACCACCACCAACCATAAGTGAAGAAGCCTTTACATTGAAATAAATGTTAAATCTTAAGTATGGGGTTTTAGGAGGGCAAAATTTAGAGATACATACGGAATTACCTAACCGACACTTGGATTAATATTGCCCCATTCCTAACCTCAGGAAATCCCCCTTTGCACTCTCTCCATGTAAGAGACCACAATCCGTGACCTGATTAAGCTGGGAGTAAAGCAGGCTGGTTATTCTACGTCATGTGCTGTTTCCTGCCATTGTGTGCTGAGGTGTTCCTAAACCCAAAGCTCTGGAGAGATGCCTCTTTGCCCTAATCGTGCTGACTACAGCATGTTTATCTTTCCCAGATATGCTATCTTCATCAATTTTACCAGCCCCCTGATGATTGCACATGTTGCTGTCCCCATGCATCATGCCAAAACCCGCTTCTGAACTGGAGCTGAAAGAGAAATTTGTCATAAACTCTTCTGTTGGCTTGACAATAGCATCGCCTCATATTTCATGAAAATGAAGTGCCCAGAGCACTCCCAATAGTTTACAGTTGTGATAAAGAACGGTCAGATAGATACTGCCAGCCATTAAACAGTTTGGAAGTGTGCGGCTCCGACAAGAGCACAGAAGCCGGTGGGCTCTTGTGGGTGTCAAATGTGGTGTCATTGAGCTAAAGGATGCTGCTGTGAGCAATTCCTCCCTGAATAGGGGCAGCTCCTTGCTGGAGAGCTTCCTAGCTGCGCACAAGATCTCCTTGTAATCTATGTTTGCTCTGAGACACCATTACTGCTTGCTTTGCAGTCTACAAGTGGCAAACATCATTTTTAAAGGCATCTGGCTGAAATATGGCATTTCTGCCTAAGCCAGCAGGAGGATTCCATGACCCAGGAACCCACAGCGTGTCTCAGTCCAATCACTCATGAAAAACCAGCACCTACCCATCATGCTGGGACTTAGAGTAGGCAATCTATAACCTCCAAACACTCCCGCTCATCTGTTTTGTCCAACAACCCACCCACCCCCAAACGCATGCATCTTTCGAAGTGGAACACAGCAGCCTTGTTTAACCCCCCCCCCCATTATAATTTACAAATTGTGAACTGCAGATTTGTCATGTGCTGGAGCTGTTCTAGGTGTGCATGCTCCCATTTGATCTTCATGTGGCAGAGAAATGTGAGCTTTCCCCCAGTGTTAGCATTCTTTTCTTGGTCGGAAGGGACCCCCAAATCTACTCTCATTTTATCTCCCTCTCCCTTTGCATGGCAGAATAATCTGTTCACAGACCTCACTACAGATGAACCTGTCTGGGCAAATCAGACTACAGTTTCCTCACTTCCACTGGAGGGCAAGTGCAGCTGAAGCTATTGAGGCTGCAACTTTAACAAACGTTAACAGAGACAGCAAGTCCCATTGAACTTAGTTGGGCTTTTACCTGAGTACATAAATATAAGATAGCACCATAAGTTGTCTGATCAGCTTCAGGTGACTCAGGCAAAGAAGCCAAACCATATGTTGCAGAGTTAAGCAAAACGTTTTGCCTAATGATCCAGGAGAAACCTCTTATGTCTAACTTACACCTTACTATCTTTATAGTGGGGGACGCGGGTGTCGCTGTGGGTTAAACCACAGAGCCTACGACTTGCCGGTCAGAAGGTCAGCAGCTCGAATCCCCGCGATGGGGTGAGCTCCCATTGCTTGGTCTCTGCTCCTGCCAACCCAGCAGTTCGAAAGCACTCAAAGTGCAAGTAGATAAATAGGTACCACTATGGTGGGAAGGTAAACAGCGTTTCCGTGTGCTGCTCTGGTTCGCCAGAAGCGACTTAGGCATGCTGGCCACATGACCCAGAAGCTGTACACCGGCTCCCTCGGCCAATAAAGCGAGATGAGCGCAGCAACCCCAGAGTCGGTCATGACTGGACCTAATGGTCAGGGGTCTCTTTACCCTTTACCTTTATCTTTACAGTGTGGTTGTCATTCATTTTTATAGCATATTGCTACTTCCCAGGCAAAAATAGCCTTGTCTGATGTGTGGTTCTGGCAAAGGAAGAACCCATGTGATCCAAGCACTTCAGATATTATTGATGAGACATGGGGAACTGACCTCAGGGGAATGTACCAGGCCACAGAGATAATATGTAAGGGTACAGCTTAGAACCAGCAAAATCCCATTCACCAAATCTTCCCCAAATGAAATGTCCTTGGGGCACAAGCCACCTACTGCCCTAAAAGAAAAGCATCCAAATGGACACAGAAGTGAAGACACAGTTGTGGCCTTCCATGTTTCCAAAACTAATAATAATAATAATAATAATAATAATAATAATAATAATAATAATAGCATTAGAAACTGCTGCCCTGTTACTCTCTGAAGAGTCTTCATAATTAGTCCTGTTCTTGTTGGTAAAAATTTGATCAGCTCAAGTGTTCAAGACAAGTTTGCACCAAGGAGTTACCTGAGTGGGTGGGGAAGCTGGTGGTAGAGTCTCCATTTCAGTCTTGACTTTGCTGCGCTTATTAATGACTGGGTTGACCGTGCTGCTAACAGCTGACTCACTGCTCTGCTTGCTCTGAGGAAACAAAAAGGGGCAGTGGGGAGGTGGGGAGGTTATATCAGTGTTTTAAAGGAAAAACAGCATTTTTTTTCCTATTTACAATGCAGCAACTGAACAGCAGGAGACACAGTTTAGATCAGGGTAAGAATTATTCAGAGAGAATGTTCAAATTTTGCCTTTGAAAAGGATGTCAGTTTTGCAAACTGGGCCATGCTGAAGAATGCAATCCACTTCGAGCCATGTTAGCAAAAGGTACATGTATGTTCATACGTGTATCACAATGGGGATAAACATTTGAAGGAGCCAGTGGTTCCTTATTCAGAAAGTGACATGGGCATGGAAAACTTTTCTTTTTCTTTAAACCTGAGAAACAAATTCACTCTTCGTGATTTAAAACTTGAGATCTTAGTTGGAACACATTTAATAAATATTTAAAGTATTAAAATGCAGTGCTTTTTGCCATTATTTGTTTACTTATGTGTTTCCATCCTTGTTTGTTCATCTGTATACCGTGGCGCTTCCCAAAAAGGAATCACTGTTCTGTCGGTGGACTGCTACTGATAGTTACTGAGGAGTGAATTTGCTTCCCAGTTTTTTTTTTTTTTTAAAAGAACACCCTGCAGATTCACACAATCATTTTCAAGGTTTATTTCCACATTATTCATTTGATAAATGTGCACATGGAAACCTCATCATTTGAACCAGCTGTTTCATGCACAAATTGCTGATTAGACTAAGCTCTGTGGATTTCCCCACCCAGTTCACGGAACTCAAGATGGCAATTTGAGCTCATAGTGTTTGAGTCATTTGTGCAATGGGTGCAAATATGCCTAGTTTCAAATAGTTCTCACAAGTAAGAAAAAAGAAAGGGGGGAGAGGGCCCTGTTTTATCTGAATGCTATCTCATAGGCCAAATACGCAGATTATATTAATTTTCCTTGATAATCTGAATTATGTGGAAGACCAAGTTTCAGCTAAGCACACAATGAATTGCTACAGATCATATAGCTCTTGCTGCATGATGTGTGCGTGTCATGATCTTGGAGACATTGGCTTAAGAGGGATCAGTGCAATCAAATGAGCAGAGATGTGAAGACTGCTGTTTCACAGCTGTGGCCTTCTGTGTGTTTAGAGTGAACACCCAACCTTGCAATGAATCCTTAGAGTGAAACTGACAGGGGAACTGAAATAGATTAGCTGCAATGGGCATTGTGGTTCTTTGCAAAGGTGTCTTCAACCAGCCCAGTTAAAATCCTGCCAGAAGCAGACGTGGGTCCTACCTGGTTGGAATCAGAGACACAGTTGCTGCTGATCTGAGCCGGAGTGGAATTGACAGAGATGACGGCCACATGCTGCCGCGAAGGAAACGTCGGCGATGGCTGGATGAAGGGAGGCGTATGTCCAAATGCTGAGCTCAAGCTTCTCTGCTGATTCAAAATTTGCTGGTAGGTCACTGGGTTGATTGGGTGAGGGAAAGTGAATGCTGGGCTGGAGAGAGAGAACATCAAAAGGAGAAAATATAGCAGCATGCAGTGAGAACATTTGGGATGCTCCAAATGGCTGGTTAAGGGCAAAGCAGCCTGATGATGAAGCAACCAGGACAAGGTCAATATTGCTTAGTTTCTTTCTCCAGTTAGAGATGTGTTCAAGGGATGCTGTTTCATGAGCATGCCTTCTGAAAACACAACAAAGCTGGGAGAGGGGGTTGTGGTTTTAAAAGGTTGGGGGGAAACTTCCAAAGGGGCATCTCAACTCTAGATTATTACATTCCCCTCTTGCTGATTTTCCCATGAGGTCCATAGAGAGCAAGTGCCCCTCTTTTGCAGTTTCTTTTATTTTCTTACGAGACCCGACAGCCTCACTAGGCCTAGCCTTTCATTGTTGCCTGTGCTGCACTGGCAGAGTACAAATTACCCATTGGCAGATCCAGAACTCAGAGTGAACTACAGCTAACTGTTCATATACTGCTGAGGCATCTTGGGAGTCATAGGTTACTCAAGGTCGTTATGTATAACAAGGGACCCACATCTCTAGCATCTTTTAATGGCTGAAAACTTGTTTCATTACCACTCCTGGTAATGAATCCCGCCCCCCCCCCCCCAACTGAGGATTTCAGCACGAGCTGCTCTCCTTCCCTTACCTTATTGCCCCCGCTGATAAATGCCCATAAGAGCCACTTGCTGCAGAACTACTTCTGGAGTTATTTATATAAGCCACCAATGAATTTGGCGAGGTCCGGATCATTGTCTGAAGATCAATGCTGGCATCGGACAATGGAGATATAGAAAGCGCTCGCTTTCGACTTAGTCTTGGAGTCACTCGTGGACTGGAGAATCTTGACACTATATGAAAGGGAAATAAAGGGAAATGCTGTGGATCCAGCTGGAAATGTTTGTTTTATGTTGTTATTTTAGCATAATTAAAGGAAATTAAAACCATTTTGGCTGTAATTGGAAACACACAAGGAACATGTTGGGGGTTACGTCCGAGTACATAGGCACAGAAGTACACTGTAAGGGTGATATCCAATGTTAAGTCATACTCAGAACAGACCCACTTAACTCAATGGACTCTAGTCAACATACACACTGAATCTGGACTAGGTTGTGTCTGTGTGTGCATGAGGGAGAGGGCATGCCTTCCTCTCTAGCAACTGCTTCTTCCTCCTTAGTGAAGCTAAACTGGCAATCTAAGTGTCATGGGAGAGGAACCAAGCAGGGTCAGATGCCTGATTGTTAGGGGCAAACCCAAGATTTAAAAAAGCATCAAGGCTGGTAGCAGTCAGGGGCTATTTGTGCAGCAGGCAAGACTCTTTGCTTTCTGGCAGATATGTGCAAATCCACCGTTCTCAAAGGGGCTGTTTAATGCTCTTCAAAGAATTTTCCTGTTTTGAAAATAAGCAAAGTCATAGGAGGCAGGTACTGTAAAACCCTTCGTTTTGGGCTCTTCTTTCTCCGTTCACTCCATGCAGTAAGCATTTGGTATTTAATTAATAGTTGGGGTGTTTGCTTTGCTTATTAAAGAAAATGTTGAAGTCTAGCTAGACTGGTCATCCATTTTGCTGGACTGCATTTTGATCCTTAGGAAGGGATTCCCTTCAAGTAGGGGAAATTTCATGTTGTGGGGAAAGGGAGGGGGGGAAGGATATAATACTTGTTATTAAAGAAGAAAGATTATACCACTTTTACAGAATAAATAGAGACATTCATTTGGCAGAGCTGTCGATCAGACTCTTTCATCACCTCTACAATTAAAAAAGGGGCCCTCTTACACAGAAATCAGTCCACAAAGGAGGCTCACAGGTTACCCACTGCTCAGACACCCTGCATTCTATGTGTTTCAAACATTTGAACCTAATACACTTATGTATATATACATAAGAACTATAAAAATTCAAAAAACTGGATTTACAATTATACACTCTGGCTTATTTAAGGCCGTAACAAATCATGATTTATTAGAAATGCCCTACAGGGCATCAGAACATTTGATTTGATTATTACTTGTATCAATGGGGGTGCTATTTAAATGGGACTTATTGGTAAATGGCAGCATGGAAGATACATGGAGTATGGCTGAGTTCTTCTTCACCTAATCTGCCATGGAAAGGCTTGTAGAATAGCCAGCCTCATATAATCTACATGCTTAAGTCTAATTAATGCATGGATAAGTTAATACCATAGAGTAAGCTGTCCTGCCAGGCTTAGCAAGGTCACTTCCCCTTACCTTGGCAGGAAATGAGTAATCAATTCTCCAGTCTACCAGATAAACTCAGCATGTGAGGAAGCTAAGCTGGTTGGTTCAGTTTAGCCGCATGGCTCTCACAAGCCATTATTGTGCTCCTATACCAATAATTTAGGAACTTTCACCACTGCCTGTGCATTCTTACTAATGTACAGAAAAGCACATGAGCCTGGCCTCTGAAAAGTTGGTAAGTAAACCATTTTTAACTTACCAAACGTGTGGCCTTTTTCTATGCTAGGGCAAATGGGAAACTTTGGAAGGAACTTCCAAATATCTATACCCATTTTTCCCCTTGAACCAACAGTACTAAAACAGATATCTCCTTTTAAAGACTAGGCATTCATTTCCCCCCGATTTCCCATGCTAACAAATTTGATCAGTGTAGGCTGCCAAATACCATTGTAGCAAATCCAGCAATCACTTCCATCTGTGGCATGGTTCTGTGGGCCACAGCAGTACAGTGCAAGCATCTCAGGAAGCTGCAGAGGTTGGAGAGCTTCCAATGTACCGTATATCTGCCCCCCTCCTTCAAAGCTTTGGTGTGAATGTGCCCTTGGGTAACAGTGGTTATGAGCTAATGAGGCACTGTGAAACGTCTTGCACCAAAGAGGCCTGATTTTGATTATAACTACACACACACACACACACACAGAGAGAGAGAGAGAGAGAGAGAGAGAGAGAGAGAAAGAAAGAGTTTTTTCTGTGTCCACTCGCCTATCTTGCTAAGAGGAGGAAGCAGACTGGGTTTGACAGTCATATTTGTCTCTGTTACTCCCACACCTCAAGGGAGATCTGTTTATTAATGTGCCACTTCCCTTGATAAATTACTAAATAGAAAGAAAAGCCTTGTACTCATTCCTCGTTGCTCTTTCCTGTGATTTATGCCCGCAGTGTCAGCTCTGCCATTGGTCCCCATTAATTTGATGAAGGAAGAAGTCTTGATGTCCAACAGCAGCCTGGTGCAGCCATCTAACACACCCCTTTGCTACGCACACAAGTAATTCCCCTCCCCCCGGTGTAAAACTCTGCTGGAAGCTGTCAGATTCTGCAGGTTGGCCTGGGACTCTTCTGGTACAAATATAGTAATATGCATTTTATTACTGCCTGCTCTAATTTAAATCCTTCTGATATTTCTGCAGGGATGAGGGTTTCTGTTTTCAATGCAGCATCTCCACATGGGTCTCTCTGTTATGATGAGTTCATGTGTGTACTGAAATCATAAGGCTGCCTTCAGATTATTCTACAGATTAATTACTTCTTCTTTCTTGGTTCTGTTTTTCTTGCAGGAAGGAAGAAGGGAAGTTAATAGGAAGGTTGCTTTGTTTTACTTCACATAAAATCTGAACATAGTTCTGAGAACTTAAAGGTGGTTCCCCTGCCCCCTACACCACACATGAGGTTCTTGTATCATATCAACTTTCTAATATGGTACAAACCATGTTGGCCAAAATGCTAATTTGGATTACAAATATTTATCACTTTATCTTCCACAGTACCATATAAAGAGCCTTTGAGAAAGGCTCAAAACGTGAATAAAGTCTCACAGCCTAAAACAGTCCAATCTTTGTATATTCTATTTACACTTTAAAAACTCTCCCACACCCAAAGCTAAATTCTTCTATGTTATGAAAAGTATGCAAATTAGAAAGTTTGGATAATTTTGCTTTGGGGGGATATCTGCTAGTGTTGTTTTTTTAAAAAAAAAATCTTTTAGGTTTCTGCTCAGTGCTCTCATTCCTCATCCTCTGAAATCCAGATGATCCTCACACCCTTTCCAAGACAATCTTCATTTTGCACACACAGGCTTAATGACTAGTAAGTTGCTTCCAACTGCTTTAATGGAACATTCTCAGGTTTGCCTTGTGATGGCTGGACAGCTGAAGAGGCAACAAACAATGTCAGGCTGCTTGTCTTGGTGAGAGGTGAGCAAATAGAGGAAGTTTAAAAGCTTTCCTCTTGGGTCTTTCTGCATTTAAGGTGGCTTTAAAGGTTTCGTTCCCAGGTGAAAAAGCAGAGAGTGCCTGCTTCCTCATGCTTCCTGTCCCTCTGCAACAACATCAAGGCAGGAACGCAGCCTTTGCATTTCCCTCTCCTGAGAGATTTCAGGTTCCTCAGAGAGAGATGTGGAGTGCAGGGAACGGTAGTATGGGAATGTGGGTTTGCAAAATGACATTGTGCAGAGGAGCAGGAAATCTATTTCCTGACCATGTTCAGCAGCAGAACACCTGAAGTTACAATAAGATTAACATACATCTTGGAGGTATTCCTCTAATGGGGTTTCCACACATCACTTCCCCATTTGAATCCATGCTAAGTAAGGCTTCAGTACTCCGTGCTTTTGTTTTGATTTCAGATATACAAAAAGAAAGCAACCTTGTTCCAAACTGGCGGTGTTTGGTACTTAATCCCCCCCTTTCATTAATAATATAAACAAAAAATTAAGTAGGTTTAAGCAACCTAGCCTACTTATATTACACCTTCTGCTGATTCAGACTGACTTATGCCTTTTCTTACACCCAACATTCCCTTCCCCTTATGCTCCCATCTCCAATTTCTGACTGTCCTGCTCCTAAAACACTTTACTTTCCATAGTGAGGAAATGAAATGAACCATAGAATTTTTCAAGGTAAGCACGTCAGCCACCTGCTGTTATTTAGCCCTGCCCCGGCTTTCCTGGTGATTGAATTGGAAAAGGAATCTAAAATAACCATAGAACCTATTCTATTTTCCACTCCACCCCACACCCCACCTTTATTTAAAAATATACAAAGGATGCAGAGCCAGAAGCGTATCTTTCTGACATCCACTCATATGCAAAAGTGGCAAATATATATCATCAAAAGAAGTTTTGTTGGGCACAAGGCAGCCCCTTTATCACTAAGCAGCAAATAGCTGCCACCAACCTCACTGGACTGTTTCCTTATTAGCATTTTTCTGTACTGTGGCATCTCCTCAGGTCTTGTTTACACTGCTGCAAATGCCAAGCATTTGTGCTGGCACCAGGTGATGTCCTAGACGCCTTATTTCTTATGGCACAGAGGGCCCCTTTAGCTTTGCATTTCAAGATATTTAAGATCCTTGCTGGGAGACAAGAAAGCTGCTTTCTGTTCCACAATCCACAAAAGTGGTTGTCTAGGAGTCCCTAAAGCAGCATAAGTAAATGGGATTGTTTGGAACCTGGGATTCAGCACAAGTTTAGTCAAAAGATCTGAGGGAAGAGCTCTTGCAGACAGGGGCTATCTCTTCAGTTTGTAAATCTTGTTTTCAAATGAGCACAGAAAAAATCCATTGAATTTGATAAGAACCAAGTTGTATTTTAAAATCACATGCATGAACAATGATGCCCATAATGTGTGTTTTTTATTTGCATCTTGGGACTACGATCCCCTTTGAGGGTTTATGTTGTCCCCAGCAAGTACAAGATAAAGCAGGAAAGATGAAAGTGAACTTTTTACTGAAAGCGAAACTTTAGCTGCCGAATTTTGTTGAGACTTGTGAAGTTTCTAAAGGGACTTCTGCACATCCCTGAAGGTTTAGCTTCAAATAAAATCTGAAGCAAAATTTTTGGTTCTTCCTCAGTTGAAACATCTGAGGAATTTCAAGAAAAGGCAAATGAATTTTGGCAAGACTAGTGAAATCTCCCAAGGGGTTTTGCACATGCCAAGCTGAGATAAAACTTGCACAGGAGACTCTTTTTACAGACTGATATCTCTCTCTCTCTCTCTCTCTCTCTCTCTCTCTCCCTCCACATATGATGACATAGGGTAAGGATCTGCAACTTGTTGTGATTGGAGGCAATTTGACCCTTGAGGTGTGTCATCTGATTCCAGATACCAATCCAAGGGTATGTGTGTGTTGTTTTTTTGGCAGCTGTGGAAACAGGACTTGGTGACTGGCCACTTAAGCGTCCCATAGATCTCCAAATATACCTTTCCACCAACCCCCCCATAAAGGGTACTTTTTAAAGTCAGATTAGTGTATTGGTTAGTGAGCCTAGTACAGGCAGCTCACAACTTGCAGATATTTAAGTTGCATGCATTCAGCTTTATGCACTCGGCAAAAAATAAAATAAAAGGGGGCGGAATCAGGGTAGTTGTCTGGGAAGAAAGACTTTGGCAGTCGCACCTGCCACTGAACTCAGTGTGTTTTGACTATGTACGCTTTTGGCTTTACAGTACCTCTAGTTACGAACTTAATTCGTTCTGGAGGTCCGTTCTTAAGCTGAAACCGTTCTTAACCTGAGGTACCACTTTTGCTAATGGGGTCTCCCACTGCCGCCGTGTGATTTCTGCTCTCATCCTGAGGTAAAGCTCTTAACTCGAGGTACTACTTCCGGGTTAGCGGAGTCTTTAACCTGAAGTGTTTGTAACCCGAGGTACCACTGTACATGCTATTCCCCAGAACGTGACCCCTGCATAAATTGAGAGTCGTCTGTACAGGGAAGTCCATGGTACAAGTCTCCACTCAGGCATGAAGCTCACGGGGTGACTTTGGATCACGCAAACCTCGGTTCACCCACACACAGCATGACTGAGCCCACAGGGTGATGGTGAGCACAAATCTGAATGAGAGAACCATGTGTGCCACCGTGAGCAACTTGAAGGGAAGGCAGGATCAAAACGAAATAATGTGTTTTTTCATGGAAGGACTCTCCCCCCTCTTCTTTGAATCACTCTTTCTTTTTCAGGTACTCTCTTCTAGGTCCTTTGCAAATAAACTTTAGTCCACTGGGAAAGAGACATAAATATACTTTTGTTTGCTTGTTTGCTTCAGATATGAAAATGTTTTAGGCCAGTGCTGTATGACAGCGACCCAACTGTTCCCTTCTGGATGACTGACATGGGAGCTGGATGGAGTGGGAACTGCAATTTGTTACAAGTGCTGCTATTTCCAGTGCCCTTCACAAACTACAGTTCCCAGGATTCTCAAGGATGGTTGAATGTGGCAGACGAGTGCTTTAAATGTATGGCGTGGAACTGAACAATTGAGAAAAGGGAGAATAGAAAGGCAGTGATCCTGGCAGCCTATTGTAGCTGCTAATAGTCCATGAAAGGTTACAGAAGAGCTTCCTCAGAGGAGCAGTCTTAAAAGCTGATCTCATTCTCCGGAGGTTGCCAAAGTTCTGTCCTTCTGCGTGACATTAACATAAATGCAGCTGTGAGGAACTGGAAATTTTACTCCAGAGCTGCCTCCTGAGAAGAGTCATGTTGAAGGCTGACTAGTTTATTGTGGGCATGAGCGTCAGTAGACAAGATCTGGCTTCAACAGATGTGCAATGTGAAATGAAGCGGTGGCGTGCACACAGATGCAGGAAGAAAACATAAGGCTGGCTATTCAACAATCTGGAACATCAAAAACAAAGTGTTGTGTTTTTCTCCTCTATTAAACATCATGTGCGCTGAACCTGTATATGTGCATATATAGTCACCATCTTTCCAGTTCACTTCATGGAACTGATAGAGTGCCTACCAAAACACATGCCACAACATAGTCACTCTGCTACAATTTGCCCCTATGTACCGATAAATCCACAGAAAACATCTTGTTCAACAAAGACTTTTTCCTAAAGGACTCCATCAAATGCACCACACAGCTATGGCAATGCAATGACTGCTGTGGTATTTTTACCCAGTTTGACTGGCTAATCTGTGGTAAACTTTCTTCCACCCAAGACCAAATATGGTAATCACTTAGCAACTCAGGATACAAGCTACTCAAGTTTCAGAGATGAACAGTTCCAGCCCCAAACATTTCTTTCTTTCTGTTGTCTCATTTTTCAGTCAGAACCACCTCTACTGCTTCTGTAAAAAAGCAGGAATACCAAGTGCCCAATCCAGCCAAGGTTAAATACGTTTAAGTCCCATTTCTTTCATTGGAAGCGTAAAGCATGTGCTGAAATCAACAGGACCCAGATTACAAGTGCTTCAACTTAGGCTATATTGTGCTCAAAGAAGCAAGCAGGCAAACAAAACCCCACTGACTTCAATAACTGGAGAAAACACTTATGACAAAACCGGTGAATTAATTCTTCACCCTCTTAACTGTTCTGAAGGGCCATCGCTGCTTCAAAGCATGTAACCTAAATAGGCAAAGCAGGCAAAATGTTGGACTACAACTATTTCCACCCCCTTGTGTTGGTTTGTATATTGTAAAGCCTGATGGGGGCCTTCCCTCATTAGCAGTACAAAGTTCTTACAACTCATACTCTGAAGTCTCACAGTACCTGACGAGTCTAATGAAGGGTGCTTTGTTAGCAACAGCACCGGAGTGTTTGCAATGTATGCTGTATGCTTTTGATAGACAATCTCAAAAAAAAATGAGGGTGGGGCCCTTTGCTGCCCTGGTTTTACCGTCTGTGTCTGTCACAAAAAAGGACCTACAGTCAAGCACAAAAACTAGAGAGGCCTGGCTGCATAATCCATCACCCTGTACAAAGCTTCCTGTTACAAAAATATAAACACACACACACACACTTTTACAGCAAGGACACTATCGTGAAATCCACTACTGCTAAGTGTGCTCCCTATAGTCATCAGGAGCATGATGGCTGCCATCTGCTCTAGGAACAGTCCTTGGGACTAAAATACCCTCAGGGTGTACACAACCAAGGGCTCGCCCAGACTTGCGCTCGTCCCGTGCCTAGAAAGCATGGGTCTGGACGGTTTTCCGCTTGCCCCACACTTTCAAGTGGTTTTGTCCTTGCCCCGCTGATTTCCTTTGGAAAGCCCACTCTTTAGCAATAAATCGGAGCAAACATCAACCAGAAGAAAGCCCAATTGACGTTTGCTCCGATTCAAGGGACAAGACCAAATTTCATCGGGAGAAAGTGGCAGGGCAAGGGGATGTCTGGGTGAGCCCTCGGGAAGGCTTCTGCTTCCTTACTCACCATCTACAGGGCTGAGGTAATCATGGAGGTGCGTTGCACTGGCTGTTCCCGCACTCTGCATAAGGAGGTCCCCGTAAGGATTTGGATGGCTGGCCATGAGCGTCATCTGGTGATAGTAGTCCGCAGGGTTGACTCCTGGAGGAGGAGGGGGCAGGCCAAAGAGACCTCGTTCTTTCAGATGCTCATGAGCTACTGCACGGGAGAAAGAGCGAAGGGGAAGAGGAGGGAGAGGGAGAAAGAAACAACAAGAATAAAATATTTCCGGAGAGTAAAACCGCTGCCGTGACACTAGAATCTCCCCCTCTCCCTGCCAAAAGGTTGCAGTTACAACTCTGACGTATGCTTAGGACGTGTGTGCTCTCTGTGGACAAAAGACACCAGGCTGGGGCCCTCCACATTCCTCCATTTCCGCAAATTTATAAACAATCTCTCATTTCCACCCCCCTTCTAATAATCCCTCTGTATGAACACAGAGTTCACCAGCGAGAGCAAGAGAGAGAGAGAAAGAGAGAAATGGAGGAAAGGAGGGGAGGTGATGAGGGATCCAAGCGCAGTAACGCTGTCAGAATTAACATCCCAGGCTATTATGAAAGAAAAAGACAAACACGGCCCAGTTAACGAGAAGCAGCATAAGAAAATTAAAGCAGGGTTCTAATACACAGAGTGGGGGGGGGGCGTTGTGTGTTTAGTGCCTGGCAGTAGAAAACCATTTGGCTTGCCAGAACCAATTATCCTCACTTTTGCCCATTTGTGAATTTTCAAACCTGCTTCTCCGTCCGCTCTCCATTAACTTATTTATTGTGGCTTGAAGGAGAGGGGGAGGGAGAAAGAAAGAAAACCGAAAGCCAGCACAAAGGCCCTTTTCTAACGCCAAGTAATAAGAATTTTTCTTTTGCCGGCAGGAAGGAGGCTCGGGAGTAGCAAGAGGGAGAAAGACTACAAGAGCAATAAAATGCATCTGTAGTTTGCTTAGAGCAGAGACTTGGAATCTTAACACTTGCTAGAGGGAGAGGCCTCTGGGACCAGCAAAACCAAATCAGCAGCAACAGAAAAGCCAGGCGTTACCAGATTAGTTAAGTCTGTCAGGCTGGATTCCAGTTCTGATTCTGCACAGCCTGGATGCTGGGCTTCATCAAATGTATAATACAAGTGGACAATTATTACAGACTATGGGCCATACAGCTGTCATCTGAGCATTTGCATGTAGGTATTTGGGCAGGTGGCTGCTACCTACTGAACTTGGTTTTTGGTATGACTAACTACTGTATTTTTCGCTCTATAGGACGCACCCGACCATAGGACGCACCTTGTTTTAGAGGGGGAGAACAAGAAAAAAATAATCTCCCCCTCTCTGCTCAGTGCCCCTTCAGCGAAGTGGCAGGAGAAACGGAGCCCCTTCCATTTCTCCTCCCGCTTCGCTGAAGGGGTGCTGCGCAGCTCTCTCTCTGCTGAAGCTAGGAGAGTCTTGCTCTCCCGGCTTCAGCGAAAGCAACGCGAAGCCTCTGGAGCACGAAGGGAGCGCTCCCTCTGCGCTTCGGAGGCTTCGCGTTGCTATCACTGAAGCCAAGGAGCCTGCATTCGCTCCATAGGACGCACACACATTTCCCCTTAATTTTTGGAGGGGAAAAAGTGTGTCCTTTGGAGTGAAAAATACGGTAATAGTGTATTTTCCTATTTACCATTGACATGAATAGATGATGAGGACCAAGAGCACCCAGGAATATTAAGGCCAGCAGTGTTCCCAAGCATCATTTTCTTTTCTTTTAAAAAAATGAACCTTTCCTTTCAATCTGATCCTATTTCTCTTCTCCTCCAACCTAGCACACAGCATGGGTGTTTCACCTCTCCTCCTCCATAAGCGGAAGCAACCTAATAACATAAGACACGTCCTTTTCAAATGCTTCAAATGGAGAGTTTACTTCATCCCGAACTGCCCTTGCCTATTGGCAGCTCCCATCGTGGAGACTACCCTTGAGGTGCATCGATACACAGGAACAGGTTTCAGCTGGCAGCTCAGCCAAGCCTGTGTTTCTACTTACCGTCAGCTGGGCTGAGGCCTCGAGCTGCTGAGATCATAGAGAGGGTCGGGCTGCCGTGCATGGAGCGGAGGTAGTGCTCCATATGGGGGTTCATGTACGCGTGAGGGTGGTTGAAAGGCGAATCTGCAGGCCCCGCAGGGTGTGGAGAAAGGCGGATGAGAGAGATGTCGGAGATGACAGGGCTACCACTCAGAGTAGGAGGTCTGCAAAGGAGTTAGAAAGAAGTCCCATCAGTGGGGAGTTTCGTTCAGCATATTTTGGGTATATTAGCATACTGTGAAACACCAAAAGAAATATTAGTTAAGACAGAACATTTAAGCCAGTTTAACCATTCTCAAATCTAGCCAACGCCGCCTTTTTTCATGGCCACAGGATCATTTGCTGAGGCAGAGAAAAATCGAGGTGTCTTATTTCTACACAGTACAGACCAAGGGCTGTAAATTGAATACATGTTATTTAAATGCCTTTCAACTGATTAGTTAGTTAAGTGGTTACATGCACATAGTTCTGCATATTAGCTACAGCCAGTGCTTTTCCCCCCCTGGGGTATGCAGGGGTATGCATACCCCTAAACAATTTGTGAATCTATGTTTGACCTCATTGAAGGGCAGTATTTCAATATGAGTAGGAAAATGAGAGTACCCCCTAAATGTTTTTTAAAATAGGAAGAAAACACTGGCTACAACCATTCCTGGGCAGCAACAACATGGCCGCTGTGCTGCATGCTTGAGCAACCTCCTGTTTAAACTATTTCTCCTTCAGACAACTTGGGGATGACAATACACCTGGTGATGTCCGAGTGCCCACTAGAGAAAACAGTTATTGCTTTCAAGCATTGTTGTGGGTTCCCAGAAGGTATCTTTTTTATTACATTTATATCCCACTTTTCCTGCAAGTTGCTCAAGGTGGCATACCACTCCCCCCCCCATTTATCTTTACAAAAACACGCTGAGGAAAGTTAAGCTGAGAGTAAGTGACAGGCCCAAGGTCACCCAGTGGGGATTTGAACCCTGGTCTATTGGATCCTAGTCCAACACTCTAACCACTACACCACACTGCCTTTGATTAGGTCTCTGGTTAGCCACAGTGACAAGTAGGATGCTGGACTTGATGGGCCTTTGGCCTGAACCAGCAGGCTACTTGTATGTTTCTACAGGGTCATGCTAGGTCCAATAGGACAAATGGAGCCCTAATTCTAAAATAACATTTTTTGAGGCGGGGGACAGACATTATCATTATATAATGATTCCCAACCTCTACCTGCAAGACAATGTAATTTTTGTTACATGGGGAATAGAACAAGGCTTCCCTACTTGGGGCCTGCTTATGCCATGGTGTCGCACACAGCTTGCTAGCATCTCTGGGATTTTGGCTGTGATGACATCACCCACCCCAGTGATCTGTGTGTGCAAAGCTCTATGAGGGTGCAAGCTTCCTGTCTCAGGAAAGGTTGGAGATAATGAGGCAACTGTGCAAAATGTACCAATTCAATTCATATTGGTAGAAAGGGCTGGCAGGGGAAGAGAAAAGCGATGTGAAGCTGTGTTTCAGATTTGGCTTGAGATCGTTACAAATAATCTCTAGCCCCATCTGGAAAAAATGAAACAAGATTAAAAATAAAAGGAGTGATGTCATTAAGAAAACATCTGACATTTTAATGCTGAGGAAGCTAAATTCAAGTGTGTGTGACTACATTGGGGAGGTGGGAGTAGGAGGGGGAGGGATGTAAATTAAAAGCAGTCCCAGATTACCCTGACCCACGGAGCCTGCCTTCATGCATAAGCCTCGAAAGAAATTCTCTTACATACACAATAAGCTTCCCCTTTCATCAATACTCAGTTTCTCCCAACAGGATTGTGAATGCCTTTGATGCCGGCTTGGAACTATGTATTACTTGGTTTATGACTCTTTTGAGTCCATTCCGATCAAACTAGGAGGCCAGCATCTAAAGCCTATTAACAATACCCAGGGCTTGCTTTTCATTTTTGCCCAAAGCTTATATGGGGAAGTGGAGTCCGTCACTGAAACTTTTCTTGCATTGGTTAAAAATGGGAATGCAAGATGACAGCATCAAGGTTTTAGCTGGAATGTGTGCTACATTAGGGAAAGTAATGGGTGTGTATAAGGGGAGGGGGTGTCATCACCTAAATATTTTGTTGTCACTTTGGAAGGTCATTGTTTACACTGAAATTGGAAGCACCTGCTCAACCATGCAAGCACCATGCAGCATAGATGGAGAATGCAACAACATCTGAAAAAAGAAGATGACCCCACCAGCTAATTTATTTACAAAAAGGACTGTGGATACTCTGTCCTCAGAAGAGAGAGCACCACCAAGGATGTAATAAAACAATCTACCCTAGCGGTTACTGAACATAGGAAGCTGCCTTATATCAAATCAGACTGTCTAGCTCAGTACAGTGGTACCTCGGGTTACAAACACCTCAGGTTACAAACACTTCGGGTTACAAACTCCGCTAACTGGGAAGTAGTACCTCGGGTTAAGAACTTTACCTCAGGACGAGAACAGAAATTGTGCGGTGGCGGCGGGGCAGCAGCAGGAGGCCCCATTAGCTGAAGTGGCACCTCAGGTTAAGAATGGACCTCTGGAACGAATTAAGTTCGTAACCAGAGGTACCACTGTACTGTCTAAACTGACTGAAGTCAGCTCTTCAGGTTTCAGACAGGGGTCTTTCCCAAACTTACCTGGAAAAAACAGATTGAACCTGGAACCTTCTGCTTGTAAGACAGATGTTCTACCACTGGGTTAAAGCCCTTCCCGCCAAGGCATTCCAACAAAATGAGCAGGAGGTGTGTGAACAGCACAAACTAATACAACTGAAAATCACTTTCATATAATTATTGCTTATAGTTTCATGTGAAAAGGAGAGGTGTACCATGGAGTTAATCTCTGTCTCTGCTGTCATAAGCAGACCCATTTTAATAGCATCAGTAAGTTTAATATGTAATTACTGCCTAAACCATTTCCACTGTTGAACCAAATTGCTCCCAAGCCTAAGTATTTATGGATCATTTACCGGCTGCCACTTCATCTCCCACCTACAACACCTGGGGTCTTCTTAAGGGAAGGATGCCAGTGAAGAACAAACTATAGAACAACTGGAGAAAATTTAAGAGCACCTACTCTTTGGGTGTTTACTTCTTAAGTCTTTTCTTTTCCCAAAAAGGAAGTCTGGCTAAGCTCATATGGTACAGCTAAATCTAATGAAGGATATACCGTACCTATCTGGTCATTCATGCCCCAGGCATAACGCTGAGAACTGTAGTTCTATGAAGATTTCTAACAGATAATACTTTGTACCTCACAAACTACAATTCCCATGATTCTTGGCAGGGGGAGCCATGACAATCTTACCGATATAAAACTCAATCTTACCGATAAAAAACGATATAAAATAAAGTATGTATTTGTAATGACAGAAAGAAATTGTTTTATGGTAAACAAATTGAACGATCACTTAAGGAATCAGAACCTTGTTTTAATTTTATATGGCTACGGCTGTGGTGCTGGATGCCCGTCTCTGATGACCAGTGATTCAAACTTGCAAATATTGGCTTGGATCCCAATAACAGTCTTTTCCAGAAAACTGCCTGTTACAATAAAATGCACTGAGTTCCATCCAAAGGCAATTTTGTGCTAGAATAAATGCTTCTGCTTGTACAAACCAGAGTCCTAATTTCCACCAACCCCTTTCCCCCATCTACTTACTACAGCCCTCTGCGCCATATCTCATACATTTCCCAAGTTCCTACCTTCAGAAACAGTTTTTCAGGGGTACATGGGGATTGGAGTGCTTGAGTGGAAGTGCAAGGCCACCACTAGACACAACCTATTAACCAGATTTTACATTTTCACTAGGAAGTGAGGATCAGCACCAGTTGTGGATATTTTTTGGCAAATTTTACCAATTCCCCCCACCCCACCCCTCAATCACCAGTGCTTATTTTAGTCTCTCCTTGGAGCATCTATGATGGGGAGAGATGAGGTACCTGGGAACTGAAGAGCGGGAGAAGGATCACAAGGAGAAAGGAGCAATCTTTCTTGGAGCATAATTTGCAGCCATGAAGAGATCTCAGATTATTTCACCAGCTGTCAATAGTTCCCCTTGCTGGTGCCATATTCTGAGCTACCTGTCAATGTTGAAAAACACCCTGCTGTCTTAAGGTTTGATGTACATTCCTCCACAGACACAGGGAAGAGAGGGATCTCAGCAGTTGGGATGTGGTGGGGTGTAGGAACAGTGTACTACTGCCAGTAAGATATATTAGGACCTGACACCTGACACATATAATCAGCAGGACCTCAGGAATGTCAGTTGTTTCCAGGAGTGCAATCAATTCCCTGCATCCTTGTGGGCTAAGGCCAAGCTTAATTTTCTCAACAGCTGTGGATTCTTTGATGGGCACAATGAAAACCAGAGTAAATGTATGGGGTTGTGTCCATCCTTGCCTGCGCAAAGACTTTCACTTGTGTGACATCACTTCCCTCCCTCTCCTGTCCCTACCCACCCCACGCTGTTCTGGAGGACTGAGGGAACTTCCAGAACAGATTTGGGGGATGAATACAGGGAGCAGAGGAAGTTCTGCTTGAGCAAACAGAATGACTTTTCTGGATACAACCCATGTTTTAATCAATGTCAAATATGCTGAAGTAGAGCAGGTCAAAACTGCCTCCTGGGTCAGAAAATTAAATGCAGCAACACCAAGAGCATGGAAGCACATTTACTGGAAGGAAACCCCACTGCACATATAGATGTGGACGTAGTGATCCTCCTCAGCTTGCCTTGTGCCTTTTACAAAGGAAACTCTTTGAGAAAATGTAGAAAAGTGTTCTGGTGTTTGCTCCCAAAATATAGAACGCCCTTCACTGCACCAGAGCTCAACACAAAAATCATTGTAAAGCTTTTTAGTTTGGCAGGATTAAGTTTTCAACAGGCACGAGACTTTTAATGTGAATCTTGATTTTGTCCTTCTGCCGATTATAGTTTGAATTCCAGCTTGGTCTACTTGGGCACCTAAGCATTATGGTGATAACAATCCTGAGATGGTTATAGTAGGCTGTACCTTTTTTTAGATTGGAAGTGGGGGACCACCAGTTCTGAATGGTCCTCCATCAAAAACCCTGAAAGAAAGTATTACACAATAGGGAAAGGTAGCCCCACTCATTCACTGCTGTGCTACTTTTTGTTTGCAGAGAATTATTGTTTTTACATGAAGTAATATTTTAAAATATTGCCCACCACTTGCAATCCAAAATGGGAAAATCCATTCTCCTAGCTCATATCACTACCATCTCATTCCCACTGCATTCTGCTGTTTGGGCAGACCATACCTAAGAGCCATTTTTTTCACATCACATGAAGTTAAGTTAGGGTGATGAGTGCATGGTCTTATTTTGGCTTGGGGAAACTTGTGTTCCAACGTGCTGATTGCAGCCCACCAGGCATGTATTATGACCAGATAGGTGCTTGAAAGCCCCTTTATTTTTGCTGTCAAAGGTAAGCAACAAAAGCAGATTTACTGAGGCCTTGGGTGACAATTTGTGTGGTCTTATGTGTACCTATACCTGTAAACTCTTTCAAGATAGCAAATTTTGCTGCAATCCTATACCAGTGAGGAAGCCCCATGGAGCACAATGGGACTTACTTCTGGGTCGACATGTATAGGATAGTGCTTTTTCCCTCATCAAACTTATCACATGAAATTCAACAGGCAGTGACAGGCCTAACTGCTATAGCCAATAGTGTATGGCTAAATCATTGAAATAAAGAAGGTGAACCTCAAATACGTAGCCCCTGCCCCTCCTAGGCAAACATCAAAGGCAGAAATTAGAATTGAGATGGGGACCTCTGAAACCAAATTAAATTAATGCGGTAAAGACAGAACTTTGATTCAAACTTAATAATGGTGATTTTTGTTGCTGTTTAACATGCCTCACAACCCACTTTTACAGGCATATGTTTCCATGCTACATCAAAGGAAGTAAACATTCTGCTTCAGGTCCTAATATCCCTTTTTTTATCTAATTATCGTACTTACATGTTCTTTCTATTTTAAGTCCAACAAGCCCTAACTTTTTTTGGAACAAACCTTTCTGCAACAATGAGAGTTGAGCTGACGGCTCACAAGTTCCTCTTAGCAGAATGTTTTTCTTTTTTAATCCATAGAAGTTGTAAGTACATTTTAAAGCCAGCTCCCAACATTCTGTCACACGAGAATGATTAAGGCTGTACTCTTAACCCAGTGAGATTGTGGAGAAGTTGGCACTTCTGGGACTGGGCCACCCCAAAAGAGGACAGGAAGACAGGTGACACAATATCATGACAGTGTCCCCAAATGAAGCACTTTATTTCTTCTCCAGAGGAATGAATGACAACCTTTTACTTATGCAAAAGAACTCAAGTTGTATCTGTATCCGTGCTCTGGTAATCTTGTTTAGATTACTGTATGTGTTCCCACCTCTGAAAATGGTAGTGATGGACTCTGTCCACCCCACCCCCCAATGTACAGAGAGCATGTGGTCCCCACCAAGGGGTGCTTGTGAATTCAGGACCTCCGCACTTTGGAAGGGCCAAAGCTCAGTAGTAGAACAGCTCTTTTGCATGCAGTATATTCCAAGTTCAATCCCCATCATCTCTAGGTAGGGCTGGGAGAGACTTCTGCCAGTGAATGCAGACAATACTGAGCTAGATGGGCTAATGGCAGTAACATACCATTTGGACTTATAGGCTTTTGGCAAAATGAATTTATAAAAGAATGTTTTGAGAAAGGTGCAGGAGGAAAGGGGGCAGTTAGACTAAGCATACATCATGTATCATGAAACATGTCTTCAACCTAGGAGCAACAGCTCTGGGCCTGTCAAATACGTAAGTGACCATTGTAGTTGCAAATCATTAGAAGAAAAGACTAGGCAGCAGTGACTGGGCTCTCTTATCATGTCCCTGTGTAATGTTGAAATGCTTCTGTAAGTGCCAAGGCTGCCTAAAACTACTGTGCAGAAATTAATGCACCCCCAGAGAGGCATACTTATAATTATGTGCTTCACTCTCTCATTGAAATCAACAGAACTTTTTTTTTTAAAAAAAGTTATCTGTGGCTGGATTGTAGCAATCAATAGGAGGAAAGCAACCTACCTACCAGCCAATCACAGCTTTCCATTATAAAGGTAACAGCTTTCCATTGTCTAAGCAGAGGCTTCCGCCAGGCCTCATCTCTCATTCTCTCAGCACATGCCTCTGTTTCTTATGCAGACACATATCTGTACACAAATCCCATTCTGCTTGACCCCAATATCACCCTGCATCCATTACAACATTGTTGTAGGCTGAACCAGACTTGCTTCAGTGCCAGGCCTAGAATGCCATTCCCTTTGCGGAGCAGTAATAAAGAAATCGCTGTTTTAAGCTGACAAAGAACAGATTTCGTACTGAGTAAACACTGGTGTTTTGGTAGGGAAATTAAGTTATAGAATTGTTTCTAGAAAGAGAAACCAACTCATACAGATGGACTTTGTTAAGACACTACAATCTGGTACCATCCACACAGGTGAATTGTGAGTTCTATAGGTGGGTAGTTAGTTAGTTGATTATAGATATAGACAGATATAGACAGATATAAGACAGACAGACAGAAAGATAGATAGATGATATAAATGATAGATAGATAGATGATAGATAGATAGATGATATAAATGATAGATAGATAGATAGATAGATGATAGATAGATGATAGATAGATGATAGATAGATGATAGATATAGATAGATAAGATAGATATGGTGTTGCTTATATAAGGCTAGACGGCCTGCTTTGGTCACAATATGAAATGCTTGGATGCACCAGAGAGGGGGAGTGTGTGAGCCAATACAGTGGACGCTTGGGTTGCGAACATGATCCGTGTGGGATGCACATTCGCAACCTGCCTCTGTGCACACACAGGTTGCTATTCAGCACTTATGCGCATGTGCAAAGTGCTTAGCACTTCTGCGCATGCACGACTGCCGAAACCCGGAAGTAACCCGTTCCGGTACTTCCGGGTTTCGGCAGTCCGCAACCTGAAAAAACACAACCTGAAGCGGATGTAACATGAGGTATGACTGCATGTCAAAAGATTTATTTTCTCTCAGTGTCCCTGTTTAACCATGACAATAAACCACAGGGTGATGTCCAATTGGTGTGCAATTTTCAGTGATTCCTCCTCTCCCCTGCAACCCCTTGCCTCTCTATCTGCTCTGGGGGATCTTCCAATCCTTCTGAGAAGATTCAGTGAGGGAGAGGAACTGTAAGAGAGAGGGGATATTGCTGAAAATGGTTTCATTAACCATTTCACGGATAGATGTAAGAGATCTTTTGCCATCTTGGAGGAGAACGAGTCTTTTGTGTTCATTCCTGAATCTGTGAGCTTAAGACTGTGTATGCTTGAAAGAGTAGTGGAAAACTGGCCAAATCTAGGGCTCTTTTTATGATCTGAGATTTCTGCAATGTATGGCATATGATTTTTACCATTTAGCAGTGGACAGAAGGCTTACTTATACACAGTATAATGTTTACAGTAGGCTGTCAGCATGTAGTATGACGTAAGTCCCAGTGCTAGCCAAATAGATATTATTTGTTCTATACATAAAGCATTCAGCAAGTTTTTTTTTTTAAAAAAGGCATGCTTAGTCTAGAGTGCAAAGAAAATACATTCATTTTTGCTAATTTAAAGTAAAATATGACTCATTTTAAAAAGAGACATTTGGCTGCAATCCTAACAGCTTAGCCATTTGCCAGTTACTGAAAACCATCCTATTTAAATTCTATATAAAGAGTACTTATATAAATAAAGGACTTTATATGTATTACAGTTTTACAGATTTCTGAGCAGCCAGCTCAGAGAGAGGGAGAGATGGAAACCGGAGTATAGAAAGATTCCTCTTCAATCCTCTTGCTGGTATATTTCGGAACATGGGCACTTTGTGTGAGACTTCCCTTGCACTTGATTCAGAAGTTGCAGCCACATACTTGCCAACTGTCTCGATTTAATCGGGACACCCTGAATTTTGGATGTTGGCAGATGCCGCCAAACCCCACAGCACACTGCTGGGCAGCTGGGTCCCCTTGCACCCTTGAGAGCGCAGTGTGCCCACCACCTCAGCATGGTGGTGGGGTGCATGCTGGGCGAGCAGAGAGGAGTGTGTGGCAGTGGTGCTCGGCTGGGATGTGTACCCTGTCCTGTCTGGGAGGTGAGCGGCCCAGTGGGTGCCCACAGTCCCTGAGTGGCAGTGGCGCCTAAAGAGCCACTACCTCTGTCCAATGTTAGAGGAGAAGAAGGCAAGCTCCAGCTCCCTGCATGCCTCCTCTCTGCCTCCTGATTGGCTGCTTTCCTCACTAGCAGCTGGCTTTAAGGAGAGAATGTGCACTCTCAGTCTCCAGGAGACCTGCAACTTGGAGATTCTGGCCTTGCAGGGGGCAGACCCTCAGGAGACCTTCCAGCTTTACGGTTCTGTAAGTCTATGATTTTCTTAGCGAAAGACGCAAGCCACACATGTCCCAGTTTCCCCCTGCGGCATGTTAGAGTGAGACCCTATCAGCATACGACACCTCTGCTCAGAGATCTGTACTGGCTGCCAATCTGCGACTGCACCAAGTGCTACTATTAACCCAAAACCTTGACAGCCATTTACTGGCAGGGCCACCTTACCCCATATATGGCCACTTGGCCACTTCTATCTGTGGAGCTGGCGCTGTTCCTTTCCAACTAGCGCAGTCTGGTTGCCGGGCCGAATTGTAAAGGCATCCATGGCAACTAAGTAACTGGAGTTTTGCAAACCTGTTTATAATTACTTTTAACCCCTATGCATACCATTCTTATTCAATCATTCTCTCCAGCTTGGCTTTTCTTTCTTTAAAAAATGAAAATAATAAGGCTGTGCTGGATTCCAAGAACCATAAAGTGGAATACCACTGCCATGGGAAACTCCCCCCCCCCTCCCCAATGAACAAAAGCCTAACAAGGTGCCTGTCTGCCTTTAGGCAGATTGGTGAGGATCAGCCCTAAACCCACATTTACATACCAGGAAACAGGACTAGGAGGCCAGCTGGAGCTCCCTAAATGAGGTTGTTGGAATGATGCCATTAACCCAATCAATGTTTATAAGGAATAGAGCGTTAAATACTAGCGGGTTGCTGGCTATTAAATTATAAAGAACAGGGGTCTCTTTATGGAATCCACCAGAGTTCTGAATTTAACTGGGCAATCCTATAGATGTCAACCCAGGAGTAACCCTGGTTGAATACAATAGGTTGTATTCAATCTTAGTAATAATCTGAGGAGACCCATTTAAATGAATTGGCATGACTAACTTAGGCCCATTAAGTTCAGAGGGTATACTCTGTGTAAAATTTCACCGGATACAATTGACTTCAACCCAGGTAAGTGGGTATAGCTAAGGTGGACAACCTTTTTTTCTATTGAGGGCCGCATTCCCTTGGAGGAGATCTGCTGGAGGCCACATGTGAGTGGTTGGAGCCACTCCATTTTATTTTTCTTTCTGCCACCTCATTCTCTCTCTCTCTTTCTTCCCATCCAGTAGGCTGCTGGTGAGGGACAGATCCCTCTTGCCAGAGGTTGAGACTGATAGCATGCAGACAATTTATGCAGTTGGTCTGAGGGCTGCATAAAGTTAGGTCTGGACCACTGGTTACTGGTATTGGACTGCATCCCAAAGGCCACATTTTTTTAGTCACTGAAAAGACAGCAAATATTTTGCAGCATTTGGTTCTTTTGTTTATTTTACACTTTTGCAGTTGGAGGAAATGCCGTTGTAGGCACCAAAAAAAAGGTGGCGCCTTTCACAGACAGGGACAATGCTCATGAAATGAACTCTTACATTTTAGTTCAGCACTAACTTGAAACTCTAATCCAATCAAAGAGTGTTTAGCACTCGATGAACCCCAGGAAGATTACTTCTTGTGTGTAGCTTATATCTAGCAAGAGTGATCATGGACGGGGGAAATTAAATTGGGGAACCTGAAACTCTTAAATGCAGGAAAACCTTGTACATAGCCCATAGTACACAAGCCCATAGTGAACCATGGAGATGGGAGCAACCTTTATGGCTTGGTGCACATGAGGACCACAACACTGTATTACCAAGGACAGGTGTGGGAAACCTGTGGCCCTCCAGATGTTGTTTGACTTCAGCTCCCATAATCTCTTACCATTGCCCACGCTAGCTAGAGTTGATGTGAGCTGGAGTCTAGCAACATCTGGGAAGCACCAGGTTTGTCACCCCTGGCATAGTACTAAAGTCCACACTGAATGAGAGATTTGGCTTTGTGTTGGGAGAAACCAGCCAAAATTAGAATCGTAGGGTGCATTCGTTGTACCATTTTCTTCTTCCACAGTACAATTCTCTGCAATCACCTTGGGAGTAGTTCTAAAAGAATGCTGAACTTGGATGCCCTTACATTTTTTCCCCTGTCTCAAGAGAAAACAAGCAAACATTTAGCATCATCAGATTATTTGCAAACTTATGGCTAGGAAGTTGAACTTAGCTCAGATTTTCCATGAATAGTTGTATGAGAAGTCAAAGGATAAAGTTCAAAGGATCCTCAATGAATAATCAGATTGCACAAAGGCCTTGAGGAACATACAAGGGTGGAATACAGAGCCTTTAAATCAAAATGCAGTATTTTATTTTAGGGCCCCCCCTCTTTTTAACCTATAAAACTGAGGGGTGGTTAATGCATTCATGTGTGAGAGAGTGCATGAGTCCCAAGATTTGTCTTGTAACTGCATTTTTAAAATTTGTGTTCTGTTTCTGATTATTTCTATTCTCTTTCAACTTTGATCTGTGTTTTGGGTTCTGAGTTGCTCTGTATAAAAGGAAGCTCTGTGTTCCTGATTCCTGTTATCACAAGGGACTGAGAAATGGCTATAAACCTTTCCCTTTTTGGTCAAAGTGCATGGAATTTACAGGCACATAAGGCCCTTCAGAGTGGATAAAGCCTCCCAAATTAATTTCAAATAGATCAGGGGACATGGTTTCTCTTCCCTCCTTTATCTCTTTTCTGGATAGTAGGAAACAAGGCCTTGTCTCATTCTTACCTTAAAACAATTATGAGTACCTGAGTGATGATTTTTTTTTAAAGAAGGGGGGGGGGGCTTTGCAGCTTCATGCCAGCCTTCCTTTCCAGTGAAAGATTCTTTGTGTCCTCCAAGAGAACTTACAATATGAGGCTGTTTGGAACACTGGCTGAAGAGTTTTGAAGAGTTCTGAATTTTGTTTTGTTACAGCAGAGCAACATAGGACTTTTTTTTTTGAAAAATGAAGCTTTTAACTTGTAGAAAAATCCTCTGCTGCTGGGCTTCAAACAACAACAACAACAACCCACAGCTTTTCAGTGTTCTTCAAGCAACATTTGGGACAGCCTCACTTTTTACAAAGCCCAAAGACCTACAGAAACATAGCAGTGTATAGGAAATGTCACAGAAAAGCACAGAAACAGAGAGACACGAGGCTTCATGGCAGCCCTGATCTGAGCTGGAGGGGAGTGGCTATTGACAATTTACTTTTACACAGGGAGGAGGTGGGAGACCCCTGAATAACCCCAATTCACTTCATTATTCAGCCCACACAGAGAACTGATGCACCCTCCTAGCATGTGCATAACCATTTTTCATCAGCGGATTTCCCCCCTCAACTCTCAGGGCTGCTTTTCCCACTGAGAACATGCTTTGCACTTAATTTAAACAACGAGTGGGAAACCTGTAGCCCTCCAGATGTTCCTGGACAGCAGTTCCCATCAAGCCCAGGCTGCATGGCCAATGGTCAGGAATGATGGGAGCTGCAATCCAGCAACATCTGGAGCCCCACAGGCTTCCCGCCTACAGTTTAAACCAATGGAACTTAAAATGCTTCACCAAGGCTGGATTGAGTCCAGTGAAAGAAAACGATAATAAAACCATATTATGATCCATCTCTCCTGTGCCTGGAGGGTAGAATGAAGGCAAGTAAGGAGGAATGAGATGATTAGCTTTTTTGCCCTACTCCATAATAACCCTCGCCCTCCTTAGTTATGATGCTTGTTGGGTGCATGTACTGCTTCCTTGGCTGCATTTGGCAACCTGGTCCTAGGGTGAAATGGCTGCCTGTAGGGTCTGGGCCACTGGATTGCTCAGGGGAGGAGCACGCCCATCAAATGCCATGTATGAGCTGGGGGAAGAGGAAGTGGAGTAACTTAGGCAGCCAGGCTGGCCAATCAACACCCCTCACATCCGTCTCTTCTCATTCATTCCTTGTTCTGCTGATTTCCTGCCCACTGTGCATGGAGTTCCTCTGCACTCCTCATCATTTGTGGAGGGGACTCATTGCAGACTATATACTGCAGGCCCAAATTGGCAGGATAAGCCTGCTAGGTCTTTTGAAACACCTTCTAATTTAATGTACCCGGTTCTTGCTACTGTCAGAGACAGACAGACAGAGAGAGAATATGCTGGTCTGATGGGCATGGTTACTCTTATGGCCTTCTTTTGAAATGCATTTCTCTTATGATTGTCATGAGAAATATTCATGATGAGTTATTTTATGCCTCAAAGCAAACAGTGACAAAAGCATCCTTAAAGTTGTTAAATCTGAAATTTAACACATGGTAAAGTTCCATGAAGCTAAGAGGAGATGCAAGCACAATGATGACGAAGCAAAGAGACAGGTTTAAAAGTTTAGCCGTGAAGTAAAAACTAACTTCAAAAGTGGCCCTTTTTATGTTATTTGTTTATTAACCACAAGTTTGCATCCCTTGCTCTACCAGCAATCATTTGGCACATGCGGTCACACTGTGGGATCTTATTAGAGGTTTTTTAAGTGAGGTACTTGGTCAGCCGCTCCCTAGCCCTCATTTGGCTTGTACAGAACAAGCATCTAAAGAACTTGAAGAAACCATATTGAGGAAGATTGTTTAAATGGATGCAGCAGCTGTTACAGGAGCATAGCTGTGAACTTTCAGATTTGAAAATAAGGGCTCAGCAGCCTCAAAAATAAGGGACCAGCAGCTTCACCTGTCCCGGGGACAGTCTACGGGATATGTAACAATCCGGGATAGCAGCGGGTAGCAGTGGGAAACGGCGCTGGAATAAGGGAATTTCCCGCAAAAAAAGGGAAGGTTGCCAGCTATGTACAGGAGACCATATCAGAAGAAATAGACCGGCAGAGCAATCTCAGACCAATTATCAGAAGTTCTGCTGACTTCAATGAAATGTATTCCCAAGTAAGCATGCTTAGGAGTGCAGTCTAAATGTGTCATGTTTTGTGTTATTAGCCCATTTTCATATCAATTCTTAAAATAGCAATCTAGTACCTAGTTCAAGGCACTATCTTGTGCCTAATCAGTATCTGTTGCATGGAATGTACAATGATGCACCTCTGGCTTGGCATCAAATTAGAGGCCTCCAGACACCCACTTGAAATCATTTGGAAGAGCCAAAACACAGTGCAGATATGGAGACGATTAGCCTGATGGGCACCCAACTCTGTTTTTAATTTTTTTCCCCAAGAGCATGTTTTGTTCAATGAAATTCTGGCAGAGCATTCAGATCCAGACCTCTGCCAAATCAGGCCTGCTTTTAACCACAACCACTTGGGTGGTCCAGCATTAGACTGCAGCCTGTAGGATCTTTCAAGCCACATAGTCTAATTGCATTGACTCATCTCTTCCTCCTTTCAGATGTTTTGCAGCATGGAACTGCATGGGGATCTTCTGGAGAAGACCACGTTCTTCTGTTTGTGACTGACTGCACACTTATTGACTGAACCATGGGTTCCAGTGACTTCACCATTTCTGTTGGTTCTCTTGGTATAACCCCACCAAATTCCAACACAGCATCTTTGCAAATCTAAAACAGAGACTAAATATTGTGTTTTAGTTTCACATTCTGTTTGTATATTTCTAATTGTCAAGCAACATCTCATTCTAAAACAATTTCGGTTTTAAAAAACCCAACTAAGTCATACTAAATCAAATTGTGAGCTTTCCCTCTCTCAAAACAAACTTTGTTCCGCAGAAATATGTGCAGAAGGCAAATAAGCTTCAGTTTTTGGCACACACAAAAATACAAATCAGCAATCTGTACACATACTTGGAAAACAGACACTGTACCTGTTAAAGAAGTATAATTGAAGGACACAGAACTTAATTCCACACAGGTCTACATGAGCTCTGATGTCACACAAATTAACATGTCTGCTTTGGTTTGTGGCCTGACATGAACCCCTCTTGGCACATTACTTGTGTATAGAGGGCAAGTGTGTTGGCTAGAGATGCCCAGTTACCCCTGCCCCTTCTAATACTATCACTGTGGTCAACATAATGTTTGAAGTGGGGGAAACTTTTCTGTGCTTCCCCGCACAGAATCTTGATTGCCTGAGATGAAAATCAAATTGTTCAGACTCCCCTTATATTTCTGCTACTGCCAGGATATGTAATGTTGCTACATTTATAGTATGGGTATGGTGGGGGGTTTTTTGTATGCTGTTACATTTGCTATATGTTGCTGCTTTGTTATTGCGGTTATTGTGAAATTATGATTGTGATTTTGTGATTTATTAATGGTTGTAAGCTGTTTAGAGCATTATATTTTTGATCACAGAACAAAAAACATGGGCAGCTAGAATTATATTTGATTATACCATGAGAACCACAGCAACACCCCATGTAGGCAGTGGCAGTAGCTATGAATGTTTTTTCTCCTATCACTGGAAGGATGGCTGCCATCTTTTCTCTTTCTCATATATATATACTTTGCAGCCATCAAATCAGCCTGTACAATATCACAAAAGCTGTTATTTAGACTACGTTCTAGTGTACTGACATATGTTAAGGGTCATTTTAGCTGTATATTTATACATCTAGTATATTTTATCTTACTGTTTTACTTTTTGAAAAAAATGTAAGCCACTCTAAACTTGTGCTTTTAGAGAGAGCTATAAATGGAAAGAAATAATAAAAAAGATGTCCTCCAGTGGATTACCAAATAGCTACTAGCACTAAGTCAGAGATGGAAAGAGCTCAATAGAGAGCTCACATAACAATGAAATACACATAAACAATTTATTTCCTTTTACTCCAACTCCCAATAAATGCAGTACATACAATGATATTTGTATGTAGGTCACAAGGTACTTCCCTGGTTTTATTGGTCATCTAACTTCTGTTCTCTATTACTGTCGCCCTTACTAAATGAATAACGTAAACAAAGATTAAACAACAGCGATAATGGGCCTATTTATCATACAGACTTACAGTACGCATGTCTACTCAGAAGTAGGTCTCTTTGTATTCAATAGGACTGACTTCCAGGTAAGTGTGAGGTGTGAAGCCTTAGATAACATTTATACCATTGTAATGGCTGAGGCTTCCCCTCAAAATGCTTAAGAATAGTAGTTTGACAACGAAAATTTACCTCTTAAAGACCCCTGCTCTCTCTCTCACAGGACTACAATTTCCAGGGGTTCCTAGGGAGACAAACTGGTAGCAGAACTAGTTTAAGTATACATTATCTAATGTCAGCTTCATAGAAAGCCCTAGTGTGTGGTGTAGATTTTACCAAATGTCATGAGGTTGACCAAACAGCTACAATAAAACAACTCTTTGCACGTTCAATTGCTAACTTTGAGTTTGGATGAACTTCCAGCTCTAAAGAAGCAAAGAAACATCGATAAAAAAAGCCAAAGACTTAAAAGCAAATCCTGTAGAAAGGTACATAAGAGTGAACACTGTGGCATCGTCAAAATGTGCATTATGAAGTTAAACTGACTTATAAATTTCATTTTATAAAAAGTGACTTTAAAGACAGGTGTGTTCCTTTTTATCTGCCTGTGGATACTAGATAAGCCATATTTTTTTGACAGAAATATGTCCTTTTGATGTAATGGACTAGACACAAATAACTCCAAAGAGATTTTCCCCAAGGAAAGCCTGTGTGCACAAGGTTATGTGTAACTGTAATCTAATTTGCCAAATATAAGGTTTGTCCCCACAGACCAAATCTGGGAGATCATAATAGGGAATGCTGCCCAATTAATTGTTATACCATTCGATAAACTGATAGCAGTAATGTACACCCAACATATGGAAGGGATAAGAGAAGAAGAGTTTGGATTTGATATCCCGCTTTATCACTCCCCTTCAGGAGTCTCAAAGCGACTAACATTCTCTTTTCCCTTCCTCCCCCACAACAAACACTCTGTGAGGTGAGTGGGGCTGAGAGACTTCAGAGAAGTGTGACTGGCCCAAGGTCACCCAGCAGCTGCATGTGGAGGAGCGGGGACGCGAACCCGGTTCCCCAGATTACGAGACTACCGCTCTTAACCACTTCACCACACTGGCTCTATAAAAGAGGCCTATAAAATGAACAGAGGCAGCTAGAAAGGAAGACTGGTATAACATAAAGTTCCCACTAGAGGCGGAAAGTGATACGGTGATACAACAAACACAGTAAGAATAAGTGCCTGTCTAGTATGCTGGAGGAGGGAGTTTTTCTATCCTGGAAATTTATTTCAAAATACAATTTACTTGGCCAACTTAACATGCAGATGCAGATATAATTGTAGATAAGCAAAGATCATAAGGATCCTGTTACAGCAATTGATTTCAGCTTGGAGGAGTGTGCAAGGTTGCTGCTGAAATCAATAAGGTTGGAAAGTGCTTCACATCACGCCAGTTGTTTGGCTTTAAAAAGGGGAGGGGAGATGTCATAGCCCTACTTCGGTGTTCAGCTTGTATGTGAGTTTTTGTTTTCACCAGTGAAAGTGCTGACAAGCCCTGTCTCCCAGTCTTCTTTTTCCTCATCCTCCATAAGGCTGAATGCATGCAGTAGGGAGCCTACTCTTTAATCCAGGGGTCGGCAACCTAAGGCAACAAATGGCCCATGGGGGTTGTTTAACTGGCCCGTGGACCCCCGCTGCCTGCTCAGGGACCCCTTCCGCCCGCTTGGTTGGCTCCCGTTTGCAGCAATAACCGGCACGGAGCAGAGCGGGGGGGGGGGGAAGCTACTGCAGCCAATGGGAAGCTGTGCACGACTCCTCCATGCTGGAAATAGTATTTGCGCATGCGCCTGCCCACCATGGCATCTGTGGGACCATGAACCGGCCCAAGCCACAAAAACATTGCTGACCCCTGCTTTAATCCCTTCCTGCACACTAAGGCCCCTTGCTTTAGACCTATGCTTTCCAATACATGGAGGACTGAGAAGAGGGGAGGAGGATATATGCTTGGGTGAGGTGGGGGGCGGGGTGGGGCAGGAGAGAGTTCTAGGCAGCACACCTCCCACTATCCCTCACACAGTGGAAATCAAGTGTACAATTGGAACACCCATATAAGACAAAAAAAATCAGAATACGTAGGATATAATCTGGAAACTATTTGGACTGTTGTATCTGACTCAAAGTAGACTGGTTGGAAGTCTACTTGGACAAGATTAGTTTAAGTTCATTGATATCAATGAATCTACTCTGAGTATATCTTAGTAGGGCAAAACACTGAATCAATATCAAGAAAAATAATTCAACAGTGAGTGCTTATAAATTAACTTTTGCTGATATAGAGCATAAGAGGTGTCATAAGAGCCTATCCAATATCATTACCATAAGATACATACATGTTAGTTGTGCTAATTCCATATTTTGGGGCATTTATTCAGAGAAGCCTGAAAAACAGCTTAAAATTTGAAGAGAGGTTTTAAAAGATGAATATGACAAAAATTAACATTAGAAGCTGCTCTGAATTATGTTCATTTTCCCTATGACAAATATCTTTTCCATCAAATATATTTAAACAACGTAATTGCAACCGGACTTAACATTAAACCATAGTTTAGCGATTTGTGTGCAATACATCTCCCTACTCTTTCTCTGTTGTAGCCCCAAGGAGCAACAGATGCTTCTGATCACCTCCTCCTCTGGAATAGTCATGAAGAGGAAGTTGAAACCTAACCACAGTTTGTGATTTGACTGAATGGGAAAAGCTATGGTTAGTTTAAACAATGGTTTGTCCAAACAATCCAAGATCAAACTGTGGTTTATTAAAACTAACAGCAGCCTCACTTTGGTCAAAACAACATTCAGTGGTTAGTTGAATACAGAAGTGGTTGTTTCTGATCTCTTCCTTGCAGCCACCCTGGAGAAGAAGAAAGGGCGGGAGCATGAAAGCCTGAGGTTTGTTCATCTGCCACAAAATTATGGTTTAGAATTACATCTGAATCTGGTCACAGATTGCCACATTGGGACAAGACAACAATGGCAGGAGAGCTAACAGTATCTGGAGATGGCATTCACCCTGGATCACACTTTATATGGCATATTTTTACAGGTACTCATATCTATCACCCATACAGCAAGAATTTTTGACTTCCCATCAGACATGAAAGGTAGCTGTGTATCACTAAATTCTTGGGCACTCAAAGTGCCCACTTCATGTTTACAGATCCACGTCTTTGTGTTAGGCAGTAAAATATTATTCACTTACAGTCTTCAGTGGAGCTTATTCCTTTAGTCAGTGCACAGGGCTGCATCTTAATCCTCCCTCAGATCAAAGTTCAGTAGACTGCTTGGGGCAATACACTGCTGTACTCTTATTGTAACTGCAGATAGAAACTAGAATTGCTCAGGTGTAAATCTGACACACAGAGTTCAACTACTCAGATCCTTCCCCCTTTCCTCAGCTACTCAGTTTTTAGAAACTGTGTACAGAAAAAAACACTCAAAACTTATTTACGGAATGTAATGTTTAGAGAATAACCCACAATTCCCCCTCCCCAGCACTCTTCAGCAGTCTAACATTAGGGCTTGCTCACACTTATGGCTCATCCCCAAACTGCACAGTCTTTTATTGAGATTTGAATCCCATGGCCTTCTTGGATCACTCCAACTCATCTGCTCTGCTGTTCGCTCTTCTCTAGCACTGGGCCTACTATTAGGCAGAGTGAGGCAGCTGCCTCGGGTGGCTAATTTTGGATGTTGTGACATTGTAGTGAATTATTAGTAATTTTATTTATTACTATTATTCTTATTATTAAATATTGTCGCTTCCAGGGAAAGGAAGAGGTCTTTGTGGGAAGTGGCTGGCCTTGCATGCCAAATACCTTGACTTAGCTGGGAGAGAGCAGCCATTTGTGCTGCATCAGAGGCAGCAAAATGTCTCAGGTTACCTCAGGGCTGTCACTTTCTTTTGAGAAGAAATTTAGATTAAATGTTCTTTTGCACTTTAAAAAATAGATTTTTCTGTGGTTAGGAACTGGTGGCAAAATGCACTAAGATGTTTGAGATAATGATCAATTGATGGGAAGATGTATGGCCTCTGTACAAACAAATCTAGATGAACACTCATTGTTGTACAACATCCCTGCAATGCTCAATAAAGAGCAAACATCTCCTAAGCTCTGTGCAAGCTTTGGGCAGGTAAATCAGGGAGAATGCATAATAAACATGTTACTTGGAGGAGCCCTTGAGCTGGTTCTGCTTTTCTTTACAGCTGGTGTGTGTGTGTGTGTGTGTGTGTGTGTGTGTGTGTGTAAAACATTGTCATGCAGAAGACACTGTCCCCCCAAAGTCCCTGTTAAAAACATATAACCTCCCCATTTCCACTTTTCTCCTGCACAAAGCCAAGGTAACATGTTCGAAGATGAATCCCTGTTTTCTTTTTATATTAATTGACTTGCACAGCTGTTTTATTGACTGGGGTGGGGTGGCACAGAGGAAAAACTACGGGGAAATTTGAGGGACTCCCCACCACCACCACTGAATGAGGAGTTCTACCAGGTATGTACCCCTGCAACTTTGTAATTCTGTCTGAATAAAAACAACAGTGCTGAGGCTGCATCCTAAAACATGCCAGGGTATCAATTCCCACCTGCCCCCCCCCAAAAAACAATGCTATCTTTCTTGTTACATTTCATAGTGTCTGACAACTTTTAACCACAGGAAAGAAGCTGCTTTGAAGAAGTCTCTTGCTAAGTCAAGCTCTAGCATGGAGCTTAGACGCCTGAGCCCTCAGGGCTCCAGGGTTGTCAGCAGCCTTTTTTCTTTCTCTTTAAATAGCTGAGTTAGGGGTTTTTCTTCAGAAGTTTTTTTGGGGAGTGGGTGGGACAGGAGAACAAATGAAATTGAGTAAGAAATGCAAACTAAAAGTGAGGGACAGAACAGAGCTCCCAAGGCTACCTCGGCAGATCCTGATATAATTTCATGCTTTTTGGAGGCATTTAATTCTAAATTGTCTAGGATGAATTTTAGAGGGGCAGTCCCACAGAATTAAATGGGCATGATACTGTCAAGGGAGTATCTGTCAAGGGAGGAATCCTTGTGTTGGTTCTTCTATTAACATCCTCCACTAAGCCTACCGTTTTCAGCGGTCTCCTCTTTAGATGGGTCTGAAAAGCATTTGTGACACGGGAATTTACTTATAGCCAGCGGAGGAGTGTGCAAAACTTATTACACAGTGAAACGTATTACAATGCATTCAACTGGATGCATGAAGGAACTCTCCACAGCAGTTCCCCATGTGTGTTTACTTGCCTGCATAGAACAATGTCTGAAGAGAGACATTCATTTGGGCACAGAAATAGTCACTTCATAGTTTTCTCCTGCTTAAGAGATGCTTTCTGGAAAAACTCTCTCTCTCTCTCTCTCTCTCTCAGCTGAAGATACTGCTTTGCAAATCTGTTTACTTGATACCCCATACTGCACACTAAGAAATGTGTCCCACGTTGACTGTCCCAGTTTAGGGTCACTTTAGAGATACACAAAAGCCCAGACAGCAACTTTCTATGCTTATGCTCTGTCCCCGACCAGACTCGCTTGTTGGAACCCCGCTGCTCCTGTCCCCAACAGCTGTGATGAACTAACTCCTGTGCTCATTAGGTTATATGCAAACAGTGATGAAAGGGAATGTAGAGCCGTGTCACGTTGAGCAGTCAGAAAACAAACCTTTGACACAAAGCAGCAGGCAGATAATAAGACTCTGTGGTTGACAACAAATGAGACTACACTTAATTTGCTGTGCAGTGTTCATGTAATTAGATACATTTGGTACAGGCAAGGAAGTAGACAGCTAGAATATGGTCATGATGAATTGGGGGACCCTCTGTCAGGCTCTGATCATATTAATCATAAGGCCAAAGCTTGGTGACTCAATTTTTCTTCCGAGTATGCACTGTTACTTTCTTTTCCACAGGGAAAATATGCTACAGTTTTGAACTAGAATTCTTGTGTAAACACACACACACACACACTTGTTGTGTTTAAAGTAGAATAATCATAAGAAATATTCCTTTTGTTTGAATAAGGAGATTTTCTTGTACACGGTATAAACACAGGATAGCCCTATCAATTCTGCAGCAGAATTCTATTGTCTCTCATGGCACCAGGAAACAAGAATAGCCCCTACTATAGCACCCTTAAAATCTACACAGTGGTGGCCACTCGGTTTACCAATCTGATCTAAAGCACAGGATGGTATCAGTGTACAGTATAATAGATAGGAAGCCCTCTTTCCTTCCTGCACATACTGTAAGGAGGTTTCTCCTGCGGAGAAAGTGACACAACACTGCAAAAACAGGCACAACCGTTAATTTATTTCACTGGTAGCCTATTTGAAATTGCTTACCTACAACTTTTCACCCAAATTATAACTAGCAGGTTTACAAAAATAAAATGATACAGTTGTAACAAATTAAAATTTAGAAAATATATCCAAAGGTTTAGTAAAATCTGATACTCAGGATTGACTGTCTGAGAATGCCTGAGTAAACGCATGTGCTTTTAGCCACTGGTGAAACAGCAAGGCAGCACTTGCCTACTGCACCTCCAAAAGGAGATAATTTCACAAGGGAACTGACACTAAAATTTGGTGCCCCACCTCTCTTGCTCTGTTATACATTATTGTTGCGTTGCCTCCTGTGGTGCTGGCGCCCAGTTTGGTCGCACTACTCTTAAACCAACTCTGACCATGGAGAAGGCCTTCCAGATGAGTATGCAAGGCCTAAGTCACCACCAGAGCCTTCTGACTGTGCCATTTGTGGCTATGGAGGCTTGAGGAATTACATTTCAGTCAATTCTGATTCAGGCTGACCTGATCCACACACCCCAGACCAATGTGCATATTGGAATGTTAAAACTAGCCTGTTCTTGACTCACAAAACATACCACGGTGCATTAAAAAATTGGTGCTTCGGGATTTAGAAATGCACTTGTGGAGATAGGTATTTCACAAGATTTATATAATGCTCGATCATAATAAACCCTCAAAGAAAAAAGAATATAATTATCTGTAAAAAAAGAGCTGAAACCCACTATTTAAAGGAGCTGTAGTTCAACAACATTTGGAGGGCCACAGGATAGCCACGCTTGCCCATAAGTCTGTTCTTCTTGTTTTCAATGTGGAACCAGAAAGGCTACACCCCCCTCACTTCCACAGAGGTTTCTGCCAAGGAAACAGAAAAGGCCTCTGACTTCAAACTCTGGAAGCACTGCTTCTTGTTATGGATTGTCCAGTAGCAAAATAAACTGTAAACTTCTATGTCATGTAGGGAAGTATTAAGTTAGAAACAACATGTTGCTAAAAAAAAGGAAAAAGGCTGCAATTTTAAGTCTGCAAAATAATAAACTTGTTTAAACAAACCTTTGTGTTTTGGTTTCTGAGAGCAAAGACTGATCTTACCCGACATTAATGCCTTTGATTGTTCTTTCAACCAAGTCAGTTACTACGAAAGAGTACAGTATAATCCTTTGGGGAGTTGGGTTAGGGTCAGAGGCTGGCAGCTGGTAGGATTATCACTGATGTAACCCAGGTAGATCTTGCTGCTGATTTCACAGAGTCTGAGGCAGTATGCCTCTGGACACAAATTGCTGGAATCGCAGGTGGGGAGAGTGCTGTTGTGCTCAGGTCCTGCTTATGTATGGGCTTCCCTTGGGTATCTGGCTGGCCAGTGCTGGACTAGATGGACCACTGGCCTGATCTAGCAGGCCCCAATGTTTTTGGTAGTAAAGAGTCCACACAGCTCAATAATCCAGCATGTGGAAAAACAACTGCTCAATTATAGGGTGATTTAGTCCAAGTGGTAATGCTGGAATAACGTAACCCTCTAATCTAATTCATGAGTAGCACCCTTGTCCCCTAGGGTGCTGGGGGAAAGAGCAGCAAAAAGGAAACCAAAGTCTAAGATCCCAATCAGATGAGGATACTGGAGGACAGCATCCATTTCTTTGCTTTAGATCACCTTGGTCTAAGACAGTCTTAGGTACAGAGGTTAATATCCTCATATTATTTCTTGGCCTTTCTTGGCAGTAGGGCAAACTCAAGACAGGAGTTATTTATATTGAATACAAGACCCAAGGTTGATGCATGCACTCTTGTTTTTTAGTACGATGCATTGGCTCAGCTTGGGTTAGATATGCACGTGTTACCTTGCTCTTTTGAATGATCCAGAGGATGGGAAGATCCAAGCTCAGAGTGGATCCCAATCTAAAAGTACCTAGGTGGCAAGCCTATGCTTATTTACCTGGGAGTAAGTCCCATTTGACTCCATGAGGTTACGCCTGTTAATTCACCATCATGTTGTAGAACCTGCAATTCCCACTAGCAGAGAGCTATCCTAGAATGCTATGAGTGGTATTTGACTAAGATTTACGCAAAGCAGAGCCACTGAATGTAATGGACCAAACTTAGTCATGTTTCTTCATTTCAGTGGGACCACTCTTAGTTGACTACCACCTTAGATGCTTCATTCTGCATGGAAGGAATGAAACTCCAGAGCAATGTATAGTTTTTGTTTTGTTTTAAACAGTTAAAAGATCAGAGCATTTCCTGTTGCCGCTCCAAATCCATTACTATGAAACCCCTAGGTTTTAGTTTCAGAAGCCATGGATGTTATTATTTACTGGATTTGTTGGTTGGTTCCAAGGGAACTCAAAATGACTTACATTAAAAATGACTGACATGATAGAGGTGGCCATATTTTATTATTGAACTGCTCCTCCCAGCTCCCCTTGATGGGAGCATTTCCCCACAGTGATCAGCATGCTGACCATGCAGTGCTAAATCCAACGGGGGATATTCCAGGCCAGCTAGGGAGGCACATTTTGTCCCAGGCGCTGTGCCTGGTATTTTTTGGCAACAATGAAGCAGTTAATACCCTTTTCAAAGACCTCCACAACTCCCCATTGCATGAAATTGCCCAGCTGTCAGACCTTCAGACTCGCCTTCATCCTCACAGCAGTTCTTCTCCTGCTTAAAAAGGGGGATATCCGGAAACAGGGCATTCCAGAAGAGGAAAGGGGGAGGAAACTGTCAGCTGTGCTGCTCTTCATCACGTCCTTAGGAGACGGCATATTTTTCTCTTCACTGATTGCAGCTGGATTTGGAAACAGCCAGAGCAGGATTTTGACCCCTCTCTAGAGACATTTTCTCCTCTTTCTCCAAAGTCTTATTTTCATCTCTAGTGAGTAACTTGCTGTCTATCACCGGCTGCTGAGTAAGTTTCAAAAGTATGAACACCTAAATGTGTAGCTGTGCCTCTGGGATGCACACAGAGGATGGCCTACTGAAAATACTTATGAAAGGCAGTGAGGCGCTGTATTTGACTGGAAGAGGAGGAACAAAGATGCCCGTGTTTGTGTGCCAAGATTCTGCAGCAGCAGTGCAGAAAAACATTTTATTACTAGCATTATCATTATATTTATTTATCTCCCACCTTTCTCCTGAGCTGGGATTAGAAAACATAGCAGAATATGGCACCAAAGCACAGGACTCAGTTTCCTGAGAATTTCAGTTTTCTGCCTTTCTATGGTAAATTTCTTTCTTTCTTTTGCGGATTTCTAGTCTTTAGCAGCACCTCCTGGAATCTGAGAAGCTGGAAAGAAAGCCAACTAACAGCATTCTACACATGTCTACTAAGTAAGTCCTATTGAGACCAATGGGACATACTCCCAAGTAAGCGAGTAGAGTGGTTGCATGTGCTGTAGCACACCATCTCACTGGCATATTTCTGTATGATTTATTCCATTTCTGTTGGAAAGTGGAAAGAGCAAAGTAAGGGCCTTATAGAGCTGTGACGATCAGCAATGGAACTATTTACACAACTGAATGACAAACTATTAATAAAGATACACACCACTGTGATTTCTGCAATTGATAACACCTGTAGAGTAGTCAATATTCCAGTTAACAAATTTATACAGAGGGCAAAAGAGATAGATTCTGAGGAAGCTAAGAATAGAATGCTTACCCTTGCAGAAAGGCCTTGCTATATATATGCTGTAGCATATTTCTGTCTTTTTCCTGTCATTAAAGTTCAGCATAGGAAGGAGGAGGCTACAGCACCAGAGCAAACTGCTAAAACTTACCCATGAATGGCATGGATAGAGTGAGGTTCATAATGGTATCTTCCTTCCTGGTGACGCATGTCAATTGGCAAAGGAGCATGGAAGGCTGGGAAAAGATGCTGTGGCACTGTGGAAGGAAAAAGAAGAAAAACGGCTTCAAAAAACTTCCTTCGTTTTATTAAAAAGAAGGGGGGGAAAGCCCCACAAAACAGTTTCAAAAGCACTAAAGCTCCATGCATTTCAGAGCGAGTGCAGAGGCAAACAAGGGGGTCTTCGAGATATCTGTACTATCGTACACCAGAGAAGGAGAATGAATAAATAATCAAAGCCATTTGGAGAAATCCTACATCTTCGACATAAAAGATCTCCAACAGGGTTTTTGACAAAGACAAGGAGCTAAGCGCTCTTTGAACTCAGGGAGATTATAGGAAGCACCAAGGAATACTCGGATCCCAGTGCAAATCAGAGTCGACAGAGCTTGGCGGAACCCAGACCAGAATTGCTTCCACTGTCAGCAGTAGCAGCACCTTTCCCTAAGGTATATACACAAACATCCCAACTTGGAAATATTTATCTAAGAGTGGAACAGGCAAGCAAAGCTCCAATGTGAACTCTTCTTTTTTTAATTTTTTTAATTCAAAATTAAAACAAACATATTATCCAAAAACATAATCATCCTTATCCCCCCGCATTTTTCCTTCCTCCCCCCACCCTCCCTCAAAAACCCACCCACCCCCACCCCTCGGCTTCCCTCAGTTCCAGTCTTTGGTTTCTCTGAGAATGCTGTTTTCTGCATGTTACAAAGTTGTATAGATCCTCAAACTATTTAGCTGATTATTATCAATAAAAAGTTTTGTGAATGTTTATTCAAAGCCAGCCAAGGAGTCCAGTTCACTTTGTTGCGTCTTCAAATACTTTGTAAAGGGTTCCCATTCATCTTTAAAGTCACAGTTATCCTTGTCCCATAGCTTATATGTCAGTTTTGCCAGTTCTGCATAGTCCATCAATTTTTCTTGCCATGATTCTTTAGTTGGGGTTAGAACCAATGTCAACTCTTTAAGCAGTAAGAACTGGAAAGGAAATGTGGCTGTCGTCCCACTGAAAGAGACTTAATTGCCCTTACTTACCATCATTTGTGGCCCCACTGATGTGCATTTGTTTAAAGAGGTCTGCAAAGACCGCAGAACACCTACAGTGGCTGAAAGCTACAAGCCTTGGTATTTATTGCCAGTCCCCAAAGTTAACAGTGTGATTATCTGAGAGCTGTAAAGCAGTTGGGAAATTCACTGCACAAAAATGATAAACTGACTAATGCATTTGTATGACCTCTCAGCCCTACATTTCCTTCCACCATGAAACCCAAAGCAGCATACATGTGGTTCACAGGCACTGAACTGACCTGACCCAGACCTGCTTAGCTTCAACAAGATGGTAGCCTAATGCCCTCAAACCATGCCCTAGAACACCAGTCTTCCATTGGTGGGTTGGAACTCACTACAAGGTCACAGTCTGATCTAAGTTGGGTTGCAAGAGAAGCCATACCACCATATAAATATAAATATAAATATAAACAATATAAATACAAATAATATAAATATAAATATAATATGGTGCGAAAATTAGGAAATGGGTCCCTGAATGCATTTTTTATTATTATTAAAGGTGGGTCCAGGCAATGTAAATGAAAATGCAAGAGGGATTGGGCACTCCCTGACCCTTTTTTCTTTATTTGGAGGAATAAAAACTTAGCTATAGAACATCCCCAACCCTTCTTTTCACTGTGGTCTTGTCAGCACAAGAGGAATATTTGGAAACTGCTTGAACTGCACAGTGAGCAAGAGTGAAAGAATACAGAAGATTATATCTCTATATCTATCTATAGATCTATCTATAGATCTATCTATAGATCTATCTATCTATCTATCATCTATCTATCTATCTATCATCTATCTATCTATCTATCTATCTATCTATCTATCTATCATCTATCTATCTATCTATCTATCTATCTATCTATCTATCTATCTATCATCTATCTATCTATCTATCTATCTATCTATCTATCTATCATCTATCTATCTCTATCATCTATCTATCTATCTATCTATCTATCTATCTATCTATCTATCTATCTATCTATCTATCATCTATCTATCTATCATCACAGTGAGCAAGAGTGAAAGAATACAGAAGATTATATCTCTATATCTATCTATAGATCTATCTATAGATCTATCTATCTATCTATCTATCTATCTATCTATCTATCTATCATCTATCATCTATCTATCATCTATCTCTCTATCTCTCTATCTCTCTATCTCTCTATCTATCTATATCTATCTATCTATCTATCTATCTATCTATCTATCTATCTATATCATCTATATCTATCATCTATATCTATCTATCTATCTATCTATCTATCTATCTATCTATCTATCTATCTATCTATCTATCTATCTATCATCTATATCTATCTATCATCTGTCATCTATCTAATCTATCATCTATCATCTCCATCCCTCTGAAAACCACCTGGCTGTCAGGGCTGTTGAGAGAGGAGTAAAATCAGAGATGATGGTGTAGAAAGAGTTCAAGGTTCCATAGCAGCCTTGTTCTAAGAGTCACAGGGGAATCCTGGCGGCTATTTTGCAGCCTGGCCAATGTCAGCACACAGTAGAGTAACTGTTAAACCTTCAAAGAGAAAAACAACAACTATGGAGTTAATATGAATGAATTATGGGTCCACTACCACCTCCCCAACCCCAGCCATTCCAGGTTCTATGTAAACATTGATTTGACACTGCTCAAAGGGCCTGTGTAGTAGGAATCTTTTAAATAAAGATGCAGCTCGTGTCTACCCAAGTGGAAAAGGCATCATGACCCTGTTTGGTCTCAAATGAAAACAAAATCTCATTCACACTCCAGTTTTATAGCCGCTAGACTCTTCAGTGCCAACCTCTGTCCAACTTGATGCCAAGTCCACAAGCACTTAACAGTTTTCAGTGCCAAGGCTTAACCCTGAGAGAATCAACAATAGCGAACATGTGCAGAATGTACTTCCTTTCCAACTGAAGTGAGCTGGGGAGTCCCTCGCTGGAAAGAGTTGTGCAAACAAGGCCTTTGTCTCATACTGGGTGACCACTTCAGTGGTACACCCAGCTTTGGAAAGCTAAACATTGATTTAGGGGACATTAACATGTGGCCAGCACCATGCCTAACTGAGTACTGGCCCCTAAAGAAACTGGCCCATCTTTTGTATCTGTCAAGGCAAACTTTGATGCTTAAGTCCCAATGGGGAAATGGAGTTAAGAGCTCGCTCACGCATTATGACGTACTGGCAAACACCTGTTACATACTCCATATACATGCTGAAAGAACCTTTATCACACATGTTTGCAAACATCCATTTGTTGCTTTAGTATGCATTTTAAAACATAACATGTGTTGTAGCCATTAGAACTCAGGTTGAATCCCTGACACCTCCAGTCAAAAGGATAAGAGGTAGGAGGTGATTAGAATGGCTTCAGGTGAAACCCTGGATAGATGCTCCTATGTGGATCATGTCATTAGTCATTAGTTGGATCGGGAAGGAGCCAGGAGTTTCTTGTCACTCTTCTGCTCTTGCTGGAGTGAAAGTGACAATAAAGTTCTTGTCTAGCTTCTTGACTGGCATTTTCACTAAGCCTTTCATGATAACTCCTCAATGGACAAGTATTCTTACCGGGTGTGAGGCAGTTACATAGTTATACACACAGGGGTTAAAAGAGGTGGACATCCTTGGAATGTTTAATTATTAGTTATTAACGACATTTTTTGCTTGTCCTCTAGCCAGTGTACATAAAGAACTAAAGACTTACATGGAAGCAAGCTCCCAAGAAATCTGTCTAGACTTACTTCCCCACAAGTGTATTTATGAAATGATGGGTCTGACCCTCTAGTATGGTTCTGCTACGGTCATTCACTGCGTATTTCTGCCTATTAGTGTGATTGCTGATCTTTTGTTGATATTGATGAACTGTGTATGAAATGATTTTATTGTGGTTTAGTATATAAATGGCCCTGGGATCATTTGAAGAGCAAGATTATATCTAAAACAATTAAATCTAAATTTAATTAAACTAACTACCAAACAAACAAACAAACAAATAAATATGGGATATTATAATTAGAAAGCTGTGTTGGTGTGTGGGATGATGTATGAGGTCACGTGGATAAAGAGGACAAAATAAATTGTACTGTAGCATGGACATTGAGTTTACAGGAGCCCATAATAATTAAATGGGAAGACCCAACATTGTTCGCTCCAGATGTTGTTGGATGTCCACTCCCATCACCCTTGACCAATAGCCCTGTTAACTGGGGCTGATGGGAGTAGTTCTCCAAGAACATCTGGCTACCTCTGCATTAAAGGGAGGAGAATACAGAGAGATTGTACTTAAGAAATCAAACAACAGAAGCACAGGATCTCATATTTTTCTTGAAAATGTGGACATTTTCTCTGACTGTAGAAAAGCCTCTTCTTCTTGTCCTTGGTTGCCTGGGCAGATTATTAATATTTCATGTATAAGGAAGATTGCAACCTTGTTACCTGTAACTTTCCAAGGGCCATGTAAACACTAGCCTCAGGCAAAGAAGGGATACAGTGGTACCTCGGGTTACATACACTTCAGGTTACATATGCTTTAGGTTACAGACTCTGCTAACCCAGAAATAGTGCTTCAGGTTAAGAACTTTGCTTCAGGATGAGAACAGAAATCAGGCTCCGGCGGCACGGCAGCAGCAGAAGGCCCCATTAACTAAAGTGGTGCTTCAGGTTAAGAACAGTTTCAGGTTAAGTACAGACCTCCAGAACGAATTAAGTACTTAACCTGAGGTACCACTGTATAGAACAAGGCAAATATAAAGATGATCTCCATGCACTACCAAGCACAGAATGGGAATCCCTATCAGAATCAGCATTTTTATTTTTGTTTTCTGGAGACAGAAACAATTGCCTGATTTCTCGAAGGGTAAGCATACATTTCAAGAGAGAGAGAGAAATCTCTTTCAGCAGTCTAAACAGAAAATGCAATTTCTTAAGTTGCCCTTGTTGGTGTCTCTTCCTTGAATGTTGAATTCAAGTAAATGAGGGATAAGACAAGACTGAAGTGGAGAGCTTTAAACCAGTGGTTCCCAAAATCCCCACCCCCCCATTGACCACTTGAAAATGGCTAATGGTCTTGGTAGACAGAGTAATGACTTTTCTGCCAGTTTTAGCAATTGTAATCTGCTGTCCTACATGCTGTGTGCTTTTCAATTGTATTTTGACAGACACACTTACAGACTCCCCAAATGAAGCTCACTGACCACCAAGTGGTAGACAGAGCACCATTGGAGTAGGCCTGCTTTAAGCTTATTTACACATTTTGCCTTTTCCTATCTAGAATATTGTATAATACACATCATATTGCTGCAATGAATGGGAACCGTGCTGGACATCTTACAACAAAATCCTATACACGTCTGCTTCAAAGTAAGTCCCACTGAGTTCAATGGTGTTTACTCCCAGCTAGGTGGGCATAGGTTTGGAGACCCAGCACAATGATTTACAGGTTGCTAAGCAGGACATGCAGCTTAGAAGTGAATGAACTCAAAAGCTCCATGAGATTAAAGGGGCAGTTGAACTACTATCCTGATATTGCCCCCTTGGTATTGGATAATTTCCACATTTCCCACATCCATGTGTTGAGTGTAGTGGTGTAAGCTGACACCAGTATATGTGTGGAAGCCATGGCAGCTGTAACTCTGTGCTAACAGGGTTTCAACATCAACAGAGTCTGTGTGTGCAGTCCTTCCCCACTGCAGATGATTATGCTCAGTACATGGCTGTTGGAGCTGCACAACACTGGGTTCATGGCCCCACTGCCACTTTAACTGTGTGGAGCTCCTTTATGTAATTAATGCAAGAAGGGGGCTGTCCACTCTCAGTCCACATTACTGGCTGCTGGTGGTGTGGCTGGACAAACACAAAAGTCTAATGACATCAAATGCAAGGCATGGGATAAACTTACAGACGTTATGGGGGGCGGGGAGGAGAAGAGACTTCACTTTATAACATCTAGTTTTGCTGTGAGGAACAAAATGGAAACACACCCCTTCCTCTTTAAGCAGTTATAACTGGTGGCACGGGCCTCATTTTCATTTGATGTCCCTTGGAGTTCAGGAACTTGTGATTCAATCAGAATCCTAGATAGCAAACTGCCCCCAGGTTATCAGTGTTTTTATGATGTCATCCGAATAATGATCTTGCTGTTTAAGGGAGTTGAATGGGCAGAAGAAAGATATCTTGCCTGAAAGCGCCACAACCTCCAGCTTAATGCACCGTTAATAATAGACTGGGGTGAATTATCAGAGGAGAGAATAGGGAAGGGGTCAGAGAAGGTCTGAGACAAAAGAGCGGGGGGTGGGGGGAACTGGGTCACAGCAAGCATGACAGAGCATATCCTATGGGTACGCTGGTGGGATTCTCTGCAGATGAAGTCACAGCTACCACACAGAATTGGAACGTGCTGGGAAAGTCATCTGCAGGAGCCCCATCCAACTAAGGGGGTGGGTGAGAAGCAGAGCAGAAAGCCAAACTTACAGTAGCTCTGACTTAACCTGCAATCAAAACTCCATTAAGGGCTTACATTTAATAGCGCTTCAAGTAAGATGACTTATTTGAAGCAGTTTACAAAATACGCCCAGTGCAGAACGAATGCACTCCGTGCCAAAGAAGGTAATTATGTGGTTGCTAATTACACTTTGTCTGCACATTTTAAAGCCAGAGGTGAATGTGTAACTTGAGCTATAAAACAAAGCCTCATTCAAATTGCTGCTATAGTTCCATCCCCCTGCTCTGCTGCATCAGTGGCAGGAATTATCTCCCCCCTCATGCCCACCCCCACCCTCCTAGCAAAACAAAAGAGGATACAGGTACACAGTGAACCATGTGGGATGCATTCCGCACTCTCAGCATTGCTTTCTACAGATCATTCATGCTTTAATCATCCATGACAAAAAGATGTTGGAGAAAACTACTGTTGCTGGTTTTTTTAACCATCTGGAGATTTGCATTGCCTCCTGTTACATTATTTTTAAGCTACGGGTGGAATGCAGTTGGTTTCCTTGCATGCAGGGATGGGCTTTGGATCCAGTGAGGCATCACTATTGGAAGAGGAGGAGAGGGTTGTTTTTTAAAAAAAATACAAATTCCCACTTTCCATCACTGTCTCCCATGCCACTTCCCACCCTGTTTCTGGAGCTGATTTTCAGGGAATGTTGAGGGTTGCAAGGAGGAGGGGAAATGAGGGGGGAATCCCCTCCCTTCTTCTTCTCTTAGTGGGTGCTTCCAGTGGAACAAAAGCCCACCTGTGAGTGCAAGGGCACCATCTCTTAGCATTTACCAAGGGTACTTCATTGAGATGGAGATGATATGGGCTACGTGGCAAGTTACTACCTGATAAATGTTCAGCTGCATAGACCCCAAAATTAAAATGGCACGGCAGGACAAGAAACTGGGGGTTGCAACTGTTAGCTTTTCACAAAGCTTTACAGCATTTTGACCACTCTTTTCTCTCACAGCTGAAGATGCAATGCTTGCAGTAGTTCTTCCCCTTCCAGCCCTTCTAGGTGCCACCACGGACAGCGAAATTTCAAAGCCAAGAAGTGCCCAGGGAGGGCTTCAGGGGAAGAAGAGTAGAGAAGCAGTAGGAGGGTGTGAGTAGGTCTGAGGGAGCAGATGGGAACAAATCCAGGATGACTACAGGTAATAATTTACCTAGTGGTAAGCTTACCAGATGGGACGCAGGTGGCGCTGTGGGTTAAAGCCTCAGCGCCTAGGACTTGCCGATTGAAAGGTCGGCGGTTCGAATCCCTGCGGCGGGGTGCGCTCCCGCTGCTCGGTCCCAGCGCCTGCCAACCTAGCAGTTCGAAAGCACCTCCGGGTGCAAGTAGATAAATAGGGACTGCTTACCGGCGGGAAGGTAAACGGCGTTTCCGTGTGTAGCTCTGGCTCGCCAGAGCAGCGATGTCACACTGGCCACGTGACCCGGAAGTGTCTCCGGACAGCGCTGGCCCCTGGCCTCTTGAGTGAGATGGGCACACAACCCCAGAGTCTGTCAAGACTGGCCCGTACGGGCAGGGGTACCTTTACCTTTTAAGCTTACCAGAGTGTGCTTGTAAGAACTTAGTAAATAAGTGTTCAGCTGTATTTGCTTGCCAAGAGGAATGTTGAAATACACTACTTTCCCACTTCTTGGGTGATTATAGGCAACTATAAATGGTAACTTACTTGGATGTGAATCCAATCACTTGATAAGCCTGTCATCCAAGCAGAGAGGTTATTAAACTAACTAACTAACTAACTAACTAACTAACTAACTAACTAACTAACTAAATAAATAAATAAATAAATAAATAGGTTGTAAAATTCCCCTTGCACCTTGGCAGGATACTACAGAGAACCAGTTTACTGTAGGAGAACAGGGAGAGTGTGATAAAGTACCACTTTTGCATTCACCCACTGAGATAATGGAAGAATGGGTGCTGGAGGGAGGAAGTTAAGGACTACCTTCAAATTCCTACTAAGTCCTCCAACAGTGGGGGTGTAACCTCAGTTGGAAAAAGTACTCTGGGCCACAGCAAATTTCTGGGAGCTCAGGAGAAATGCTTGGCCCAGGCCTATTCCCAAACTGTAAACCTGATCCTTAAGGGGGCATGTGACCTTATCCAGAACAAACCTGTTCCATTTTAATCTCAGCATCCATCACAATTTACCATCATTATCTCTATTTTCTTTGGATTGAGTTTCGGTTTAGTTTCCCTTACCCAGTTCATCACTGACTGCAAGCACTGACTCAGGGTGATCAACTGGAGATATATATATATATATATATATGCAGGTTTTGGTGTCCTCGGGTGTCTTCCCGTGTAAAAGTTGGGGTGTCTAGGCGACGTTTCGACGAGGTTTCGACGACGTTTCGCCTAGACACCCCAACTTTTACACGGGAAGACACCCGAGGACACCAAAACCTGCATTCCTGTACCCGTGAAAATCTACGAAAGCATATATATATATATATATATATATAGTATTTATATCTCACCCTCCCACAAACCATCAGAGCAGTGTACAGCATCATAAGAACAATTAAAAGCAACACAAAGCAATCATGAAAATGTCTGGCTCCTCAAAGGATATTTTAGACAACCTGAAGGGTTCTGAAGGATAAACAGGGGTGGATGTCACCCATATACTGATGTCATCATATTCCATAGCCTTAAGTCACATCCACACTGAACACTCAAAGCACTCTTATACCACTTTAACAGTCATGGCTTTCTCCCAAAGAATCCCAGGGACTGTAGTTTGTTAAGGGTGCTGAGAGTTGTGGGACTTGTATTCTTTCACTGCTGCTTAAGGGTGCATACATATGTATGCATGTGAGAGACAGACGCACTTCATGTATTTGCTCCAGGACACATCAGTGTTTACCCACAATAATTATAATATTTGGAGCTGCCTTAAGGATTCACCTTATATGGGGCTGTAAATTAGATGTGAATACATAATCCACTCAGACATAATTCACCCATGCTGACCTTTTAGCTACCACTCTAAGGCTTGTGTTGGAACAGTTGAAGTTGCATCTGAAAAGTGAGCAAGGGGACTCAGGTAGCTCCACACACCAGAATCTATGATCAAGTACAAAATAACCCCTCTTCAGCACCACAAATCCAACTCAATGGTGTAACGTTGGAAAATGTCTATCACTTCTCCTACCTTTCCACAAAGGCCAACATTGCTGCCAAAATCCAGCATCGCCTGAGCTCTGCGAGTGCGACTTTCTCCTGACTGAAGTGCAGAGTGTTTGAGGACTGGGACATTTGCAGGGAAACCAAAATGCTTGTTTACAAAGCTATTGTACTACCAAGCTTACTATATTCTTGTGAAACGTGGACCACTTATAAATGCCATCTCCAACTCCTCAAAAGATTTCATCAATGGTGTCTCCGAAATTTTTTACATATCACTTGGGAAGACAGGCGAACTAATATCACCAGTGTTGAAGCAATGATTCTTCAACATCAACTTCGTTGGACTGGTCATGTTGTGCAGATGCCTGATGATCGTCTTCCAAAGCAACTACTCTATTCCGAACTTAAAAATGGAAAGCGTAATGCTGGTGGTCAACAAAAGAGGTTTAAAGACTGTCTCAAGGCAAATCTTAAAAAATGTAGTATAAACACAGACAACTGGGAAACACCGGCCTGCGAGCGCTCCAGTTGGAGAACAGCCTTTACCAAAGGTGTCATGGGCTTCAAAGACACTCAAACTCAGGACACAAGGGAGAAACATGCTAAGAGGAAGGCATGCTTGGCAAATCCACACCATGATCAACTCCTGCCCAGAAACTATTGTCTCCACTGTGGAAGGACGTGTGGATCCAGAATTGGCCTCAACAGTCACTTACGGACTCATTGTTAAAACTGTGTTTATGGAAGATAATCTTACTCGGCTATGAGTGATTGCCAAAGAAGAAGAAGACTGAAATTGTAAGCAAAGGATGTTTGTTCCATAAGACATCACAGTGAGATAGCTTAAGCAGGCATCGTTCTGCTCTGGTAGCCAGTGCTTCTGATGGACACACAGGAAATGCCAGCATGAATAATGAGAGAATAATGTCCCCATTACAAAGTTTCCTAACATCCCCTGCGGTTGAGGGTCAGTGATACACTTTAATTCAGACCCACTTACTGCAAATTTGTGTTATTACTATCTTTTAAAAATTGGATCTTTTCTGTTGAACCCCTAGGTTTTATTCCTCAACTGTGCCATTGACTCACTGTAAAACTAGCAGTCATAAAACCTTCACCGGAGGTGCGGTGAAATTTAGCTCTGGCCTATAATCTGCTTGAACACCCTCTGGTAAAAGTCTAGGCAGAAAGACTATTGTTCTACCAGATGTTCTGGATGCTTTCAGTTATGGGGAGGGCTAGGAAAGGATGCAAAGGTGTCCCTGAATTTGTTCTACCCCCATGAAGCTAAATAATTTATATTGGTGTAGTGTGGTATCACCACACTTCTTGAAGCATAGCGGAAGGTGAAGCCTTTGGAGAAGCAACAGCTCTTATGAATCATGATGGAGCCAAGAGATGGAGCTTTGGTTTTCTTACATTATGTATCTATTGTTTATATAGTGCCATCAATGTGCACAAGGCTTTACAGAGCAAGAACTGACCCTTCTGTAAGGAGGTTACAATCTAGATCAGAAGTGGGGAAAGTGCCACCCTCCAGATGTTGCTGGACTCCAGCTCCCATCAGCCCCAACCACCTGGCCAATGGTCATGGATGATGGGAATTGTAGTCCAGCAACATCTAGAGGGCCACATCTTCCCCTGCCAGGCATTGTCTTTGAATTTCTTCAACTGCTGTAGGGACAAGAAGTGAGTCCTGCTTATTGCAGCTGGCAAGAGGGGAATGTTGAAGATGGGATTTTGGAGGAGAAGCAGCTGTTTCACCCTCATGATGTGGTTGCCAGGTTATTAAAGAGACAGCATGAGTTCTGGCTGATGACCTGGAAATCCTATGCGTGTATGACCATCTCTGGGTGTGGTTCCCTTCATAGCTCAGTGAGAACTAGTTTGAACCTTAGTCTTGCCTGGGTAAGAACTCCTAGCTGCCATGTTGAGTTTCTTTTCTGTTGTTCATAAATATTGAAGTTCTCTTGACTCCTCTGCTGCCTCACTAGGGCAGACTCACTGTGAGGTTTTCTCACACAGGGAGTACACTTCCCAAACCCATGGGATACCACAAGAACATCTTAAATTCACTTCTGGTTGTTGTACTGGATCCAAGGCTGCAATCCTGTGCACATGTACCTGGGAGTAAGCCCCACTGAATACCATGGGACTTAGCAAACATGCCTAGGATGGCTTCTTGAGCTGTTAAGGAACTGCAAACCCAGAGAAGCTGGAAAGTCGACCTGGAGGGTTTTAAATCAGCAGCTTGCTAATTGCACAAGTCCAGAGCTGCAGAGTGTTAAGGGCCTTGAAAATCACTTCCATTGCTTGGCTGTCATGCCAAGACGTATGTCTAAGCACCCCTCCAATCTGAAAGTTATTAAGGAACAATAAGGCCACAAGTCTTGACTGTACCACCATACTTGTTAGGCTCCGCTCTTTTGCTTCTTCCCAAGAGGAAGTACTTAATAAGAATAATAATATCCTGAAAGAGTAACCCACGGCAGTGTAATTAAAAAAGCTTTCCTCGGCTCACTTTGAAGGAGGGGAGGGGGGAAAAATGAAAGCTAAGGGGTGGGTAGGATTAAAATCAGACAGGAAATTCCACTAGAACAAGTTGGCTGCTGTCCTAATAATACAGGCCCCTGCCAATTCCTCCAGAAAGCAATTGGAGGGGTGTTGGGGGAGGCCCTCTAGACTAGCTCAGATCTGAAAACATATTGTGAGCTTGACTGCTGAGGCAATTCTAAAAGAGAGAAGGGAGACACAATCGAATAAAAGGAAGTTTGCTTTGCTGGGAAGTCACTGTTATATAATGTGGCCATTGTGTAAAGAGAGGTTGCTGTCTTTTAGTGTAGAAAGCTAGTGTGGAAGACTATTGAACTTAAAGAACCAGATGGAATCCAGGGCTCATTCGTCCAACAGCTGCTTCGAAAAAATAAGAAAGAAGTTCCAACTGGCTAGCAAAACTCCTGGAGTGAACCAAGGTAGAAGAGAAGATGAAAAGGGAAGGCAGGTGGTTGTCAAAAACACGCAAATGTTTGTGGAGGTTTAAGAGTGTGCTGGATAATGGGGGAAGTGGATCAAATCCCTTAATTGAAGAATCAAAAATATTGAAGGAAGAAGATTGATTTTATCCTCCCCAAAAAGAAAAAGAATAAAAAAGGAAAGCGCTTCTTTCTTTTTCTTTTTTGTTTCCATCAGAGTTTGTAAAATCACTTTATATAGATTTACTATCAACCTTTTTTTGTTGTTCACAGAATGGGTTGTTGTGGCAACATAAAATAGCTTGAATCTGTACTTTTAAAGCAGCCCTTGCTGAATTTAGGTTGACAGGAAAGGTTTCCATATGGAGTATTTCTGTGTGTGTGTGGGGGGGGGTGCAATGTGAGAGGGAATATCTGCAATATAATATTTATATTTCCTCATGTTTTAAACTATCAAAACAAAGAGCCCCACTCTGTCCTCTACCATCGCAAGCATACAGCATCAAAACACAATTGGCCACCAGACAGGCAGAAGGCATGTGCCATCATGGTGCTGCTTCTGAACATATTATTACATTCAATAAATATTGATCAAACGTTAAGCTTATCAGGTCATAAGGCCTGTTCAAATTACCATTGGTATCTACCCATCACAACTGTTGATTCTTTAGAGCGCCATCTTATGGCACAGATCTGTATGGAACCTGATGAATGTTCCATACATTGTTCCATTGTGTACATTCAATAAGCAAAATGAATTGTTTCACAGCACCATCCTCAATAGGTAGGTGAAGTGCAATTCTGGGGTTCCAGAATTACAAACATTTTGTGTGAGGCCTTAGTGCTTGCATTTCTGGCAGATGCTTCTAGGTCCATATTCACACCATACATTTAGAGCACTGCCACACCTCTTTACAGTGAAGGCGTCCTCTGAAGAATTCTGGATGTTGTAGTTATAGGTGTTGAGAGTTGTTTTGAAACCCTCACAGTGCTACAGTTTCCAGAGTGGTTTAACAATGAATCCTTCTTCACGGGGAACTCTGGGACTTGTAGCTCTGCGAGGCAATAAGGGTTATAACAGTGCCTTAATGTACTGTATGAATATGGCCCAGATCAGCGGTACTGTTGAAATAAAACAACAACTGCTCAGTGAAGTCCAAAGGATCAAGGCCTTAACTGGCAGTCTCCTGGGGTTGCATAGCCAAGTGCTTTTCATGGTGGAAGCTGCATTCCTGGAATCCACTTGCAAATGGGCTGCATGTATGGATCAAAGCAAGAGTCGCACCTAGTCTGCATCCTGCAATGGGCCTCTTCAGATGGGCTAAGCCACAATCCCCTTCTTATTCTCATTTTGGTTGAAATCAATGACCTGCTTATAAAGGATTTAGCATGGCTTTTACAGTGGAGAAGCATGGGCAGCCAAGGAATACATTCTTGCAGAGATGCCCTAGAGCCAAGCATAACTTAATGAATAGAGGAGTGTAGAAATTTCACTCATTACCATGACTGGCTCACCCGCTTTGAGGGCACCTTTTCAAACATTCCCTGCAAACTCCCCATTTTTGCCAGTACAGCCATTTGTCAATGCAATTTGTCAATGCAGGGAAATGATTCCACACTTCCTTGCAGAGCCACTGGTAAAACAGAAGAAAATACTTACCGGGCTGTTTCATGGAAAAAATGACTGGAGTACAACCTGTGGCCTTCTCAGTAATGTTGGATTCTAACTTCCATTAGCCTCAGCCAGCATGGACAATGGCCAGGAATGATGGGAGTTATAGTCCAAAATCGTCTACCCTTGTAGTGGCACAGCTCTAGGAGTTCTGGGGTGTGATGGATTTTTTGGACCCATGCCAGAAATAAGATTGAAAACATATTGTTCTACCTTGTCAGCAATCCACATGTAGAGATGGGCAGGGATAGTTTAACTGTTCAGGATCAATATGTGATGCATCCTACCATCAAATCCTTATAGAACTCCTGAGATGTGTTACAGCTGGGGAGGTCTCATTGGCAGTAGTGTTGCTTCCACATGATAGGCCTCAGCCCAAAGTTATTCTACTCCCTGCAGCCAGCATGGTGCCTTCAGGTACTATAGGTTTCAACACCCATTAGCCCCAGTCAGCAAGGCGGACAGTCAGGGATGATAGGTGTTGTAGTGCAGTCAACATCTGGAACCCTGTTGGCTACCACTCTTATATAAGGTACCACTTGTTTCTTTTTGGCTGCTGGTTCTTCTTAATATTTATACACAGCTGCTGTTGAGAGCTTTGGAATTCACCCCCGAGTGTTGTCAGTAATTGGAATGTTCAGACTCCCTAAGATTCTGAAGTTTCACCAGATTTTTCCTTTATGTCTTAAACTTCTTCTTTTTTAAAATCTTCTTCTTTTTTAAAATCTCAGTTTGAAAAGCAAACTGAGGATGCTAAATTCCACAGGGCCATGTATTACATTTTATATTTCCATGGTGCAATTGTAGACATGTGGAATAAATTGATCCTTGTGCAGATGCCTTCTTTGTTCGCAAGGCCTGACTCTATAAAGTGCCAAGATCACCTGGAATGAGGTCTGCATTATAACGACCACAAGACAATGTCAAACCGAATGCCACAGAATACTACTTACAGCGCGGATAGGTTGTAGCTCTTTTCAGGTAGGGAATCACACCAGTGTTTGCCTAGAGCTGAAACAATCTGAACTGAACCAAAAGAAAAACATACTGACTCCCTGTATATTAAAAGTAAATGGGCCAGTTCTTTAGGTCTATGAAGGCATTTCACTCATTACCATTGATGAATCTATGAAGGAATTCACACACTCTGTGTCAGTGGCACAACTTCAAGCAAGGTAGGATTTCAAGCATGTTTTCTCATTTTCTTCCATACTAAAGAAAATATAAAAGAGGTTTCTACTGTAGGAGAACATATGAAGGCCAACGTCTATAGCAGAAACTTTGATTTGAGTTTGTTTTGGTATCTTTTACTAGACTTGGGCTATATGCTGTAGTCATACAAAAAGCAAACTTACTTGCTGTGGTTTGGCATATAGATATTACAAGCCCTAGAACCACTTTTGAAGTCAAATATGTCATGGAAGATGGAGAAAAAGATTTATAATTCATGCTCATAATATCATTATCAATGGAAGGAATCCATTCTGTTCTGAATAACTGACAAGACGCTTGTTGTCTGTTTCTAGGGCAATTGGATCCCTATTACCTTAGTGAAGATCCTGCCACTCTGGCTGGCTGCTAAGGAACACCTCCACCCACCACCCACTGCTGCCTTGGCTAGTTGACTATTGCCAAGAATGGAATCAACCTTTAAGTTACACATGGAATGATCTCTGCTATTGCTTATCTATAAACCTATTGCATATATATATGCATATATATATATATATATATATATATATATATATATATATATAAACTTATAAACTAAGTTTATAAAGTTTACCAAAAAAAGAAAAAAGAGAGAAAACTTTACTGTTGCATCAAGCAAGGTCCATCTCCCAGTCCCAAGAATGTCCCTGGGAACAATGTTAGACAAAGAAATGACATCATTCCCCTGGGCAATCTGTCCCAAATTGCAAAGGGAATGCCACCATTCAAAGCAGCGGTGTAAGTGTGTGTGTGTGTGTGTATGCAACCCAACCTTTGTCCAGCTTAATAGGAGCACATGAAAGGTAAGAGCATATAAGGAGCATTGTTCAGTGAAAGAGCATCTGTTTTGTGGGCAAAGTACCCCAGTTTCAATCTCCAGGTAAGGCTGGGAGAGAATCTTGTCTAAAATCCAGGACAGCCACTGCCATACAGAGTTAGACAAACCCATAGGGTATATGGCAGTTTCCTGTGTTATTGATACAATAAGAACAGCTCTGCTGGATCAGATCAAGGCTCACCTAGTCCACAATCCTATTTCCACCAGTAGCCAAACAGATCCTTTCAGAAACCCCAAAGCAGAACATGAAAGCAACAGTGCCTTTGCCCCCACTCCCTACAATATTGTTTGCTGATCGACCAGGGGAGAGAGACAGCGGAAGAAGATTGGAAGAAATTTAAGGACTATCTTAAGAAACATTGTAAAATTAATGAATGTTAGAATGACGTTGGTTTAGAAATTACGTGGTTTCCAGCGGTAATGGATAAGTAAAATGAAAAGAAAGGTTAAAAATGAAATGAAAAACAAGGGAAAGGATTTGCTGAATTAATAAATTAGAAATTGGAATACAGAAAGGGGAGGTATGAGGAAGTCGGGGAAGTAAGTTATAAGAAAATAAGGGATTGAAATTATACTTGTTTTTTTTGTTATTTTTGTCTGTTTGTATTTTTGTTTTGTTTTGCTTTTTATATAAATCTTTGAAACTTCAATAAAAATCTTTTTTAAAAAAACAATATTGTTTGCTGATTTCCCCTGGTATTCAAAGCTGCAATGGCTCTGCACATGATGACACCCCAAAGCTATTATAGCTAAGAGCTGTTAACAGACCATAAATGTTGAAGGGGCATGATTAATAAAAATTCAAAGGTGCAATAGATATAATATAGCATTCCCCAACAGATGGAAATTGTAGTTCAAAACATCTGGAGGGCACCAGGTTGGGAAAGGCTGATATCATATTCAGAGAGTTGCATGATTCAGAGAGTTGCAGAGAGGGACAACAGGATTTTTGGCATCCAGTTTTCCCTACGCACCACATCACTGACTCACATGTACCGCTGTACTCAATAGAAAGGGCACGAGATTGGGCCTGGGATCACCCCACATAGGGAACCATTTCATTTTGCTGAAGCCACATGGTAAAGGCCATGTTGTTTCTCCCTACCACCCCACCCCCAGGAAGTACATGCAAATCTTAAGAACAGGGAGTTGTGGTCATTTTATAATGAGCATAAGACAGCCAGGATGGTCTTGGCGTAGAGGAGAGAATGAGGGAGTTATCAGTTGCACCCAGCTGTGGTTTTGGTGCTAGCTAATCACCCCCATGTATCATCCTGCCTTGGTAAGTAAATGTTCTGACTGGTATTAAAAATGGGCCTGGCGCCTTTTACAGCACATCCTCCTTGCTGCTCATGCAAAGTGCTGGTTGTTAGCATGCTGCCTGTGCAATGCAATTAGGGTGCTTAAGACTGCGAGGGGTCTTGAGAAGGTCCCGAAGAGTGATTGCAGTTCAGAATAATCACCCACCTGGTTGGGCGTTGATTTATGGCCTGCTCTGTTAATAGCCGTGCTTAACACAGGAGTTTGCTGAGATTAAGTAATTGCCTTAAACAAAAAAAAAAATTATTATCTTTAAGTCTTTTGCTGATGAATGAATGGGTGCTGGAGAAATCATGTAATAGATCATCTGAGATTTCTCTCCCATCATGCACGCACACACACACACTAAAAACAAAAACATTGTTGGAATGAGGTTTTAAAAACATGATAGAGTTAATTGCAAAAGGAGGCATATATCTCTTGAACAGCTAGTGGCAGCACAAACTGTTGCTTCTATTGTTACTATGGTTCCATATACTTTGCAAGCACTTTGTTGCGATTGAAACAGGGATAGAGAACCTGTGGCCCTCCACTTCCCATCAGCCCAAGCAAGCATGGCCAAGGATCAAGGATGGAGGAGTCCAGGAACATCAGGAAGGCCACAAATTCCCCACTTCTGAACTATGGTCAATTTGTGTTTCATATACGTGTATCATCACTTGTTGATACCATTTCGTGACTTGCAGCTGACAACGGTGCAAAACATGCTGTGCAAAAATCACCTGCTAGATTCCTTTGTGAACGATATCATTCCAGAAAACAAGCACAAAATTCTCTCTGCTTGTTGAAAATTAGCACATCAGGGTCACCTTTCTCCTAATGTTCCAGATTTCTTAAGGAGCTTTGAAAACTGAAGAGCTATGAGAAATGAGTTTTGCAGTATGTGCACTCTAGGAAGGACTCCACCACGTGATTCTGACTGTATGAACCTGTCTCAAGGCTCATCCACAGTTCCTTTTGTGCTGCGTTTTTAGGCACTGGCCTGGGCTTTCCAGGTCTGAGTCCAAGTGGGTTTGTTTGTTTATGTCCTAGCGCTTTCCCTGGAAAAACCCACATTTTACCGTTGAATCAGAGCAAACAGCAATTGGATTTTCTGCAGGTTGCAGTTTGCTTCAATTCAGTGGTGAAAGGCAGGTTTCTCCAGCATAAATGCTGGAAAAACAACAGCAGCAGCAACAACACTACTCAGAACTTGGAAAGCCCAGACCTATGCCTAAAAAGTGTGGAGAAAAAGTAAGAGTGGATGAACCCACTGTTGAAAGGACTCATGTCTGAGATGATGTAAGGTGGAAATAGAGCTCCGTCTGGTACATTCAAAGAGTGGGGGGAGGTTCACACATCCAAGACATCTCCTGGTTGCCATCTGATGTTGCGTGTTTGGTTCAGTTTTAGTTTTTGTAGCTATGGCAAATGAATGAACCTCAGCAGCCCAGGCTGCCATCTCCTTCCACGTTGCCTCTCCAACCTTTACCTAACTCCCCCTCCCATCACACAGGCATACGTATACAATCCCATCTGCAATTTCTCACAGACTTCCACTTGTTTTCTCCTAAATGGCAACTTGAACAACACTTTTAAAAAAAGAGATGCCTGGGAACTGTGCTGGAATCCACACACAACAGGCTGAATAGAGATCACATTACTTGGGCCACTGTAGAAGTTTGTGACTCCCTGCTGGTTTATTTATTTTGCCAAGTGCTAAATTCATATGCAAAAGGTTCAGTGATTGCAACCCTCTTTGAAAGGACTAATAAATAAAGTCACAGACAGCAGGAACATATCAACTTAGCAAGTCTGTGTCCCCCCCCCCATCCCTTCTCCTCCCTGCAAAAAACTGAATTCCTGTAGCACTAATCCAGAAGGTGGTCTATTAGTTACAAATTGATCAATGTACAGAGATAGAAAAATGCCCTTTGTCATCCATTTTTGCATGCAGAGCAAGAGTATTCCCGAAAGATGGAATCTACTGCGCAGGCAAAGTCTGGGGAACCCTCTCTTCCAAACTGGACTACAAATGCCAGTTGGGGTTGCTTCAGCACAGTTCAAAAGCTGGTCATGCAACCTAGTCCTGATTTAAACCTAGCTTTTATTCTAAGGCTGTATACACACAATACGTATAAAGTACATCCCCCTACCAAAGAAACCTGAGAACTGTAGCTTGTTAAGGGTGCTGGGAATTGTAGCTCTGTGAGGATTCCCAAGATTCGTATGTGCGCCTGTGTCTCTCTGTGTGTGTGTGTCTGTGTCTGAAATGTATGGTGTGTATGCAGCCAAATACTGACATGCAAAATCACTTTATTGGCATTTGCCACTAGGCTGCTGTAACACATGCTCATATTACCCCTCAGCATATGCATAACATGGCAGAGGATAGTGCATGCTGAAGTTTTTAAGTGAAAGAATGTGTTCCGTGAAAGATTAGACAATTCTGAGAGCAGCCAACAAGGCCTGCAAGAGATTTATAAGAAGACTAGACTATTAAGTCCATTAAGAGCCTTGCTGACCTGGGTCAATTTTCCTACGACCCTCACAGCTACAGTTGCACAATATTTTATCTGTTTAACCCTTTGATTTATGTTCTACTAAAAAACTCAGCCCACAGGCCCTGAAAAGGTCCTACTGAGTTTCACAGCGGCCTTACCTGGCTCATTAACGTCTTCAGTTGTGCTGTTACAAGCTGACTGGCACAGCCTGTGTCTGCACTTGATGCCGATCTGTTTGGAATTAGCCATTCTTTCAATTTCCCACAGTGCCTCTGGCCAAGTGTTGCTCTGGCCATTGTGAAAAAGAGTGTGGTCTGCTGTCAGAGCAGCCATGTAAGCTCACCTAGTGACAGAGGAGAGGATTCATCAGAAGACAGAGGCCCCCCTCAAATCTGGATTGGGGTACATTTCTCAGGTATCAACCCAGAGATTGTGCCTATCTCTTTAACAGGGAGGGGGCAGAATACAACTCCTGAAACAAAAATCCTGTTAGAGCCATCACGTCAGAAGAGCCACTAACCTATTGTTCTTATCCATTTATTACATTTGTATCCCACCTTTGTTTCCGAAGAAAGCATCCATAGCTGCATAGGTGGTCTTCCAACCAGCCCCTACCCAGAACAAGACTTGCTTAGTTACTACATCAAGTGGTATCAGGCTGCTGGGGAGAAATGCAACCTGCTTTCAAGGTTGCCTGAATTGGTAGGGATATTCTGTTCCCATGAGAAAACTGCTGAAACTGTTTTCTGCGGCATATGACTCACGAATATTATTCTTTGTAAGGTGGATGTAATCTTTGGTGCCATGAGGCTAGACACCTAAGAGCCCCTTCTGAGAGAGGGAAGCAGGTTGGCACTTGTAGAGATGGATTGCTTTCCTGTCACTGAGATGTGATCAGACATACAAAATCTCTCTCAGGACTAATGTTTATGTTTGTGTGCGTGTGTGTCAATGTCAATGTTTACCCTACCAGAACAACATGCCCTCATAACGCATCAACAGAGTAGTCAGTTATGCATTGCCAAAGAAGAAGCCAAAAGAGGGCACAGATTTTCAGAAAATGGATGTATGGAAGTGAGAGCTGGACCATAAAGAAGGCTGATCGCCAAAGAATTGATGCTTTTGAATTATGGTGCTGGAGGAGACTCTTGAGAGTCCCATGGACTGCAAGAAGATCAAACATATCCATTCTTAAGGAAATCAGCCCTGAGTGCTCACTGGAAGGACAGATCCTGAAGCTGAGGCTCCAATACTTTGGCCACATCATGAGAAGAGAAGAATCCCTGGAAAAGACCCTGATGTTGGGAAAGATTGAGGGCACAAGGAGAAGGGGACACACAGCTTGTAGGAACTCTAGTTAAGCAATATATTTTTTTAATGTGCATACCATTGCCTTTAAAGTATGGATGGGGGAGCTGTGGGGGAGATGTTGTTGGACTCCAACTCCCATCAGACCCAGCCAACATGGCCAATAATCAGGGATGATTGGTGCTGTAAACCAACTTCATTTGAATGCGCCCAAGTTCCCTATCCCTGAAAACAATGCATACCACGAAGCAGCAGAACTCTTCACTGGAAATAGGGAGACTAGGTTAATTACCCTGAACTGCAGGCGAAGAAGATTATCTGTTAATATACTAAATAGGGCTAGTGGCGAGAGAGAGAGAGAGAGAGAGAGAGAGAGAGAGAGAGAGAGAGAGATTACTTGTGCCGTTATTGTCTCAAAGTTCCTAAAGATAAAATGAGGCTTGGGTCGCATTTGCTCAGCCCAACTGCAAGGAGTCTATTAAGCAATTATAGGGCTATGCTTTGAAGAGTGTGTGGTTGCTTGTTTCATCAGCATCCTAAAAAACAACTCCCAGATTCTTCCATCTTGCATCCTTTTGTAAACGTATAAACATCCACCCTTTTTTAAAAAAAAACAAACAAACATCCCATCGTCTTGGGCTGGGAGTCTGTTGCAAGCAACATCACACATTTTGCCAGAAACCTTTTGACACCAAAGAGGCTTTTATGAGCTGAGTGCACACAGCACATTTCCTCACTTCCCAGCTCGGGCTCACAACCCCCCCCCCAAACCCCCTATCTTCAGTTGTAACTGATAACGCCTCCTATCCTAGCACAGCTTGGTACCAAGCCCAGCCACAGACAGCAGATGATTCATGCAGCTCCTTCACCACATTCTCTGATATGCAGCTGAGGCTTCTCCTGGGGCCTTGACTCTTAGGGCGGATACAAATGCTTCCCCCCCTCCTTTTAGCGTGGTGAGCGGGGTTTGAACCATGCAAAACCACATTCACCAAGTTAGGTCTGGAATGAGTTTGTTTGATCAGGCTAACAGCAAGCAGTTGGGATTTGTTGAGTGTACGTAAAGCAAAACACCAGACAAATCCTTTTAAGAATGTGTATACTACCATAGGAATTTGAGACCACTGATCTAATTGGCACAGTATCCTATCTTATTGAAGATCCAGCCTCTGTTCCCAAATTCTGACAATCTCAAGAGGTATTGTTGTACAAAGGATAAGGCTGTGAATGGCTACTAGCCATGATGGCTGTGTTCTGCTTCCATTTTCTGAACACCAGTTGCTAGAAACCAGGGGAAGGGAGAGGGCTCTTGTTTTCAGCTCCTGCTTGCAGATTTCCTATAGGGATCTGGATGGCCATTGTGAAAGCAAGATGCTGGATTAGATGGGGCACTGGCAGGCTTTTTTATATTCTTATTTCATGAGTACCCTGTATGCCATTTTTTTTATTACTATTTGTTTTATTGCATGGATATCCCACCTCTCTTCCACAATGGGATTCAAGGTAGCTTTTTAGAATCATAGCACATTGACATTTAGACTGCAGGTCTGTGAAAACTGCTTTGCTTTTTTCACTAGATCCCTGAGGATATGCAACAATCAAAGGCAGGTGCAAAATAGTGGCTCAGGGAACACAGAATTAAGGAACACATGCTCAGCCTGCACACTGGCGTTGCCTAGTTGAAGTCTGCACTGGCCTCCACCACGTCTGCAGACATTGCAGGACTAGTGTGGTCTGGCACAAGGTCATACCAGTCTATTCAACATCAGGAGATGCTGTGCAGACTGGCGTGGCCTAGCAGAAGGCTACACCGACCTGCACAACACCGGAAGACACAACAGGGACTGGCAGTGCCTGGTGTGAGGCTGTGTTGGCCTGTTCGGCATTGGGAGATGCTGCGCTGGCCTGCTGCTCCTCTTCCTCTGGCACTGCAGACATTTTGGGAGGGCAATTTAGGTCACACACACAGACCGTGACGGATGAAAGAAAAGGAGTGGCAACGTGTGGGGTTTCCCTTCCATTTTTTGGTCCTGTGCTCTGGTGTGAGCCCAGAGATTCACGCCAAAGTGCAGAATAAAAAATTGCTCGTCTTTTGGTCCTGCGCTCCGGCACGGTGAGAGCATGGGAACCAAAATGGCGCATCCAGGATTGGGATCAGTAGCCATGGCAGCTTCTGTGTCAATCCATGATGTCCTGCTTAAATTGGGGCACTTGGAGGGTATCTATTTGCCAGCTGTAGCTCCTGCTTGAATTAAACAGAAAAAGTTCTCCATATTTCGCTTTTTATCATAAGCTATCAGGAATCCATAACCTTGATCTGAGTTAAGGTACCTTTGGTTTGCCCTACTCCATGATCTTTTATAATAAATGATATCCAAGTTTAAAGAATGTTCCCATCAACAATAGAAGCACCAAAGGGTCCACAGGCATGGCCAGAATTCGGGGGGGGGGGGGCAGGCTTTATGTTAGGGGGCAAGAACCGAGTTATCTGTGACTCAGTTGTTTAGTTAGTTAAGTATTTTTCTTTATTGACATGATGGGGGGGGCTGGCCCCCTCTGGCTACACCCACGAAAGGGTCCTTTCCCTCAAGAAAAAAGGTGGCATTTTCCTGTAAAAACAGATTAAGGGAATTCCATGCAAATTTAATGCACTTCACACAAAAAACCCCACTGAACCATGACAGACCTGTTTCCCCTTTGAAGGGATCTCACTGGAACAAAACACCAATTTGAGAATGAATGAATGAATGTAGCTTTGGCCATTCCCCCCCTCTCCCCCAGTGGCAAAGTGTGTTGTTTTTTTTGGATCATGGATGTTGGACAGGCCCGTGGCTTCAGCATGAGTGTGTAGCCTACAAGCAAGCTGGCTAAACAAACCAAATGTGCTATCAGATCATGAAGGTTAACACTCACACACAATGCTACTGAAATCATGAATCTCAAAACAAACAACTGTTGTTTGTTCAGCCTGTGTGGAACCTCTTTGCTTGATGGAAGGAGAGGATTTCCTACTTCACTGTTGTCCCAACTGTTCTTAATCCAGCACAGAATGAATGAGAAGCAACATTCTGCCCGTTTATGTGGGATTCCCTCTCTGGGATTGCCATCGGAGATCTTTAACTTTCTGTGTATAGGAAAGATGCTGCAAGCCCTATAGTTTTAGCCAACAGAAAAGTCTTGCACGAATTTCAGCAGTGAAATATAACTGTCATCATAATGTCTGGGTCTGCATAATAAACTATGGATTGTAAAGGAGGGGACACACCTCCAGGCTATTCCTATAAATCAAGGGTAGCTAAAATGGCAACTTCTTAATGTTGCTGTACCACATTTCCCATCTTCCCAGACCATGCTGAGGGGAGCTGAGGGGAGTTAAAGTCCACCAATATTGGTTTGTATGGAATGTTTCAAAGTTGGCCACCCCTGCTATAATTTCTACTTAGCCTTAGTTAGGAAAAGATACAGTGGGTATTGGAGTGAGGGGAATGTGTCTTATGTTCTGTTGTGGACCTGTAGGTGCTGTTACCCTATTCAAAACAGCAGGTTAACTCTTTAAACTGATTCCAAACTATGAGGAAATGTGACAAACCATTAAGCCTGTTGGAAGTCAAAGAACAGGATGAAAGCGGTAGGCACTATTCTAGAAGGTGCACAGGACATTTAGTGAACCAGGCTGAAATATCCATCTTTTTTAGGGCTAGAAATAAAAATTGCAACCTTTTATGGAAATGTGGTAAAGCGAATTTACGATTGAAACTAAGAAAAACTGAAAGTGAAATTGACAGATTGACCTAGCCCAAGTGCAGGCCCAGAATTCCATGTGTGTCCATATGGAGACCACTTGAGAAGAAGAACCTAAGTGATATGTGATGACCTAAGCAAAGCCAGGAAGACACTGTCCGTAAATAAACAATGGACCTAATATGACGTCAGGAACTGGCAACCTTTCCAAGAGATTTTGCTCATTTGCTTAACACACCTGAACAACAACCCCCTCCCATGTGTCTAATGCCCAGTTCTAATAGGGAACAACAGCTATGATTCGCAAAGGAGCACAAAGGAAAACATTTCATGTGACTCTCATGTGCAGCTCTTCAGTCATTGCTATCTGGTCCTCAGGACTCTGCCCAGGCTACACTCCTTGTTGACCCTGCACTGCACCCTCCTCTTGTGATTTTGCCTGGAATGCATCCTCAAATTGTGATAATCCTTCTCACTTGCCTTGATGGCGGATGGAGAGCAGCGTGGGACTGGCCACACTTACTTTGGCCACATCCACCATTGGTATGTGGCCCCGGAAGGATGCCCATGATGGATTGTGCCTCTGGGCTAAGAAAGGTTCCCCACTTCTGCCCTGTATCGACAAGATCACAAAAATCACATTGATCCTGAACCCCTCCATTGTATTTTTTTTTGGGGGGGGACGACAAAGGGTTTTCCTCACCAAAAAAATTCAAATTCATATGAAATGAACTTACAATAAACCTGATGTCCTAATGACATGTCGTGGATCCCCCCCCCCCCATTTGTGGAATATTCTCCTCAGGGAGGCTTGTCTGATGCCTGCATTGCAGATCTTTAGGCGCCAGGTAAAAACATTCCTTTTCTCCCAGGCCTTTGGCTAATCCACGGCCTTTTAAACTGTGGGGGGTATTGTTTTTGTTAGTTACTATGCTATGTATTTTTGTGTTTTTATATTGTGAACTGCCCTGTGAGCCTCTGATGAAGGGCAGGATAGAAATTTAATTTTTAAAAAATGATGATAATGACTTGGCAGAACACAAGGCGGTGTGTGTGTGGGGGGGTATTTGTCTACTAGATGACTTTGTGGCACAAGACATAGGGTAAGTAGTCAGCACTGCAGGGAATGGGAACAGTTCTGAAGCTCTATGGTTGTATAGATATTTAATTTTGACTCTCCCCTCCTTATTATGACAGCCATGTGCACTTGCAGAGGACATTTTCTTCAGCTCACTGTGCACGTTCATTACCAACACTGGACTCCTCTAGAACGTCTGGAGAGCAATAGTGGGGAATCTCCAAATGTTGTTGGACTTCAACTCCCAGCAGCCTCAGCCAGCATCGGCAATGGTCAAGGATGATGGGAGTTGCAGTCCATTAACATATGGACAGCCAAAAGTTCCCCCATCACTGCTTCAAAGCATGCCAATAACCCAGGACCTTGACATACACAACTGAGCTGTTTGTGAGTACAGCTGCTAACAATTTCATCTGAGAAATCAGCAGCAGGTGCAAGTCACAGCATTCTAGCCATCTTTTAACCATTTTATTATGGCCACTTCTTGTCTTCCATATCCTGCCTGCACCTGTGGGGCAGAAAAGGACATAAAGGTTACTGCCCCTTTAAATATTTGCACTCAAATTACTGCAAACATTTCAAAAATGAAAGAAGTAGAGGACATGCAAAGTTTGCATTCCCCCAAAAAGATTCCATTCTACTTGGGTTTTGCAACCTGATATTTGCAGTCTGGTGACCTGACTCTGGTTTGTGGGTTCAAAACGTTAATCCAGTATGAACCTAAAATGTCTGAAATAGCATGGCCGTTTAGACTAGAAGGCATTTCTTACTTTCACCCACTGCCAAGTGCATTTCTTCCCTCCCCCCCCCAAGCAATAGGGTGTGATGCTTTTGACTGTGGACCAAGATTGGGGAGACTCAGGTTTAAATCCTCACTTGGCCCCAATATTGTTTAGTCTAATCTACCTCACGGGGTTGCTGTGTAGGTCAGATGGGGGAGTGCAATGTATGTCTTGCCTGAGCTCCTTGAACTCCTTGGATGGGACATCTCCAGCCTGTGAAAATCTGCCCCTATTGAATTTCTTGCTGCAATACACTAGTGTGTGACATAGAGCCAATATGCTCAAAACAGAGGAATGGACAATTCTATTTTTTAAAAAATTAATGACTTGGATGAAGGGATCGAGGGGATGCTCATCAAATTTGCACCAAATTGGGAGGGGTAGCTAATGCTGCAAAAGACAGAATCGGGATTCAAAATGACCTTAACAGGTTGGAGAATTGGGTACAAGCTAACAAAATGAATTTCAATAGGGGTTCTGCACTTAGGCAGGAAGAACCAGATGCACAAATATAGGATGGATAGGGAACACCTGGATTACTAGTGGTACATGTGAAAAGGATCTAGGCGTCTTTGTAGACCACAAGCTTAACATGAGTCAACCGTGTGAAGTAACAGCAAAAAAAAAGAAAAAGCTAGTGCTATTCTAGGCTGCATCAACAGAAGGATGGTGTCCTGATCAAGGGAAGTAATAGTCCCTTTCTATTCTGTCTTATTCTGAAATACCGGTAGTCGCTTTCTATTCTGTCCTGGAATACTGTGTCCAGATCTAGGTGCCACAGTTTAAGAAGGACAAAGACAAGCTGGAGGTGTGCAGAGGTGGGTGAGCAAGATGCTAAAGGGTCTAGAAATGAAGCCTTATGAGGAACAGTTGAGGAAGTTGGGTATGTTTAGCTTGAAAAAGAGGAAACTGAGAGGAGATATGATAGCCATCTTCAAATATCTAAAGGGCTGTCACATGGAAGATGGTGCAAGCTAGTTTTCACCTGCTCTGGAGGGTAGGACCCAAAATGTTGACGCGGTGGAATAATCACAAAATGTATTATTTCGTAGGGTTTTTAATGGTGAATTTATGAATGAGAAGATATTGCCATTCATCCCTTTATGGAACCTTGGTCATATGCAGACAACCTGTTTATTGAACATTTGTCTTGATTTGTTTGCAGAGAAGTTAGCCGACGTATATTTATCAAGCATTCATTTTGTTTTGTTTTGTTTGGAAGGTTGTTGCCGAATGTTGCATTAAGCAAATGTTATCCCACATTTTTCAGCGCGTCTCCCAGTCACTTTCCTGGTTGCAAACGTTTAATATTTGGGGCAAGCGGGCTTCTTGCACAAAACTTCAAAAGCAATTGTTCAGCCTGAATTTCCTGGCATGTGATTGAATCTCACCTGAAAACAGCAACAGTCTGGAAATGCAGCTTGTGAGAAAACTAGTTTTAATGAGGTTGTGCAATAAATTGAGATCCTGCCACATTTCGAAACATTCACTGGACTTGCCATGTCAAAATTGGAAAGGAAATGTCCAAGTTGCTGTGAGCTCGTTACAAATTTCCTCATAAATTAGCTCAAGATGGCTGAGATCTAAACAGCTTTGCCACATTGGACGGAGACTGAATGCTGATGGGAGAACAGGCACACGGGCCTTCAAAGAAAAGGAGTTCCACAACTGAATGCAACTATAATAAAGTATTTCTGAGCATGTGCAGAGTGCATTTCTCTTATAACTGAACAATTCCAGTTACTGCCACCTTCAAATTTAAGACCAGAAGGTTAGTTTCTTTGGGCAAGTCTGATCCATGTTTTATACTTTCAAAGCACCAGGATGCTTGTTCTGGTGTTTGTTAAATGCCCTCACAGGTCTGCTATAATTCTCCTTCCTTAGATATATCAAGAAGCTCTCCTGAGCTATGATTACAGTTAATATTCAGAAAGCGAGTGGCGGAGACAGTTGTACGATTACAGAACTAACACAATGCCACGCTTTGGGGGAAGGGGCAAAGCAGCATGAGCTTCCTCTAATTGGCACAATTCCCTTCAAAATCACTATGCTGATGCAGCAGCCCTCTTAAAAATGAAATGATTTTTTTAAAATGCTGCTTTCTGTGTGGGAAGGCATGACTTTACAAGAAAAATAAGTGTGTGTGTGTGTGTGTGCGCGCGCGCGCGCACCCCCCCACGAGAAAACCCTACATTTGACATGAAGCAGCGGTTTTTAGCAGCAACTCAACCATGCATATGGAAATCTATATAATCATAATTAAAGGGGACACGAAGGCGCTCAAGAGACTTTCGCCTACTGGAAATCAGTGCATCAATAGGGGCACAGAGGCCCAGCAAAAGAAACTCGAGTGTCCAAAACTCAGCGTGAAGCCAGCACAAAACAGCAGGGACGGCCAGTTTTCTTTTCAAGACTTCGCGCTGTCTTGCAAACAATGGTCCTATTGCAATCTCCTTCCCACCCCCCTACCCCCGGCCCTCCTGCCTTTCTCCAAGTGATTAACATGCAGGCCGTGTTTAGAGAAGAATGGGAATTTATTCTTCAGTTAAGGCTCCAAAAGGTGTCATCGGGTCAGGTGGCTAATCGTTAAATCAAACCGCTGTCCTCCACACTTGAGCTTCTTTTTCGCCCAAGGCTGGGTTATTACTTGGGCGGCTTATGCAAAACTAACAACTTGACCAAAGGAAAAAAATAGATTCCAGTTGCAGGGGAATTGGGGTGTGTGTGTATGTGAAGAAGACTGGAAAATTGGAGCAAACCATCAGGACCCAGGAGACACTAGCCCTTTCCCCCAGCATAGTTTTCTGAACTGTAGCAAGTCAATATTTCTGTGGGTTGTTTTTAATCAGCAAGGCCATATTCTCAGCCTCTCCGACCTCCTTTAGCCTGTACTTGCTCCTGCTAATTCAGTTTCCCCCTCAAACTACATTGGCTAGCAAGTTCTCTTTTCTACAGGTGAAGTCAGGCATAAGAAATCTCTTATATCTGCCTCCCACAGAAACACAAGCTCTCGGGGCCTCCCTCAAGACGTATGTACAGAGGTTTGGGGAGAGAGGGAAGAACAAGCTTCTTAGCACAGGAGGAAAAAAAGGTTAACTGCTGTATCAGCAATTAACAGCTGCAACAGGTAAATCGAGGTCCTTAATAGCAGGGTCAGCTCCAGGTTTAAAGGGGCACTGGGCAAAATGACCTCTGGGGAGCATCCTCCTCCTTTGTCTGTGGCCCTTCATGGGCTTACGTGGTTGCAGTGGCAGCACTCCAAACAGCACTGGGTAGCTGGATCAAGCCACCTTTTATATTTCCCACAGTGTCCATGGGTGTTGCTGGGTAAGGGGCATTGCAGGAAGTGAAAAGGGTGACTAGATCCAACTGCCTTGGTGCTGCATGGAGCGCCTGTCTAGAAAAATGAATTGTCTGTTTTTAATAGTTTAGATTTAAAACTCTCTCACACACATCCATACTAAAATAAAACAGATTTTTTTTTTAGTCTTCTTTATGATTTCTTGCTCATCCAGAACAATATGAAAGACATGGGTTAAATCCTTCAAGGAATGTCACTGGGATATTGTTAGCCTTGATTTTTCTTCCTTTCTGATGAAAAAGAAAAGAAAAAAGGACTCACTTTTAATTAATGCCATTTTGTCAAGTATGCTTCATGTGTCTCCTCTGACAGGCAAAGTGTAATGCAGGGGCTTTAAAATCATTTAAAAACTCTGCCCTGCCTGCCCAAATCTGGCCTTTCTGGACCCAACACCAACCACTAATTCTGATGAATTGAAGCGCCTAGGACTTGCCGATCAAAAGGTCGGCGGTTCGAATCCCTGCGGCGGGGTGCGCTCCCGTTGCTCGGTCCCAGCGCCTGCCAACCTAGCAGTTCGAAAGCACCTCCGGGTGCAAGTAGATAAATAGGGACCGCTTACCAGCGGGAAGGTAAACGGCGTTTCCGTGTGCGGCTCTGGCTCGCCAGAGCAGCGATGTCACGCTGGCCACGTGACCCGGAAGTGTCTCCGGACAGCGCTGGCCCCTGGCCTCTTAAGTGAGATGGGCGCACAACCCCAGAGTCTGTCAAGACTGGCCCGTACGGGCAGGGGTACCTTTACCTTTACCTTTACCCACAGGTGGGAAATGAAATTCACTGATTTCAAGTAAGTCTTCCAGTCCCTTTGCTGACTTGACTAATTGTGCTATCCTAATCAATTAATATATTTGCCCATTTTTGGACAAAGTAGGAAATAATCTCAGCTATGGGAAGCAGTTGCTGTGTCTCTGACCACATAAGAAAGATTGCCTGCGGTTCTACATCCTAGGAATCCAGAATGTACAAGCTGGATCAGAAAATAGATATTTCCTGTATCCTTTAATCTGATCATGAATACTGTAAAACTCAAAATGCTGAGACTAGTTTAATCTGATAAATATATTTGTCTTCAAAACTGAATGCTGAAGAATTCTGGTAAAAAAAAAATCTCTTTGTAATTATATTTTGAAGGAAACGGTAGGTGAGAGGGACTTACAGGACAAAATATTTTTCAGCTCAGCTCAGCGCTCTCTCTCTCTCTCTCTCTCTCTCTCTCTCACACACACACACACACACACACACACACACACACACTCTTAAGATACTGCTTCTTCATCCACAGTCTAGCTGCAAGTTCAAATGGAAAATGTGACAGTTTGCTAAAAGGCCCTGAAAGGTTAGGTGCAGAGAGTGTCTGGATACTTTTGAGCCTGACGGAGGGCATGGTCTGAGGGAAAATTACAGCAAACTAAAAAAAGGAGAAAAAACAACAACTGTAGAAGTTTGACCATAGCCCTGACCTCTGATTGAAAATGCCTCCTTGCGAACTCAGCCACAGGCAGGCAGCCATGATTTAAAACAACTTTTCAAATTCCTCCTGCCATATGGAAGGAGAGCTATTCTCCACAGCTGGTACCCTCCTCAGAGATATAAAATGTTAAAAAAGCAAAAGCAAGCACATGTATGATAGCCAAGGTACATACACCGCAGCCACCACCTCAGAATTTATTCAACATGTGCTTAGACCTTGGCAGGGCTGATACAATGCGGAATGGTTTTTACGGTGCCCCCAAATATTTCATGCCAAATGCCCACAAAGTCACATAAATGCCTAAGTATTTGCTGAAGAGCGTTAGGAATAGGAAGGAGGTAGCCTCTCTGTTGCTGGGCTAAGAAACACTGCTGGCATCGAAAAGAGCTATGTCTGATGAAGAGTTTTCGGTCTCTCTTTCTGTCTACGCACATAACACCCCCCCAACAGAGCTCAAAGCACTTTCCTTAATACTTAAGTATTAGCACATAAATGGTAAGAGAAAAACTCCACCAAAAACCTTGAATGTAGATCAAGGCATAAGTTTAGTAGGACCCTGATCACATGCACCACACATTTAAAGCATATGGCTCCCCTGAAAGAATTCTTGTTAAGGGTGCTGGAAATCTGGGGGCGGGGGGGACGACAGGATGGGATGACTACAGTTCCCAGGATTCTTTAATGGAGGCCACATGCTTTAAATGTATAGTGTGCATGTGACTGCTTATATGGTTGCAGAGGAAATGTTTCACTGGAGTTATTCAAAGTTTTAAATAAGATGTTGAAAACCAACTCCACGAGGAACCTTAGGTGGCGGCTTGTGACTAGTGTTAACGTAGTACTGTCACAATGCACTTGTGGGCGCTTTTGAGCAAAATCACCATGAATTAGGAAAAAAATTAGAGTATTTTCAAGGATCCTGAAGTTCCATCGAAGCTAACCTGCCACAGCTATATGGCCCCTACACCAGGGGTCAGCAAACTTTTTCAGCAGGGGGGCGGTCCACTGTCCCTCAGACCTTTTGGGGGCTGGACTATATTTTGAAAATAAAAATAAAAATGAACAAATTCCTATGCCCCACAAATAACCCATACATGCATTTTAAATAAAAACACACATTCTACTCATGTAAAAACACCAGGCAGGCCCCACAAATAACCCAGAGATACAGAGATAAAAGCACACATTCTACTCATGTAAAAACACACTGATTCCCGGACAGTCCGCGGGCCAGATTTAGAAGGCGATTGGGCCGTATCTGGCCCCCTGGCCTTAGTTTGCCTACCCATGCCCTACACTACCAGTTGGGAATAAGGATTCCAGGAGAAAGGATTGGAATCCTCCAACAATCATTGTCCAAGGAAATGCAGCCTCTAATAGCAAAAAAAAGCCCTCTCCCCACTTCTGTTTTAAATTGTGCTGTTTTAATTAGTTAGCATAAGGTCATCCAAGGTATTTCCCTGGTGCTCTGAAATGCTCTCTCAGTGGGTTTCCTATAAATAATTACAGAATGCCCATTGCCCGTTTTGTATCCTCTCTCTTATGCAGCCACTGTAAATCTCTGAAGGCTTTTGATAACTAGCAGGCAATAGCTATATATATGGCCTTAGCGGCTCTGCAGGTGAATGAGCCCTTGGCAGTGGATGGCTGCCTTCTGAATCACACGTCAGGTAATCCAGCAGAGTGCGCTTATGGATGTGTGTCCAGGCTTCTTAGCAAACTGTCATATTGATCTAGCAGAGCCTAAGAAGATTCAAGAGTTTGGGCAAAGGCTTGTATCAGTGTTCCCTTCCTCTTAAGAGTTTGCTGAGACGGCACTTCAGCATTTCCAAGCGCTGCACCTCCGACCCTGGCAATCCATCAAGTGAATGCAAATTGTGGACTAGACAAAACAAGGCAAACAGCGATGCTGCTTAGGAATAATGTACTCCCAAGGAGAAGGACTTCCTCAATAATGATTGTTGTGTACACATTCAAACTTCTCCTTCAGTCTTGTTCTGGTGTGTGTGCTCCCTTTGAAATGCTCCAAAGTAAACGGTAAAAAGTTGACTCAGAGCTAGCCTCAAACAGCAGGCTTTTAAAAAAGGGAATAAAAGATATTCAGAGAGACCAACAATGTTTTTTTATAAAAGCCCCTTTTTTGCAGGGAGGAGGGACCACTGATGAAAGAAAAAAAATTAAACCCTCTTGACATATTCATGTCCTAGAGTAAATGTAACCAAACGTTGCCTACTCCACAATTACATAGCATAAAAATGTGGTACAGCAGACCTTGGTAATGAATGCAGCAATCGCCAGCTTCTTCTTCTTCTTTGGAGATCACTCGTAGCCGAGTAAGATTGTCTTCCATAAACACAGTTTTAACAATGAGTCCGTAAGTGACTGTGGAGGGCAGTTCTGGTTCCGCAAGTCCTTCCACAGTGGGGACATTGGTTTCCAGGCGGGAGTTGATCACGGTGCGGATTTGCCAAGCGTGCCTTCCTCTTAGCACATTTCTCCCTTGCGTCCTGAGTTCAAGCGTCTTCAAAGCCCATGACACCTTTGGTAAAGGCTGACGAGACTCTCAGCCACATTCTGAGCCCTTTAGAGTGCAAAGGTAGTAGGAGAGGTGCAATGCCTACTGAAGCCCAAGAGCCAGTGATCCACCAAGTCTAAACCATTTGTAGCCCACTTTAGACTTGGCGGATCATGCTGGGAGCATTGCCTGCACATGTTTCCCACTCCAGGGGGCAGAGTCAACCCTGCACGTTCCCACAAAAGCTCCGTTCTGTGTTTTGCAGTGAACACCTGAAAGGGGCTTTTGACACATCCGCCTTTTTATTTTCTCTTTGGACACAGAATCCTCTAGCAACACCAGGACGGCGGCTGAGTATCAGGCAGCACATTATATTGCCGAGTGCTTGGGCTCTTCAACCCAGGGATACATTGAGATGCTAACAAATGCAGTTGCTATAAATGATAACAATCACGAGGGCAATCAACCCAATTATAATAGTATACTAATAATTAGTCGCAGTAGTACCTAGGCGACTGCATCCCAATTTGAAACCCTTTCAAGGAGATATTCTAAAGGAGTCCAAGTTAAGAGCGGAGTTTAAAAAGAACACCCCCCACCTTGGGCGTAGCCAGGATTTTTGTTGAGGGGGGAGACTTTTGTTAGGGGGGCAGAACTGACCTGGTCAGTTAGTTAAGTATTTTTATTGTTTCGCTTGATCTGGGGGCGGGGGGCAGCTGCCCCCCTGGCTATGTTCATGTCTCCCGCCCACCCAAAAACATCTTGGAACCAGTTGCAGCCTGAAAGGGAGTTCAAATGATGAAGGCGAGTATTCAAGTACTTCATCTGTGTCATCTTTTCAACCATGTAGCTAATAAGGAGGCAATCCTTTCAGTGCTATGACTATTGTGTTGCAGAGCTCCCCAGACAGAACCATTTTGATTTCATTATCACGTTGAGCAGGGAGACAAGAATTGGTGGTCTCAGATTCAGGAAACCTGGTGATCATTACAGTACATTTTACTGCTGTGGGAAAGTGTGCAAACTGCAGATGAATAAAGAATGTGGAGATAAAATAAAACATTTTAGGGAGGAAGAATTTAATACTATTTCCTTTTTTCTTCTTCAAAAAGCCCTCTTTGGGGACTTTTCTATATTTTAATAGTAGGTATAATGTTCCATGCAGAAGAGTAGCAGAACTTCAGTCGTGACCTAGGAAGCAGGAGGCATTGTTAAGAAAGCATACTGAATCAAGAACTAAATAGCTGAAGTGATGGCTAAGTTCTGCTAAGCAATAAAGAGGAATTCAAGAGTGTGGAACTGAATAGTCAAACAGGGTTTGGAGGCAGGTACGCTGAGACAGAGTCAGAACACAGGAAATCACTGATTTGCAATAGTCCTTTTCTGTGTCATGAAAAACAAGGAAGGCACTGGGAATACAGGAAGTAGCCTTATACAAAGTCAAGCCATTGATCCATCATATTTAGTAATGACTACACAGACAGACAGCTGTTCTCCTGGATTTCAGAATAGGTTCTCTCCCTGAAGATGCTGGGACCTACTGCATGCAAAACAGATGCTCAGCCACTGAGCTACAGCCAATTCCCATGGAAGTTTCACCTCTTCTTGGCTTCTTGAGTAAATTTATCATTCAAGATGGAGTGAGGCATTATAAAGTGTTGCATGTCTTCCCCTAAAAACAGACAAAGCAGGGCTGGTAAGAGATGCAACCTGGAGAGGGGTGTGTGGCATAAGGGGAGTCCCAAGTGCCAGATAGAGTCCTGGAGCGTCACTTTTGGCCCCGGGCCTGAGGTTACTCATCCCTGATCTAAAGCACTGCTGCCTACACTGGGGTGAGGAAGCCATGGGCCTCCAGATGTTGCTAGATTGTAGTTTAACAACATCTGGATGGCCACTGGTTCTCCGGCCCTGGTCTACCCTGACTGGCAGTGACTCTCCAGGGTCTTCAACCTCCAGGGTCTTTCCCAACCCTACCTAGAAATGCCAGAGTCTTCTTGCACGAAAAGCATGTGCTCTATTATTAAACTATGGTCTTGTACTTTGCTAATCAAATGTGCACTATGTGTGTGTCTCTGTGTGCAAAACACAGGATCATTTAATGTGACATTTTCCATTAAAACTGTTTTTGCAGATCTATTAACCCTGGTTGCATATAGGAATTTTTGAACCCCACAAAACCTCCGCTATGATGCACTGCTTTTAAGTGCTCTGCACACGATGCCACTTTCAAAAGGACAAAAAACCTGGCGCCATTTTCCTGTAACAGAAAGATCTCCTTTCTCTTGCTTTGCTTCCCAGCATCACATGTCTGAGGAATATGAGAATAATTGCAAACCCCCCCCCCCCGAAGTAAATCACGAAACCAAAGCCATAAACTGAACTGAAGGAGGGGTGAGCAGATGAAACGCAGAAATGAAATTAGGCTTTGTTTTAATTTGGGCTTTAAGAGAGGAGGAGGGGGGATTCTTGTTTATGTGGGAGATGGATCTTAATTAAAAGGATGCTTTTGGAATGAGAGCTAAGTCTCTGGGTGAAAGCCACGAAGTTCTGAACAAAGTGGAAGGGAGCTTTCAAAGTCAAAGGAGATTGTGAAATTAGCCACACACACCCCTTAAACCTCAGCGCAATTAAGTTCTTTTATTCTCAAAGCGATGGGGGTAGAGGGAATTTCATCTTGTTTGCATGTGGTCCTGGAGAAAATGAATCACCAAGCACTTCCCATTGACTAAAGTATTCTGTCTGCTAATTCTGTGCTCTCAGATGGAGTCCCCCCCCCCCAAGTGGGCTAGTCATGCAAATTCTGCATGCCCAACACCCACAGTGGGACCAGAACAACCTCTGCTAGTCCAAATGGCAAGTCCCTTCAGTTATTGTTGGGACACCAACTTCCATCAGAACCACCCGCCAGTGTGGACAATGGTCAGGGATGATGGGAGTTGGATTCCAACAATAACTGGAAGATTTTGGTTGGAGAAAGATCAGTATGACTGTCACACTGGCATTTCCTTCAGCAAACACGTAGAGGGTGCACACACCAACCTCTTCACACACCCATGTATAATATATTCACCTGAGAATCTTCACAGGGTTTTGGCTCTCTACTCTGTGTACACAAGAACTGAAAGACACACCCATGTCACCCAGACTTTATGTTTCCAGTGAATACTTGAAAATAGCCAACAGGAAGGCCCCTGCAGTATCAAGCCAGTGGCCCATCTAGCCCAGCATCCTGTTCTCCCAGTGACCAACTGTAATGGTTATAGGGGTTGCTCGTGCGTAAGTTGCCGCCACTCCTGGCTAGGTTGCCTGGTTAAACCTTTTCTGTCTGGACAGCCCTTTACTTCATGGCTGTTTCAGTCGCTAGCAGAATCCGTCAGTGGGCATTTCTTGAACCTCTTCCAGCAAAGAAGTTCTTTGACGCCAAGTCTCCGCCTACTCTCCCTGCGCGGAAGTCTTCTGCGCAGGGTGGGTGTGGGCAGCGGAGGACCCGTGCTCTCCCCGCTGGTCTCCGGCGAGGAGTCCTGGAGCCCCCTCGTCGATTCCCTCATCTGCCCCCCTTTATCCCTGGTGTTACGCTGATTTCCTTCCCCAGCCGATGAGCTGCCTCTCTCCCTGCTGGGCCCTTCTCCAGCATCGCTTTGGAGCCTTGCCTCCGCCTCTAGCTCCGATGGCAGTTCCCTGACACCAACCAAACACTTATGGGAACCCCTAAGGAGGACCCAAGCTGAAGAGCACTCTCCCCTCTTCTGGTTTCCAGCAACTGGTATTCAGAAACTGCAAACTGCCTCCAACAGTGAAGGCAACCCTCTCTGTTGGGCATGTAGAACTTGTGATCCAGGAAATCAAATGCAGGTTAATAGGCAGGTATGATTACCTCCCCATTCCCCAAACTGGGAAGGAACATGGGTGTCCATGCTTGAGTAATGTGCTCCATAACATATTTTATCATAGTCATTTATATTTTAAAGTTCTACTGGGGTTGTTTAAGTGTGTATTTTAATTTTGGCTTATTTTTTCAACACTTCTGTATTTTAACTATGTTGTGGAACTGGTTTATATGTTTTGTAAACCACTTAGAAGCCATCTGGGCATTAAGTGATATAGTAATAAATACTACTACTACTACTACTACTAATGATTTTACTAGATGGGTTGTAAAGGTCTGCCTAGATATGTAAGGGTGACAAAAATGAATAAACAGTCCTCCACAATCCAAATTAAATGCCGCTTGAGATCTACAGGGCCGCAACTTTCTGAAGTTCAGAAAAAAACGGACAGTAAATTAATTTCCTGTTTCTTTTCTGTTTCCAGCAAACTTGCTATGACAAGAGAATCATTACTAGGTCTGACTAACAAATGTTCCAGAAAATAGCATTAGGCCTTGGGGTGTGATTGCACAAGGCAACTTGTAGTGAGAAGAGGGTGTGATTAAAAGCAAGAATGCATATTCCACATGCCAGTCAGTAAAATCCATGCCCAGGGGCATAACCTTCGTGAAAGCAGACTAGACAGCCTGGATCTGGTCCAAAGAAAATGGAATATGTATGACCTATTGAAGCTCTCTCTCTCATAGGGTGAAAACGCTCCCAAAATCTCTATTTGCTGCCTTCTGTAGAGACAGAAAGGTAAAGGGATAATCTGAAACACGAAAATGATACAGCAATTTCCATGTTGAAAGGGAATTTATATTATTAATATTGTAAGAACTAAAAAGGAAGAAGCAGCTTATCCTCACAACATTGGGTGAAGTAGGTTGCTATAACTGCTGTTTCTGAGACAGAAAACTGAGGCTGAGAACAGCCAGCTAAGCCTCAAAAGTAAGGCCAGACACTTACACATATGGGTATCCACCACTCCCTTTGAGAGACTGAGGGGGAACGTACCACCAAAAATAGGAGAGTAAATGACAGAGCTTTGCAAAACATTTCCACATGCTGATTTATATGCATAGATGCCAACTGAGATTTTTTTTTGAAAAGAACAGAAATACATTTCATCATAGCGAGGAAGACTGTTACAAGGTGTGTTTCATACTTGCTCAGTCTGCTGCCCAGGTGGTTCTTTACCTTTAACGCAGACCTAGACCAGACCTGTTGGCCCTTCAAGTAGAGGATTCCCTCAAATAGAGGACTGTCCTCTGACAGCTGTTCAAATACTGGGCTCTATCCTGCAAAGTAAGACATGTGGCCACCCTACTTCAGATGTTGCCCATCCAAAAGCCCAACCTTCCAGCTGTTACACTACTTACTTTTGCTGGATGGGCATCTAAAGCTTGGGAATCCATGACAATTCCCCTTTGAACATATTTGGTACAACCAGAAGCACAGGGTTTTTCTGGGGGGCTGTGCTTCCACATTTAAGCATGGCTCTCTGCCCTGGGGATGAGGAACCTATGGCCCTTCAGATTAAGTTGAACTCTAACTTCCATCAGCCTCAAGCAGCATGGGTTTTAGATAATGGGTCCAGGGATGGTGGGGCTTGTAGTCCAACAACATCTGCATAGCCACAGCTTCCCGATTCATGCTCTACCCACTGAACCACACTAACTTGCCTTACAAACAAGACCCCAGTAATTTGAGCTCTAAACATTTTAAGCCAGTAATAACCCCCAACTTAGATGCAGATGTATAATATTAATGTATATACCATATTTTTAGTCCTCCTGTATAAATGTGAATATACGGGAACTTTAGAGTTATTTTTAAGCCAACAGTTTCTGTATTCTGAGAACTGATTATATATTAAATCATGTTCACTACACTAGAAACCAAATATGCATGATCCTACACTTCCTATTATCTGCCTTCCTGAAACCATAAATAGGACACATTTCTATTTGGTCATCTTGGTGATGATAGTGGGGATACTTTATTTGTAGTTGGGGATGTTCCTTTATTGTACAATAACATTTGTTTTGAGCAATTCACATCAAACTGCAAAGTGTTTTCACAGGGATGAATATTCCCTTTGTTCAGAAAGCTAAGTGGACTTCAGAGTGACAAACTGATTATGGGGCAACATTCCTTGCTGCTAATTATAAGCAGAGTATCAGATTTCTCTGGAAAGTCAGGAACCTGAATGAAAAGCCATTTATGTCTAAAGGACCACTCTATTATTTCAGGTGCTTCCCAGCAACATATTGGGTTGACTGAAGGCAGCTCTTCATGTTTTGTCCATTACAAAGGATGAAATAACAGACTGGGATAATATAGAATACTGGGAGTTCTAATACTTTCACAATAACCACAGGAATTAAATTGTTACTGCATATTTTACAAATTATGACATTTGGTAAAGAAATTACAATATGGTATTTCAGTTTTTTATCCTCCACTTACTTTGCTATATAGAGTAATTCATTTAAGATCAATAATATCACAACTTCCACAGTAAGAAGTATGAACAAGTTAAAATAAATTAAGAAAATGTAATTATTTAAGGGCAAAGTATATATCCACAAAGTGGATTTCAGAATGGGGGGAAGTGGCTACATAGAGCCTATTGTATAATATGTGACAGGATTTGTTTGATCTACTGACAAAAAGATAGGTTCAACATTGCAAAATGAGTTGCCATAAATGAAGAGCAAAACCTTTTAATTACAACTGACTGATAAATTACTTACAGAACTGAACAACATTGGCCTTTACACAGTCTAGAGAAATACTTGAGAGTATTTGAGAGCAGTAATTACATGAGAGTCAGTCAGTCCCTTCAACTTAAAGATCAATGTTTTGAATGAGATGTGCTCTTTTGTGATTGCTTAACCCACAACCTTCAAATTATCTAGCAATAACTTATATGCAATAGATTATTTTTTCCAGTAAAAGAGTCAGCAAAATGGTTGGGCTTAGATGTATGAGAAAACAAGGGTTGAAGCTCCATTCAACTATAGAAGTTACAGTCAAACCTCAGATCCCCCGAAATCCTGTTTTGGAATGTTTAGGGTCCCGAAGGCCGAAAACCCGGAAGTAAATGCTCCGGTTTCTGAATGTTCTGAACGTGGCTTCCACTTGAGTGCAGGAAGGTTCTGCAACCAATCGGAAGCTGTGCCTTGGTTGTCGAACATTTCGGAAGCTGAATGGGCTTCTGGAACGGATTACGTTTGACAACAGAGGTTTGACTGTACTATGTGAGGATTAAGGCTAGGGTGGGCAACCTCACAGTGTGAGCCTAAATTCCTTGGAGGAACAAATATACCTTCCCTGCCTTTCACATTATGAAAATAATTTTTAAAAACCCTGGGTCCAAATGACCATTCTTAAAAAGAAGTGTCTTTGAGAAAGTTTCCTGTTTAAATGTTGAGTCTAAGGCAGTGGTGGCCAAACTTGGCCCTCCAGCTGTTTTTGGACTACAACTCCCATCATCCCTAGCTAACAGGACCAGTGGTCAGGGATGATGGGAACTGTAGCCCCAAAACAGCTGGAGGGCCAAGTTTGGCCACCACTGGTCTAAGGGAAGGGAAGGAATGAGAAGTAGAATAATTACTTGACAGCGCAAGAATACCTTTGCTTGGTGAAACCAAAGGACATCTAGTCCACCATCCTCTGGGAAGCCCATTATCCAGAAGAAGCCAGCACAGTGGGATGGTGCCAAGCTGCTTTCCTCTCAACAGGGGTGTGGCAGCATAAAGTGGTGAGGGTGCAATGGCAGAAACAACCCTCTTTGAAAAAAATTGCCTAGCTGGAAAGTGTCCTTGAACTGTGGCAATGCCTCTTTCTTTTCTGGATGAAGAGAAGTGTATGTGCATGAGCGTCAACTCCTGGGGGCCCAACCCTTTGGGGGGGGGCTAATATTTGGGGGGGGGGCTGGCCATCCAATGTTTAAAAAAAATCAGGGCCTGTCATGGAAGGTGGCAGCAGCAGAAGGACAACAACAAGGAGCCGTTGGCTATTGAAGCTGTGTTGCTGTTGTGTTCCATTCCCTGGCTCCTCCAACACCACGACGCCATGTGCGCAACGTCAGCCCCCCAATCTCCCTCACAAGCTGGCACCTCTGTGTGCGCGCGTATGTGTGTGTGCGCACAACACCCTGACTTTGGTGTGGTTAAAATGTAGGCCAAACAGAAAGGTGAAATGTCACATCCACTGCTGTGCCCATTTCCCCCTCTGGCCTCAACCAGAGGGAATGCAGCCTCTCGGCTGAGAGGGGTTCTATATAACTGCTGCTTCTGTGCCACAAAATGCCCCCTCTCGTCCTGGAGGCGCCTTGCAACAGAGAAGCAGCAACTGAGCTAACACTGCCAGCAGCTGCAGTCTTAGGCCCTGTGTACTGCGCAGTTTATTCCCTACCCCACTGGGAAATAAAAGCCGCAGAGGTGTTTCACATGCTAGTACTGGGAGGTTGACAGACTGTACAAACTCACTCTCTTTCTCTGGGCCTGTGAGCCTTTGCCTTCTTAAGATCTCAGCTGAAACAATACTGAAACAATACTATAGAGCCGTCTTTCAAGGCTGTTCGCTGCCCTTTCATTTTTCTTCCTGGCTGCTGCTCTTTGAAGCTCCTCTTACTGAACATATCAATCCTGTCACTTCAGCATCAACTGCTTTATTCAGCTATGCCGTATCCATCATCTCGTGTCAATAGAAGAATGTGACAAATGCAGCTTCCTTATCCCTCTCCCCATCTTCAGAACGGCACTGCCCTAAAAGGGGAAAAGCAACCCGAGTGGTAATGCAGCCAAAGGAAGAGACCTTTGGACCAGTATGGCATAATTTATGGAACGTTACTTTGCTCCCTCACTGGAAATAATGGCTTAATAAAGAGTGGGATTTGACTCTAATGGCAAAATAAAAAATAAAAATCTTATTTCAGAGCAAGAATGGCAAATGCATAGAGAAATAAATTCTGGGGAAACTGGTTGCCCTTTGTGCAATACTGCCATGAAAATAATTTCCTCCTGCAAAAGCCAAATTTTGAATATTTTCAGAAGAAATATTGTAATGTGCTAATTTGCATTTATTTGCATAATATTGTGGTATGGAGTGAATTTGTATTGGAGTTTTGTTGGTTATTGATAATAATTGTTGAAAGAATGAACAAAATGTAGAAAAACAACAACAAATGAATGATGATGATGATGTCACCCTTCCTCCAAGAGGAGCCTATGGCACTGCACAATTCAGTGAAAAACATTTACAACAATTAAAAGATTTGAAGCTACACAACTTAAATGACCAATATAGTACAACAGCACAATATTGACACTGCTGGATTCAGATCCATCTCCCAAATGCCTAGGAGAAGAGACATGCCTTCACCTGACATCTGAAAGCGGACAATATAGGGGACAGACATACCACCTCTAGGATGGAATTCCACAATCAAGCACAGTCACAGAGTCCTGCCCCATGTCTCCACATACTAGTCAGGCCAGGTGGTGTTACTGTTATTATGCTATATATTTTTATAATATAAATATTATAAATATAAACCACCCTGAGATCTTCAGATGAAGCACAGTATAGAAATTAAATAAAGATAAATGCCTGCTGAGAAGTAGAATCCCCTCTGCTGATCTTAGAACATGAGGTGGCACGTGCTGTTTTATGTACCTGAGTCCTAAACTTCAGCTTCCGGGCAGTCTTCAGGAGTAACAGTTCCACGGAAATCAGTGGACCTCAGAAGTGCATGGCTCTGGCTAGTTTGTGTCCCACAACTGTGCAAAATGAAATCAATCCCCAAATCCAAAACAAACCAGCAGGCCATGTTTTCTATTTCTTGCTCCTTTAACTGAAATAAAGACATACTAATTTTAGGTGCAGCTGAAATTACAAACATTGCAGCTCAAATTCATCGTGTTTGGAACAGACATGCTAACAGAGCCATCCTATGCGTGCTTACTCAGAAGTAAGACTGTGCTCAGTAGGGCCGGAAGAGCAATCTAACACCTCTGCTTCCCGCCAAACTGGATGAGGTTTGGATGAGGTGGGGTGTCCCTATTTCCTGACTGTTGCTGCCAGCCTCCATTGTAAGGAAGCTGTGCCCAGCAGGCAAATCTCACCAGCAGGCAAATCTCACCAGTGCACCCATCCAAGGGGTGGCCAGGCAGAAGCCACTAGTGTCAGTATTCATGCTGGCATTAGTCAGGAGAAACCCCCCAAAACACAGCAGAGAGGGGCCCCTCTATTACATGTGTTTAGAGCAGCCTAAGTTTTGCAAAAGTTGTGTTCTTTGGCTACAAAAAGGTAGATTTGTATTTGTGTGTGTGTGTTTAATGTAGTCCTTGTAGAACAAGACCTGACAAAACGCTGGCTTTTTAAAACAAACTAGTCCAAGGCTTACAGAAGCATCTTTCATGAACTGATTGACTATATCTGAAGAGATAGCTACCTCATTACATGCACTATATTTCAATGCTGAGAAAACAATGCACGTCAGGAGACAATAAAAAACAAGTACAAATGATACAGGTCATCTATGATAAATGTAAGTAGTGTTACATGAAATATGAGATACGATACCCAGGCTTTAAAAAAAGGAAAAGGAAAAGGAGGAGGAGGAGAGTGAAATAGACAAGAAGAAGTGGGCTTTTCCAATGAATCAGTCTATTGCTTGAGAGACCCAACAGATTTCAGTTCCACTAAATGCCTTCTCCCATGCAAAATATTAATCAGTTTTTATATTTAATAGTGAGGAAGTGGACTGAATAAGAAGATATGTATTTCAAAAGAGATGGATAAAATGCAGAGTTCTGAAAGATGGATGTAATTGAGGAATAAGAGCAAGAGGGAAATCTTGATACACTCCAGATTTTTGTCAGATAGCAATATACCACCTGAAACAAGGGGATGTTATTGTGGCTAGCTCAAAACCAGCTCAAGGACTCCTAGAATATCAGAAAACAATTAGTAAAGCGTTGTATCCAACATAGTGCTACCTCAACGTTCTGTCAGTGCAAGGATTTTTACTTGCGAAACAGAGTATTATCCTCCACTCCTCCATGCACTGATGGGATGTGGTAGTTGAATACTGCCCAAATAATCAGTGGTGCTTAGGGCTAGTTTACATATGCACATGCATCACATGCTTTCCCATCATTTGATTTGTCACAACTAAGTGTTTTAACTGATTTGACTGAAAGGCATTGGGTGGAATCCAATTATAGTAGTGCTCTTTTGGTCCAGTGAAGATGTCCACTAATAGAAGACACAGAGAAGTAATTTTTGTCACTTCCCCTTTCTTCTTTCCCTGAAAACCAGCTCCTGATTATTGGGGAACTCTACAGAACAGGATGAAAAGGTAGTTCGGGGTGGAGGCTAGAAGGAAAATCAACAAAAACCACTTCTCCTGTTCTATCTGCAGATGTTTCCACTGGATCAAAAGCCCTTACCTGAGTGCAAGACCACAAACTGGATTCCAGTCATTGTGTACGAGGCGATGTAGAAGTAGATTATTGTCTTTTCCGTTCGATCCATGATGGTTCCTTCACACATGCATAGTATCACCTGATGCCAGAGTCATAAAGTGATGAGTTCAGGGATGAACTAATGTTATTACTGAATGCACTGGTGGAAGCAAATTTTTCCAGCTGACTGGTTTAAATACTGTAGGTTGCCTTCATCACTGCCAACACTAGATAATGGTTACCCTTTTAACCACCTGGAACTGGCAACTGTCCTCTTGTACTTAAAACAATAATGCTGAAAAAGGTAAGAGGAATGCAGACCACTTGAAGAAAGAAAGAAAATAATCATGACAATTAAGAGTGGATCAGTTGGAGAAGGTGCAAAGCAGAAAAGAATTAATAAAACCATGATGATAAGACAGCATGATGTACATTAGTGTACTCTCACTGACCAAGATTAAAAAGGGTCTGGAAATGAAGCCTTATGAGGAAAAGTTGAGTATGTTTAGTTTGGAAAAGAGAAGACTGAGAGGAGACATGATAGCCAACTTCAAATATCTAAAGGGCTGTCACACGGGGGATGGAACAAACTTGTTTTCTCCTGCTCTGGAAGCCAGCACCCAAACCAAAGGGTTCAATTTACAAGAAAGGAGATTCTGACTACACATCAGGAAGAACTTTCTGATAGTAAGTGCTCTTCAACAGTGGAACAGACTCCCACAAGAAGTGTTGGACTCTCCTTCCTTGGAGCTTTTTAAACAGAGGTTGGATAGCCATCTGTCACGTATGATTTAGTTGATATTCCCGCGTTGCCGGGGGTTGGGCTAGATAACTCTCGGTTTCCCTTCCAACTCTACAATTCTGTGATTCTATAAACCCTGTTCCTCCCCTATTTGGAGCTCTGACAGGTTTAAAAATGAACACCGCTCCACAGATACCTGCATAGTTTCTGAGGAAGGGACCTACACTGCTCACAACGGCTGATTTTTGAGCGACTATGCAAGCTGTGTATGTCTAGAGACATAACAAATGTGTGCAGCTCAGTTTGTAGCACCTAATTTGCAATAATATTGAAGTCCCCCCATGATAACTCATTTACTCTTATAATAAATATATAAAAAAGACAAATTGCTACATTGAACATGCATTTTCTTCACTGCATGGAGCTGCTACCCCAGGGAGAAAGCCCCGTGCCGCTAACTAATAGTAAATCCTTTGGAAAATCATGTGTCATAATGATGGACAACCACGGAAAGAGTATTAAATAGATTTAGAGGTTAGATACTCAACGAGAACAAAAGGGGCCCTTTGCAAACTCCCACCAATCAGGGCTGGCTTGACGGGTGAAGATTAGCACCAAATCCAGGCCAGGAAGAAAAAGGTTCATTATAAGACAAGACAACAAAGGGTTTGCCCAACGAATCTCACTTTGAATTGCAAGTAGAGGGGGTATCGCATTACCCTGGTGATTGACTAACTACAGGATCGCCAAGAAATGCTTAGCACCTGGGGACTAGCCCTGCAATCTCTTACACATTTCAAGCCAATTGGCCCATTGGGCTACTGAAATAAACACGACGCAATGGTCTTTATTGTATTATTGATGACACCACTTGAATAAGGAATTACCACTTGTATCAGGAATTAATAAAACTAGATCTTGTCTACCCTGCTTTGGGCAATTCAGATGGTCAGCATCAGAGTCGTGGGTGGTTGCACCATATTGCATCTTAGTAGCTTGCAAGACGACTGCTTTTGGAATTTGTAATAAGTGCTATCATCACAATAGACAGATGATCATCTGGACCAGCCATTACTCTCTTGGTTTTTTTGTATGGTGCCAGAGTACCCTCGTGGTACTACATAAATAACAAATTCAAAGTTTTCACTAACAAAATGAAGTGTCAGGCACATCAGAATTCAAATTCTGGTTCTCTGAATTTTCGTCCCCATTTTTGGAAGGGGAGGTAAAGTGCATGTGCCACAATACTCCTCTTCTACAGTTGTATTTTGTTTGTGAAAATCCCACACAGAGAAACACATGAGGCTTCTGGAAGGGGCGGAGGGGTGGGACGGGGAGACCACCAAATGTCAACGGACAGAAGCAAGATACACACTTATTTTATAACTCACCTGAGGCAAAAGAAGGGATGAGAAACCCATGACTGTGTTAGACTACAACTCCCATAATCCCAAGCCATTGACCATTCTGTCTGAGGCTAATGGGAGTTGGAGTCCAACAGCCTCTGGAGGGCCACAGGTTCCCCATCCAAGTGCCACAAGGAAGGCTGAATAATATATTTTAAAAAGGAAGTAAAATTGAAAGGTTTGAAAGGTAGGCTTCAAACTTGCAAGATGAATATTTAATTATGCACAAAAATAAAGGTTCAATGTTCAATTAACTTTAACAAGGATTTTATAGAATCTTCACTATTTTTGGATGTCACACCCGATCAGTTGCAAACCTTTCCCCTCCTGGTTTTTTGTTTTTGTTTTACCGCTTAAGACACATCATCCCAGAATGACTTATTTGATCGCTACTTCACAATCACTATTGGTTTACTTTTCAAAACCAATACGCCATCAGTCAGTAAGAAGAATGTTAGGTGGGACTGCAAAGGATGGCTTTCATGCAATACTTGCAAAATATTATAGCCATTTCAGAAAAAGACAGTATCAGGGGGAAGAATCTTATTGCCAAGGGCCAGTGAAAATCACTTCATGCTTCAAAAGTTTGTGATTGGTCTTGCAAGGAAGAAAAAAATTATATATACTTTCCGTAGTTGAAAATTGTTTTTGGTTTTAAACTGGAAGCACCTAAGTCTGAGCTATGCCTCTTATGCATGGCAGTCTCTAATGACTTTTCTATACCTGTCCTTGTAAAACTATATTATGCTTACAATTCATGAATGAATAAATAGATGGAGAAAAGCAACAGAGGAGCATTTTAGAATTCAGCCCTCCAACCTCGCTGCCCTGAATGTGCTGGCAAAAGTTCTCTCACATGCCCTTCAAAAATGCTGTGGGAAAATGTGTCCCTGTGCATTGACACAGCTGACAATCCTACATCCACTTAACTGGAAGTAAACCCCACTGAACTCAGTGGGACATCTGAGTCACCCTCTATGGGATTGCACTGTAAGCCAAAATCCTGTGTACGCTTGCCTGGAGGACGTTTCGTTCAGGAAATGATCACGGGGCTGGGCTTTGTCTGGTCAAATTGTAGAACAGCATTCCCCAAACTGGTGCTCTCCAGGCTATTATTGACTATTAGCTATGCTGGTTGGGGCTGATGGGAATTGTAGTCCAAAACATCCAGTGGGCATCAGGTTGGTGGAATATGCATTTTCCTTATTCATCTCCCAGTGATATCAGGAGGATTCATTAACAACCAGGATTGTCTCGTATTTCCTGCCATGGGTATACCTACAGATTTCTTGTTTCATCTCTGTTGTATTTGCTCATTGTGGGTTATAAAACAGCTCCCGTGTTTTGTACAGATCCCAAAACACTTTGCCTATTAGATGACCGTAATGGCAGCAGTCGAGGAGGGGAATGAAACGGACAGTTGGAGTTTGGCAATAGCCTTATCTGGCAAATCTATCTGCTGAAAATCCTGTCATGTGCTTTTCAAGGCAGTAGGGGAAACAGAAGGGTTATTTTCCATAACTTTTAGAATTCTCTGTGGATAAGCTGAGCTGTCGCCTCCCCTCCAAAATCCCAATTCTCATGAGCTTGCATCTTGCTCTGGCTATACAGAAAGTACAAAGGAGCATTGCTAATTTGCACTTTTAAGAAGCAGGAGAGAAACCTTTTCTCTGACTTCTCATTCGTTACCCCAACGCCTCTCACTCTGTTACAGTTACTGGGAAGATGTGGCTGAACTGGAACTGTAGAGCACATGCACACGCCTTCTTGATGTAGCAGGATGGACTGAACATCAAGTGGATGTCTGTGCACAAAGGTGTGGCTATTATGAATCATTTATTAGGCTAGCTAAAGCTTTAGGAACAGCACACTCACTAACGTAAAGGAGACCTTGACTTCGGGAATATTGTGTTGTTGTGCTTACTGCATATTTTTACAAGGGGCGACAAGATTGCTTTATAACTGTCTGTTTCGAGACTTTCAACACCACTTTTTTGTCATCAGAAGTTACCACTTTCTCATAAGGGAGCAGACTTCAAAACAACAGCCAGAAAGATCACAGGACCAGGCATTCAGAGATAACCTTCTGGTCTAATGGAGATCTTTGGTGATCATTACGGGGTGCACATTACAAGTCATTTGGACAAAACAGGCAACACAGAGCAAACCAAACATTACAGAAAATAGCTTATAGCTCTGAAGATACCCCACTGCTTGATAAATTACTGGTTATATTAATATGGGGCATGCTTAAACTTTGTATTGCTTGAATTGGAGACCTATTGGCAAACTTGTATTCTACCCAGGACTGTTTGTCAATAACACCAACTTAAATGTTGCACCCAGGTCACCCTGGCTTGTAGGATCTGGAAGAAAAGCTAATACCAAACCATTCTGGTTTTATTCCTTGATACCTAAAGAGAGTCAATCCCTCCTTCTGATGCTCCCTACCTCATTATCCATCTTTGAGGGACTCCTCCAGATGACCTAGTTATTGAGAGCTCATTCCGATCTGCTTGCAGGGAGCTTATACGACAATGAGAATTCATTCTTATTTGATAGTGGGGGTTCTTATACATCTTCTCATTAATCATTTGTTCATTCTACACTTTTCCATGCATTGCCCCATCACATTCATAACTGCAAAAAGCCCATAAAAATGAATTTGTAGTGCTAGGTCGACAGAGGGCTTTAATCTACTTGTGCAAACCTATATTTCTCCCTTGAATCCCTCCCACAAAATAGTGACAGCCTGGCAGTGCCCTTAACGGCTCTTGCTCCTGATGGTTTCCCATGCCAGCTTCCATTTATGGAGAATTCTTTGCAGGCCTGGTACAGCTGTGCCACTGAAGCCTTCCCTGGAATGGAAACACATTTCAACTTTGTGTCTGGACCATCTCAGAGGCCAACAGCAGGACAAAGTCCTAATCCCTCTTTGTATTCCAAGTTCCTATGACCCTGGTTTACCCATCTGCTAGTGATTTCTGAATCCTTCCCATGGCTCACAGGGGAGAAAACAGCTCCAAGCTTCAGACTTTTGGACATTAAATTGACAGCCAGAGAGCTGGATAATAACATCTATGATTGTGTTTTGCTTCTAGGTATTTGTGAATTGTATGTGGTATGCACTGCTGATCTAGTCAGAAGGAAAGAAGGACTCCTGTTCATACTTAGTTGTCCCCTCTTCTGTGTCAAAGAGTATGTCTTCTAAGAGAAATCGTTAAAACATTAAGATGGGAAAGAGGGGGGAAGAAAGGGGTCTTTTCAACAACAGATGCAGCCCCCGTTGTTACTGCTTGAGCTTGACCCACAGATCTATATTGAATAAGGTAATGTTCATCGATAAAAATTGACAAAATATGATTGTGGCGAAATAGCTCATGCCAGAATAACTGCCTCTCAAAAAACACCCTATCCCGTCCAGTCCCTCACTCCTTTTCCTCCTCCTCTTTCCCTCCCTCCCTCCCTCCCTCCCTCCCTCCACTCCCCCCCCCCCCAATTCCTCTGTGGTCAGGCAAATAATGAAGCTTCTACATAGAGAGGACAAAAGGAAGAGTGAATAGAGCTTAACTTGCATGAGGAGGAAATAACCTTTTCATTACAGTTATATGACTTTAATTTTAATGACTTCCCCGACCGCATTAACAAAGAACAGGGATCAGAGGCCTTAGCGGGGGTACCGTCAGGGTCACCAAGTCATAAGAATGCCCCAGGAAACAAAAGTTGATTCAGCATGCCATAGCAATGAGCTCTATGGGCCATCACATTCCCAACTCGTCATGCCACCTAAGACCATTTCAGAAATACAGAATGTCTGAATATTTAAGGGAAATTAAAAGGAGAGGGAAAGCTGCAGAGGTGGTGGGGGCAGGGGCTTTTCCACTAGGAGCCGGCTAGCCAGGGCAATAAATGTTTGGCAATGATCTGTCTAAACTGCTTCTCACTGCTATAGACTGGACAGATATCTACAATACTCACAATGCAATTAATCAGGCATTCCATATCACCAGGGAGATAGAGAAGTAATAAAGAGGGATTGACAAGGGGAACTCATAAAAAAACAAATTGCAGTGTCTACTTGATATTAATAATTCTGCTAGGCAACATGCCTTCCTTATCTGAATAAATCTTGGGAGTTTTACGGCAAAGGAAATACAAATTACAGACCACAATGTCACATATACGACACAAACTTTATTTGGCAAGTGTTTCCTCCATGCAAACTGAAGACTAAAATGCTTCACACAATTAAGAGAATAAATGACAACATGCGGAGGAGGTATATGAAAGAGAGAGAGAGAGTATGGTAAAAGGACAATATTCTGGCTGAAAAGAAAAATGAGACTTGAAAGCTGACAAGAAAAAAGATGGGCCAAACAGCAGAAGGAGCTCAGGTAAATACTTTGGAATCAACCAATTAGATCAGTGTTTCCCATCACAGGAACTTTCTCCTTTAGGTTTTCTTGCAAGGTTTCAGTGCTGTTAGTGCCCACTGCTACTGCAAATGTAAGAAGCATTTAGCAATCCAGTAACTGCTTACACTCTGTGAAGAAGCCATTATAGCTAGCGGCTTGCACTGAGGTTGCAGCTGCTCTCTGTTTTCGCAACTTGGATGCATTACAACTTGGGAATTGATATTCCGAAGGAAGGTGGCAAATATCGCAATGAATGAGGTGGAAAATCTGGAGGTCCAGGTGCTGTGGTCCAGTCATAGGTGAATTACGACAAAGGTTGGAGCTTCACTAACATGTGAGAGAAGTCTGCAAGTTGCTCTAGAACCTGAATTATAACAAGCTGCAAACAGGAAGAAATTCAAAGCCTCTTCTTTTATTCCTTAAATGGACTGATGGGAGTTGCCTAGACATTGTCAATAAATATACAGAGAATACTGCATTATTCATATTACCTTACTTTCCTCTGGTTAGTAAAACCTGCTGCTCTTTGGATCTTATGCGCAAAAGCTATGGTGACCTGCCCTGTATAAATATCTCCAGGAAATACGAGATAAGCAACACCTACTGATTCTTTCACTTCCTCCTTTTTTACACTAAAAAGAGGACCTACAAGGCAATGGAGTTGCAAGCCAAACAGATCTTGCTAGTTTCTGGCCAGAGCTGCTTTAAATAAAATTAGCTGAAGGAGACAGACATATCCCAGCACTGAAGAACATTTGGAAAATTGGATTGCAGTGACGTGCATCTGGAGGTTTGAGCTAGAAGTATTGCTTCAGATGTTCATTGCAATTGTGACTTTTGTTGTAACAGCATAAAAAAACATTTTCTTCCCTCTCTCCACCTCCAGCATAGATGTGCAATCTTGGCCAAACAGTACAAGGCCAAATCAGCCTCAGGCCGGTCCTACCTGGGAACTTATTTTCTGCCAAGCATATTTTTTAAGCACTCAGCAAACCAGTCTCAGGAGCAGATGACTGTGAGCCATGGTTCCACAATCCAGAGTAGATGATTCCTTTGGCTTCTCACTACATAAATTTTCTTGTTTATAAGAATATTTGCCATCAGTAGTATCTTTGACGGTGTAAAAGAATTCTTAATATGAAAACTATTGGGTCAAAAAACCTTGACTCCAGAATGTGCAGGGGAACAACTCTGTTAGGTTGGCTAGCTTACCTGCTGTAAGTGGTATTGCAAGTGCACAAGCTTTTGCAATGCCCAGCAGCTAGATATCTCATTAAGACTACTAAGAATAATCCGAAGCCAGTGTAAGCAAGTCTAAATAAGGAACTTCCACATCTAAACTTCTTGTTATGAACAAGATATTTGAATTCAACGTGTACTCCAAGTATAATTCATGGCTGAACTGATATACTTGGGGTACATGTTGAAATTCAGTTGTCATATATTGATACATTAACTGTTGGTTCACCTCCTCCTTTTTACTCAGCTTTCACCTATCAGGATACATGTAGTTAAGTCCAAGACCACAGAGACCAAAAAGGGTCAAAACACCACAAGTGCAGTCAGAAAGCTTATCATGGAGGATAAGGCTATTTTGCGGAGAATAAAGCTATTAATGGCTACTACTTATTATGGCTATGCTCTGCCTCCATAGTCAGAGACAGTGATGCTTCTGAATATGAGTTGTTGGAAATTATGAGAGTTGGGGGAGAGTGCTCTTGTGTTCATGTCCTATTTGCTGGTTTCACACAGGCATCTGGTTGGCAACTGTGAGATTATGCTGGACTAGATGGGCCATTGACTTGATCCAGGAAACTCTTATGCCCCATGAGGCAACTGTCATCAATGGTGCTGAAAAGGTTTATGAAGTTAAACTTAACTTTCCTTTCCTTTCCTTTCCTTTCCTTTCCTTTCCTTTCCTTTCCTTTCCTTTCCCTTTCCCTTTCCCTTCCTTTTCCATTCCAACACTCATCTTCCTAAACCTGCCAGGATGAACTGATAAATATTGATCGTCAGAGGAAGGTTACAGTTTTCTGAAAAAGGGTTCTTGGCCAATATCAGCTCTGACTCTGAGCTACCAGCTGACCTATAGTAGTTATATTATAAAGTAGTCCTGATTGGCTGGCCATTCTTCATCCCTTTGTACTTCAGCTCAAAGTAGCAATATAAGTAGCCTAGTCCTCATTGTGAGAATAAATACCACACCCAAAAGCTCACAGGTATGGCTTCTTGGCATACAGTAACATTTAGTAAGGACAATTGACTCGCAGATCAGTAGATACTCTGAGAATGGATGACATGCTGCCAGAAATCTATGCCAATACGGCAATAGAAAACGTAACCTCAGACTGCAAGTATGCAGTGTAAAAGGTCATAATAGGCAAGCTGACAGCAAAGCAAAATTCAAATTACATTATGCTTTAGTTTTTAGCTATAATCTGCATATTTTTTTACGGTCCCACTTGGATCACGTTGAAAGGAAACAACAACCGAGTGTTCTCGTAACACTGCTCTTGCTTTTGAGTCTGGGAGGCCTTGTGGCTTAAGCTGTGGCGGTGGTGGGGAGAGAAGTTTCTTACAGAGGGATTTGCCAAGTCAGGTCAGAGGGTGGTTTTCCCCACTTGCAGCCTCTAGCTCTTTATTTTGTTTAGGTTGCAGTACTTCTCCAGTTCCAGCATCACCAGGCCAACAGCTCTGCTGCTTTGATGATGAGTCAGACTAGGCAGAAATAGGTACCTAGTATTTCAACTCTGGTCTACATTAAATTGCCATGTGCTTCAGAGGTGGGTAGAACAAATCTGCAGCATTGGAGACGGGGGCTGTGTGGAAGGGCTGCTGTTTGTTGCATTCATTCATGGCATGAATGGTACATGTCAGAGCTATGGAAAGCTCTAGACCTCAGTTGTTCTTTTATTGGCTATTGGATTTTCTTGTTGTTCGTAGCTCTATAAACCTTGTAAAAGCTGAAAGGCTTTATTTTTTTTTAAAAAAAAAAGATGAAGAGATTCAGGCATGGTGCAAATAGTTATGGAGAGGGGTGTTTTTATCCTACTACAACATTTTATTTCCAACACCTCCACTTACACTGTTTTGCACTCAGAGGTGAGCTCCTCACAGGTGGTAATAAGTCTGCATGAATAGCTTCTGAAGAGGCTGGTGTTGATTTCCAATTTTATGTGGATCGTAATCCTGACAAATGAGTCCCTTTGGTGAGTTCTAAAGTATTACGCCCTGGAATGATATATTCTGGAATATATATTTGATTCCCAGTTTCCCACCCTCCTCCACCTAAAGAAGAAAAGGAAGTATGAACTTTATAGGAGTCACTTCGTGCTAGAAAACAACTAATAAAACCACTAAGCTGACTTTTCATGGAAAGCCTAAAGTCGTCTTCATAAGGATTTGCTTTAAATGATCCCGTAGCAATCGATGAGCAAGATGTGCAACTGCAAGTGAAACAAATCTTGTATAGAACAAATAGCAGGTCGCATTCTGTCGTTCTTACCATGTAAGGGGTGGGATTCTGCTCTGCAAAATTCGGAACTCTGTGAACCTGAATGCCATCTAGCCAAGCGGGTTCTCCAGATGAAAGAACCAGCCATATAAACCATGTACTGTGGGAATAAGATGGATTCTGTGGAAGCATATTAAATGCAGATGGCTACTATGCAGCCTTCTGTGCAAATCAAGTCCTTAATATAAGAAAAAAAAACATACATAGGAATGTGAGCAATGTGGTACACAGATGCTCTTCAAAGAACCATGACATGTTTTTACAGTGCGTGCACAAGCAATGCTGCTCATTTTATTTTCTGAAAACATTCCAACATTTAAGGGAAGTTTCTAAAGGCTCCATAGCAGCAGGATGCTCTAGTTTCAAAGCATGGTGCCAGCACATCTCCAGCTGAAATGTGTGAGGTGTGGGTCAGCAGAATCCAGTTGAAACTGACAGCATAATTCAGGGTAATTCCGGGTGCAGGTCTTTGGTTTCCACCAATAGAAGAGTCTTCAGGGCAGGGAACTTAACACAGGCCCACGGCACAAATTTGCATAAAATATGCATATGCTAATTTATATGTAAAAATGAAAATTTTCTTTCAGAGGGAAAATAAAATCTGGCTTTCAATTTGCCAGTGCTTAATTTGCCTTGGTTGGAAGCAGAACTTTGTTATAGGCTCTCTGAGGAAAAAAGATTGATACATGCAACTGTTTATTTAAATACATAACAATTCAACAGCCCAAAGTGTGATGTGATATTGGTGGGGCAATAAAGGCTGGTTGTATAAACCAATAAGCTGACAATATTATTTTCTGAAAAGTAGAGACAGTTGGGAAATATGCCTCAAGGATCATCTCACCCCACATGAACCAACCAGGACCCCAAGATCATCATCTGAGGCCCTTCTCCGTGTGCCCCCTCCATGGATGTTTTGGAGGGTGGCAAAATGAGAATGGGCCTTTTCAGTGGTGGCCCCCCTGCTTATGGAATGATCTTCCCAGGAAACATGCATACTAAGAATATTTTAATAAATAATCAGACAGATAAAATTGGTTTGGGGCTATTTCTGCATTGGGTTTACCATATCCGTAAGTTATGCCTTTCTAAAACAAGTCAGCATCCAGTTAACCCTGAGGTTTAAACTGATTTGCTCCCACTGAAGTAAGTGGGACCATAACCAATTTAAATATAAGCATTCCAGTCTAATTGGGTTAAGCGTTGGATTTCCATGGTGGTACAGCTGGGGTTGCGCAGCTGTTGCAAAGGCTTTTAATACTGCAGACTGCAAAATTGCAGAACACAAACTGACAGACATTTCTACCACCTGCAGGCAGCCCGAATTATCCGGGGTAATAAAGATAAGAGTGACAAGGATTAAATAGATTTGTAACTATTGTATATGTAACTGTTGGCTGCGATCATTCGTTTTTACTCTGTTTGTATGGTCTTTACTAGGCAGGACTCTGTCACCTGCTTGCTTTTCTCTCACCCCCCCCCCCACTTCCCACCTCATGAACCCCCTTGCCAAATTTCCAATTCTGTTTTTTTGAAGCTACTTCTCTGTTCTATTCTACAATCCCCTTTGCGCCCATTTTCATCTTCACCCTTGTACCCAATGCCCATGTCTCTTCCTCACCCTCCTTTATCACAACCGCACCCGGACATACAGGCCACACACATCCCAGTTACATCCTCCCACACATTATACCTACTAAATACCCTTTTCACCTTCTGCCCATTTATGCAGCCGCCACACCTCCTATTCTGCATTCCCCTTTGCACCCACACTTTCCTCTTCTTCCTTTCTCGCACCCCCAGCTTCATCTTCAGCCTTTTTCTCAAGGGTCCTTTTTTCTCAATTCCCCCTTGTACAAACACCTCCATTTCTATGCTGACTCCTTTCCCTTATTCTGCAGCCCTCCCTTTATGACACACATCATTATCACCAACACCCACTTTTTCCTACTTCCTCCTTCTTTCAACTCTCCTTTGCACATAGGTTAAGGTAAAGGGACCCCTGACCATTAGGTCCAGTCGTGACAGACTCTGGGGTTGCGGCGCTCATCTCACTTTACTGGCCGAGGGAGGCGACGTACAGCTTCCGGGTCATGTGGTCAGCATGACTAAGCCGCTTCTGGCAAACCAGAGCAGTGCACGCCGTTTACCTTCCCGCCAGAGTGGTACCTGTTTATCTACTTATACTTTGACGTGGTTTCGAACTGCTAGGTTGGCAGGAGCAGGGACTGAGCAACGCGAGCTCACCCCGTTGTGGGGATTCAAACAGCCAACCTTCTGATCGCAAGTCCTGTCCTAGGCTCTGTGGTTTAACCCACAGCGCCACCCGCGTCCCTCCTTTGCACATAGACCAGCCCTATTCCCAGGCCTCCTTCTCTCTCCTATTGTGCAGGCCCCTGTGTACACACACCCTATGTTACTGTATGTTTAAGATGAATAGAATCTGTACTCTTAGAGAACATCAATTTCAGCTGTTGGATGGTGTACATACATGGATGTTTACTTGTTAATGAAATAGCCACTGTAAGCTACTACATAGAATTTGCAACTTCATTTTGAAGACAACACACAGTACCAGGAGTGAATACATTGTGAAAGTATTATGGAATATTTGAAGGCTCTGCGCCCTTTATTACTCTCATATGAGGCAGCTGAGAGGGAGAAAGGAGGGACACTGATATTCTGGCCTATTCCTGTTGATTTCTCCCAATGGCCCCTCTTTTCCTCCATAGCACTACAAGTGCCCCATTTAACCCCATCCATTTCCACCCCCCTCCAATTCCAGCTCCTCTCCAGATTTCTTCTCCACCATCACATGTCCTAAAACTCTCTCTCTCTCTCTCTCTCTCTCTCTCTCTCTCACACACACACACACACTCACTCTCTCTCACACACAAACCTATCTTCCTCCCTACTTCCCATATTCCCACACATATTTCGCCTGCCCCTTCACCAATTCCATCTGCCTTTCCCCCTGTCATTGGAGGATTAACACAGAGAGAAACCCTTCTTTCCCAACACCAAAACCTTCCCTTAATCATACTACAGTCATTTGCTACAGACAAGTCTCCCCATTTTTTCTTCCTGCCCCCCCTCCCGCCTTTAGAACCTTGGGAAACAGTCAATGAAAACAGTGTGATAGAAGACTAGTGCAAATATAGTATAGAGGGAAACCAGTCCTCATATTCTGCTTGAGATTCCATTTGGACCACCAACTTGGGGTGGGTGGATAGACTGAACATCTCAAGAAACCACTTTCCATTAAAAGATGGTAGGAAAGGCATCAACATTAAGAGGAGGCTTACATATTTGTCTGCAGGCAATATAATGGGAGTCTGCATCCAAACAGAACAAAAGAAGACTTAAAGTGAAATCACTATGTAATCCTTATTGTGGGTGTTGTTGTATTTATGGCTTGCTATGTGTTGATTTTATTCAGATTTTATTCTAGTGTTTGTGAAGTGCCTGGAATTTATTTTTTTTAATGTAAGGTCATATAGAAATGTTTTAAATAAAAAAATGTCTACTGATCCCAATGCGGCTATAAGATTTGGCAAGAAAATCACACCATGTTTTTCTTTTTTAAAAAAATCATTTGTGAGAAGTTAGACGGTCAGAGGGGAGTCAAGAGGGCAAGAGAAGTTAGTTGGCCCTTCAGTCTCCCCCTGCTCTCGCTGGCTCAGTAAACAGTGTATAAGAAATATTTTTTAAAGCTCTCTGCCACTTACTGTTCAACTCTTTGTGTACTGTGTATGCATAGCTCTTTTGCAGCAGACACCGCTAGCCTCATCATGGAGTTGTGACACTGCTGAACTGCTTCATAAAACGCCACTCTCCTGTCATTGATTTTCGTTCATTGAGTGTCACACAGAACAGGAACTAGTTGAGAACAGCACACATAATAGCTCCTTAGAGACACTCTAACTGGGTTCGACAGATGTGCAGGGGGGTGAGAGAAGTGCTACTGCAGTACCAGCGGACTCCCCCCATACCTATTCACATTCATTAGAGCATCTATTGAGAGCCCCTGTACATAAAGGTGTACAGGGAGAGACCTCTCTCTGCACAACTGGGAAGGTAGGGTCACTGATTGTGCGGAGACACGCTTGGCCTTACCATTAGGTAGCATGAGGAGCAGATGTTGTTAGAGGAGAGAACCATGTGTGCTGCATTAACACTGAAAGAGCCTGCTGGATCAGACCAATGGCCCATCTAAACTAAGATATTTAAGTACATATCCAACGTTTCAGTTCATAGAACTGTAGAGTTGGAAGGGACCATAAGGGTCATCTGGTCCAACCTCCTGCAATGCAGGAATCTTCCATCCAATGTGGGGTTCGAACATCCAAATGGAACACAACAGAAGAAAATTATGATACTAATTCTAAAAACAATTAAAACCATTCCAACAAACTCTAAAAACAATTAAAACCATTCTTTAGATGTGCGATTAATATTTCACTCAGCCCCGAGATTAAGAGTCTTATGCTACCAGAAAACTGGAGCCACCAGTTTTGAAATTAATAGATAGCTTACACTAACTTGATATAGATTTTTTTTGGAAACTACAACATCCCTTTAAAGACATCTCCCATGTCTTTTTTAAAAAAAGTATAAAGAGAATGGGGAACCTGTGCCTGTCCCCATTCAACCTGTTGGCTGCCAGTTTGTGGTCAGTGAGTTGCAGTATAAACACTTTAGAAAGCAAAATGTTTTGTGCTTGTCCATTTGCAATGCAAATTACCATGGGACGGCCACATCAGTGTTGCAATGGGTAAGGAGAATGACTTGCTCCCATAGTATCTCAGAAGGGATTGATAAGGTTGAAGTAACATAGCAGGGGCTGGAATTAGGTCAAGATAGCTTAGTTGGTAGAGCATGAGACTCTTAATCTCAGGGTCCTGTGTTTCAGCCCCCCGCTGGGGAAAAGATTATTGCATTGCAGGGGGCTGGACTAGATGACCCTTGGAGTACATTCCGACTCTATAATTCTGTAATTCTATGATCTGCAAATCTAAATCAACAGCATTTTCAACAATGACTATTAGATTGCGGTGGGGGAGACGGTACTATTAGCAGTGTAACCAGATCAGCTCCATCTGATATTTCAGGGGCTGTGACCAAACTGAAATATAAGCACTGTTGAGTTTGCAAACTCTATTGAAGGACACTCAACAGTTTATCTTAATCACTTTTCAAGGCACAAAAGCAGATCTCAATATGAATCTGTTTCCCACATTGTTTCCTCCCAACAGGGTTAGATTTCAGATTTGCCTGGATTAGGCTAAACCCTTGGAATTCCCCATCTGGACGTTAAGGAAGCAAGGCAGGCTTCATTTCAAAGGCTGGCGGCATGCAGTAATTTCTGCCTGGTTCGAGAGGAATGGGACTTTCATTTTTTAAAATCAGTGAATCACTTTTGGTCTTTTACTAAATCCTGTCTCCTGAAACCCCCCCCCCCCCCATGACCAGTTTTATTACATTTTTCAGCATTCTGGCATACACAATTAAAAAATAATAATGAACCTTTTATTCTGAATGTTGGTGGATCAGAAGGTATAGCACTTAGAGGTTAAAAGAATATGAAAACCAAAATGAATGAACCTAGTTTTCATTCTCACTAACAACTCCATGCCATTGCTTCTGAATAAACTATTTGGTCATTGTTAATAGTTCAGCGAGCTGCAGGTTATTTTCAGTGATCCTTTATAAAAATTGCAGACTTGCATTCCCTGGCTCATTATTGCTTATGCACTTCTAGTTTAAGCATAACTTTAAGCATAACTTGCAGCGATGCAATAGAGCCATTAGAAAGTATGGGTAGTCTTCATGCATTGCCAGCACTTTTAGCTTTGGAGTTTGCTGTCACCAGTGGCGTAGCGTGGGTTGTCAGCACCCGGGGCAAGGCAAGTAATTTGCGCCCCCTAACCTGTGGATTTGCGCCCCCTAACCCGTGGATTTGCGCCCCCTAACCCTAACCCCCAGATGTTGCGCCCGGCCCCCCCTGCACCCCCCACGCTACGCCACTGGCTGTCACACATGGCTACTGAGATGTATAGATTGCCTCAGAGCCTTTTTCTGAAGTCCTGCACTTCGTATTCAGGTCAGAACAAAAAAGTTTGTCTGAAAAGACTAGTATCTGAAGAAGTGTGCATGCACACAAAAGCTCATACCAATAACTAACTTAGTTGGTCTCTAAGGTGATACTGGAAGTGTCAGGGGTTCAGAAGGAGAGACACAGGAGGGGGAGCAAATGGAGAGTGAGGAGGAGGAGTACGAGGGGGGCGCAGGCAGTGACAGTGGCCAGAGTTATTCCACAAGCCTCTCTAGCGAATCGGAGGACTCACAGAAGGGAGCGCCGGTGGCCAGAGCGAGGGGGGTTCCAGGGGGGAAGCCCCAGGAGGAAGGGGCCAGCGGGGAGTCCCTGAGCAGCAGTTGGAAATCAGGACCAGCTTCTCCACCAGAGCGCAGTGGGGAGGGGGAGTCCCAGGAGTCGGGACCAGTGTCCTCACCACCAGAGGGAGGAGAGGAGTCAGGTTTGGCAACGCCCACATCAGGAAGCGGGGAAACGGTCAGAAGGAAAGTCACCGGCTGGGCGCGCGCGCCAAGTTCAAATGTACAGGAGCGCGGCACAGCGGGGAGCCCGGGAAGGGAGCCAGGTCCTAAAGCCCGCCAGAGGGAGGGGCAAGACTCAGGAGGCTCAGCGTCAGAGGAGTCCAGGAAAGAGGAAACCCCAGAGGGCAGAAGGACCCAGCGAAGGAAAGAACAGCGTAGGAGGTGGAGCCGGGCTAGAATCTTAAACTGGTGTGGGTGGAGCAGTGAGTCAGAGGGGACTTAGCCGGTCTAGCGTCAAGACGTGGGTCTGCGCGCCCAGAGCTTGGAAATGGAAACTAAACTTCAATAAAGACTTTTGTATATAACATCCACTGGGCGTGGTCCTCTGTGAGCTGGGACCTAGCGGCAGTCCTGACAGGAAGGATTTTTATTATTATTTCATTTCATTATTTCATTTCATTTCATTTCATTTCATTATTTCATTTATTTTGTCTGAAAAGAGTACCTTTAAAACAAACAAACAAACAAACAAACAAACACACAAACAAACAAACAAACAAACAAACAAACCCTAACATATGATAATTCAAAGGACTTGGTATAATTGGTAAATACAATTCAGAGGTGTTGCTAGATACTTAAAGGACTAGGGGCACAAAAAATTGAAAATTAAGATGATTGTCTGGGGTTCTGAAACCATTGTACTTTGCAGTATACCCTAATGCTCCATATGCACCCATTTAACCCACCACCACCAAAAAAGGGGGGCAGGAGAACTGATAGGGGAAGTTCTGCACAAGAGGGTCAAATTTAAGAGGTTGCACAGACCAGACCATTGATCAGTGCCCTGGTTAGTATCACTGGCAGTGGCTGTTGTTACTGCAGAAGTAACCCTAAACCAGCACAAGACCCTGGTTTGCTCTAGATTTCTTAACAATAGTTATGAAATTGGCAACACTAAATCTGTATCACAACCAAATGGTAATATACCGCTGAACATCTCCACATTTTGTCCATCTAAAGCAGCCGTCCTTCTGGTGCCCTCCAGAAGTTTTGCATTATAACTCTCATCATCTCTGACTCTAGGCCGTGCTGGTCAAGGTTGATGGAAGTTAGGAGTCTAAAACATCTGTAGAACATCAGCTTGGGAAAGGCTAATATAAATCCTGCTTCATCACATTAAAGGTCTCATTAGTTTAACAGGTCTCTCATTATTAGTACAAATGATAACACCTGGGTAAAAATGCTACTTCTCTCAAAAAGCAGACGTGGACTTGACAAATCTCACTCACGCTGCTGAGGCACTTAAGACTGGGAGAGGATTTAATTGGTATTTGTAGATATGCCCTCATGAGCTCATGCTAGAGCATAATCCTTCTCAAATACAACAAAGTGATTTCGTTTCAAAACAATGAAATCATGGGTGTAGCTGTGGTTGAAAGGAAAAATAAATGCTGTTGAGTTTTAAGGTGGGCACGGCTTTTGAAAAACTAAAAAATGTACACTGAAGCGCAGTTCCTTCCTGTGAGATGAATAGAGGGTAACAAAAACAAGGAAGAGATGTAACAAATGAAGGGACGGCATATAAGTGTGTTTGAATTATTTGGCCTCTCGCTTGTCCTGAAAGATAGATGTAACAATTTCACCAGTGTGTGTTTTGTTAGAATTCCAAAGAGGGTTGATGCAAAGGTTCACAGGATTTCCCCCCCTCCCTCTCCTGGAGCACCAATCCTATTGCAATTTTTGTTAAGTGCCTGGTAAGAACTGTAGCAGTTTCACTAAATTCTCCAGATTCCGAGAAATGCAGAAACCACCATCAGCATTCTGTACAGAGAGCGGGGGATCTGTGGCCCTCCCAGTCAGCATGGCCAATGCTCAGAGATTATGGAGCATGTACGCAGGGGAGTAAAGAGGCAAGTATGTTTACACTTTTCATACAGGGAGTGAAGGCAATCCGCTCTCCAAAAAACCTACAAATTTCCAAGATTCTTTAGGAAAATCATGAGAATTAAACTAGTACATATAATGCTAGTATAAGTGTGAATGATCTCAAGCATCATTTTATCCCAGCCTTTCTCAAAGTAGCCACATCAGTGTACGTTGTTCTCCCTTTCATATTATCGTCGCAACCAGGGCCGGCTCTACCATTTGGCAGAGTGAGACAACCTTCTCAGGCTGCAGATGCTGAATGGTGCGGAACAGTGGTGAGGTATTGGTGGACAGGGATAGTATGACCTACACTCTTCTAGATATCCTCCTATGGTGCAGTGGAGGATGCTGTCCTGTTGCCAGTGTTGAAATTCAGCTACCAACTGAGCCAGCTTTTGCACATGGAATAGGAGAGCCATTTTGCCCCGGGCAGCAAATTAGTTAACTTTGAGATGGGGATTTGAACCTGGATCTGCCCATTCCTAATCCAATATTCTAACCACTACATCACACTGGCTTTTGTTGTCTCTTGTAGAAAGGTTATCTTTTTTGGAATTTGGCAACACTTAGTACAGTCTTCTGCAGAAACAGAGGACCCCTCCTCCCCAGCCAACTGGACCTTTATTGGCAGACTTAATTGACATACTGTATCAAATTCTAATAAAAGACATCTCCCTTTTACATATAAGATGGGAGAAGTTCAACAGGTGCAGTACATTCAGCAAAAGAACTGAAGTGATGGGGGAAAGCAGCACCATATTAACTTATTCGTGGTCCAGGTACATCATTCAGGGCCAGGAGTTGGCGACTCTGCCAAGTAACAGTGGGGGAGTAGAAACAAATGTTCTACCAAAGTATCATCAAGCAAGAAAAACATCAACAGAAGTCCAAGTCTCTATTTAACAAGGGATCAGGCTTCAAAATTCCAGGATGAGTGAGGTTTGTGGCATCTCCAACACTGGTCTCTTGTTGTAAAGAGCTGAATAAGGAACAGATGCCAAAGAGTCATCAGCAGCCAGTGTTGGCTGTATAGCTTTGCTTCTCTAGACATACCGGAAAAGGCACAGCCTGCTTTGGCCACATTCATTAAACCTTTTTTGCTGCCCTAGGCAACTGCCTGCTGTGCTTTGGTGTAGGAACGTGCCCTTGTTGTACTCTGCAGAGCCACAAGATTAGCTTCTTTCATTTGCCTTTACATCTAAGAAAGCTCAAAGCTGAATGACAAATCAAAAAGGCAACATAGTGAATTCATCCAAGGTCTTCCTTAATAGCTGCAATGGGGACCTGGAAAATATTAGAGGGTATCCTCACCTCCTAACAGGAGTGCTGCTCTTTGGGGTTTCAACTAGTTTTCCTTCCAAGCAGAGAAGGCCACCCCATACTTGTTTTTTGCCCCCCCCCCATGCAACATTATGTGGCTAGTGAGTGTGCTCAAACATCCGTAGATTGTGTGCATGCAGGTACATATATAGGTGTGCATAATCTGCCTCTTCTGGGTCTTTTTAAAATAAGTTTTCAGTATTCAGAGTTTGCTTCATTATGCCAATTCTTCCTGTTTCCCAGTGCCCCAGTTTGACCTCCATTTGTTGGCACGTACCACCTGTGCTTGGTATTAGAACATGCAATTAAACATTTCTGTTGCCGTCATGATCTTTCTTGTTCACAAGCGATAGCCACAAAGTCCTGTTTTCGTAGGAGCAGGCGGCAATGCCAGTCCTTCCTAAAGCAGCCAGAGAATGCATTGTTCACTTGTGTGGGCACTCATGGCTCAATTCCTGCTCAGATGAAATTGCCATCAGGCATCACGCACTGCTGAGCTGCCATACCTTCATTCTATGCCTTTCATTTCAGACATGTTACTTTCAAGGGAGGGAGTCTACAAGCACATGCCTGTGGTATTTTTTTTTGTAGTTCCTCTTGGCACCATGAGTTAAGTAAGCATGATGTGCAGTGATAACATTTTAGGAAACTGCTTACCCGCCCTCCACTAAGCTCCAGGTCCTGACATGAGATCATTGGCATACACCAGAGCCTTTGTGGAGACCTAGCATGGTGCGCCAGGATGTATATGTGAAGTTTGTCTGATCTGTGCAATTCTGGAAACAGATCTACCGTGGGTGAATGCCCAGTGTGTTTGTCATAGGTAGCATCTACATCGTCATTCCCACACGACTCAACAGCCACTGCTACTATTCCTCTTGTAGAATGGCTTTTGATCTGGTAGAGAAGTCCACTAATGTAACAGATGGGGGTGCAGTTCTTGACTTCCAGCTTCCCCCTGCACCACCCTTCACACTGTTTAAGAGTTCCCCACCCATTTCTGGACTTTCACCCATTTATTGCTGTAATTTCTGTGTATTACCTCAATATGGATGTGTAGATTGAGTTCTTTGCAACATTTGTTTCTTTGCATTGTCAGCCACACTGCAAAAGCTCTTTGGCTGCAGGGAATGATTTATTACGCAGGATTTCTAAACGAATGCCTCTCCATCCCTCCTACTGCCCTCACTTTATTGTCAAGTTCTTGGAACATCAACCTCAGAATGTGATATAATTTAATAAAGGGGGATTTTTTTCACCCTCCTCCACCGCCCCATTATGACTAAATTTATAGATTCAGGATTGCTGTAAATTATATTATAATTATACTGCTGCACAAGTGACTTCACATTCTAGAAATTAAAAAGCAATTCAGGTAAATGATCTTTAGCCACCGTGGTGCATCCCTGCAGAACTCATTAACTCTGGGGATTACATGGCATACCGAAAAGATTACACAGGCAAAACTACAGCTTTTGAAAAAGTGATACACCTGGAATATAAATAACTTGAGTCATTTGGGAAGAATATGGGATGGGACATCCATTTACAAACCTTGTCATATTAAGGATACTAGTTTGGTTGGTTTGTTCTTTGTGGACCAGCCCATTTTCTTAGCTTTCAATAACTGTGAACATAAGAACCTAAGAAGAGCCTGCCAGATTAGGCCAATGGCCCATCTAGTCCAGCATTCCATTATCACAGTGGCCAACCAGATGCCTGTGGGAAACCTGCAAGCAGGATTCAAGCACAAGAGGACTCTCCCGTCCTGTGGGCACAGCCATCATGTCTAGTAGTCATTGATAGCCCTCTCCTTATCCTCTAATCTAGGCTGATGACCATCACTGCCTCCTGTGGGAACGAATATGTGGGAAGATATTAGAAAAGCTTCCAGATTAAAAGATTTCCAAATTCCTCCCTGTCATAAAAGTATATGTTCTGCTTACAATGAAACAGAGCTGGATCGCATAAAGTTTTAGTGACAGATACTTTGTATTTGTTATTAATGTTCTAAATCAGGGAAATTCCTGAACAAGAAAACTCTTACTCCCTCCCCCTCCCCCCAAAAACCCCCCTATTGCAACCTTCAAATACCCCCGGGTATAGGGCGGTATTGAAACTCAATTGAAATGGATGGGCTTCCACCGATGAGAAAAGACAATATTCTGAGGAGGAATTTATTTACTAAAATATTTAGAATCAAAGGTCCAAATAGCAACCAGAGCCTGCTAGCTGCTGTGATTTTTATAATATGAAACTAGGAATATATAACAAGTACCTAAATGTGCTAGTCAACTTAAACAAGATGTATAAACTTGTTGGTATGAAGGCAGATTAGGCATTAAGCAGGGATGGGGAAGGTGTGGCCCTCCAGATGTGGTTGGACCAGTCCCCATCAACCCCAGCCAGCATGGCAAATGACCAAGGATGATGGAAGTCCAACAACATCTGTAGGGCCACAGGTTCCCCATCACTGCATCAAAGCTTTACACTGGAAATCTGCCTAACTATCATAAATTTCAATTTTATCTTTATGTTCATTCCTTTTAGAAAGTTTGCTCCATTCTGCTATTTTTCTGATGTGAAATATTATGGGGTTTTTTGGGTTGCTTTTTACAAGCACCCTGTTACGTTCCAAAACATAACATATATCTGGACATTTTCTTCCATTAGCACTTTGGGGGGAAACAAACTGGTGAAGTCTATATTTTATCTGAGCTAAGTGCAAATCATAACATCATGGTTCTAGAATGCTATCCAAGAGACACACCACAGCTCTGCAAGGGCTACAAGAAACAAAAAAACAAAAAAAAAAGGGGGCCACGATCACGCAAGAGAACAGGGCAGGGAGAACAAATGTCATTTCAATCTGAGACTCTTTGCAACATGAGCATACTTTTAAATTTTCCTTGAGGAGAGATTACTTGGTTTTGGCTAAGAATCTGAAACCACTTGCAGGCCACACAGAAGTTACAGCGTAAGCAGATGACATCCTCTTTAAAAATCCTTTTAGTCACAAACAGATTTTGAAAACATATACTTAGAAACCACGCCAGTAAATTGGCTTTTCCGTGTTATTGCTCTGTAGCCTTTCCTATGAGCAGGATCCGGTGGTAGCTTCTGCCTCTCTTTTGTTCCCTTTCTGTTTTCTCTGCATGTTTCTGGTTCTAACAAAACAGGGGCATGAGCTCTGGAATGAACCCACTTGAGTCCTTTCAGACATGTTTAGATGGTATGATCTGACCATGAGCACAGACTGCAGTGTTATGGGTATGATTTACAGTGGGCGTGAGGAACCTCTGGCTGCCAGCTGCCTCCATCCAGCTGCCAGCACTTCCCTGAAGTCACACACTGAGACCAAATGAGAATGTTCATTGCCCCCCCCAGTAAAAGTGGGCACCCAGGGAGGCTGCAGAGTACAGACCACTGAAGAGATGATTTGAAGAATGAAAGAAAAGTTATCAGAACAAATAAACAATAATCAGGGAGTTACTGCTCTTTGCTAACAATATACAGTGGTACCTCTGGTTATGGACGGGATCCATTCAGGAGACCCGGCCGTATCCTGAAAAGTCTGTAAACAGAAGTGCCCTTCTGTGTGCACACCATGACAAAGCATTCGCATCTGTGTGCACACCATGACAAAGCATGGCATTTGCAACCCGAAGATTACGTATCCAGAGGGAAACGTAACCTGAGGTACCACTGTAATTAAGCTGAGCATAGCAGCTACGTTTCCCGAAGTAGAGATATTAATACTGATGTATTTTGCAGGGCTCTTGTAAAGATTAAAGCTGAGATAATACATGAGATAACCTTTGTGCACTTGAAATATGTCCTTATGCATGCTTATTGCTTTTTCACACAAATATTCAAATACATCACATGCACACACCTTTTCTAATAATCAACCGAAATACTTAGTGATTCAAGACTTCATACCCTGTAAGCAAAATAACACGTTTTGGTTATATCAAAGCATAATGTACAGAAAAGCATCTTAGTAACTGACTTTGTAGTTTTGCTATGATGGAAACAAGAGACATGGGGCCTTCTGGAAAACTCTAATGCTCAGGCTAGCTTGTTGGAGTGATACATAGGTTAAAGAGCTGTTACTGCCTATCATAAAAGGAAACCCATCCTCACTTTAATAAGAACAATATTTTCCCCACTCCGTCCATCTCAAATATATATTTATGACCCAAACATTTCTGCATTAAAACTTGCTCCCTTCAAAGACCTCTTTCATGTCCCAAAGGGAATTTTTTAAAGTGATCTTATAGCAGCCGTTACTTATCTTTACAATGCACATAGTTAATGCTTGGAACTTTTACTTTCCTCTATATATTTTTAGCAACCAGCAATAAATTTGGTTTGATTCAGATGTTAGTGACTCTGTGACAATCTGTTGCCTTCCAGATGTTGCTTAGGCACTGTTTTAGTAGCTGGTTCTATAAAAGGCAGCAATCAAATTGGCCTTAGCACACTTCGTCCTGCTCCATTCAAACAGTTCGTTATAAATATTGTTTATCTGTGGAACTGAATGCAATCATCCAGACAACTGTCCTAATTAATGCATTAACTGAGTATTTTAAAATGAGGCTTTAAACTGGAGCACTCCCCTGTGGAAGAATTTGTGTTGCTCATTGCAAACAACCTTCCGTCTCTTGATTCTGGTAATAAGTGACTTGAGAGAAGCTCGCCCTGGAAAATCTGATGCCCAGACGTGCTTCCCAGGATACTTCCATCCTGGGCCACTTACACATTTATTACTTATGTGACTGATACACTGCCTTTTTGGACACAATTGCTCCTTCAAGGCCATGTACAAAATTTCATAAAGTAGAATAATGGTGCTAAAACATTATGAAATAACCATCAAATGAAAACCACATTATCATCCCTTAAAACTGAACCGTAGCAGAAATTAATAAATGCAACAGCAATTAGTAAGAGGCTGACTGAAATAAAAGTGCTTTAAAAAGTGCTTGAAAGTTTCTTTTAAAAAATCCAAACACCCCTGTGTTCCTCAGTCATATTTCCTGAGGAAGCATGAGCCTTAAGTGCGGGGCCATCACTGAAAAGGTCCTGTCCTTGGTACTTGTTAGCCTAACACAGGATCAGAGGGCAGTGCATAAAGCTAAGGCAGGTATGTATGGATGCAGGTGGTCTTTCATAATTATGTGTTGGCAATTATTAACAATATTTGTAATAGGGGCAGTACTAGTAGTGGCAGCATTGCAGCATGCCCTTTCTTCCAGGATCCTAAAATATGGATTAAGGCCTACTTAAAGCTTGGCATTGTTTAAATGATGAAATCTGTCAGATGTCTTCTGGGGAGACGGGAGGATAATACTGTCAGGTCCTTGTCCTTATGGAAAGATAAAGTTTCAGGTGCTGCTGTTCATACTTGGCTTTGAAAAGAGTTGGCAAAAGGTGAACATGGTCTGACCTTCTGAACATCTCTCCCTCAAAGTAACATGCTCACCTTAATGCATTTGCTCAGACTGTCTAACCACTAAAAACTCACGTTCAACCACTAAATGCTGCCTCATTTAAAAGCTAAAGTCATGGAGTCATATGTGGTTTTGACCCCAAAACCATATGCTCATCCGGGTTTGCCTATATTCAGGAACCTCAGCAAATCATTTGGTGAACCTAGCTTTAATGTCAGGTATATAATTAAACCACCAAAGCAAAACCTGGGAGCTGAGCTTCTCTACAGAAAAAGTTCTTAGGCGTCAAGTACAACTCCATACAGGGACCTTATGTGCTGCCTTTAGTTCTGGTCATCTGCTGTTGTTGAGGTCAACAGATCTTTCTTGTTCTTATATTGTACATATTAATGATACAACTGGAAACAAACTGGTGCTAAGAGAGCTACACGTTCCACTGTTCTGATCCCACGATTGGCCTTTGGAAACTTATTCCCCATGTGATTTGTCCGGAAAGTCAGACAGGAAGTGTTGTTATTGTTAGCCACCTTCTGTATCATTTTGTGGAAAGGTGGATCACAACTAACTAACTAACTAACTAACTAACTAACTAACTAACTAACAAAAAACATATTTTGTTAACGCAGCACAGTGCTTTTGATTTCACTCAGCTTGGTGAATTGTCAGCCTGACTGAACAACCAAGAGTCTGTCAGGGAGCCAACAGCACTTTTTTGTACTTTTCTTTTTTATATATAAAAAGCCATTTCCATGTGCATACAGATGACACAGGAAAATTCACAGGCTTCACATCCTGCAGCTGCAAAAAGTGACACAACAAGTATCACCAATGTTTGATCCAAATGCAGTTTGATTCCTTTCCCAAAGCAAACTTCTGGATAGGAGGAAAGTTTACTAGAGAGAGTACGTCATAATACTTTCACAAAAGCCCACACACACACACACACACACACACACACACACACACCAATAAAAAACAACACTTAGCAAAATCATCACCTTTGTGTTGTTTTGTTTTGCTACTTTCTCCAGCTGCTAACACTTTGGAAAGAGCACCAGTGGCTCTAATTACAGGCCAGCATTAGAGAGGTAAGTTCCTGTGCCAAGTACTGTTCTAGCAAGCAAGCTGTCTCAGTGTATTCCTACTTGTATGCGAAAGGAAGCAAAGATGAATAGCAACATGTTACCTGAATAAACAGTGGGAGGAATCAAGTCCCCATTGGCAAAAACAGGATACCGACCAATTTGTATTATGTTGCTCACTTTGATTTAAACAGGTAAAGCCTATGTAAAATATGAGGGCACACAAATTCACTCCAGTTATCTGTGAATGAAACTAGCAGTACAAAGTAACTAAGGGCAAAATCGTTCACAGAACCATTGTAATTCTTTGATAATTGCCTAATCTAAGGAAGCAACTCAAGGAACAGCAGGGCTGAATGCAGTGGCACTGCCAAGCACTGCCGTTTGCACTACCCAGGATAGAAGATGGTGGTGTGGCTGGGGAGACAGTATTTGATTTTTGATGAACCAGTTCCAGGCTGATGCAGTAGAGGCAGACTGAGATCAGGCTCCTTTCCAGGAGCTGGGCAAACTGAGGATCTAAAGAAGGGTTTCCCAAACTTCAGTCCTGAGCTGTTTTGGACTACAATTCCCATCATCCCTGAACACTGGTCCTGCTAACTAGGGATGATGGGAGTTGTAGTCCAAAAACAGCTGGAGACCCAAGTTTGGGAAGCCCTAATCTAAATGATCCTTGGTTGGCCCAGCTCTACACTGTCTACCTACCATCTGTAGGTAGCACCAGGCTGCCAACAGCTCACACCACTCTAGTGAAATGGGAGCCTGCACAGTAGTATTGACCCTGACCAGCAAAGGTCTTCCATTGCATTCTCAGCCTTCCCCAGTTGCATGGATTATGGGTGTCAGGGCTGTTCTGCTGAATATTTAAACCCAACCTTTGCATTTTACATTGAAAAATTAGTTCCGAGAAGCTGGGACTCATGGACACTCAACAGATCTAGTTTAAACTTCACATTCAAAAGATCAAGTAAAGCCCTGCCTACCTCAGAATGCTGTACCTGACTGTAGCTAGAGGCACACTGTAGAAGGAAAATAAAGGCAAGTAGAAATGCAGTCTGTTCCCTTTATTCACTCCTCCAGAACACACAGATTAATAGAGAATCTGGCCAAATGCCAAAACAGAATTAAAGGCGCTTAAATCCCATTGGTTTCAGTTGGGCTTAAAATGTATTTCTGCATTCGGTTGGTGCCCTGATTCTAAGCTTGCTTACTGGTTGTTTGCAGCACATTGTTATCTAAGGAGCCTGATCCAGAGCTCTGTGGATCTCTGGTTTCAGTGGTGGCACGTATGTTTTGGATTACATGACTTTTGACCTCTTTCATCGTTATGATTTGACATTTCCTTTATGTCTACAAACCAATCTGAAACTACGAAGCCACTTACAGCATTGGGCCTTTTAGACATAAGCTAGGCTCGGATAATTTAATTATGTGCAGAAATATCTAACGTCTGGTTTTAACTTTCTATGACCTTTTAGTCCATTTAGTCTTCAGCACAACAGAAAGAGGGTGAAAGCTTCAAGAGAAGGGGAGAGGGAGAAAAAAAGCCCTCTACTGCCCCCCCCCCCCAGTACGGCATGCTTTGTTTTTAAACTCTACATTGGGACTTCTATACTGATACAAAGGAAGTTATCAAAACCTTGACTTTAGCTGTTTATTTAGAAACGCATCTGCTCTGAGCAGAATTTCTTGGATCTGTTTCAGAGCAGAGAGTAAATTCATGTGGCAGAAAGCTTCTTTTGGAATAAATGTTGTGGATCCCCGACTGAAAAGCTCTTTTACAAACAGCATTCTGATCTCCTCAGGATGTTACTTGGAGAATGCCTGCTCAGAATTCCCCTCGGAACTCTGTGAAAACAGAAAGATGCTAAAAAGTTTTGAAGCTGTTTACATAAATAAGCAGACCGCCAATCAGACAGCCACGAGGCGCCTCAGAGCCTCCACTGAACCAGATCACGGGATGCTTCCTGCCAGTTTTCTAAAACTTTCAGGATCATTCAGCCTTTACATATATCATCCTTCACCAACCTCCAGAACATGGATAGGCAAACTAAGGCCTGAGGGCCGGATCCAGCCCAATCGCCTTCTCAATCCGGCCCACAGACGGTCCAGGAATCAGTGTGTTTTACATGAGTAGAATGTGTCCATTTATTTAAAATGCATCTCTGGGCTATTTGTGGGGCCTGCCTGGAGTTTTTGTATGAGTAGAATGTGTGCTTTTATTTAAAATGCATCTCTGGGTTATTTGTGGGGCATAGGAATTCGTTCATATATATTTTTCAAAATATAGTCCGGTCCCCCACAAGGTCTGAGGGACAGTGGACCGGCCCCCTGCTGAAAAAGTTTGCTGACCCCTGCTCCAGAAGTTCTGGACCACAACTCCCAACAGCCCCAGGCAGTGCATCTGGAGGGCACAAGGCTGGCAAAGGTTGCTCTACCAAATTCTTCTCCACCCTCCCCATTTTGAGAAAATGTTATGCACTGAAGTGTCAATCATTCCACCCACCCTTAGGAAATTATTACAGTGGTACCTTGGGTTAAGTACTTAATTTGTTCCGGAGGTCCGTTCTTAACCTGAAACTGTTCTTAACCTGAAGCACCACTTTAGCTAATGGAGCCTCCTGCTGCCGCCACGCTGCTGGAGCCTGATTTCTGTTCTTATCCTGAAGGAAAGTTCTTAACCTGAAGCACTATTTCTGGGTTAGCGGAATGTGTAACCTGAAGCATATGTAACCCACGGTACCACTGTACTGGGACAAGGGGCTCTTCAGTCAACCTGGTTCTTTGCAGAAAGAGTATTTAATATCACATCGCTCACAGCATCACCTTATTTGTAAAATGAGGTTACTGAGGCATTCCTGGCCTGTGAGCCTTTCCCCATAACCTCAGATGTGTGAAGGATGGGGTTGTAGTTACTGAGTGGAGAGAGAAAGGCGGACTCTGCCAGTGGTCAGAGCTGGAATTTTCTTTTATTTCTTCTCCCACTTGTCCCAGGAACAGGGTCTGTCACAAAAATCCCAGAGATGCTTTCTGACTCTGATGCAGGAAGGCCCCAATGCCTTCTGTCTTACAGGAAACACTTGCCATCAGTTGTAGGCAACAATGCTTAGGTTTTGCTTAGAGGACAACCAAGACCACCTGGTGTTTTGAGAAAGAGTTACCTAAAGCTGAAATGAATGTTTGTTGGGGGAAGCAACTTTCCATTCTGCCACTCATTTTACAACACATTTGCACCCGATGGGAGGTAAGAAAAATAAATCCCCAGTGTAGCTCAGTTGTCTGTGTAGGCTTCTAACCAGAGAAGGCAGAAAACAGGACCTGGGAAAGAATGAGAATTATCTGGGCCTAGAGATGGTATGAGAAACTTTTGGCCCTATAGATGTTGCTGAACTACAACTTCCATCAGTGCCAGCAAGCATGTCAATGGCCAGGGATGGTGAGAGATGTAGTTCACCAGCACCTAGAGGGCCAAAGGCCTAGATAGATCCATGCAAACTGCTTTCTGCCACACTTTGGCAACTGGTGTGAGAGCACTCACTTTGGAATAGTTGACTGCAAGGGGTCAAAGTTACAGAGCTGTGTAGCAGCTGTACGAGTTTTTGTTGTGTCAAAAAAGCACCCCTTATTGGGACTTGTTGCTCAGTTATTTGTTTCCACACTGCTGTGATGAAGACAGCGGTAGCAAAAGCCGCCGAGTGAGAAAGCAGTGGCAGTGGAAGGAGTGTGGCTTGTGTAATGGTTAACGTTGGCCACTTTTGAAACTGGAAAGTGCCGGCGGGTGGGAGGGGCTTACTTGCATTTATTCTCAATAAATCCTCTCAAGTGTTCTGACCTTGAAGTGAGGGTCCCCAGGTCCTTGTCTAGAGCCACATTAAGCATTAAGAGAGGGAGAGGGAGAGGGAGAGGGAGAGGGAGAGGGAGAGGGAGAGGGAGAGAGAGAGAGAGAGAGAGAGAGATCACATGGTACGACATTAATAGAAACACGAAATACAAAATCTATGCAAGGTGTTACACTGTGCTTAATTAAACTCACACACTGGGTAAAAAGAACCACACCAAATCCACCTCAGGCTTTGCCGTTAGGTGTCAAGGAAGTAACACAATCCATCCCTTTGCTCTGTTGGCGCTCCACTGTCTTTTCAAGGCACGGAGGCCATTCTTTAAGGAGGGTGGGGAATTCAAGCCCCATTTCTAGGTGTCAGTAGTGGAAGCGCAGCGTTTCTTAAGAGCATTCTTCTTTGCCACTTGCCTGACCCCGAGAGCAGTCCCACTGCTCCGCAAAGGCAGCTGTGGAACGCTCTGCCAAACCCTATCAATTATTTAGCGTCAAAGGGAAAAGACTTAATCTGTGTGATAAAAGAATGGATTTTATCTGGAGCTTGTTCTCGTTTAAAAGTGATTTACACAAGCAATCTCTCCAGGCCTTTTCCATAATGTAATTATTTATTTTGTGTTAGCGGCCTTCCTTCAGCTCGGGTTATTTTTATCTGCTGCAGCCTTTAAATAGGAGAAGGGGAAACCCACTAAGTCCCTATTGATCCCCCCCCCCCCCAAATATAGCTTCACTGTTTGAAGAAGAAAAAATACAAGTCTTACAGCTCTTTCAAACTTTGCCTTAAAATATCTATTCCATGCATGGGAGTTATCCATCTATAGATAGGGTGGTGGATGATAAGGTCTGCATCACATGGAACAAAAACCAGCAGATAAGACATTTCAGTTACCTACAGTGTTCACTGTAGCACTTGAGAGCCATGCTGATACTTGACAGCAGGTAAAAAGGGATGCCAAACACATCTTGGAAACTGGCACTTGGTCCTGGGCCTCCATACCCAATAAATAAATGTATGCCTTTCACATGCTATGGAGAACACAGTGTATGGGCAGGCACTCATAATTTCCTTAAACTGTGGCAACTTCCACAGTCAATCTTCTTTATACATGTTTAATCTCAAAAGAGCCCCCGAGTTGTCCTGCTGCATAACATCAACTTCAGAGTTCTGCAGACTGAAGAAATTCTGAACATCTGGAGCAGTCCTTAGGTAACATTATGGTACAGCTGGAGAAAATCCAAGGGAGTAATCAGTGACTATACTCTACCGGTACAGAAATAACAGAATTGCCCTTCCAAAAGAATAGCAAGCCATATTCTTGCTCAAATCCCGACCCTGAAATTGTGGTTTCAGAGAGTTTATTCTACTTAACTTGCAAAGGAGCTGTGGTCTTACAAGGAGCTGTACTTTATCCAGGAGCTCAGGTTTTGCAAGACTTGTAGCTTGTAGAAGGGCTCCCTCTGAAAATGCTTTAAACCATTAAGTTCCGCTCTTAGAAACCAAACTGAACTTTGAACTTAACATACAGTGCGAATCCTAACCATGGGTGGAAGTAGGACTTGTTGCGATGACCTCCTGCTAGTGCAACTGGTTTTGTTGAATCTGCCCCCGTTTCTACTAAGAAGTAAGTCCTACTGCATTCAGGTAAATGGGTTTAGGATTGCAGACTAAGAAACGTAGTAGATTTCAGTGAAGCAAAACTGACTAAAACAAAAGCATCTGTTTTCTTTAAAGGTGGGGGCGGGATATCCAGGACATGGTAACCTGTGATTTTTTAAGATGAAGATGTTTTAACAGGACCAACTTGCCATATAAGATTCTTTCACCGGTCCTCAATAAAATTGCCTCCAGCTCATATGTTCAGCCAGGGGTATTGCTGAAATAGCATGGATGAGGGTTGGTGAGAGCTCTTCCTATGTTGATTTTTGTCATAATTAATATAATTGTGGGAGCTGTCTTAACTTATGTTCAGTTTCCCCCCATGTGGTGTGTGTCAGATGTTTTGCACTGCAACTCTCTTCATCCTTGACCATGCTGGCTAGGGTTGGTGGGATTTGCAGTCCAATACACCTGAAGGGTACCATGCTGGTGAAGAACAACCTAGTTCATGAGTAGGCAAACTAGGGCCCAGGGGCCAGATTCGGCCCAATCGCCTTTTAAATCTGCCCTGCGGACGGTCCGGGAATCAGCGTGTTTTTACATGAGTAGAATGTGTGCTTTTATTTAAAATGCATCTCTGTGGGGCATAGGAATTCGTTCATCCCCCCCCCAATATAGTCCGGCCCCCCACAAGGTCTGAGGGACAGTGGACCGGCCCCCTGCTGAAAAAGTTTGCTGACCCCTGACCTAGTTCAATACTGCATAGTCCATCTGATGGAAGGTTTCCCCAGCTATGTTAACTAACATCCAATAACTAGAGATGGCAGGGACTGAACCTAGGACCTTACATGTGACAAGTATGTGCTCTATCATGAAAGACTCACAAGGTCTAGAAGCCCTCAGATTAACTGCAAAGGAAAAGGAACAGGAACCGCCCAAGTCTATACTGTAGTTATGAGGATAGATCTACAGCAAAATTCACTGCCCACTCATTCTTATTACACTCTTCCCTCTTCTACATTACCTGATAATGGAATTCTCCTGGCAGCAAAAAAATAAAAATATCAGAAGAAACCTGCTGAATCAGGCCAAAGGCCCACCTAGTTCACCATCTTGTTCTCCCAATGGACAAGCAGATGCGGGACCCGAGCACATCAGCAATCTCCTCACTTGCTTTTCCTAGCATCTGGTACTCAGAGTCATACTGCCTCTGATGATGGAGGTAAAACTTCCCTCTGCCTTTCTGGGGTCTTCCAACATTCAGTTTCATCACATGTCCCCATTTCTAGTCTTAAAGGAGAAGGAGAAAAACTTCTGTCTATCCTAGGGTTGCCATATTTCAAAAAGTGAAATTCTGGACAGAAAAGAAGTTGTTGAGCTTTTTTTTTTGCTTGCGGCTGCAGTATTCCCAACATATGGCAGCCATAGCACTTCTCCACACCACGCTTTTCTAATTTATTTCTGTAACTTACAACATTTCTGTAACTTACAACATTTTATGAATCATCTACAATCTCTAACAAACTAAAATACATGACAACATCATAGGTACAACAAGAAAGTATTATGTGCAATCAAATAAAATTAATGCCCCCCCCATTCATGCTGAAATAAAAATGTCTTCACACCCAGCCAAGATCCATAGAATGTTGGCATCTGCTTCTCCTCCACTGGGAGGCTGAACACTTCATCATGTCTATGGCAATCCAGTACACGTCAATGCACAGTTGCAGATTATAACCATTAGAGTGGAAATCATACATTTTGAATGTCTCTAGGCCATGGAACAAGACTTCACACACCTTTTTTTAGGAGTGTCCATTTCCAAATTGCCTAGGGCATGTTTTGCAATATGCGTCATACAGAATGAACTTCACTTTAGGATGTTGCTGCTGATGGACGTACTAAAAGCAACAGAGATGATGGATGGAAAAGGCATTTAGTAAGACCATGGAAATTTCTGTTCAGCCTTCAGAGATGCACCTAGGATGGGTATCGGTTAAACCACTTTACAGCCAGATAGATAGCTTCAAACAACATTTCAGCTGCCTGCCAATAATTCACAAAGTATATCTCCTTATCCTGCATTCTTACTACAGTCTGTTTCCATGACTCCAACACCAGAGGAATTGGTCTAAATTTGTAGCCATTTCCTCTGTTCTACAGAGTGCCATGATTAGCTACATCTGTTATGCAGTTAATTGGGGGAAGAACTGGTGCTGATGTTAACTTTGGGGTTCCCTTAACTACATTTAAGAGTTTAGGAACAAGCCACGAGACTGAGTGCTCCTTTGCTAGAATGAATTTCCTTCTGATCTGCAGTGCAGTTAAGGGATTCATTGTTAAAACCAATCAAGTGCTGCAATTAAAGCAAATACTTTGTTTGCACTGACACCTTGACTGAGGTAGAAGGAATAAATTTTCTCAGGGGAGATGCAGGGCAGGAGGTAGAGAGCACCTGATTCAATGGTTTGTCCCAGTCTCTGGTCCTCTGGGCTGTTCCATCATAAGAAAAAATAAGAGAAGAATGAACTTAGATGGCATAGACTGCTTATTAGAGGTCGCAGGAGTCAAAAGATGGTCGGGGAAAGGGCCAGAAGGTGGCCTGAACAATGTTAGTCAATGTGAACCCTGTGGAGAGATCTGAACACTTTATTCACACAGTTTTCTCAGGCTAAGACATTCCAATCTACTCCAACAAAAAACAGCTTAAGGAGAAAAGAACTTTAGAGGCCTAGAATTTGAATTAATTTGCAATATATAAGTATCTCTTCTGCTGCTCTTTTCTGGTGAAACTAGGCAAACAAGTCTCTAGAGCCGTCACTGGCTTGCCAAGGAGGATAGGTTAGGCGACTTTAAGTGGCAGTTTCTATTTTCTTATTCCTTTAATTCTAAGGAACACACACACAGTTGACATTTTTATTGGTTTGTTTATATGAGGTCTGCTGGGATTCTCCTTTCCTTCTACCTTCTCTTTCCCATGCCCATGGCTGACCCACTTATCTATCTTGTCAATCCTCATGACTTTTGGGGGGACGATTCAATCTGTGTTGCTTACATAGACTGCTTGGGAATCAGAGTGGAAAAAGCTGCTTCCTTCTAGTCCCAACTGTATCACTGAGGCTGAACAGGTGATTCTAAGTGTCTCTTTTGGTCCGTTTATCATTAGATATAATTTTGCAGCCATTTTGCAACTGTGTGTCCCACAAGAAGCACATTAGGGGTTCATTGATGAGAAGCTTGGTCATGGTGGGCAAGGTTTTCTGAAATAAAGCTTGTCTGTCCCCCTGAAATGTACAGCCTCCCCTTAGGGAATGTTAGTGTTCAGAGTCTCCTAGGTACCCACTCCGTTTCTGTGGGCTGATAGTTCAGCCCAGCAAAGGGAAAGGTTTGGACAATAATTTTGGCAGATCAGACCACTATATGCAGCTGAGTTAGGATGTGCCTGTTCCCACTGCCCAGCTGGCATGCTGGTAATTCCAGTCCACTCAGTGATGGTGCATCTGAAGTCAGCCAATACATGTAATATCCAGCACACAATCTCCATCAACTTTGGGAGGGCCCAGCCCCCTCAAATATTTTATTGGGGGAGTTGGCATGACATTGGATACCAACTCAATTGGGATATCAAATCAATTGGACAGGGGAGAAAATGCTTTCTTGACCTCATCTACAACAGCCTTTTAGACCCTTGATCTGAAGAAGTAGTCTATTGGAGCCTCAAATTAAAAAAACCCACACAGAATATTTTTCGTTCTGCAGCATTAATGTACCCTGTACAATATTCCATTCCAACAGTTCTGTACTTAAAAGCACATGTGCAAGGTGACGGGTTTTTATTTAATCAACCAAGGCATTAATTTCTGAGAAATATTACCTAGGGTAAAGAGTACATCTTGGTTTTCACTGGCTCCAACCTTGGCTTTCCCATGTTTACACCAAATGACTTGTTGGACTTCATTATACACGAAGTATTTCCATAGATCAGAGGCAGTGAGACCTATGCAACTAACATAAAATAAATTACCACCCCATGATAAATGGTTCTATTAGCAATCCAGATTGTTAAACTCCGATAGAACAGAATGGAGGGAGCACCAGCCCATTCATTCTCCCTCCGGCAGATACCAAGTTGTAAATAGGTTATTTTGTGTGTAAATAACACATTAAAACTCAGCATTAGCTGTGTCTTTTGATAGAGAGGAAATTGTTCCAAATAAATAACCCCGGACAGGAATGTAAAATAAGCCAGATTTAATAGTGCATGCCTCCTGTAGCCGTGTTAAACATGACTAAAATGATAAACCCCAGAATATACTAATAGTAAACCATGCTCTGACATCAAAGTAATGAGGCCATATTTTTACCCAGCTTTAGAAATGCTAAAATTAGTCTTGACAGAGCTAGACATCAGGGGGGAAATGCTGCCAACGTAAACACCATCAATTCTCCAAGCTGGTATTTGTGTCATGAGGGGTGTGCATTATTGTGGGGTTCGGGGGGGGGCATACTGTTAACGATAAGGCACTTGACACTTTCAATTAAGAGCTGAAACAAATATTTACAAACGTTCAACATTCATTAAATTTTCTAATTTGACCAGCCAGTTTTTAAAACAAGGTATTTCAATTTCAATTTTATATTTTGAATGTGATTCTTCTTTTACTTCAAAATATAAATGCTTTTAATATGGTATCTCTTGATTGTTTTGAGCTTGACAGCATTCACATATGAACTGTCAAATACTGATTACTACTACATATTAGCCATCAAATACTACTAAATACCAACCAGATACTGGTGCGTATGACATAGGGATCCTATTCAAATGGCTTTCAAAGTAAGTTTGAAGCCTAGAACCATATTGGCAGCGCTAGCAATGCCTTCTGCATGTCACCTACTTGGTTGGAGGTAGGTGATGGAGTATGCTTGCCCCAGTTACTCATTTTTCAGCTGTATTAGACAGTAAGGTTCCGTGGATAAGCCAGCTAGAATATCAGATGAAATACCTCTTGACTTCTTTTGGTGGGAGTCTCTCAGGCATATTACAGCCCTCAGCTAAGATCTGGGAAATGTTGCTGACTGACTACCATCACAATGTGGTGTTTGGACGCTACTGTTTCTAAACTTCCAATTACCTGAAATTTCAAGCTGTCATTTTATAATCCACACTAAACATTTCAGTGCATTTATACCAATATAAAGCATCATGAGCTGGGCCTGGCTTTCCCTTAGGGTAGTGGGTGGTAAACACAGCACTGTTGTACCATAGCAGTATTATGTGGTTGTTCAAAAATATGGGGCGGTATTATGCAAATGTTTTGTGCTAGTGCAAGGTGATTTCCTTCCTTCTCCCACCCCTGCTTATCCCCAGCGCTGTCCACAAATCTGCTCCAGAGGACGGGGGGAACCCCAGAACAGATTCAGGGGACAGGTAACGTAGGGGGGAAACTTTCTGCTACACAAGGAGTAATCCTTGCATTGATGGAGCATTCACCTTAGAACTATGTTGAGTACAACCCATGGTGTACAGTTGTGTGGCTGGTTTTAATGGTTTTATCTTGTATTTGAGACATCTCTCAATAATGTTCTTTCCAGAGCTAGTAACATTTGTTGTTGTTCTGTTTCGTGAGTGATCTCTAAAAGGTTTCCCCCACTGCTCACCCCTTAACCATTGTCCTGCATATTTGATGCTTTTACAGAAGAACAACAACTGGGAGGTTTCTTTTTGAACAGGTGAAATATAGACTTACACCTTTTGAAATTGTAAGTAGTTATAAAGAAAGAGATGGGAATCTTTCTCACTTCCCCTGGCAAGCCCATGTTATCTACCAAATAGCCAAGAAAACAAAGAAAGCTGATGGCAAGGGGTGGGTGGGGAACTTTTCCTACATTCTTCTGTTCAGGGGACTATATAGTGTCAAAAGAATGAGGCAAAGATATATTCTGAAACACAGTCTTGTCCAGCAATGAGAAATATTTTTGAAAGGCCAAAAATCAGCTGAAAAAGTTTATACAGCTGAAAATGCCACTTGTCACATTCCACCGGTCAAGTCTCAGCTAATTTGTTCCTTCATTTCCTGCTGTGAGAGGTCATTCTGTCCCATGCAAGGAAAACAAGGAGTGGTTGGTGTCTAACCAGAGCAAGCAACAGTTCTCTGATTTTGCTGTGTGTGATTCCCTCTTACAACAGCAAATACCAACAAGTTCCCAGTCAGTTGTACACAAATGTAGGGTTCAGTGAGCAATCCACAGCATACTCCCAGGCAGTTCTGGTTTGCAAAACCCCATTTTTACTAGAGTTAGGTTTCTCTGGGAGATACCCAATTAATGAGGCCCACAGGCCAAATGCAGCCCCCAGACCTCTCAGACTGGCCCTCTGTACTCTGCCCAGGCTATGCCCTCTTTTTGGAGCCAGAACCATTACTGGCCCTGCTTTGCATTCCCCTCAAGTCGTTTTACCTGGCTGGAATGTATCCTTCAACTGTCGTAGTATCTTTTGCTTGCCAGGATGGAAGGTGGAGAGTTGTGTGTCTGGCTACACTCACTTTTGCTACGACAACTATTTCTATGCAGCCTGTGGAAAATTGCTCCTGAGGCAATGTGAGCCCCTTGAAGTAAGTCATACTCAGAGTTGAGCCATTTAAATCAATGGACTAACTTCAATGGATCTTTTGGATATAATCCTCTGTTAATAAGAGTCTTTAGTTCTTTCAGGCTAGCCACTTTCCCCATATTCTTTCTGATTCACGTTAGTCACTATGGGGCCATCATGATCTGAATTCCTTTTATGCTTTTATATTAACTTTAAAAACACACACATACACACACACACCCTAAATTAAACAACAATCAGCTGTTTGGGTAAATAGTTCGATTTTTGCTGCAGGACAGGACAGGACAGGACAATAGCAAAATAAACCACAAAACCTGTAAATTATGGTGTTCTCTGCTGGAAGACAGAACATTTTGCATTCCCCTCCTGAAGATGAATTACTCTGTTCATTCCACACAGGCATCCAGGAAACAGCAACAACTGACAATCAGTACTATCTCTGGAGTTAATTTGAATGCAAAAGCCACATGCGTCTCAAAACAGGTCCAGGTTACTCTCTGTGAAGGCATGGGATCTGCAGTCTGTCAATTTCCAGTTGCTTTAACTTTCTAAGACCAAGAGCCCCAATAAACTCAGCATATTCACACATGAACATATGCCTCTGTTCATATTAAAACCTAACAGTCTAATGAAAAAGAGCCCCTGTTGCTTTCAAAGTGTGGGAAACAAAACAACAACGAAAAAAGTACCTCCTTGTGTCACTGCTGCTGCTGCGGCTGCTCCTAAAGGAGTTGTTTTCTTCGTTGTTTCATTAAAACCATTGCCTTCCAGAAGGGCATTTTTCCCTTCTTTCTTTCCAGCAGCAGTTGAGGTGGATGTTTCCATCTTAGACATACATATTCCAGCTCCCCAGTCCTTAAAAACAAAGAAAAAAATAGCAGTTCAGACATTTCTTCTGTGAAAAATGCAAAAAAAGCCTGGATTCATGGAGGATGATTGATCCCATTCCAAAAAATAATTAAAAACACAAACATTCATAGATCTGTTTAATTGCTCACCAAGTCTTCGTTAAGCTATTGTAATTATTACCAGAAAGAGCACGAATCCCCAAAAGTGCCAAGCTTTCAACTTTAAAATAATAATAATAATTTAGAGTTGACTTCCTGCCAACAGTAAAATTATTTTTACTTTTGTAAATCTAAAGTTGCCTTGTGTGCCAGCAGCCAAGGTAAAAAGCAAAAGCTTTTGGTCTGGACTACTTATTAAAAATTGCATAGGTAACATCACTTAAGAATCTTAAAACATTTTATATCCTTCAATGGGGATTCTTCGAAAATTGTCCATTCTCAAAGCTTTCCGCAGCCATAGCAATTGCATAAAATTGCAGGACTTAATGATATTAGTAAAGAAAATACACTTCTGGGAAACCACGTCTACGGATTTTGAGCTTAAATAAAATTTACTGTCGGTTTGTTTTGTTATTTTTATTTTACTTTAAAGGGAGAACAACAATGCACATGATTCTGCCAACTTTAAGCATTTTAGATCTTATAATTCAACTAAGGCTGTACTTTAACTTTCCCACTGAATGAACAGGACACAGCCTAGGACGTTTTACCACACTAGGCAAAACTAAAAATGCCGCTGTATATATGCACACATGAGGCAGCCAGGGGAGTAAAATGAGACAGACAGTGGTGAGTGGGGATGCAGTGGTGTAGCAAATCCATTGCAGCTGGGCAGATCTGCCACCTGAAGCAATTGCCTCACCCTGCTTCATGGGCTGGCCAACCCTGACAGGACAAATTTGCTTAACTTTGGCTGGATCCTCACGCCTTATACATTTCAGCATATGAGAGAGATGGCAGTACTAAATTATTATACAATGTGAAAAAAATTTCCGCATCTCAACATGGGGTGGAATTCAGTGTCATGCTATTACAAATGTTTCATCTGCACAAGCATTCCAGCTTGGTCCTGCCTCTCCTCCCACTGTGTGCTGTTCTGGGAATTTTCCCAAACCCCTCAGAGTCAATTTCAAGAGACGTGAGGGGGTGGAGAGTGGGCAGGGTGAAGCCCCCTTGCACAGGTGGAATGGGAGTCCTCCGGCGAATCCTGCCCAGAAAACACAACCTTACACACACACAACAGAAATGGCAATTTAACTTCTTGAGTATACTCAGGGGTGTCTCAGGTGGGGGATACTGCCTCCCTGGAATCCTCAATGTATTTATTTTAACAGACACATGTACATCCACCAAGTAAATAAGAGGCTTAGAGTGATCTCTGAGGCCACTTATTGAGAGTGGCTGCCAGACTTGGACTCTCTGCACTTTTCTGAAGGAGAACCTTCCTGGGCCAGATGAAAGCTTCTTCTTCTTGCCTAATGATGCTGCTTCTGCAAATGTTAAAATAGCAACCATGATGTAAACCTCAAAAGAGACAGTATCCAGGTTCAAGCAGGAGCAGGACATGGGAATATCCCCACTGACAATACCGAGGCAGCTACCAGCACTGTACAATTTGAAAGACAGAAAAAGACTAGCTATAATGAACTACACTTCGAAAGAACTTATACAGTGGTACCTCAGGTTACAGACGCTTCAGGTTACAGAAACTTCAGGTTATAGACTCCGCTAACCCAGAAATAGTACCTCAGGTTAAAAACTTTGCTTCAGGATGAGAACAGAAGTCGCGTGGTGGCAGCGCGGTGGCGGCAGCAGCAGCAGCAGGAGGCCCCATTAGCTAAAGTGGTACCTCAGGTTAAGAACAGTTTCAGGTTAAGAATGGACCTCCAGAACGAATTCAGTTCTTAACCCAAGGTAGAATTGTACAATGCTGGACTCCTACAGAAAGTTATGACTTCAGGCATGATAGTATGAGTCCAAAAGCATTTTGCTATGCATTGCTTTCTAAATATTCTCCTTGGTTAACATACTCTGCTGTCATTACCTTTTATTCCCCCAATCAATCGTATGAGGAGCACAGGACATATTCATTACCAAAGTTTGTACCAACTACAAAGACTTCAATGAAGTTGCAAGAGAGTGCTCACAAAGTGGATGCCATAGAGGTTCTAACTTCCTTTCTGGCATGAACAGGAAAAAAAGCTACCAACTGAGCAGCAACAAACACACCATTCAAAGTAATTCACTATAAAATGAAGGATCAACATAGGAAATGTTTTATTTGGGCTATTTGCACTAATTAAGAAATGCAGTATGAGATTAGATCTTCACCCCCCCGAACTTCAGAGAATGGGAAGTCACCCAAAAGATACATAATTTGGCATTGAATATTTGACTTTTTTGATTGTATTATAATTTGGAATGTTTTAATGTGGTTTTTATTGGATTGTTAAAATGGAAAAATTAATAAATATTGTATTAAAAAAAGCAAAGTAATTCACTATATACTAAGCAAGGCGGAGTTGTCCTGATTTCCTTAATCAAAATCTCATGATTACAAAGGAACCATGCATGTCTTCAAATTTGTTAAACACTTCACTCTTTCTTATATTGAAGAGATAAAGAAGAAAGAGTCTTTTTCTTATTAAAAATGGATCATGCATCCCCCCCCCCCCTTTTTCACACACAACTCTTAAGAGTCACATTTTAGCCAAGGACATCAGTAGTACATTAGACATCCTTAGGACTGGAGCTCATTATGCTTCCTGGAAAGCACACAAAGTAACTCGGAATAAGTGAGACTTTCACTGTCAAGAGATGCAAAACTTGAGAGCACAATAAAAAGATGACACGGCTTTGCAATCTTCTGTGGTTTCTGGTATACCCACAACAAACGAACCCTAAAAAGATCCAAAGAGTTAACACCTGGATATTAGTTCCTAAACAATTAGCAAGCCTTCATAGAGGCCATTCTAACCTCCATATGAAAAGATATCAGCTCTTCTAAACAAGCCGTAAGATGTTGGCGCAGAAATACGATTGCACAAGCTTCTCAGCTGAATATTTGTCTAAATGACATCCTTCTATATTTGTGGTTAGTAGGCTGAACATACAAGATACGGTTCTTGAGAAATTTATTCACCTCCTACTCCCATTTCTTTGTTTTTTGTTGTAGAAGGAAATTGAAAAGAAGTGAGAGAGCTGTTACAGGATAGGTGAATCCTTGCATAATGATCTCAAGCCCCAGATCATGAGAAGCTGTCTTATACTGAATCAGACCATTCATCCACCTAGTCCAGTATTGTCTACCCTGCAGGTTCCAGGCTGCTGTCATGACTAGTCCTACCTGAAGATGCTGCAGATGCAACCTGGGACCTTCAGAAGGCAAAGCAGATGCTCTACCACTGAGCTGCAGCCCCAATTGTGTTTCTTCAAGTCCTTCACCATCAAGTGATTGCCAGGATTCACCCCCGACTGCTGCTGTAGGGGATGCAAAATTGCCTTAGAGCAGCATCTTTCAGTTTGGTTCTAAACGTGTTTATTTCAAGTAATGCTGAATAAGAAGAAAACCAAACCATCAAGGTTGGGCCATAAAGAATTGATTGTTCAGAGCTACTAACACACAGGCAGAATTATTTGTTAGTGCTATTGTTAATTTATTAATTGGAGTATATACTTCTGGTTTTTCTGGTGTTATAAAACAAACAGAACAATTTTAATCTGTTTGCATTGTCCTTTGTTAGCCCTCTTGAGTCTCTTCTGAGAAAGAGGGGAGGTGGTTTTTTAAAAAACAAAAATAAATAAATGTATTCAGAACTATGTCCCACTGACTTTAGCAAGTGTGCGCAGGGTATGTGAATCAAGAAATAATAAAGTGATTATACATATTTGCATTTAACAGTTAAATCCTTCTCAAGTGCTAGACTGAAAGGAAATATATATATATAAAGAATGTAGCCGCCTAATCTTTGGGATTTAAGCGACTTAGTATACATAAGTCTATAATTATTTGCTGATTTAAGGGTACTGGCTGACTGAGCGAATTAGAAAGGGAATACACGGTCTTTCACCTCTAGGTCATGGGGTCAGCAAGTCAGTAATGACCAAAAGTTCTTCCCAACTGACAGCCAAGCCCCACCGAAGAAGCAATAACTGAAAGTAATTAGAGTGATGGGCCAAGGAGTGACCCAGCTGCAATGAGGCTCAAACTCAGCCACTCTGCAATCTGAAGAAAAGCAGCCAGTCATTGAGGACTTCCACATACCTGTTTGTGTCGCTGAAATTATCCTTGATATTTCACTCATCACAAAACCATATCAAGAATGGGAGCTTCAGAAATTACTTTTGGAAATTTCAAAATCAGTCAAGATGTTTGTTGCCTGCTTATGCTGTCAATTTTTTAAACAGTCCATTTTTAGCATCCTGACCAAAGCTATAATTATTTATTATAGTTTATAATACTGGCCTGAAAGAGAAAGAGGAGGTGCAGTTGATATATTTGTGAGAGATTATTTTTTGCTAAACAATACTATCAAATCCATGTCAGAGTCTCTTAAGGAATAGAATGGGAGTTCATATTTCAGATAATCATATACAGTGGTACCTCGGGTTATATACGCTTCAGGTTAAATAAGCTTCAGGTTACAGACTCCACTCACCCAGAAATATCACCTTGGGTTAAGAACTTTGCTTCAGGATGAGAACAGAAATCATGCTCCGGCGGTGCGGCAGCAGCAGGAGGCCCCATTAGCTAAAGTGGTACCTCAGGTAAAGAACAGTTTCAGGTTAAAAACGGACCTCTGGAACGAATTAAGTACTTAACCCGAGGTACCACTGTAATTCTGCTCACTGAAACTTCCATAGGCTTCCCTGACCACCTGATTGAAACAAAGTCCACCTGCCGGCAGAATGCTACCCAGGACAACAAGCCTGCACACAACCAGGTTCCCTCCCCCAAATTCTGGACACATGTCTTGCTTTGCTTTTTTTATACTGGGAGAAGGAATACATGCCAGCTGTTTGATGAAGCCTCCCAACCCCACGATTGGTGGCACCATGACAAGCATGCAGATTTCAATGAGACACTGCTTTTGAGCAGCCAGCTGACATGTCAAGGATTTTCCATTTCTCCTTTTCATGGCAGGATGCATCAAATGACTTTAAAATTGTTCATCTCACCTGACATCTTGACGCTAACTTTGTGGTGGGTTTATTAATAAAAATACTAAGGCAGCTTTATTATCAATCATTACAGTGGCTAAATTTCTCTGTTACTGAAGAATGTGCAAAGTTGTCTTTTGCAAAATCAGACCACAGTGTACATTTCTGAGGATGCCAAATGTATCTTTTTAATGAGGAATAAAGTTAGTTTTATTTAAAACAAAAACAAAACCTTTCTAACATCCCTCCTCCTACCCACACATTGCTTTTTATGCACTCAGTCCTCCAGTTTTTCCACTGCTGTATGTAAAACAGAATTTATAAACCCACTGATGGATTATCCCTACAGAGAGCCATTTAGCATGGGGGGAAAAATCCAAAAGGAAGCTTCATTTTATTTACCAGTAAAGGTAATTCAGAAGTAGCTACCTAGCAGAAGACCTTTTGTGGTATTCAGACACAACCCTTTCCTCAGTCATTACTCAAAATTTTTAAAAAATCTTAACCACATCTCTGCAGGAAGAAAGCTAGGCACTTGATCTTGACACCAAGAGTGATTGTGGCATTTTGGAGCTGCAGTATATAAATCTGTTGTGATGCTAAAATATTCAGAAATGCCCAAGATCTCAATAAGGAAACGGCTTTATGATTTGCCCTGGATGACCCCAGCTATTTTAACAGCTGCATTATATTTAATGAAAGAGAGATATCCCAACGGGATTTCAAAGAAAACAACTCAGAATCACGTTCTGAGGAAAACAAAAGCGTGTTAGGCACAGCCCACTTGGTCTGCGTATAATGGCCAGAACTGTTTTCTGAGCACGGAAACAAATCACAAGTTTAGGGAGCAACAAGCATCCTAGGAAGAATGCATGTCATTTGGATTTGTCCAAAACAGCATGTGCTGCCTGCTAAAGGAGACTTTTATTTGTTTACAACATTCTCATACTGCCCATTCATGAAAAATATTCTAAGCAGTGTACAGAACCATGATATCTGAAACACAGCATAGACACAAAATCAGAACCAATTTAATTATTGCTGAAGTACAGCTAGTCTGACACTGCCCATCCCTCAGTAACAGTCCCTTTTTCGTAGAGACACAGTTTTAACAAAGATATGCTTAAGCATGGATGAATCCAGGAGTTTCCATTTCAACCAGCATACACTGGCTGCATCCATATAATTCTCCAAACTATGGAGGGCTTGTTCTTTAGACCATGGTTTGGGGTATTATATTCCTACATTGGGTCATGTTGCCAATACTTTCATGTGAATTTTGGAAAATATGACATATTCCAGGCCAACTTTATCTAGCTTTTTCAAGACATGTGAACATTCTGTGATTTTTTTAGCTCATCGTGCTAGACATGTTGCTTCCTCCAATGTGGATTTATAAAAAAGTATAATAAATAGGCCACGGGACGCAGGTGGCGCTGTGGGTTAAATCACAGAGCCTAGGACCTGCTGTTCGAAAGGTTGGCGGTTCGAATCCCCGCGGCGGGGTGAGCTCCCGTCATTCGGTCCCAGCTCCTGTCCACCTAGCAGTTCGAAAGCACCTCTAAGTGCAAGTAGATAAAAAGGGACCACTTTCTAGCGGGAAGGTAAACGGCGTTTCCGTGTGCGGCACTGGTGCAGGCTCGCCAGATGCGGCTTCGTCACGCTGGCCACGTGATCCGGAAGTGTCTGTGGACAGCGCTGGCTCCCGGCCTCTTGAGTGAGATGAGCGCACAACCCTAGAGTCAGTCACGACTGGCCCTGACGGGCAGGGGGTACCTTTACCTTTTATAATAAATAGGGGGGTGGACTTTTTAACTATAACTCTCAGTGATGCCAAAACAAAATTTTCATTGAAAAATTAAATGAAAGGATGCGGCGTCTCTATTTCATTTGTTCTCTTCCAGGGGCTATTTATAAGAGGAAATGGCCTTGCCATACTTCTCTAACTTCCTATGAATAAAACAAAGTTTCCAGCCAAGTGTTTTAACACTGACTCAACACAGTGACTGCTGTGCTATCTTTTGCAACTTGTAAGATCCTGTTCCAGAACGAAATCCATTTCTTCATCTCACTCTTCTGTGCAATGCCAGCTAAACTGCAAAAGTAAAAACAAATCTAACTTGGTACAATGTAACAGAATCGTACCTCACAGATTTCTCTTAGCAGTGTCTACTGGGTTCCTCAAAACAGAACTCTTCTTTCTATTTACATATTAACAGCATAGTGTACTTGCAATGCTGAGATGGAGAAAGGATCAGCCTAAGGTGACCAGCACAATAGTCATATATGAAGAATGACAACCTCCAGCAGGGTCTTTTCTTCATGCAAAATAAAACAAATAAGGCATTGTGCTGGAGTACGTATGACTGGCAAGGAGATTAGTATGGAAAATGCTGCGATTTGGGATTGGTTTTCTAATCCCTAATCCCAGAAATACTGTGTTATTAAATTTGATTAGGTGGGAGAGTGGCTAGCCACATGGGCTTCAGTGGTCATTGCTTATTTCCACATTGCTGATTTTGAAACTCATAGATAGAAAACTGTTCTTAACTTGGGAAATGTAGGTATTAAATTAAAATTTAGAGATTGAGATGGTGGGACTGACCACATGGCTTCCGGTAAATCTGTCAGTGTTTATTTCCAAACACCTTATTAGTGAAGCTTATAGATGGTTAAACTAACTTAGAAAATTTAGGTACCCTTTTTAAATAAAAAACAACAACACCGCTGAACCCTCACCATACTTATGTATGCTGAAGGTTCTCATTGACTTCTTTGGGATTTGTTTGAAGGCTACAGCCTTTGTTATTTAAGAAGGTAAAGTATTCAATGCTCATTGACTCATCTGTCTCCCACAACAGTAAACAAGGTGAGTCAGTGGATGTATGATGTTGCAAAGGGCTCTCCAATATGGCACCCAGAGCCACACATGTGCCCACAGAGGCTTCATGTGATGCCCACAGGATCACCCCCATTGCCTCTCCCTCTGATGAAATTAGGCTTGAAAGAAGCATTCTACATAGCTTATATGTGTGTAGAATGTCCAAAACAGAGACTTAAAGTGGAAACCATATGTGGAGTCCATTGTGGACATCTGTAGGGACACACAAACTGATTCCCACAATCCATCTGCCCTCTACTTTGAGGAGTAAGGCTGTTGGAATTAGCTGTATGCCAAAATGAGGCTACACCTTGAATCATGCACTGAATTGCAGCTTAGTGCAGCACTCCTGATGTGCTACTCACTACAGCAGGCAGGAGAGGTGCAGGATGACTGGCCCAGAGAGGGAAGATTCATCAAGAAATTCAAAGGTATACAATGGCAGTCTCCTCCAGGAAGCAATACAGCAACTGTAACTGAGGAGGATGTAAGCTTTTGCATGTATAAAGAATACAAATATTGAATAATGGGGTGAAAGGCATGATGTCTAGAAAGTAGAGGAGTTCTTATGCAAATATCAGAGCCATATGTTGATCTGCAAGTTTATGTGAATAAGCAACCAAGAACAAACGAAAAGTCGCCTTAAGCTTGAGTCAGCAATTTCCATTGAGAAGTTGGCATTAAGCTGTGATCTTAAATTATATTTCACATGCTGATTTGAACCTATAGCAATAAATCATCTCAACCTATGAGCAGACATAAAAAGGCTCAAGAGACAGACACAGATTAGGCCAAGGTCCTTGCCTAGACATGCAGGCTTGGAAGGTGGGAGGGGGGGGGACAACTTTTGCTTCTCTTTTTGGAGTTTCTTTGTTCCCTTCTTGGGAAGAGGTGAGAGGTTGTTGGGGAGGAGGGAGAACAGGGAGGCAGGAAAGGGCTTTTTTGTGATGGAACACGGGGAAAAACAAAGTCACACTTGTACTTTTAGAAGTATGCCTTAATCATAAAAGATTCTTCCCCTGCAAAATTCTTTCAAGCTGAACAACTGTCAAAGCAGAGATAGCCAAGGTTGCTGGTGTGTTTTTTGGAACTGAGGTCAAGATGCCTTGAAGAGATACAGCAGTGTGTTGCCTAGGACACATAAAAAATCGTGTATCAAAGACCACTGGCATGCCACATATAGAAAACGTTCCCTGCAACAGATCCCAGGTATGAAATTCCTTCCTCTCTGGTGCCTACAGGAAGCCAAGCTTGAGTGTATTCTGAAGACATTTGTATATTGCTATTTGGGCGATATAAGTCCTTTCCTGATGCATCTCCCAGTCTTATGCAATGGTACCTTGTGAGCAACTTTCACTGTTGGTTTGGAATGGTGAAGTGGACGATATATTTGTCACACTTTCTGGAGAACCTTGGCTTTCATTTCCAAAATACAGCAGGAATCTAGCTTTCCTCATTTTAGAGGGATGCATAGAAAACAGCAAAGGCACCATATGCTAACACCTCTGAAACTTGAGGGGATTGCGTAAAGTCTGGGAAAACCACAGAAATGAGGAACTTGCATGATCCTGCTCTCTTTCAACAGATGTAAAACTTTTCAGCTCTCTGAGGGAAAGGGCAGCAATCTGTGGTACAACTAAAGGAGGAAGTCAGCAATTCACTTAGTGGTGGTGAATATACTCTGCCTGTAACCCACGGTGGTTGGTGCTTCCCCACCCCACCCCACCCCAGAAGCCACAGCTTTCCCCCCCTGCTTTCCATGTTCTGGGTGTAGCAGTGGGTGAATGGCAACCACACTATGTTACTGTTTGAGGGAGCAGAGCAGCAGGGATTCCTGGGGAGGTCAGGCTCTTTGGTGTTTGTTCATTTATTTATATGGTTAATATAATGTGTGCTTTTAAGAGGATTCCTACCATCAAGCTGTGCAAGCTAGCCTCTGAAACCATGCATCATTATTACCAACCTCCCATTAAGCTCTACATTATTATGACAAGAAGCAACGGAGGATTCTCTCTTATTGCTCAGCTTGTGCAAAACTGCCTAGAATACCTGCTCAGGGCTATGGACTGAAGGATTTCCCTGCATCTGGGAAATGGAACCATTTGCCCCAGAGGAGTTCTACTGACACTAATAGGATTCCCACAACAAGGGGCTGCATAATAGCAACTTTGTCAACCTAAGTGAACACCCATCAGGTATAAAACGTGTGTGTGTGTGTGTGTGTGTGTGTTTTTTTTTTTCCTCAAACCAAGGCGCTGACATTATTTTAACTGCTGTGCAATTGTCAACATGTGCCAAATGTGTGTGCACATGCACACATTCATAGGGGGCTTATTGATTCCATTCTGAATGAGCTTAAGATTTCAGACAGTGAAATGCTGTCAGATCGCCATGGCACCCTGCTCATCAGGAATTGGGACAGGAATCAAGCACTGTTTTTAAAAGCATGGGCAAATGGGTTGCACCTTTTCCACTTCCCAATGGCAAATTGTGCTTATGAAAGAAAGAAAGAAAAAGTTTGCTCATTGCCTCCAGACAGTAAGCAGAAGTCACCATTCCCATCTATTTCCCATCCAAAATACTACACTTAATTTGTTATAGAAAACTTTTCACTGCACTACGTTTATAAATGTGCCCTTTCCCACATGTACCAATACAAACTTTATTTGACATCAGAGGTGATGGACCAATGGCCTCAAGAGAAATTGGGCAATCATAGAAGACACATGAATGAGGAAGGTTGTTCAAGGCCATCAGAAGTCATGGCTCATCATAGCAGTGGACTGTAAGCTAGTTTTTAATATAGCTTATGTATTAGTTTAAAAATGCTTCAACAGGGTTTCTTCTTAAATAAATCTTATAATCTTTCAGCACTTAGGCCTCAATCCTGCTCTCCCCCAGAGAACATAGTGCAGAGTATTTGCTATAGGACCAGCATGCAGCTGTACCCTGTGACCAGGCCTTTTACTTCCTGTAGAGGATTCTCCCAAGACCTCTGAGTCACCTTCCATCACCCAGCAAACCACATTCCTGTGTCCTCATGAATGGCTCTACTTCTGCTTGAAAGCCCTAACTGCAAGAAGACTGACCTGGATGAGAAGATTACTGGGGAGCCACAATCAGTATGGGATCTTGTGATGTATGAATCTGACACAATTATTAAAGCAATGGGAGGAGGAAGAAGAAGAAGAAGAAGAAGAAGAAGAAGAAGAAGAAGAAGAAGAAGAAGAAGAAGAGTAGTAGTAGTAGTAGTAGTAGTAGTAGTAGTAGTAGTAATAGTAGTAGTTTGGATTTGATATCCCGCTTTATCACTCCCCTTCAGGAGTCTCAAAGCGGCTAACATTCTCCTTTCCCTTCCTCCCCCACAACAAACACTCTGTGAGGTGAGTGGGGCTGAGAGACTTCAAAGAAGTGTGACTGGCCCAATGTCACCCAGCAGCTGCATGTGGAGGAGCGGAGACATGAACCCGGTTCACCAGATTATGAGTCTACCGCTCTTAACCACTATACCACACTGGAGGAAAAGGTGATTTTATCACAGCTGTTCTGGGGCATCAAGTGATGGGGGAAGAGCGGACTGGAAGGAAAGCCAATGAAGAGGAGGGTTCAGTATTCTTAATAAGAGATTACTTTTGCTTGAACAAAAGTTTTAACATAGGAAAAAGAGAAGAGGATGTAGCAGCAGTTGTCTAGAAGTGGGAGGAAGAAGAGAAGGAGAAGGAGAGGTCCATTACACCGTATTTCATAAGCTCAAAAAGCTTATTTTTCAGTAGAATTGTTCAATAAGCAAGCGCACACAGGTGCCTTCACTTACTTGCACATAAAAGGGGAGTATTGGGCCAGAGAATTATCCCTCATAAAAGATCTCAATTTGGCCCATTATGTAATTGGATCTGTTCACCTCATGAGCTGTTCTGTTCTGAGGCTAGGAGTTCTGTCAGTATTTCCATTACACCCCTCACACATAAATACATACCCCTGTTCAAACAAAAACCCAGAACAACAGCCCTGGAGGGCATTTTTCCAACTTAAAGCAAAGTTGGCTAGAAGCCATTTGGCATCTGATCCCAAGTCATTATAACAGTATTGCAAACTAGCTGAGCCCCCATCCCTCCTTCCTCATTTAGTCTTCATTTTACCTCATACCAGTCAAATACCCAGGGAGCCTCTTTGGCCTATGAGAAATTTCATCCTGCATTCTAGAGGGGACAATAAGAATAGTAAAAACAGATATTTCACAGTTGGCAGGGACTGTGTCCCTTCTGTGACGTCTCCTTAACAAGCTGTTGGAATTACAGCCAGTGCCACATATTTGCTGCAGCATTATTTGTAACTGATTAGGGAACAGTTTTAGGATGGGATTGTGCAACCTGTGAACTCCCAGGTCAAGTGCAGCCTTCCAGTTATGTTACCAGGTTGACAAGCTCCCTTATTTGCAGTCTCAGGCAGGAAGAAAACCGAAGGGACTTACTAAAGTTCTAGTGGGCTAATGCACGTCGCTAGTGGGCTGCATTCACCTGGGGGAAGTACGAGTCAGAACCTCTGCACCACATGCCTACTTTAGGCCAGGGGCAGAGGAAGTGGGGCAGGGGACAGTCCGCCCCATGTGCCATTACTGAGGGGGGTGACATTCGGCACGCCTGCCCGCAACTCCCAAGTCTACCCTGAGCCATCAGGAGAAGGGGCAGAGCTGCGCTTGCTGGCAACCTCCCCCCCTTCATTTTGACAGCTTAGGGGAGGCTTGAGAGTCACAGGCAGCGTGCCGTTGCCCCCCATTCCCGGGCTGCTTCTGGGGGGGGGTGCCTCCCCCGAGCTGTCAAAAGGAAGAAGTTCTGGTAAGAGGAACTTGGCTGGAACACCATAATTTCCTATGCACCTTCTCCAGAATGACCCTAGGAGCCAATCCTCAGTGACTGTCTGATGTGCCCTTTCACTCTGATGAGCACGAAGATGCCTTCTTCTCAGTGGCCTTTTGTGTTGATTGGGTGGGTCTGTGGCACTGGGAATGCGGAACATACCTACACCTGTAAAGTGCAAGATGTCTCAACTAGTACCAAATACACTGTACAAGTCATATCATAATAAAGATCCTATCTAGTCATAGCAATATTACTCTTTCACAGCTGATACCCTCTTAAAACTATTTCCAGAGTTAAACCTTGTATACCTAATGTAAATGATGTGGAATATAATTATTAAATGTTGTCATTTTTTGGAGGAAAATTAATTAGCATGAGCTGGAGCCGTCTTGCACCTGTTTAAGCAGTGTGTGTCTCAATTAAAATTAAATTGCAGCAGATTCAATCACAGGAAGCTAAAGCTGATGAACTCAAAAAGCAGCCTGCCTTGTTTTCTACAGGTGCCTGAAAGAGGAGTGAAACAGCAGACACAGAACGGGAAAGGGAAAGTGGAAGTGAAACAGAAATACAAATAACTGGCAGAAAAGAAAAGAAAAGAAAAGAAAAGAAAAGAAAAGAAAAACAAATATTCACACGCACTGCCTTGCCCCCTGCAGTCGATTTAATAAATAAATAATATATAAAAATTGAGGGTGCCAGGGCCATGTGACCTCAGCATGCCGTGGAATGTGCTGATGTCACGTGTGCATGTTGCGGGGCGTGCTGACATGTCATGCAGACACCCTGTGGCTTTGCCCGCATTACGTGAGCACACCCCACAGTGTGTGCACACAGCCAGTGCGGAACTCTGAGAGGGCCTGGCCCCTTAATTTAAAATATTGGGGGGGGGCTGGCCCTCCGCTCAGTTGGCACCCCTGGAAATATTTATATGGACTGTTGCCATCGGGTAGCAGCCTTGGAACTTTCTCAGATTTGTTAACCCAATAAAGGGGTTAAGTTGAAGAAGCAGAAAACAGCCCTCTTTTCATCTCAAACAGAGATTGTGTAAGTGCAACTGGGGACCCTGGCTCAGCTTTTTTTAAGGGCTCCCAAAGCCTATGGTTTGCTGCATGCAATCTGAGTAACCCAGTCTGAAGTCTGCTCATGACGAAGTTGGTCAAATGCCACGACCCAATGCAGGTGGTGCTGACCTTCCTTCCTTTCCCTCTTCCTTGTTTCAGATATTCAGGGTCCAGCACTGAGAAGAAAATCACCAAACATGGTGGCTGCAGCTGCCATCTTCATTGCTACCCAGTTCCCCCAAGCCTTGTGTTGCACACTATGTCAGAGCCCAGAGACATTCTGAGGAAATGAAGATGGTGATGGCTGCAGCTGCTCCATCAGCATTACCCTGGAAGGACTGCCAGATGTCTGGAGTTGCCCTGCTTCTCTGTTCCTGCCCTTACATGCCACCCATTCCCACTTTGGAGTGATATGTAAGGGCTTGCTCAGAGCCCCTCTCAAACCTGATGCCAGTCCCAAGAGTAATACCAAGCACCTAACACAGGCATAGGCAAACTCGGCCCTGCAGATGTTTTGGGACTACAACTCCCATCATCCCTAGCTAACAGGACCAGTGGTCCGGGGTGGTGGGAGTTGTAGTCCCAAAACATCTGCAGGGCCGAGTTTGCCTATGCCTGACCTAACACAATACACACAATACACAGCTGAAGTTGTGTAGGACTGGTTAACCAATACACCATTGTTATCTCAGGTGTGCAGAGGATGTTGCTTAGCAATCGAACATTTTCACAATCTACCTGTGGAGTGTGTGGGATTGTAAATATGTGTTTGCGCCTGCATGTGTCATTTCTCAAGGGAATCTTCCTGAACAATTTTCTTTTTAGCAATTGTGATAAATCATCGCCGAGGGTCAATTTGTTACATTGAAACCAGCGTTTGCTAGACCAAAGCAAACCACACTGCAAGACCTCTGCTGGGAAAGCAGGCAAATCAAAAGCAGAGGTTCTTGGAACATCTGAAATCAAGGCTAGGAAAAGAAACCACATCTCCTGTAATTTTGCATTATACATATCTCAATAGTATCATTTTTATATTCCTAGAAATACTGATGCTGTCCTCTCTTATGTGGCACAACGGACCATATCCCATTGAGGAAAATCTGGAGCAGGGGTGGCCCTACAGGTATTATTCACCTCTCATCAGCCCCATCCAGCATGACCAATGTCCAAAGATTATGGGATTTGTCACCCAGTAACATCTGGAGGGTCCCAGATTGGCCATTCCTGGTCTAGATGCCGTGTTGCCCTAGGACCAAAAAAAAAATATATGCAGCAAATGAGCTGCTTCTAAGACAGCATGTGTTAAAAACATAAGAGCCTGCTGGATTAGGCCAATAGTTCAGCATCCTCTTCTCACAATGGCCAACCAGATGTCTATGAGAAGCCTGCAAGCAGGACCTGACCACAGCAGCACTCTGCTCACTTGTGATTCCCAGCCACCACCATTCAGAGGCATACTGCTGCAGCGGATGGAGAGCATAGCCATTGCTGCTAGTAGTTGTCAATAGCCTTATCCTCCATGAATTTGCCTCATCTTCTTTCAGTCATCTAAGCTGGTGGCCATCGCAACTTCTTGAACCTCAGGGGCAGGGGGAGGGGACAACCAAAAGTACTGTGTTTTAGGTGGAGCCTAAAGAACCAGGTGGTCCTTAAGGTAAAAAGGTAAAGGGACCCCTGACCATTAGGTCCAGTCATGGCCAACTCTGGAGTTGCGCCGCTCATCTCACTTTATTGGCAGAGGGAGCCAGCGTACAGCTTCCGGGTCATGTGGCCAGCATGACTAAGCCGCTTCTGGGGAACCAGAGCAGCACACGGAAATGCTGTTTACATTCCCGCCAGAGCGGTGCCTATTTATCTACTTGCACTTTGACGTGCTTTCGAACTGCTAAGTTGGCAGGAGCTGGGACCGAGCAACGGGAGCTCACCCCGTCATGGGGATTCGAACCGCCGACCTTCTGATCATCAAGTCCTAGACTCTGTGGTTTAACCCACAGTGCCACCCGCATCCTTAAGGTACTTGAGGGCTAAATTGCTTAGAGCTACTCCCCCCCTCAAGAGGCAGTGATGCCAATCTTTCAGCATTGTTGGGAGAAACGTAACGATGGCTGGGCCAGAACCAGTGAATTGTAAATTCCAGGCTAGGGTTACAGGGTTTCAGTAAAACCTGGGCATCTTTTGGCCCTACTTCGACTAATTCAGGTTATACTGTAATTAACTGGCTATTTGCAGTTTCTGCATCGTACCCCCATGTCAGGTTGCTCTTTTAAAAATCTGTGTTAGAGTTGGACTCCCCAAAGTGCTTTCTTTACACACCATCCATCTTACCCCAAAGCACTAAATATTCCACAAACTCTGATTCAGCCCACTTAAACTTATCTTTCATTGCATCACATTACTTGGTCTCCATTTAGCTGTCACAAAACCATTTCCTTTCGTCTCTGAATTAATTACAAGGTGCCGAGATTTTTCAGTGCCAGTGCCACTTCCATACTTGAGGCTCCCTGCAAAACTGCTCATGAAACACTCAAGGTGAACCACACACTAATATCTGGAAAGGGGGGAGGAGAGGGAAAACTGGTGGCACGGCATTGAACGCAGTGGATCAAGTATCAGCAATGGCAAAGCACATCTCCTACCAAGAGAGGCACAGGCCCCTGCGTGACTCAAAGCCAATACGGCCTTTGAGCTCAGTTCAGTGCTAAGCTGATCTGCTAAAGTGATTCATTAATCTGGGATAAAGGTGACAAGGCAGGAAACATCACTCAGTAAAGAATTTGACGTGATATAATGCAGATACAGGTGTGGGTATTGGGAATCACTCCAACATGCAACCCTTTTCTGCCCTGAGTTCTAATTGCTAGGTTATTTTAAAAGCTTACTCTTTGGGGTGGGAGATTAAAGGCAGACTTTCTGGAAATAAATCCACTGCTGACACCTTTTTGCTCTGCCACTAGTTATTTGTATAAGAAGCTACCTTCTACTGAGTCAGACCAATGGTTCATCTAGCTAGGTACTGTCTATGCTGACCAGCAGTGGCCCTCCAGGTTTTTCCAGCCCTCTTGGAGATGTCAGAGATTGAACCTGGAACCTTCCACACAGAAGACACTCTGCCACTGAACCACATCCCAAGATGGCAGCAGATGCCTACAATGCCTGCTGTGAAAGCTTTAGAGTGGCAGCCACTTGTCCATGGTGTCCAGCTAGGCCATGAAGCTCTCCTTGGATGACCCTGGGCCCATCACTATTTCCCAGGTGAACTCATGTTCTAGGTGTGACCCTGGTCTGTTTGGAGGAAGGATGAGATAAAAATGGGATTTTAGATGTGTGGGAGATGGAAAGGAGGCCTTTTCCTGACCCCAGCCAAGTTGCAACCAGGATGAGGGACGGTCAGAAGGAAGGGCAGGTAGTGTAGTGCAGCGTCTAGTCATCCTCCACCTCCAAGAAGATGATCAGGTTCCAGGGATGGGGAACCAGTGAGCCCTCCAGATGTTGGATTACAGCTTCCATCATCCTTGGCTATTTATTAAGCAGTGCTAACTGGCGCCTGATGGGCCATAGGTTCCCCATCCCTGATTGAATCAAATGTAACACACTAACATTCTGGGCACCTATCAAAGACCAGTTTGTGAACCACTGATTTAATACAGGTTGGCCCACACAGAACTAGCACAAATTAATCACCAGAAATAGGTGGGCCAGTCTTTGACTGACAGGGCAGGAATCAAGAGCATTCTTTTAAAAAAAACATTGTTAAGATGCCAAGGAAGAGATTCTAAGCTTTATTAGAGGAAGGAAGAAGGAATTTTAAGAAACTCTGTGATAGGTGAAGCAAAAACCAATTAAGCTCCCCACCATGAAACCCATTTCTGGTATTCACTGCATTCCCCCCAGGAGGAAAACAACTGACCATAATCCTTTGGCATTTTTGAGTCAACAATACTAATATTCCTCCCTCCCAAACACTGAAAAGAAGCTTCTTCTCTGCCAGAATAAATCCAGTTACTGTTGTCCAAGCCAACATCTCAGCATACACTTCCTTCAGTCTTCGTCAGAGAGAGAAGAGCTAGAAAAGATGGTGTCATGGGCTGCATACACCCCCATATGATTAAAGCACCTTCCCACAAGAATTGTAGGGGCTGTAATTTGTTAAGAGTGGTGGGAATTGTAGTTATGTGAGGGGTAAACTACAGTTCCCATAATTCTATGTTGCGTGTGGGGGGGGGGTATGTGTGTACTGTGTAGATGCAGTCACATGGGCACCCAGAAGCTAAATATTTGAGAATCATCAAAGAGAAGGAAATATACCCCCAGTGTTCCAGTTAAATGCTGATGTTGAAAATTGAAAATTGGTATTAGCTTCCTTTAAAGTGTGTGCAGTCCTCTTATGTCTATAAATACAGCCTTCAGGAAAATATACAGCTGTTTGCTTTGAGCTTGTATACAGAATAAATATCAAAGAATAAGAAAATTCCACAATAGCCAAACAGGAAGGGAATGTTTTTAAAAGTTATGTGTACGAACTTTGACGAGTCTCCCCACACACCTTACACAAAACACACACACACACTTGTTTGCAGGTGATCTATAACGGATGAGCCCCATCCCCTCAGGAACAGTCGAAAGGGTGTGATTGTGGAGTCATTAACTCACCCACACGCCAGTCCATTTCCTGGATTTAGTGATGGGTCTTTGTTGAAGAGCTGCAGCTGGGCTGGAGGATACAAGTTCACCAGGGGTTATTCTGCTCCAGACATCATTATTAACAGGACAAATAAGTCAGACCAGACTTCTCCTTCTTCTCTACTCCGCCCCCCCCTCGCCCCACAAACTGCACAACTAGTGAACTTCTGAACCCTCGCACAATAGTAAGAAGGTAAAACAGCACCATGAAGCTACTGTAACTTACATGTTGCTGAGCCCCACAGCCTATAATTCATTCCTACACATGACATAGCATGTTTCTCCCAGGTCTCAATGAAATGTTAATAACAGAGGACTTTGCTGACAGCTCATCTGGCTAAGCCTGTAACTTTCCCTAAACGCACAATAGACCATTTTCTAACTCTACTGTAAAATATTTAAGCATATGGCAAAGGGCACAAATGGGAATGCAGTGGTTCCTTGTAAAAATTGTGGTTTCTGCTGTTCCCATGTTGTGCGATACTACAGTTTCCAGTGTGATGTGAAATATGTTGGGTTGGATCCAGGCTGAGGGGGCTTCCAGACTGTTGTTATTTTGCCGGTCGGATTCAATCACACCCTGGCAAATTGAGCTTGCAAAGAACTGGCACTCTGATGCCCTTACACAATTCTCTACTCAACGGCCAAGGATGTTATTCACTGAATGATTCTACAAATGTAACATTCCTTCCCATGGTTTAAGCAGTATCATAGCACTTTAAACTGTCATGGCTTCCCCCTAAGAATCCTGGGAACTGTAGTTTCTTAAGGGCGCTGAGAATTCTTAGGATACTGCTCTATTCTCACAGAGTTATGTTTCACAGAGCATTCTAATGATCAGTCTATCTGGAAACTGAAGTTCTGTGTGGAGAATTAGACCTTCCTGGTGCCTCTCAATACCCTTAATAAACTTTAGGGGAAGGCATGACTGTTTAGAGGGCTATCATACTGCTTTAAAAGTATAGTGCAGATGGAGCCTAAGTCAAGAAAGACTAGTTTTTATGATCACTGATAAAACCTCATGACTCTGCAGCATTTTCTTTTTATTTTGGAAGTGCAAGTCAAACTATAAAGAAGAATTAATAATAATTGTTTATTTAAAAAAATTATGCCACTGAAAAACTGAATGAATCATCTTAAAATGCCTGATTCGTGACTATTTGTAATATTTGGGGTTGGCTGCCATGATACAAAAGGCAACCATGTTCTAATCTAATCTGTTTGGGAGACACACAAAGTCCTTGAACAGATCCCAAAGACTTTAGCCCAAAGAGAGGAGCTTTGAAGCAGTGAAGGATCCTGTGTGATAACCGGCCAGTGTTAAAGCAGTGAGTCACAATTCCAAAAGGGGAAATGGCAAGAAGCTGATCCCAGCTGTTGAGGGAAATGCATCAAAACTGACAAAGAGCTAAGAGACCAGGTTTCCATTTTGTAGAGATATTCAGCAGGAGAGGCAGAACTCTTCCTAGCCTGCCAAATTGCAGCCCTGGCTTGGAATGCATGCTGTTGTTTTGACAAACTGCAGCTTACAAGAGAAAACTTAATTTTCACATCATAAAGTTTGGCTTAAACTGGTTTCAGGCTTCATAATGTCTAAACCACAGGAAGAAGGGGGAGAAGGAAAAAAAATCTTACTCAGAACAAGGGAGGTCTGGATACACATCATACTTGGACATCTGAATAGTTTCATGAATATTTTACTCAGGGGGCGGAACTTACTAACATGAATAACACTGCCAAATAAGGAATCATGTCAGTGTTAAATAGATAATAATCTGATGTGAGCCAGGATATGGTATCTGTGCTGAATTCTTCAGCGTTTTATTCTCAAGAGCATCCCATTAATCACACATCTGAGTTGTTGGTAGGAGCTCCAGCCCAGCTAAAAGGTTATCTGTGGACTGAAATTGTTGGAACAAGATGACCATGACTAAATTAAGGCCCATGGTTTTCAACACAACCTACCGAACAATCCTAATACATGTCTGCCCAGAGGTAAGTTCCTAGGAGCTGAATTGTGCTTACTCCCAGCTGTTACTGGATTGTGGTTCACCTGGTGGGGTAGAGTTGCAATAGCCTTCTTGCAGTAGCATCACTGCTGTTTATGAGGAGGAGGAATGTGGCAGCACTGAGATCAGGGCTGCATGGATGCACCAGTAGGAGCACCAGACTTGTTCCACCAGGGCATCCATGTCTTGCTATTCCTGCCCACCCTCCTCCTCCTGGTAAGCAGAAATGGTCTTCTGATGGGAGGGTATTGCTGCAATTCCACCCCACCAGGTGAGCTGTTCCTGGAAGTCTCCTCAACTCACAAGTCACTTTAGCTGGCATTTCAATGCCATGGGAGTTTGCAGCTAGGAAACTCAATGGGGGTAAGTGAATCTTTGCTTCTACTTTCAAACCTCAACGGTGATTTCTCAAATGTGTTCACCAGGGGTATTTCATGCAAGTGTCAAACCTTTCCCCCTGATATTCAGAGGACTTCATTTGGTCTACTGACTTACAGGCAAAAGAATTAGCTACAACTGGGAAATACCCTTGCGGGGAACACCCTGGCACCACCCCGTATTCAGTGTATTCCCCTGTTCTCCCATCTCATCCAAATTAATGGAGTGAAGAGAATGGGTTGTAGTTTCAGAAGGAGTTAACTTGCTGCCCCTCCCTCTTGTTCTCTTAATGGCCCATCACCCAGACGGTTACCTCATCGGGACACTAGCCTGGCTTGAATAGCTTTTAACACTTGCTAGGATTGTGCCGGCACCCACAAACTCATAATGTTATTATTAGGATTTATATACAACCTTTCATTTAGGGAAGAAATACCAAGGCAATTCCCAAACAAGTAACAGCTAACATCAAAAAATAAACCAAAAGTATAAAACCAATTATAAAAATATAAGGGTACCCCTGCCCGTACGGGCCAGTCTTGACAGACTCTAGGGTTGTGCGCCCATCTCACTCAAGAGGCCAGGGGCCAGCGCTGTCCGTTTACCTTCCCGCTGGTAAGCGGTCCCTATTTATCTACTTGCACCCGGAGGTGCTTTCGAACTGCTAGGTTGGCAGGCACTGGGACCGAGCAGCAGGAGCGCACCCCGCCGCAGGGATTTGAACCGCTGACCTTTCGATCGGCAAGTCCTAGGCGCTGAGGCTTTAACCCACAGCGCCACCTGCGTCCCTCTATAAAAATATAGCTACCCATAATTAAAATATATAGTAAAACGATTTCATCACATCAGTAAAACATCCATAATTAAAAGGCATAATAAACAAGCCCATTAAAACGGCATAACAGTTAAAACAACAATTAAAACAGGCACTTCATGTCAGGAGATCAGGCGGGTGCTTGTGTAAGCAGGTGTGTACCCTCAGGAGCCAGGGGAATGTCAATACCAACAGGGCTCTCGTATTTCAGCAGGGAGAGGATTCCAAAACACTGGTGCCGCCCATGAAAAAGCCAGCCTTTTACTACAAGCTGATAGTTATCAGGTTGCGGCAAAATCCACAAGCTTCCAAACGCCAAGAACGTCCCATTACAGGTATACAGAAAACACATCATCTTTCAGAATTGTGGCCACCATGATCTTACTTTGACTATACTTGTGGCCACGAGGCTACAACCACTCTGAAAACTGTTGACTTAGCTATACCTTATAAAATCCTATTATTAGACTCCCCCCAAAACAAAACAAAGCAAAGTGTGGGGAATACAAGTGGGACAACCACACTCCATTCCCCACGTAGTTTTATGGCAAGGCACAAGGCACAGATTTTGAGCTGAGCCAGATAGGCAATTTGATTTAATATTTACATGCCACTTTTCCAGAAACCAAGTAACGGCCCATTTAAAAATAACAAACAACATTTCCATCAATATTGTTATATTTTCTTTAAAAACCACAGAAGCAGTTGAGGAAAGCAAAACATAAAACAAATCAATAAACCATTTATAATTGGCTGTAATTTTTGGAGGTCAGACATGTTCTTTCAGTCCTGCCAATCTCTGTGGGTCAAATGTGTGCACTGTTTCACCTCTGCTAACACACATGGCCCTCCAATTGGTCAAAGCACTGAGAAATTAGAGGTGACCAACTTCTGCCCAGCCAAGAGTCACTCAGCTCTTTGGACAGCGGTCCAGCGGCTAAGAGAGTCTTTGCTACACAATGCAGCCTTTAAATGAGAAGTCAAGCTCCACCGTAAAGTCAGCCTTGCACACAAAATCACAGGGAGATGTACGATTAGTGCATGAACTTGAATCTCTCACAAACTTTTTAAAAATGATTTCTTTTCTTTTCTTTGATTAAAACTTGAGCTTCATTAGGAGCCAGACAAAATTGCTTCCCAGGCTGGATCTGGCCTGTGGGCTGTGCATTCCCCACCCCTTACTTAAAGCTTGCCTGCCAGATGCTTCTCCAGATGCTGCTTAAGTCCCTCCCAGAGCACATGATTCCATTGTACACCAGAGTGTTCCCTAAACAGAGGCATGCTGCTGCTTGGAATTAAAATTGGAGGCACACACTTGACTCACACAAAAAATGGGAAAGAGGCATACCCCGAGCAGTGACTCATGCACAGAGACAATGGGTAGGTAGTCTTGCCTGTAGGGCACCTCATTCTTAATTGCCTCTGCATCAGCCATTCTTTCTACACGAAGCTCACTGGAAAAGGGAGATACCAAGAGCTTTTAATGGATGGATTTCTCAAGGTTCCCTCAAATTAGGGTGCCCAGTTATGCACCACAAAAAGAGGCCAAAAAATGGAAACAAACTGCATAAAATTTGCATATTATTTTTATGTATAGATGCAAATTTAGAAATAATTTAAATAGAAATAGAAATACAATGTGTCATATCACAGTGAAGAAGTCACCAGATGACTTCTGTACTTGCTCTATCTGCTGACTTCGAGGTTCCTGCTCACTCTCCGTTCATAGGCTCCTTATGTTTATACCAGACTTGGACTGAACAGTCCTCAAATAGAGGGCACCTGCAAATAGAGGACCATCCTCTGTAAAACAGGACATATGACCACCCTATCTCAACTTCAAAGCACATTTATTCTACAGCACCCAGTTGGAAAACCACTGCTCGCTCTACACATGGTCTTAGTGGTCAAATACTCTTCTGGCTCACTCAGGCTTTTTCTAGCCAACTTCCATTGAAGTTGTGGTTAGTTTAGTGGTTAGAGTGTTTGGACTAGGGCATGGGAGACCAGGCTTTAAACTCCCGCTTAGCCATGAAGCTCACTGGGTGGCCTTGGGTCAGTCACAATCTCTCAACCTAGCCTACCTCATTGGGTTGTTGTGAGGACAAAGCAGGATAGGGAAGCACCATGTATGCCACCTTGAGCTGCTTGGAGTAAAGGTGGGATAAAAATGTAATCATAAATGACAATCAATACCTTTCCTCAGTTTGAGCTTGGCGCCTCTTTTCTTCATTTGGCCTGAGATAGTCAGGAGAACAAAGGTAGTAAACTACAATCACTAATAAAATAAGGATTTCATGACACTGGAGAAAAAGAGAACTTGGTGGTAAAAGTTTTTTTAAAAAAAGGAATCCAAGAGTTTGCTCTTTCCCCTCCTCACCTTTATAAAAAGTTTCAGGCACATAGTGGGAAGCCATAATGATCTGGGCCTTTCAAGGTTTCAGATCTTGCACTTCTGGCCACTGGGGTATTCTACCGTTGCCATTTTGAGTTTAGTTCAGTTGGCACTTTTGGAGCAAAGAGGAATCAAAGTGGACCATTCTGCTCTTTGTTCAGACTAAGGAATCTTCCACTTTGCTTCAAAGAAATGGGGACAAACAAGCCCCACGTCTTTTATGAAACCTACAATGCAGTACCTTCACTTTTGCTTCAGAAACCCCCATTGCTTCAATATCCTTTCGCTCCACTTGAAATGCAAACGGAGGTCAAAGGCTCACTCTCTTACAGGCTGCCCATAACCCCTTGCCAGTCCTTTTAAAACATCCTTTGTGCAGGCCAAAGGGAAGAGCTGCTTTCTTGGATTCCAGGAAGCCCCAAAGTGTGCCTCCTAGATCGCACCTTGCTTTTCCGTATCTTGAAAACCTCAATTGAGGAAATGAGGCAAAAAGAGGGATCTAAATCAAGCTACAGCATCTCTGGCAAAATGGTAGTTTATCTTCTGCACAAGCTGGATGCTGGAGATTCATGTAATTAGAGAAACAAATGCAGCCGTAGCTCTTAACATCCACACCAGTAATTCAGGCTCTTCCATGAAAAGGAAGGTGGGGGGAGACAGGCAAACAAACATGAAAGTGTCGGCTGGCTTAGATCACAAATTAGATCCACAGCTAAAACTGTCTTCCATAATGGGTTTTAAATACGTTGTCTACTTCAGTGCTTTGCCTGTGCTTTACCACACATGCTGTCTCCCGCCTTCACTGAGAAATCTGTGTTACTTGCTCTGCTGAGGTCACTTCATATGTTACTTTCAGCTCCATTGAGGAAAAGATGTGCAGCATATTATCTGAAGCAAAGGGCAAAGGAAACATGCAGGGGTTTCCATTGGGAAAACATGGTAAGGAAGTGCACCCGTTTCCATTCCTGTGTATTTACAGGATGAACACGCACACACACATTTGCACGACATATCAATCAACACCTGTTATTTCCCCTACTCAGAGAGAATCTTTTTATTAGGAGGGAGCAGGGAAGCCACTGTTAAATGCCATATTTAGCAGCTCTGTTGGCACTGTAAATAATGAGTGGTCATATATGGTCAAAGTCACTGCATTATGTACTGCATGAGGGGGTAACAGCCCATACAATGACTGTCAGGTGGCACATTTTCAGGAAGGTTACATATGCAAGGTTACATAGAGGTAAAATGGGTACTTTTTAGCAGTGGGTAGACTAGAGAATGGTAGACATGCCCAGTCTTAGGACTCTGGACACGCTTTGTAATGCAAGCATGGCATTACTATAGCTTTGTGCTGTTCATAGTAGCTTCTCAGCCCATTCCTTGCCTATCCATGAAATCCTGAATGGCTGCTGATTGACGCAGGGTAACGGACGCTGCTTGCAGACTTCTCATAAACATGTGGTTGGCCACCATGAGAACAAGTTGCTGGACTAGGTGGGCCTAGGGAAGCTTCTCTTATGGTCTATTCCAGTGGCTATTCTCTTATGGTCTATTCTCACCAGCTTATGTAGAGCCAGTGTAAGGAAGCCAGTAATGTACAATATTTGACATGCCCTTTCATATATCTACGTTAAGACAAAAAGTCCCACTGCACAATGCCGCCAATTATTTTAAGTCTCAACAGTGCATAATATTGATAGCAATACATTAGCCTTTGGCAGGAAATCTGCTCTGAAGTGTCAATAGCAAGAGCGCTTAGGTCTGTCTGTGTCTCTGCAGACTTTTGATGGGGAAAATAATCCTGGATTCTAACCAAAGTCCCTAAAGTCAAATAATATTTTAAAGTGGATTCCTGATAAGACATGTGCTATCTTGCTTTGAGCAAGCGCAAAGAAAAGAAAAACCCTGTTTCTGAGTGCAAATGGATCCAGATTTTTTGAACCTCTCTCAAATTTTAGGGTGTTGGCTTATTACTTGTCTCTTATTAATTACAGTGATGATTTCTTTATAGTTATTAATATGAAATGGCTCCAAACTAGCTGAAAGAAGATGTCTGGTCTTCAAAAAGTCATCCAGAAGCAGAATTTGGAAAGATATTTGTGTGCTTAACAAAAAAATAAATGTCTAGTAGTGTTGCAAGTTTTGTCACGCAACTAATTATCATTCTCACTAAAACATTTTGGCTTTGATTCCAAGAAAGTTAGTCACATTTAGGGTACATTGAAATTAGGAAGAGGACTACAGCTACAGATGCCTGAGGATTGTTTTCGGTCTGCATAATTAAGTGAATGAACCTGATCCACGTCTCCTAGAGCGGAACACAATTATCCCTTGATTTTTGCAGTTCTCAGCTCAAAAAAGTACTGAAAAAGCATATAAAATGTGAATTTTGTGGGGAGGGCATTGCTTGCAAATGTGTACAAAACTCATGTGAATTTTCGTGCATTAAGGAGACAGAATGGATTCATGAAGGAACACACATGAAGTTGCTGCTGACTGGAAATTGACAACTTAAAACAGGTAGCAAGGGATGGGAAAGAACCTCTGCTGGAAATTCTGGAGAGCTGCTTACTAGTCAAAGTTGATAATACTGGGCTAGATGGACCAATGGTCTGATATAGTACAAGGCAGTTTCATATATCCAACTAAATAGGGCTTAAGTTGATTGTTACTAACCTGCCCCATTGATACTGATAAGGCTGAAGCACAACCAACTTTTCATGCACTCCTAGTCATTCCCGAGTACTGATTTGCCCTAAGGAAAATTCCGATTAATGCCCCAAATGTGTAAAGTGGACCAAGAGAGCCATGAAACCCCCAGGTGCAGGTTTCGATCCACACACAGTTCATTACATTACTTACCTGCTTATTAAGCAACTGCTTAATGGCCATATAAAAATAAAAAGAACAGCACATAACGTAAGCTCATAACCTGACCTGGAATATGTCCAACACCTGGCCTGTCATAAATCTCTAGCTGCTTTTTCCATCATGTAAAAATAATAATTAAAAAGAAAAGTCCTGCTACATGTTAGCTTTAATTAAGTGATCTGAACAAATATTACCAGGACGGTCCTTAAAATAGTTCATGAGTTGTAAAACCACAATTTAAACAATTGCTCGCTGTGCGAAAGTGGTTGCACCAGACTGACATTGCTAAGGAATGAGATCATCTACTATGGATGCCCAGCAGGTTCAGCCTGGACAGCCAACAGAGTGAAATTCCACCAAGAGTGCTCAGCCTTGGGGTCTACTGCATCTCCCACCATTTTTTTCACAGAACATTGGTAGATTTCCCCTCCTCTCTCGCCACATATCACAATCTTTTTGCGCTCTTGTTGTTTCCCTGAGAACATGTGACATTTGACCTTTGTGCCCAAACTACATATTGGGGGGGGGGGGACTTGGCCCCCACAGGCCTATAATTATTTTCTAACATGAAGCAGGCACTGTTGCCCATTGTCTGATGCCCAGCACTAGTAAGGTGTGATAGACAAAGGTTCTTAGCCACTGGTCTCTAAGCTACAGCGATATCAGTGAAAGCTAAGCCAAAACTACTCAGTTTTCAGGAACGTCATTGGGAATACTAAAAAGCATTTTACTTGCATGGGGATTTTTTTAACACCCCCCCCTTCCTTTAGCTTATTAATTTACTTGGCCTCATTCTGACTTGCCCCCACTTGCCAACAGTGACATCATCATGTAAACAAACCTGATTGGTTACATAACTGTGTGATGTCATCTTATGTACTGCATGACCTCTTCTAGGTAGAATCACTTATGTGACTAACTCACAAGGAAGCCCCAATTGCACAGAAGGGGGGAGTAATGGAAGTAAACTGGATTGAGAAAAATTAAGTTTTTGTTCCCCTCAGGAACAAAAGTTTTTGTTTCTCCCACCAAAATTTCCAGTTTATGCCCTAAAATGAGAATATTCAGCATGGGTTTAATGCTGGCACAAAAATATAAAGCTTTTGTCTTGTTGTACAAGTTAGGCAGAAGCATTTTGCAACCACATTGCTTCAGGATAATTTTGGGGTCTGGAGATATTCAAGGATTTCTGAGTATTTAGGGTCTTTTTGCATTATTTCACAACAGATGGAGTAATAGGGGTGGGTGGGTAGAGAAGTATCTCAAGACACAACCTGCGCCTTTTATGAACACCTCAGAGACTGTTACTGCAAGCCTAGACAAGCCTGTTCAGAAGTAATCCCCATTGAGTGCAATTGGCAGAGCAATCCTCTACTTGCCTACTCAGAAGGAAGCCCCACTGGGTGCAAAGGGCCCTTACTCCCAGGTCAGTGTGTATAGGATTCCAGCTTCAAGGGCTACAATATAGTCGTTCCAACTGCAACATTCACATGGAACTTAGAAAACAATAGTACAGATCTAAAGCCAAACTGGAACAAATTATATCCCATAAGAGAAAATTATAATATGTGTTTAGTTCTCTGGGAGTTCTTGATCTTAAATCACAATATGGGCTCCCACATGAATCTGACGCCATTCTGATTAATAGCAGAAGAGGCTCCGTCCTGCTCAAGGCAGATTGAAAACCCAACAGAGAGTTTTCATCTTTACCTGAGCAATTGATGGGATACCATACAATCAGGCTAACAGTCTCTTCTACGTAGGCTGCTTTGCCATTGCAGCTCAGGTGTGGGTTGCTAAAAATCACCAATGCTTTCACTGAAGCTAATCTGTTGGATTAGCAGGGGACGGGATTATGCAGCTGGAATGGGAAGGGGGAGGGTTAAAAATAACACATGTTCCGCTTTCAAATCATACCAAAACATGTGGTGCTTGTCTCCCAAGTCTGGCGCTAAGGAGCCTGTGGTCTGGCAAAAGTTCGGATTTCTGGTTTTGATTTGAGAAATCATCACAAACGCTGGAGCCGAAAAGCTCCAAATAACATTTGAAGGGAAGGGCTATAAAATCCAAGTTTATGTACCATGTATGATATTAGTCATTGTTCTCATTTGAGTTTATGCTCCAGTTCCTTTTTTCACATAATTAAAATGAAACGGGCTCTTTAAAACGAGAAGAAAAGAAGACACAGGGACTATGTTAGATCTTGTCGTAAGAAGCCTTTTGGCACCACAGCCATTGAAACGCAGAGCTTAATTCTCTACTTGAGAAGGTGATTAAAGGAAGACTCTTGGATCCCTCTCTAGTCTGCAAGTACCAACATGGAGACCTGCCTGCCTGGTATCTCCAAAGGCATGTTGATCTGATGGCTTTATCAAAAAGCATCTGTCACAAGCAGATGTCATCAGAACTTGAGGAAGTGGTGAGGGGAGGGGGAAAAGAGCACTGCTCAGGTGGCTTTGATATACGCAGAGTGCCCAGCATGATAAAGTTACAAAAGGTATAATGGGACAGTTTAATGGTACCCTATTTTTCGACATGCACATTCAAAACCTCAGTTGTCCCATTTGGTTCTCTCAGGTATGCAAGTTCATTCATTGTGTGCTTGCACAGATCCAAGAGTCTCACCCACATGACAGTTTCCCACCCACATGACCCCACCAGGCCTCTCCCGAGTTCCAGTTCCAATCAACACTTCCTCACTCTGCATTAGAGACCACTCTCAAATTATCCTGGAGTTCTGGGAATAGCTTGTTGTCTAGCTAGAATAAAAACCTCATTATCACATCTACAGAACTCCAGTTTATCCAAATCAGAAGTCAATACTGTGTCAAGTTGTGGATGTGTCAGAGGCAACTGACGTTGACCGACATACTATATACATAATCCACAACAGCCTTTGCCATCCTGGAGGAATGTTCTACAAGGGCATTCTGAGAAATGGGCAGGGCATGCTGAGAAATGCCGAGGAGTTAATCAAAAGCACAACCTGAACATGTGCTGCTTCTGCCACATGAGTCCTTAACAATAGGCTGCAGGACTGAGGATCTTGGCTGATTTGAAGGCTGGCAGGTTCATTTGAAAAGACAATGCTGTACGGGCAGGTCTAAAGAAGTTAGTGAGGACTGGGGAGCTCTTGGTGGTGTGAGAAACCAAGAGGCATAATGTAGGCAGTAAGCAAATGAAGGGAAGTTGGGTGAAGACTTTCTGAATCAGCAACACTTGGAAGCTATGAGCACTTTTCAAGTCCGGGGCTTTTCGAATGAGGTTTTTATTTACCCATTAATAAACATGTAATTCAATACAGAATACTGTGAATTTTGACAGAAGATAAAAACCTCATGTAGTCAAAAAGAGGGGAGAGGGGGGCTAAATTTAGGGTCTGTTATGGGGCACATCTGAGAAATGTACATAGATATGCTTAAAATTTCTGATTTCATCTAATGAGTTTTTTTCTAAAGGATTTAGATGTGGAATTGGTGTCAGAACATCCTCATGGGGGCTTTCCATCCTGCTAAACAAGTTCATTCCCATGATTGTGTTGATGAAGACAGTATCCCTACAGAGGCAAAGGTGCCCATTCTCACGAATGGCACCTCTAAATTTACTTGTGGTTGCAAGACCAGCAGTTGCCCCTGAAGTAACTTGCATTTTAAGTCACTAAGTCTTAACAGGGTCTGAAAATCAATTATCTCTTATTAGCGTTTATATGCCCTCCACAATTGTGCTCAGACTTTGAGCTGTTTCAATCACACATATAGATAGCATCTTGAAAGAAGGGCAGGTTCTTCTTACAAATGGCGTCAATGCAAATGCTGGACAAAAGGAGCACAGGCATCAGATCAGAAGAGAGAAGCTCATAAATGCACTAAAAATATGGTTTATTCAGCTTCCATGCTTCTCTTTAAAATAAGATCAGTTTCCAGCTGAGTATATAGAAATCTAGGGTTCCGGTAGCCCTGATGACAAGTGTATGGCGGGATGGTATTTTACTGCACCAGAGAGCTTTTCTCATTGCTCTTTGGATGGTGCCAGTCTAAGCTCAGCAATGATCCCGCATGAATCCCAGATGCCTCCATCTCGGCAGTTGTTCGAACTCTTTCGAGTGATTACTGGGATGCATCTGTAATGATGCACCTAAGACCTACCTGGGCATATTGACTCTAGAAAGTATTATCAGTTGATAATGAATTAAGTTCCCCGGGACCCTCAATTACCTGTAAGTGCAGGAAATTGTGCATTTATTCCTTAGATCATGAGCCCTTTAGGAATCATTTGTTGCCTAGAATAAACATAATGCTAAAGCAGAACTCAATGGAGGACAAAGAATGCGATAACATGACACCCCTAATTTGTCATGCAGTTAGCCGGTGAGAAGATGGGGATGCCATACGGTGCAGTTTTGCAACCTAAAAATGCCAACTTGTGTCTTTGATGCAAATATGCTTAGGAGAGAGTAATTGCCAGGAGGAAATAGATGGCGAAGCAGCACAGGGTGCCCACCACGTCCCTGTGTGATGGTATCATGCAACTGATATAAACAGGAACAAAGAAGGTGTGACATTGAGCATAAGCTGGCCAATAAAAGCAGCGGCCCCTGCAGCAATGCACTTTGTTTGAACTTCTCCACCAGGGGTTGAGCGCTCCTCCAGCCCATACACAGCAAGAGTTACACAACCGTTCTTAAGGATGGGTGGTTTTAGTACACCCAGAAGGTATAGGAAACACAGCTTTTAATTTAGCAAGTAATGACACGCAGCGGAAGAAAATAAGGCACTACATCTACTCTAGGGTAGTCACCTCGGAGGTGAAGGGCAAAACAAGTTGCAATAGAAATCCCCAATGTCCTTGGGGTGTGTGAGGGAGAGGGAGAGAGCGGGGAGAACATGAAGTTTGTCTGCTACAACGGGATGTCCAAAAGAGGGTTCATAAAGCAGGACAGTTTGTAGTGAAGTGTGTCCATAAAGAACAAGGAAGTGTTTGGATTAGACGGCACCGGATAAGCAATATTTTGCTGTATTTAAGAACTGCCAGTTTTCCTATAATCTCCCTTTCACACACAAATAGCCAGTTTCCAACGGTGCAACTCCCTCCCCATCACAAATTTTGCATGTTCTTTTGCTTATTGTTTGATTAAACCTATTGTATAACTTTTAAGGCTATTTAGTGATCACCCATCCTGCCTTATTACAGTATCCTGCTCTACAAGTATCCCCCCAGCATCCAATTTGCATTTGCCTGTTCCAGGTCCAGACAAGCCTCCAGCATCTGGGTGATAGGTATGATTCATAATCACATGAACCCAATGTTGATGTGTTAACAGCAGACAAAATGCACGGGGATCCATTTCTCTTCAAATCCCCTGGAACAAATGCTGCATTCAAAAGCAGAGCACATGGTAAGATGTCTTGTTAGACAACCCTCAGTCATTTTCCTTGGGCTTCTGTTGGTCAAGTTGCTGACTGATTTGGACCCTTGTCCTGAATTTTATAAACTGTTCACTTTATTTGTATTCTTAACTTTATTGCAAGTTTTAGAAACTGTCACAGACTTAATACTAGATGGACAGGGAAAACCAGACTTAAAACCTTGAGTCTGAGGCCACTGAAATATCAAGACCAGAATATATTGTCACAAGCCCAAACATGACCAATGTATCAAGCCAAGGTGCCTTGTGTCTGTATATCGGGAGAAGGAAAATGACAGACTGAAAGACTGTCAATCATTGGATTTGCAAGACCTCAATTTTTTGAAAGCAAAGCTAAAAATTTATTCTCATCTTCAGCAATCTGAGGTGTATTTATGTGTCAGGTGTCACTCTCCACTGTCCTTAACCTTGAGTAAGAACAGGTGGGGGTATGATCAGTTGGAAAATCTGCAATAATATAGACACCCACCCTTGGACTGAGATTCTTAGAGCTCTTGCAGATTTTTCAAAGCATTCTGAATATATGGCACTTCCATAGATTGTCTTAGGCTAGCCTTCGTGGTGAGTATAGGAAAAATAAAAAACTGCTGTTTACCTAAGTGACCTACAAGAAAAGCTTCAAACGATATAGAAGGGATGCCTCTTCATAATGTTACCTAAAATAATCACGGGTGCCATCTTTCTCTCTCTCAAGCCCACACACAGTATTTGAATATTCTCTTTGAAATGCCTTGGTAGGCAAAGCATGTTACAACCATGATTCACAACCATCAATATGTGCTTACACAGCAAACACACACAAATCTCACATTTGAAAAAGTAATTATGTACCTGTGTGCAAACACACACACACACACACACAGGCACACACACACACACACAGGCACACACGCATACAACCTATAAACCTTCAAAACAAAATGAATGAGCCTAAATATTGGAACTTGTTATTAAGTAAATCATGGTACCTGTAAAGCTTCCATTTGCATAACATTAATTCACGATGGCATGTAAAACAAATTCATCACACCCGGCTATATAATGGCTTGATTTATGCTGGAAAGCGGGTGAAATATCAAGAGGACAAAATTAAATTGACAAGATGTACATGCTCCTTGAAGCCAATGTTGTTGTTGTTGTTTACAAAAAACCCCCCAACAAACCATCAAAACAACTAAATTATGAAAAAGGAGGGTGGGCGAAAGCATCTCTATAAGTAAATCATGCAGTTGGTTCATGCACATATACAAGTCCACCAGTTATTAATGTCAAGCGCACTGAAGACACTCAAGAAAATCATTACCATTCATAGCCACTAACGGCCATTAAATCTCAATCAATTCAACTTAACACAAGTGTACTTCAGGGGCCCTTACAGTTCCTTACAGATGCAGCTCAAAAAGTCCCGTCTGACTTATTGCATTGTCCTCCACACACAAAAAGGGCTCGCTAAGGGTCCCTCTGAAAAGGAACCGCAGTCTTTTAAAACTGATGTTCTTTTAACAGATATGTCCTTAATCAACAGGGTTTTCTTTTTTCTCAGCCACCAAGAAAAAGGAGGGCTATAATAAAGCCCCACAGATTACTCTGTGTGTGTGTGTGTGTGTGTGTGTGTCTGTGTGTGTGTGTGTGTGTGTTAATTAATGTGGTTTCTTTTCATGTAGAGTGGGGGTAAGTGGAATGGCTATTTGAATGTTTTTTTCATTTGTGACATCAAACTACTTTTCAGCATAAAAGCCTAATAAAATTAGTAGGGTTTTTTTTGTTTTGTTTTTTTAGTGTTATGCAATATTTGCAATCAATCTAAAGAGAATATGGTCTGTGAGCATATGAGACCAATCATTAGGGCTGTCTACATGAATGCTTCCCATGCACTCAGTGAATCCAGCAGAATCGTGCCCACTTGCCATTGTGTCAATGCACCACAGCCTAGCAGCTGTACACTCATCACTGAGAAAATTAATGCCAAGACTACAGGGAGGAATGACTAGTGAATCTAATCCTGCTCCCCTTTATACTTTAACATGGGGAGACTAACTTGCTACATCAGGGGCTCTCTGTGGCCTTTGTGTGTGCTTGCATGCAAGAGTATGCATAGGAAAGTGCCTTGTGGCCTTACCCTCTTTTGGTTGCGCCCATGCACCTTGCCAAAGGTGAATGATGCCCAAGAAACATGGTCATCTACCGGCAGTGTTATTTTTCTAGAAAAAGAGGTGCCAGAACTCACCATGAACGCCTCCCTTGCTCTTATAATGGCAATGGCGCCCACCTGAAAGGTTCCAGAACTGAGTTCTGACTGAAAAAAAGCCCTGCCTACTGATGCTTTAGCTGAACACTTGGCTGTCTCTGAACACTCCTATTGTTTCAGCATCAAAGGTCTCTGGATGGGATTGGGAGATTGCCTCTCCACATAAATTGCCCTGAGCTTCAGAAATAAACATCAGTCAATCAAATCACTCATTACCGGTTCTGATGACTTTCATGTACAGCATTACAAAAGCACAACAAAGGTCACACTTAAGTAAGTTTAGAGTACAGTGGTACCTCGGCTTACATACACTTCAGGTTACAGACTCCGCTAACCCAGAAATAGTACCTCGGGTTAAGAACTCTGCTTCAGGATGAGAACAGAAATCGCCCTGCAGCGGCAGCAGGAGGCCCCATTAGCTAAAGTGGTGCTTCAGGTTAAGAACAGTTTCAGGTTAAGAACGGACCTCTGAAACGAATTAAGTTCTTAACCCGAGGTACCACTGTATATCCATTCAAAGTAATAAGTGCAACTAGGTTATGTCTATTAATTTCAGTGCATCTACTCTGAGTAAAACTTACTTGACTACCCCCACATTTTTTGTCATCAGTCTATGTGGTGAAAAAATAATCCAAACAGTGATGTGGTTAAGACTGACCACATCTCTGAATGCCTCGAACTGCCATGCAGGAGGTACAAAGAACCATTTGCTAGAAGGCCATATCTTCATTCGTGCAGAAGATGAATACTGATAGAGCAAGATCATGCCGGCTGGCACCACTTGAGTGTTCACCTAAACCTCTAAGGAGAGCCTACACTCACGTAGCTTGCCCTTAGGCTCTGCTTGCGTTTGGGTAAAAGTTTGGCAAATGAGGGGTGAGGCCTGTGGGCTTGATCCCACCCCTCCTTTCACAGATGAATGCAGAAAAATAAATATTAAGGGCAGATGCAGGATATTGAAAGAGTAATTTACATTCATCTATAGAATCCAATGCCCCCATCTCCACTTTACATTTAAAGCAGTATCATACCACTTTAAAAAATTTGCTCAGGATGCTGAGTGTTGTTAAGGACCCCAGCCCCTAGTGACAAAAAGCAGCAATTCCCAGAGTTCTCTGGGAAGGAGGACTGACTAATTAAACCACTCTGAGAATTGTAGCTCTATGAGAGGGAGAGGCGTCTCCTAAAAAGCCATCATTAATAGCCTAATTAATCTAGGTAAATAATGCCTTCTAGCATCTGATATGGTGATCAGTGGTCTACTCTATCTAGCCATGGTGTTGCAGGGACTGCTCATTCTCTTTTTCCTGGATTCTCCTCAGAACCTTCTGCATACAAAGTGTCTGCTATACTCCTTGAGCTGTAGCCTCTTTTCCTTTCCACACATACAGGCAAAAGAGTATTTTCTTTTCATTTTCAACTTCAGCACTTGTCTAGCCCTGTAGAACATTCAGTCTCTTTTGACAGCCACCTTTTGAGGCCTCGGGGGAAGGAGGGAAATACTGAAATGCTGAACAAAGTGATTATGAAATTAACATATTTGTTCTTTCCCCAGCATCATTTATATAGTGGTTGGGGAGTGAGGTAACTGTGAATTGATCAGGAAATTTGAGCTTCTGGTACAGTAAATTGGGCCAGCTTCCTAGCTTCTCTTTCCCACCACAGTCCATGTTTAAAAGTTTACTAGATGTTTGAACTTCAGGCTTGGTTCAGGTGCTCAATTAAATAAATTCCCAGCAGACAACATGGCCAATGGCCAGGGAAGATGGGAATTGTCCATCCACATCTGGATACTGCCATGTCAGCTATCCTGGTCTTGACATATCCTGGACCATTCACATTACAGGTTAGTTAACCAATGTTCCCTGGGGGAGGGTGTTCAATTTGCCATACAATATCAATGCAAATAACACACAAACACTCATAAAATGGTGGTGTGATTCCACCATCCTTAGTGTGATCTGTGGTGAAAGCTTTGTTTGCTAGTACCAGTTCTCTTGCGATGCATTTGTTCCAGGGAAGAATCCTAGCCCCACTCATGAATAAATTGAAAGTAATTGTTACCAGTGATGTAGGTTTTAAAGTTGAACCTCTGGAGCCTCTGGCTTCAAACCCTTATCTTAAGAAGTCATGATCCATAGTAATTATTCCCTTTTTAGACCAGACCAAAGGGTAACCTATTGGCCCATCACGGTAATTCCTCGGGTTAAGAACTTAATTCGTTCTGGAGGTCCGTTCTTAACCTGAGGTACCACTTTAGCTAATGGGGCCTCCCGCTGCCGCCACCACACGATTTCTGTTCTCATCCTGAAGCAAAGTTCTTAACCTGAGGTACTATATCTGGGTTAGCAGAGTCTGTAACCTGAAGCGTCTGTAACCCGAGGTACCACTGTAGTATATTCCTCCATTCCATTCTTAGCTACCTGTTTCACAGTCAGTCAGTCTCTAGTTTAATCCCCAGCCTCTCCAGGCAGAGCTCGAAATGTCTCCTGCCTGAAACCTTGGAAAACTGCTGGACTAATTGTTCTGACTCTGTATAAGTCAGCTTCCTGTGCTCCTGTGTTCTCCCTTTGTTTCATTTTTTGTAAAAATCCAGCTGGAAAACTGAGTAATATGAGAGTGGATGTAAAAAAACTGGTAACATGTGAATGTGGACCAAGGATGAGGAAATCTGTAGCCCTTCAAATCTTGCTCCAATCATCTGAACAGGGACCATGTTAGCTGAAGTTGTTGAGAGTTGGGGTCCAATAACACCTGGAGGGCCACAGGTTACCTGTCCCTTATGTAGGCAACCCCATGTGCATTTTGTGAATGCTTTAAAAGACTTCTCAGAGAGGCAGAAGCAAATGTTGACAGATAGCTGCACTCACTAGCTTAGATCTATAACAGTAGGAGTATGTGTGCTTGTATGCAAGTGGAATATATACATTCACATTTGGGGAGTCAGCGTATAAGACCAAGCACAGTAAGAAGTTAAACAAGAATTCAGAAGTTATTGTGAAACAAGCAAGATAACAGCTCCAAGAGAACTACTCTACAGTATATCCAGGTGAATGCATCTTAATGTGGTTTGTCACAAATATGCTCAGTTCCATTTCCTCGCTATTCTGGTACTCATGCAATCAAGAGAAAAGGCAGTAGGGTGGAGAAGGAGGGCTAAGAATTGCTATTGTCCAAAGCCTTTCAGATTAACCACAAGCGCATCCTAATGAGCTGAAAGTTCAACTGGTTTCCTAAAGGGAAATTGCTCCGAAAGGGTACTGGAACCAAATATATAATCGCCCTGGAAGCCCCGCTTAATTACAGGGTTTGAGTCCAACTGGGAGAAAAGAAGCTGCTTTTCAGCTACGCCACCTGAGATCATCCAGATACTGAAACTATTTGTAAAGCAACAAAAAAACATTTGCATCATAAAACACGCCAAGACAGCACAGAGGCAGGGCAGATGTGGGCCGAGCAAAGAGCAGGCCACTAAAACAATTGAGGGAGCTGTAAATAAGGACTGGTAATCCGCAATCATTGCGACTTGGGTTGAAATGCCAGGCAACTAATGGGCTTCATTCTCCCCTCAAAGGAAATACTTTATCAGATGCAGTCCTGTGAGCAGGAGCAGGAGCAGTGTCTAGCATCTGACCCTCACAAAGGTATCAAAGGAGAGAGAAAGGCATTTATAATTGGGCTTTCTGTCAGGTCACACGCATTATACAAACTTTCCCCCCCAATGAACAGTTACCAGTGCAGCTGTTTTCCCCCAGTTTCTACTGTATGTTCCTACAGTAACTACACAATGAGGAGGAGAGGCAGGATTCTAGCTGAAATGTGGAGAGAGAGAGAGAGAGAGAGAGAGAGAGAGAGAATTCAGCCCTGGCGCTAAAAGTTCCTTTTATGTCACTGTTGTTTTTGGTTCATTAAATTTTCCACAGATTTGCGGAGAAGAAAAAAACGTGATCAATAAACCTTGACAAAAGTGAACGTGTGAAAAAGGCAAAAGAAAAGGGAAAGTGGAGGGGGGAGATAAAAGTGAGATCCCCGATCCCCCGATCTCGAAGGCAGATGACCGGAGCTGGGGAGGAGGGGGGCTTGCTGAATAATCTGAATAGCCCATCATTTCTTTGCAGCTTTTCACTTTCTTTCTCCTCCTGACTGTTGGAACTCTTCACTCAATACAATAGTAAATGCACTAAAACTGGTTTTCTTATGCTAATGAATGAATGGGATTGGGTACTCAGTTAAAACCCACTCCCCACCAATGTGTCCACCCCCCTCTTTTTTTAAACATTAACCTATTCAAGTTAACCCAAAAACGCCAGAGCCTGCTTTAAAAGCTTATCCTCCCAGATGCACAAAATTAATGTGGGTTCTCTATTTCTCCCCCTTTCTAGCAGGGAACAGGGAGAAAAGTCTCGAGCTGGGCTAAGGCTTCTTTTAAATGCTCTTTCAAACCTTGAAAGTGGGAAGGGAACAGAAATGATACATAGCAGCAAGTGTCTAGTACTCTGGCCTGTATTATTTTGCTTCACCTAGTCTTAAGAACTTAAATAGTAATGGCCAGTTTTTTAAAAAATGTAATAAATCGAGAAGGGAAGGAGTGGGGCGCCGTGTGTGGAAACAAAGCTTCTAACCATCATTAGTAGACTTTGGATTAGGTCCAGATGCCTAGTATGTACAGATCCTGGTGACCAACTAAGGTTGAAGAAAAGTCCTATCAAATTCAATGGGACCTTTTCTGAGTAGACATGCATAGGATTGTATTATCAGGCACCTCTTTTTCAGCTGCAATTTGGGCTTATTGTTTTTCAGTTCCTAGCACTTTTTCATTTATTTAAGGAAAGCCCTAACAACTGCACCAGGATTATAAGATTCAGGGACATTTTTCTGCCATTCCTTCAGGTTCCAATAAAGCTTTTAACTCTGGTATACTTCAAGTGGATTTCTGGACAAAACACACGAGTTTTTGTTAATTATCCAAACTGTTATTATTGTTGGCTCCCCATTCATTGGGTATTCCAAATAAAGTGAAGAGATCATCTCCAGCAATTTACCCTTGAGTTCTACATATGCAGCCATATGTTCCGAGCTTTCATGATTGCCCTATATAAGATCTGTAAGTGTCCAATGGGAATTCACAAATTGTGCAGGTATCTAACCAAAGACCATTAAATAAGATGTTTTTGCACTGTGGCAGTGTGGGTAAAGGAAGTAATTAACTCTCAAGATTCAATTTTGGGTTGCTGCTTTTCCTTCGAAATGCTAACAAAATAAACCCCAGTTCTTTTCTATATTTACCCTGCTTTCAAGTGTATGTCAAACACTGCTCAAGTAAATTAACACACTGCAGTGCAGTCAACTTCATTCATAGAAATTCAGATAACAGAACAAGTAGCTCAAGTGCAAACAGTCCAAAGAAGTGTTAGAGAAGCTGTATTTAGGGAATAAGAGTATTTTAAAAAACACACAAAAAAACCCAAACCATTCAAAATCACCTCTTTCTCCTTTTAACCCTCTACTTCAACTTGAGTAAGACTGTTAAGTGTACTCATTCTAAGGACAGCAATGGATGGGTGTTTGCTACACAAATAAATATAGAGTTTTGTGTGATTGCTGGCTGAATTTGCTTTCTTCGCTAATCCGTACTGGAAACTCCACTGTGAACAAGGCACTTCTGAGAGCACAAAAAGCTTGAAGGATTTGTGTATCTTTCAGGATGCAGTGCAAACAACTGGCTTACAGTAGGCCACCAGGAGTTGAGGGAGCAAGGGGCAGCAATGTCTATTCACTTTTCTACAAAACTCTTACAGTGGTGCCCCGCAAGACGAACGCCTCGCAAGACGAAAAACCCGCTAGACGAAAGGGTTTTCTGTTTTGGAGGCGCTTCGCAAAACGAATTTCCCTATGGGGTTGCTTCACAAGACGAAAAAATCTTGCGTCCCCCAGCGGTTTTTTTTTGCTTTTTTTGCCCTTTTCCTAAGCCGCTAAGCCGCTTATCAGCTGTTTCGCTGATAAGCCGCTTAACAGCTGATCGCTGGAAGCCGCTTGACAGCTCTAGCACTAATCCGCTAAGCTGTCAATGGGCTTGCTTCGCAAGACGAAAAAACCGCTAGACGAAGAGAATCGCGGAACGGATTAATTTCGTCTAGCGAGGCACCACTGTATGTCCTTGGGAAAAAGACTGTCCGTGTAAAAGATGCACCTTGGAATGCGTGAAGGGTGATTCTATGATCCTAACAAACCCCAAATTAATCTAAAATTAGAATGCCTTGGAACAGCCTTTTCCCTAACATCCTGATCCTAAATAGCAATGGTAACAATGTGGCAATGCAGTATGCCGGGCCAGTAATTGAGTATCTGAAAATAAAGTACTGTAAAAGCACAACATTATTTTATTTATGAGTGATTTCCTTTGATTGCAGCTGTATACACACTCTACTGGGAGCAACACTCCTCACAGTAGGATGTCTGAGTAAAAAAGTATAGGATTGGGCTGTAAGGCTGCAGTCCTATCCATCACTTCTTGGGACTAAGCCACATTGAATTCAGATTACTTACTTTCAAACAGACGTGCATAGATTGGGCTGCACATCTCAGGCTTTAAAAGACAAGACTGAACCCGCTATGCAGCTCCATCTCTGCTGCCGTCACCTTTACCTTTCCTTCCAGTGGCTTAAAACCTACTTCTTTATTTTGGCTCTTCTTTTCAGGATAAATGTCTTCTTCCCTTTACCTGTGCCATGTTTGATTATAAGTCAGCGGACAGATTTCTCCTTTGAGTTCACCCACATACGGCACCCAACCCATCGTCAGGTGCTTTTTAAACAAGTAACTAAATAATTTTAAGAAATCTGAATTAAGTGGGGGGGGGGAATACTGTCAAGTATCTCAAAGATTTCATTCTAATTTATATTGACAAAAAGTATCTTCTATACCGTTTGTTGCTATTCAAATTTTGCTTAGCATAAACAAAAGGCAATTGATTTCTGCAATCATTTAGAATAGCATTTCAAACTTTGTCACATTAAAGGCAGATATAAATTCTAGAATGGTTTATTTTAAACATTTACACCCCACCCTTTCTAAAATGGTTCCAGTTGGCTCAAATAAGGATGCTTCTCAAGATTCTTCCCACATAAAACAAGCTAAGAATTTGACACCAGTTGCTTAGCATATGCCCGCACAGCTTTTCATAATAAAATGGGAAATATCCTCCAAGTTGCCTCTAGATTTAAATCAGAATGATGACTTTTAAATCAGCATCATCGGATTTAAATAAGTGTTATGGCTTAGCCTTCAGTGCACATACCATATACACAAATGTCCAGCTGCAACCATTTTTTATCCATATGAATCCACCCAAACCTACAACCCTTTTGACGCATGAAGAAATAAAGACATTAAAAGGAAGTTGGAAAGAGTCCCCAGGATATGTTTTCCTATGCAGTACAGTGGTTACATTTCTGGGCACTTCAAAGTTATGCGCTTAAGGCAACAACAGGATTCAGCATCAAGTGAATCTTCCCCCACACCTTGCTTTAAAGATTATCTCTTTTACAAACACACCCCAGAGGATTGAAAAGTTCACCAAAGAGAAACAGTTCAGTATAAGTTGATTTTCTGTCTTTTCAAAATTGTGGGTGGGTTGTCAAATTGGAAACTTGCCTTATTTTTTAATTGCCCCACAAAAAGTTCCACTGTGGGTAATTTGTTAGATTATATATAGCCAGATGTGAAGTTATACTCAATATGCCATTTATGTTGAGGGCAAGTCAAAGTTTGACAGGTGTCAAAGTTTCCTGGCACTCTGAACAAAATATAAATAACTCCAGGCAAATATCAAGATATATATAGATATATTAATACAAAACCCCAACGACTACTGCTTGAGCAATATGCAACAATCAACATGAATTTTATAAAGCTGTAAATGATGTACTATATATCTAAAAGATTTCCTTTTCCAGGTGAAAGTAGGCAGCACAATTTGTTTTCCTTGCAGCAAAATGTACGTAAATTTGTTTTTAAGCCCCCCCCCCCCATAAGGTTCTATCTTAAATCTAAGGTAGCTAGAACAAACAGATCAAATCAGTAAGTCTTTGCAAGAAATCAGTCTTTTCCACGTCTGTATATTTTGGATTTCACCGTTTATTTACTCTACTCTTTTGGCACTGGGTTCGTGGGACATGCCAATACAATATTTGTTTAAATGCTATTTTATGCAGCATGCGAGTGCAACGTTTACTTTCAAATTCTTGGACATCCCCAGAGACCTCTATTGCATAAAAAGGAGAGAAAGTTTTACAACTGCTCTTTTTATCTGTAACAGTCAATAATACATAAACTTCAAAACGCTTCAGCTGTGGAAAGGGTACCCCAATATGTGCAGGTTTTGAAAAAATACATAAAATAAGAGAGATCATAACAGACTATGTGCATTGTCGATATTTTTTTTAAAGAGTAAGGAACCAATGTATTACTTTATGCATTTGCATTTTACTTTTATTTAATGGGCACAATCCAGCCAAAGCTCTCATCGGATACAACTTCATTTACTTCCAAGTAAAAATGCATAGGAATGTGCTGCTAAGCTGCTGTTCTACACATACATTTCTCTGGAAGTAAAACTAACTGAACACAGCGGGACTTAACTTTCAAGTAAACATGTATTGGGGTTGCACCACACCTCTCATTACAAGGCAAATGCCCTATGCATTTAGAGTGCTTCTCTTTGTGATGAACTTGGCCACAGGGATCTCCCTCTCATACATCCACACACAAAGCTAAAATCCCCCTACAACTGAAGACTTATCTTGCCAGTCTCTACACCCCTTAAGAGTGGTGTTTTGATGGGCCAGTGCAATGTTATTTTTGTGGCACTTGCAATGAAAGGTGACCAACAGTCTTTTAAAAGTCGTCTTGTGCTCTCAGTGAGTTACATTGAGGAATATCCTAACAACTTTACACTCTCATGGACCATAAGCAGCAAGAACATTGCAGATCCTCAGCACCTATCTGGTTGAGTGCTACAGCTCCAAAGGGGCCCTGTAATCCCCCCCACTCCAGGGATAGCCTATGTGAAACTTCTGCATTTTTTCCACCCTTTCCAAAGTTGTTATTGGCTATATTCTTTATCATGCTGCCTGAAAACCTCCACATTGACTCCCCGTGCAACTTGGATGGAAAGTGTTCAACAGGCCAAACAACACATCTTTAATGCCAGAATCTGAACACACACAAGCATAATAGTTTGAAACTCAGGTAACTATTTTAGGCAAAGGTGCACCTGGAAAATCTCAACAAATGAAAGCAATTTAGTATGTGTGGCGGGTTTCTTGGGGGGGGGGGGGGTTAACAAGAAAAACAAGAAGAAACGATTCCCTCCCTCCTTCCACAATTGTCTTCAAGCCTTTGAGTTCTTGGAGGGGGGGTAAGCACCCCTTCAGCTCTCCAAATCCTTAATAGGATTGGCGCCCAGCTCACTCCATGCCGCTCCCCATCACACAGGGATCAAGTTGCAGGGTGGATTTTTGAAATTCCTTCGCAAATATACTTGCCGAAAGATTGCTTTGGGAAAAGGGGGGGGGGGTGGATAAGTGGCCAGAGGGAGACAATTGCGAGGAGTTAAGTCAAACCCAAGAGCCTCTCCATCTCTCCCTGTAAAAGATTTTAGGGAATGGCGCGCACACCAAAATTTAAGTTGCGAATAAGTGATCACTCACTCCCCGTTATAATCGCAGGCTCACAGCCCCCGCCAGGTTACCGTCTTGTTTCTGGAAAATGCCTATACACGCATCCCTGCGGGATTGGTACACACACACACACACACACACACACACACACACAGAGAGAGAGAGAGAGAGAGAGAGAGAGAGAGAGAGAGAGAGAGAGATGCACGTAGGATATCTGGCTTATGCGTAAGATACCGCTATGAAATATCCGCGCCACGCTTTGCAGTCCAAAAGGTGTGCAGCGGGGAAAAGCAACCAACACCGCCCGTCACATGTTCGCAAAACTCCTGGAAAGTTGGGGCGCGTGGGTGGGAGCTGCAGGGAGTCGAGCAGAGCAAGGAAAGCCGCTTCTTGTGGAAGGAACTGACTCCCACCCAGGCACCCCCGCGCCCGTCTTCCGCGGAGATGGGAGATTTCAAATCAACAGATACACACAGGTTGGGGGGGGGTAGGCGGAGAGAAAGCAGGACGGATCTCCCCAGAAGGAGCGGCAGCCTCACTAGTATCGGGGCAGCCCCCACCTTTCCCACCACCCACGCACCCCCGTGGGGGAGGAATTCTCCCAACATTCCAAGCCGAACGTTGGTCAATCTCTCATCTGCTGCTGCTCCTCCCCTGCTACAACTAGTCAAGGCACCGCCACAGTTCCTGAAAATGCATCTCTCTCTCTCTCTCTCTCTCTCTCTCTCTCTCTCTCTCTCTCTCTCACACACACACACACACACACACACACACACAGAGAGAGAGAGAGGGGGGGGGGACACACGCGCGCAGGTTCCCTGCTTCAGATCAATCAATCCACAGCAGCCCCGACCCGCCTGTTACCAACTTTTGCCGTCACACCCACCAAGGGTGGGGGAGCGGCGGCGGCGGGAAAGAGTGCGCGGATCCCCCTCGTCTGCTCCAACACGCAAACAAACACACTTTAACGGCTGTGGGGGGGGGAGGCAATCGACACTTGAAGGACTCGCTTTAGAATCCCAAAGCATTCCCAACTGTGGGGGTGGGGAGGGGGAGGGAAACGGAGGGAAGCAACTTTACCCAAAGAGAAGTTTGTTTGCTTTTTCACAGGGCCAGCGGCTGCTCCGGCTCCAGGAGAGGGCTGCGAATCCAGCGCCCCATCGTCCACTTCAGGGCTTGGGGAGAGGGAGGGAGGGAGGGAGGGTTGCCGCTTGCAGTCCTTTTGTGCGTCGTTTTTCTACCCCTTCTTGAAAAGCGGGAGTTGCTGCTGTTGATGGGGCTGCTGCTGCCGCTACCAAAAATCCCGGCTGGAGCGCAAGCTTCCCCTTTCTCCTCCTCCTCCTTCTCGAAGGCTCATTGAGGATCGTCCGGGAAAGGGAGAGAGGGAGAGTTCAAAAAAGTGCTGGGCGCTTCTTCGGCTGCCGCCGCGTTTCTGCCCTCCTGCCATCCATCATCCCAACGTAGGACATCCCCGGACGCGCACGCTCGGGGAGAAATTAAGGAACGCAGCAGGGGGAGGAGAGCGCGCGAGAGGGAGGGTTCTCCTTTTCCCCACCACTACCGCTGCCGCCGCCGCCGCCAGTGGAGGAAAGTTAAAAAAGAAAGAGGAGGTGGAGGGGAAAAGAAACTTTTCCTCTCTCTCTCCCACACTTCGAAATCCAGTTGGGGTTTGTTAACTCAAGTCAGATGATCTCCGGAGTCCAAATCCATTGACTGATCTGTTTTCATTCTAATCCACGCCTGCGCCTCCTGTTTCTCCCCGCCCTTCGTCAATTGCACCACGAGCTGTTCCAGATAGGCTGGGATCTCTCTCTCTCCCCCCTTCCGCTTTTCCTTTTTCCTTTTCCACATAACCGAAGTTGGAAGCGGGACGCAGCTAGTGGGGTTTGATTGGAAGGAGCAGAGAGGTGATCACAGCTGGGCAGGTTGATCTCTCCTAAGGGATGCAGGTGATGAGTGTTAAGCACACACAGCTGGAGACTTCGTGTGCACACAACTCATAAACAGGCACACCTTTTAGCTCCTGTGTCAGGAAGGGTCCTACCCAAGTAGGTATTAGCTCTGGCTACTTGGGAGCCCACCATGGAGTAACATGTGAAAGGCAACACACTGACCAAGTGGTGCATGCCTGTAGTGGCACAGTGGCTGCTGAAATGAATTTTGTTCAGGGCAGGCCCTCCCCTTAGGCAGAGTGGGGCAGCTGGCTCAGTCAGAGAATGCTGGTGTGGGACGGGGGAGTCTGTTTGCCACTGTTTCTCAACACTACCATCACCTGCCCAGCCATTCCTTCTGACTCCCATGTACTCCCTTCTGTTGGATGGCAATTCAATGTGTGCCACATTGAAGAGCAGCCCTGCACCTGCAGTTATGGTGGAGATACTGCCCCACCTCCATTTCTGAAGTGAGAGGAGAACATCAGATGAAAGTAAGCCCTGCTGGATCAGGCCAATGGCCCATCTACTTCAGTATCCTGACCTTACAGATGGCCTATGGGGAGCCTGAAAGGAGATCCCACTTATGATACCCAGCAATTGGCATTCAGAATGATACTGCCTCTGGCACCTGAAGGAGGACATAGCTATCATGGCTAGTAGCCATTTATAGGCTTATCCTTTATGCTTTTGTCTAAAACCCTTTTAAAGTCATCCAGTGTGGTGGCCAGCCTGTCTTGGGCAGTGGCAGCAGGGGGAATTTGTCCAGAATCTTCCAACATTTGGTTTCAGCTAATGGCGCCAGGTTCAAGTGTTATGAGACAGGGAGAAAAACGCTACCCACTTTCTCCAAACTGAATAGTCTTGTATACCATTATCATGCACTCTGCTTTACTCTCCTTCTCCTAAAAAGCCCACACATTTTGTATCATTTCCTTGTAGCAGAGTTGCTCTAGCCCATATCATTTTTGTACTCCTTTTCTGAAGCTTCCCCTGCGCTACAATTCAAGAGTCAAATACCAATCCATTCAGTTTCTGTACAAGGAATGAAGGGTGTGTGTGTGTTATCTTGACCTTTGGTAGTAAAATGTCTGTGTTGCTGGAACACCACGCGGAATGTGTGAATTGGCCTTCCATGAGGAGTGGCTGATCCCGTTATTCCATACTCTCATCAAAGCAGAATTTCCCAGTCATGAGCCAGTGGTGTTGGCATGGGTAAATGACATGCAATCCGGGGATGGGGAACCTCAGGTTTGCAGCCAAATGTGTCCCTTCTGGTGCCTCTGTCTCTCTTCATCCCCAAGCCACACCCTGAACAGTCCTTCCTTACGTGCTTTTGCCTGGCTTGACCTGTGATAAATGCATTTTTCTCGCTAGCTGGAGGATGTGTGTGTGTGTGTGTGTGTGTGGTGGGTGTATTTAAACCCAGTGCTTTTTGGGGGGGTTACGCAGGGGTACGCATACCCCTAAACATTTTGTGAATCTAAGTTTGGCCTCATTGAGGGGCAGCATTTCAATATGAGTAGGGAAATGAGAGTACCCCTAAACTTTATATACATAGAAAAAAGCACTGTATGAACCTTTGACTTGTGTAGCTGGAAGGTGTCCTAGTGTACAAAAGGAAGTCAGAAAGACTGATCCTCCCACTTTTTGCCTCGGCCCCACTCACCTTTTGCTTCTGGTCCCACCATCTACTGGCATGTGCTCCCACCCCGAGATTGCCCAGGAGCTGATGTGGCCTGTGGACTGAAAAAGATGTCTCATCCCCCTGATGCAATCCAAGGCCAGTCCATATGGAAAGCTCACCCCAAAGGTTCTCAAAGATGTGCAGCACCCAAACCATATCAAACTGATTCATGGAGATTTCTGCCACTAGTGGGAAATGGTAGGCAACTGACCAATAAAGTGGCCTTTGATTTGAATGCACAGACACATCACAGCCCAGTTGGAGATGGTCCATCGATGTCACTGGTGGAAGCATGGCTATTCTGGCACATGCCACAGTTGTGCAAAGCTTTAACCAGTTTGTTGTGTGCCTGTGCAGCTTCACCTACGTAGCTATGTGAGATAGCGAAATGAGTCAGATGATAGAGCAAATTTGTTTTCCAACAGCGGAGCAGACTGCCTTAGAAAGGGGTGGACTGTCCTTCATTATATTTTGAACAGAGGCTGGAGGGCTTCCTATCAGGGATACTGAGGCAGCAAATGTCTTGTGCAGGTAGGCGGTTAGACTGGAAGATCCTTGTGGTCGCCTCCAGCTCTGTGATTTTATTATTCTAATTCAATGTGAGTTCAACATGGGCTAAACTAATTATCCTACATCAAGTAGTGCAGTGGGTCAGTGTGTCTGGCTGTTAACCAGAAGATTGGTGGTTTGAGCCCACCTAGGGTCAGATGTGGGCAGGATTCCTGCATTGCAGGGGGCAGACTAGATGACCCCTGGGATCCCTTCCAACTCTACAATTCTATGCTTCTATAGAGGCTGCAGATGGTGACAATTTGCTGTGCCATTTCTGCTGCAGTTTCGCTGTGTGGAATTTCTTTATGATGCACTGTCACAGCATAGCATGGGAAACCCAAGCCATATTTCATACTGAGGATGGAAAGCACACATATAAAGGCCACTTTTCTAGAGTTAACCCACTTTCCCAAGCTACCATACTTACTGAACTGAAGTGGCCATAGGAATTGACTCTTACATAATTACTTTGAAGACAGAAGTATGTGAGGCAGAAGCAGATCAAAGAAGATGGATCAAATCAACTCACTATCTTCTATCTGATCTCAGGCACTTAGAGCCTGGTTATTGTGTGGAGGGGAAAAGATGCCATACATGTTCAAAGTTTCCTTCAGTGGACCTCATTCATTTTTGCAGTAGTGCTGACCACTGAAGGCATTTGTACTGAGCCTGATTATATAAAATGAGTTTACCTATGATCACCTGGGACCAGTTTTAGATCACCCCCCCAAAGGTAGCACACATGGAAGTCTCCCACTGGATTTTGTTGTTGTTGTTGAAAATATACATTGCCATGCAACTATTAAAATCAAGCTTCATTAAATTGTCAGGCTGACCTGGCACCATTCTAGGGATTATTTAAAAGCTTCACAGTTGTTGTGGTGGTTGCTTTTCTATTGCAAGAATCCTAGGCCATAGTTTAGTGCCATGGGAATGAGGCTGGGCAAGCCTTGAGCTGCCATGTTCCCCCTCCCTCTAGTCTAATGCTGCTGCAAAGAGCATTAGACCTGAAGCATTTGCAGATAAAGTTTCGAGGACTAGAGACATGCAGGCATCAGAGAAAGAGTGTCAGAACTGAAAAAGAAGTGAGCAGCAGATCTTGCCATTTCGATCAACCATTCATCACTCACTCTGTTGTTGTTTTTTAGAAGAAAGAAGTTATTGATAGGAGGAAAATGATTTTATTGACACATAAATCCACCTCCCTTCAGATTTTAAATTTCTCACTTTTAACTTCTATCTTATTTCTTGTAAACATGGGTCAAACTGTTTTAAGCCTAAGTGCCTGTGCCTTCTGAGTTGGATGTGAACTATTGAATTAGAAATGTTAGTGTTGAGATCAAAGCTGAAAGTACTGATTCCCATCCAGGTAACACATTATTGTTAGTTATTTTCAAAATCTGCAATTTATAATAGGATTTTATATCATGTTGTCTTTTCCTAAGCAGTGAGAAAGCTTGGGGTTGTTTTACAGTATCAGTGCCTAGTGGGAGATCAATGGATGTTTATGGTGTTTTATATTTTTTTGTTTATTTACAACTGTACAGGTTGAGCAAGTAAGAAGCATGAGCATATAGTGACAAGTAGTCCCAAAGCAGTTTTTGCTCCAAATCAACAGCAGCACCCAAAATTGCAGTTGTCAAAATGGAGAACCACTTTCTTCTTCCAAGATTCTGATTAACTATTGCCCCTCATTAACCATTACCGGTTAATTGGGATTCTATTATTTATCATTCAGTGCCAGGTTAAAACAAAGATGGAAAGGGGACGCATCAGGTTAGCATTGCTATAATATTATTATATAATTGAATTCAACCCACTCCATTGTTTTTAAAGTTTGTTAGGTTGTTTTTAATACAGATAAATAATACCAATCAAGGTCCCCAACCCACCAGCTCCTTCCTAAAATCACCTGCTCTCAGCAAATTTCCCTACCTGTTAATCTCTGAAGCCAACATCTTCAACATATAGTTCAACCACAGCATATTGACATTTCAGTCTGGAGAAGTGAATACCAAGAAGTGATATGATAGCCATCTTCAAATATTTGAATGGGAACACAGTTATTTCCTCTTGTTCTCAAGGGTATGACCTGAACCACTGAGTCAAGTTACAAGAAAGAGGGGTTTTGGGCTCAATAGGAAGAAGAATTTACTACCTGAGAGAAGGAACTGTCGAACAGTGGAACGGACTTCTCTGTTAGAAGTTTCTAAGATGGTCATCTAGGAGGGATGCTGAAGTTGCAGTGGATTTCCTGCCTCAGCAGGGATTGGACTAGATGTCATTTATGACTGCGGATACCTGTAAAGCATATTCAAAGCTCATTCTTTCCCTCAAAGAATACTGGGCACTATAGTTTCCCTCTTACAGAGTTACAACTCCCAGAAACCCGTAACAAACGACAGTGCACATATTTTTTTTTTTTGGGGGGGGGAGGATAAATGTGCTTTGAATGTGCTTTAAAGGTATATAATGTACACACCCTGTGATTTGATGAAATAAATTCAATTGGAGTGCAAATGTGGATATTAGAGTCTGAAGGGAATCACACATTCACTGTTTTCAAATACAGCAAAATTCATAACCTTTTATTTATTTCATTTAGACCCTGTCTATTTCCCCCAATCATGTTGCTCAAAGCAGTTTTTTGTCCAGGCATTGACCGGGCTCTGAACTGTTTATCTTTTAGGATAAAAGAGGGGAGGGGTGCTGCTACAGACCTGACCCCCAGCACTGGGGTCACAGCCTCATACTGTGATGTTGGAGCAGATTGGCTTTGCTAATGCACCCAATCTGGTGCTTCTGACAGTGAGACCAAACCTCACCATTGCCCCGCCCCTGTTGCATTGCCAGTTCCTGAGAGCCACCTCTCCTCACCAGCCATTGACTTCAGCAAAATTGCTGCATCATGTGCCTTCAGGGGATGCTTTGGGATCAACATGTAAATATGTTCCAGATCTCCTGTTTTCAGCCCCCAGATCACCATACCCCCTGTTAACTGTTACCTTCTTTTCTGCAAAATTCTGATTTTCCTATTGCTGTGGATGTCTCTCAAGCCAGAGAAAGTAAATTAAGCTGCACTGCAGACATGATGCTTCATACTCAGAACCATTAAAAAAATATTCAGTTTAGCTTTTACTATGAATGAGGCCTGATGATGTGTTGTGTTTTAAAGACCATTTCAGCACATTAATGCTCCCAAGTGGGTCTTCAGTTTTTGAAATATACTGTAGTCTAACTGTTCAACCTCCTGCCAACCTAGCAGTTCGAAAGCACATGAAAGTGCAAGTAGATACAGTAAATAGGTACCGCTCTGGTGGGAAGGTAAACGGTGTTTCCGTGTGCTGCTCTGGTTCGCCAGAAGTGGCTTAGTCATACTGGCCACATGACCCAGACGCTGTACATCGGCTCCCTCGGCCAATAAAGCGAGCCACAACCCCAGAGTTGGCCACGGCTGGACCTAATGGTCAGGGGTCCCTTTACCTTTACCTGTTCAACAGATGCATGGTCTGCTAGTGCGAGACCCTGTTTCACATCCCTGTAGCCTAGGGATGGGAAATCTGTGGCCCTCCAGATGTTTTTGGGCTACAATTCTGTCATCCCTGACTACTGACCATGCTGGCTGGGTCTACATGTAGACGGAGTCCAACAACATCTGGATGGTCACAGGTCCTCAATCCTTAATTTAACTCCATTAGTAACTCACACTGGCTAATAAACAAACATATTGGGGAGTCTGAACTTTCCAACTATGGGGCATGTCTTCCTAAAGAAGGACAAGTGCTCGCCAAGCTAGTTTAGAACCCTTACAAGCCAATGAATATGCATGTTTTTTTTGTTTTTAAGAACAGCTTATTAAGACTTTTTATATCAACAAAAAAACAAGCAAACAAACACTATAAACTCGGAGCATATACACATATACATTTGGTTACAGCAGACATAAGAGCTAAACAAGCAGACATAAGAAAATCTCCCACAAATATACAATCTGTAACACTCAAACAAATAAATACTGTGTGAAGCCATCAGGGAACCATCACAGAAATAATCAGCTAGCCAAGCAATAAAAAGACGACAGAATTAACTCAGTCAGCCTATTATAATATCACTCCATAAAGCCGCATCAGTTGATGGAGGAAGCCAATCATGCTCTTTGACTGAATTATATTTAATAAAACAACACAATTTCACATAAAACATATTTTTCTTCTCCTTGGATTCTTCCTTTCCCTCAGTTGAAAAGTAAGTTTTCCCATAAAGCCACCAATCAAATCTGAGAATACCACTCCTTCACCAAATTAAACTGTTACTAATTCCCAGTTTGATGCTACCACCAAATGGGCCATATTATTTTTTTTTAAAGGAAGCTGATGAACTCTTATAAAGCATCTATTTGCCTCCATCATTCAAAATGGGCAACTGTGCCATAAGTGTATATGTTGTCAACAGCTGCCCTGTAATTAATTGGAGCTCCTGAAAAAACTTCTACCAAAACTTCTCATTCATTGGGTAGGTCCATTACATGTGGTGAAATGTACTACCTAGACCTCCACGCACCCTCCAACAATTTGGGCTGGTAGTGTGAGTTATCTTGACCAAAGAGTTTTGGTCAACATTCTTTGACAAAGGCATCATACTGGAAATGTATATATATATATATAATTCTGCCTGGATCTATGAATATGCTAAACAAATCAGTCTCTTAAGCTTAAGCTAAGAAAGAGTATTCTCTATAAGATTGAATATCAATATATGTATCAAGACTTTGAGATTAGACCACTGAAGAAGCCCGGAAAACTATCTTGGGAGTGTGCTACCTGCAAGCCCCAGTAAAAGGGCCCCATCGGGGAAGAACAGCGGCATTTTGATTACTTGGACTGCCAGGGCAAAACAGGTGCAAAACGCCGGCACCCTGTCGACTACAACTTCATTAACATCTATCTACAACTCCACTAGCATCTCTCGATATTGTGAATAACACCAAACCTACCTTTTGTTGGTATCTTCATGAACTTATCTAAAAGACTGAGTTAGGCATTTGAAAACTCTATTGAAACCAGACATTATAAGTTCATCTTAGGTTGAGTAGTTCGCAAGTCTCTGTGGCTTTGTTTAATGTTTTGTATTTTTCTCTGAAGGTTGATAAAGAATGTATAACTTATTATTCTGTGTATATTAATCGCCAATGTATTGCATGAGTCGCACTGGATCTATGAATATGCCTAGTGATTGGGTCTAGTGATTTTTTTTTTTAATCCCTCTATCATAATGCTAGAATCCATTGTCCTCCAATGAAGCTGAATGGTGAGACATTCAGAACAAACGAAATGCAGTACTTCTTCACACAGCGATTGTTAAAACTATGGAAATAACCATTGGAAATGGAGCGATAGCTGCCAACTCTAAAATGAATTTAAAGTGGAATGACAGAAACTCATGGAGGCCTATAAGTGACTACTAGCCAGGATAGCTATGTTCTACCTCTAGTGTTGGAAGGCAGTGTGCATATGAATAATGCCAGCTGCTGGGGTTCACAAGTGAGGAGAGAGTTCTGGTACTCTGGCCTTGTTTGTGGGCTTCCCATTGGCATCTGGATTGTTGGACTAGGTGGGTCTTTGATCTGATCCAGCTGGGCTCTTCTTTTACTCTTATGACAAAACGCAGATAAACAGAGGCCCCCAAAAGTGGTAATGGGGACCATTTGTACCTCCACTTGCTCCATTGACTGAGGACACAGTTCTGGGGACAAATGAAGCATTTCCATATTGTGCAATGGCATATTTGCTTCCAGGGGAACATTGTTCCCCCCTCTCCTTTTTCTTAAAATTTGTATTTTCATAGGATTGGAAAGGAAATAAACAGCAGCTTAATTCTCTGGCCAGAAGTTTGTGTTTGTGTGTGCATTTACAAATTAACCATGACTAAGCCATTGCCAGACTAGAGACATCATTTCCAGGGTATTTAAAATAAAATTGAAAATTGAAAATGAAATATTTATCGGACTGCAAACAACACAAGGGAGAAAATAAAAGTATATACAATCATTATGCCATTATTCCATGGCTCAAGAGATTATCAAACATTTTAGAAGGCTAAAATGAAGAAAATAAAAAACAACCACTTACATAATCCCTGCCATATAGTATTCAATTCAACAAACAAATTAAAACTGCTTTTGTCTTACCTGTAGTGTTAAGGGTTTCCCACATTCGCTCAAGTTCCAAAATGCTGGGAAATTGCAGCTGTTAAGTTCCCATCCCTCACAACAGATGTACTGTTTGGGCAATATGGATGTGGTATAGTATCCCATACAGAGGTTAGTTTCAACTTCACCACTTACTTGGAGCTGGATGGCTGTCGGTGGCAGAATGCTGGCCCTAAGCCCCGGAGCTGCCTGTTCATTTGGGCAGACCCTCAGACCCCATGAAACTAAAGCTGTCACATAAATGAAGCTCCCATTCCACATTACCAATACGCAACCAGCAACCAATACTGTCCATGCGGAATGCTAGAGTCGGAAGGGATGCGTGTACATTCACAGCCAAGAACAATATCTGAGCACGGTTGTTTCCTCTTTATGTTTACTTCATTCCAATGGGGCTTGTTTCTATTTTATTTATTTTTTCATGCATGCATATCCCACCCTTCTGTGTAGGAAAAAGCAGGGAGCCTGTTTAACTCAGACCTTTTGGGTGTTTTTTTTTTTTAAATGAGTAGTTTCTTTAGCCTTCACCTAAAGCCTTCTCCAGGGTGGCAGCTGTGGGCACACATGTTCCTGCAGAGACCTTCCTTGGTACCCAAAGGAATCCCTCACCCCAAAATAAATTACCGTATTTGTCGCTCTATAAGACACACCAGACCACAAGACACAGCTAGTTTTTGGAGGAGGAAAACAAGAAGAAAAAAATTCTGAATCTCAGAAGCCAGAACAGCAAGAGGGATTGCTGCGCAGTGAAAGCAGCAATCCCTCTTGCTGTTCTGGCTTCTGTGATAGCTGCGCAGCTTGCATTCGCTCCATAAGACGCACACACATTTCCCCTTACCTTTTAGGAAGGAAAAAGTGAGTCTTATAGAGCAAAAAATACGGTAGGTTTGAAAGAAGCATTAGCTCATATCCCTTAGAATAGGATGTGGCTTGTATACTTCCACTTGAGCAATGGGGCTTTTCTCCTTCTTCTCTGTGCCCCCCCCTCAAAATTGGTTTGGGGACAGTCAGAAGAACCCCAGTGGGGAGAAGAGGGGGAACCATTCCATCTAGCAAGCCCCAATGCTTGCGTTGGCTGAACAACCAGAAGTGTGTGATGTTGAATTCCTCCCCTCATACTGGGGGTGATGCATCGTGTACATGTGGCCTTGGGCAGGAAAGTTTGATATCTATCTGTATAATTTAAATATTGGAAAGAGAAAAACAACATTTTCCTTTGGTAGACTAATCTGAACCACCACATGGAACATACTTTGCTACTGTAGTTGAAATATGACCGAGATAAGGAAGCTGTTAAGAGAACAAATATACCCCGCCCTTTTAGGTAGACTTAAAGCAGGCTTGTCACAGGGATATTGGCATAGGAGGATCAGACAGAATGATGGAGCAGGCATACGTACTGTGATATTCTGAAGAAAAATCTATTTTGCTACAAGAACAGTTTCTGCTGGTGGTGGGGAGCCTTTCACAAACCTTTTCTTTAACCCCCCCCCCCCAATAATTCAATATAATAATAATTTTACATCATTTCCAAAATGTTCCTGCTGGGTGTGTGTGTTTGTGTGTGTGTGTGTGTGTGTGTGTAGAAGTTTATCTGACTTGGGAACCATATTTAGTCTTACACGCATTTTAAACCCACCTCTTATTTTTTTTAACCATATATTTGTATGGTGATAGTGTGATATTGTGAACTGCAATAGACTGCAAAAGGGTTATTGTAGAGCGGAAAAGGGCAGAAAAGGGCAACTCAAATTATCAGGAGGTTGGAGCAACTCCCTTGTGAAGAAAGGGTGCAACGTTCAGGAACACATGACTGAGGTGAATGAAATGGATAAAGTAAATTAAGGATTTGTTTTTTAAAACTCTCTTCCATAGTATTAGAACCCCAAATCATCCCATAAAGCTGAATGGTGACAGATTCAGCAAAGACAAGAGGAAGTACTTATTCACACAGAGTTTACTTAAACTGCGGAATTCATTCCCAAAAGATGTAGTGGTGGTGGCCATCTTGGGTGGTTTTAAAATGGAATTAGACAAATTCATGGAGGATCTAGCTATCCATGGCTACCAGTCACAATGGCTGTATAGTAGCTCCAGAATTGGCAGAAGACCTCCAAATGCCAGATACTAGAGAATAAAAGTGGGAGGGGGCTATTGTGCTCAGGTCCCTCCTGTGAACTTTCCAGAGGACTCTAGTTGGCTTTGGTCTGACCCTGCAGGGCTATACTTCCGCTCTTTTGGGTCCAGACACACCAGCTGAAGACAAAACTTTAAAGAGATGCAGAACCTGCTTTGTCATTTAGTTATGCAATGTTTAACTGAGGACATATATTACCCTTTATGCTAATGATACACGTTTGGTAGAAATTATTCCTGTAGGGACTTCCATTTTCACCACCACCACCATCATTTTCTTTGTATGATGCCTTTCTATAGTTAAAACCATGGTCAACATGTGGATCTTCCACCAGTGCCATACTTCTCTGAGGGCCAGCAATGCTTGGAAATGCCCCAAACAATTCTGTGTGCGTCATGTGAATCCAGTCCTAGAGACAAGGCAATCATGGCATAAGTCAGCCTTTAGCCAGTATATTTTTGCATATTCAGTTCAAACAGTACTCTGAAGCTCAGCATCCTCTACACTAATAACAAACTCAATTCTCTGAGTGTAGATCATTGTGTACCCCAAATGGCACCATCCGCTCACAAAAGGAATGCATTTGCAAGATACAGGAAATCCCTAGGTTTCCAAAAATGCCAGACGTTGAACAAAAGGGATGGGGTAGACTAAAAGGTTAGGCCCCAAACAGTCAAAGGACAGTGATCATGGGATACTGGCTGGTGGTTGGAGCAGGGGGATGGGAACCAGGGATGAGGGGTAATGGGATAGAATGCCCTGGAGAGGGTGTGAACAGGAGCACTCCACACTGCAACATCGTGTTGCAGGTTCCAGTTAGTTGTATGAAATGATATTTGTATGCAATTCTTCACTTTCCTTGCATACTAATCCAAAGATTCTAACAGACTAATTTGCCATGTGGGGGGCGGGAAGTGGGAATGCCTTTCCTGACTGCTGTTGTAAAACAATTGGAATTCAGAAACTCTTGCTGATTTATTGCAGGATGTCTAGTGATCGTCTAGTGAACCCAGTCTATCTTCTACCCAACTCTGCTTTAGAGCGTTTCTTTCACAGACGTTCCTTACAACAACTCTTAAAGGAAAATTATTGTTATCTAATTATTATTATTATTATTATTATTATTATTATTATTATTATTATCATCATTATCTATCTATCTATCTATCTATCTATCTATCATCTATCTATCATCTATGTAATCATCTATCTATCTATCTATTATACTGGAGGTAGAAGAGAATGAGAATGAGAATGCCATCATTCCTAAACCCATTTTCTAGAAGATGGAGTAAGCCCTATTGAACCCAGTGGTTCAACATCTATAGCCCAGTGGTTACATCTGAACAGACATGTAAATAATTGCAATGTTATAATAATAATAATAATAATAATAATAATAATAATAATAATAATAATAGTTGTTGTTGTTGTTGTTGTTGTTGTTGTTGTTGTTGTTGTTGTTGTTGTTATTATTATTATTATTATTTTATTTACACCCTGCCCATCAGATTGTTAGTAGCATGCCTAAGACAACCTATAGAATTCACAACAGAAGATATGAACCAGGCCTTCCTGGCTCTTCGCCACTGCATTACACTAGCTCTCATTGAGGAACTGCTGTGCTTACAGAGAGGATAAGAAGCTCCCTTCAGCCCAATGCTCCATCTCCCAGTTCTCCTTGAAGGAACAAGGATCAATGCCCAGTAAACACGAGGAAGCTCCTTGTCACCTACTTATTTTTGCCCTTAACGCACCTCCGCCAATCAGAGTTCTGCTTGTCTCTGCCAAGGAGACAAATAATGTTTGCAATCATGCCTAATATATTTCAGATTGGTTATATTGTTTATAGATTGCTTCTGTCACAACATGGGAATTCTCTGGTGTGCTGGAGGATTTACGCATCTTTGCTGTTCATGAGCGTTTGTTCTTATTTGTTGCTCCCTGCAAGAATATATCTCTCTCTTGGCCCCAATACACAGTGGAACATGGCTAGGTCATTATTCCTTGAATTGTTAGGCAGTAAAGAAGCCATTTCTCACCAACTTGTGATACAGAAGACTGGGATTGTGGTGTCAGGTCATTTCTGGAGTTCCTTTTATGATAACCCATTTTTCCATCAGCAAATGACATTTTGGGTTATTGTCAGGAAGGAGAAGCTGTAATGTGTTGGCTGTGCATGTCTAATATTTCTCTCTTGGTTTTTGTTCTTATTCCATTGTCTTGAGTTTTAATAGATGCTCCTGTGGGTACCTAAATATTTTTGATGACAGTTCAAGTGCCTGCTTGTTGCTTTCAAACTAGTACTGCTTTACAGAAAACTTTCATTTCCTGCCAGAGTTTTGTCCAATATTCCTTTTATGAAGCACCACCCTAAGGGATTCATGTTTGGCTGTCCCTTGCCTGCCCTGTTTTTGCTCAATTTTGTGTCTATGTATGAGGCTGAACTCACCTTTGAAACCCCTTCTCGCTGCTGGTTATTTATTAAAGCATTATTGTAACCTTCCAATCATTGTTGATGTGGCAAGAGTGGTGCTTTGTAATGTGAATCAGTATTCTGCCAAGACTTCCCAAGCTGATTGAAGCATGAGCTGATTTAAGTTTCACGTGTGAAAACATTCTTAGACTGCTGTTCCCAAATAAACCTCAACCACAGCTGCCAGTCTAACCTAAATTTCAATTATGTAAAACAGAATTGTATGTCATGGCCCTTTGTGTTTTTCTTTTTCCTATAATTATGTTACATAAATGCATTTCATGAATTTTTGGAAGCCAACTTAAAAAACACACACCCTCACACACTATAATTTCGCCCACTCATTCTCTACGTCAACTTAAGAATAATTAAACTCTGTATCCAAGAAAGACTAATCCTCACTTTTCTCACATCCATATCATATGTTTAAAGCATATTTAAAGTGCATGGCTTCCCTCAAAGAATCCTGGGAACTGTAGTTTGTTAAAAGTTCTTGGAATTGTAGACTTCTCAAAGGTAAACTACAGTTTCCATTGTTATTTTTTTAATTTAAAGCACATGTATGGTGTGGATGTCACCCTAGAAAACATAAAAGCAACAAGCATAAAAAACCAATGAGGTAACTGTAGGTGCATATTTCCATTGCTATGTTCTGTGTGTCAGCATTTAATCCTCTTAAACGAGGCTCCCTTCAGACATGCCCATGTGGCATAGAGACCGTTACCATGTGACAAGGTCCCCATCCTGTGGAATGAATACCTCAGCCGATGTGATTACATTATTCACATGTGAATGTACTCTAGGGTTATTATTCTTAAAAGTTGCATTTTGAAGTCATTCCTTCCTATAAGAACCACTATAACTGATAAGGGAAATGGCATGCTGGCGTAACTGCTATGCTTTACCATGTGTGTGTGTTTCATGTGACTCTCCCTTAAGTGAAAGTGAAACTGAGAAAAATACGTGTTCTCCTGATTACTGCTGTCTATGCTTCCATCCTGTTCCTGTGGTCTCCTTTGTGTCTATTTTGGGACCTTTCCTTCATAAAGTTTGTATGTTGGTGATATATGTATGTGTGTGTGTATATACACACAAACACAATTTTTTAAAAAATATTTTATATACCAGCCTTTGAGAACACTTTCTGGGATGGTTCACAACTGTGCAACACATAAAAAACTGAGAGTTTCACAATTCTGACACAAGAGCTGCTCTCCATTCAGCCGAGGGTGTTGGTCTGTTACGTTACATCTTCTGTCCCGAAAGACTTTGTTACAGCCTCCATAGCATATTAATAGCAATGGAGATCAATTAAGCTGTAAAGAGATTCTAATTAGCATCCTTGCAAACTGTTAAATTCATTACCCGGCCATCAAAAGACGAGAGGAATTCTATCCTGTCATGGGAGTGATGATAAATCACTGCCAATTAACCCACAAAGCTATAAGGGACATGACTTTAGTGAGGGAAAGCCTGTGGATGCCACACTTGGGAAACATATGATTCCCTCTGAAGAATGGAATTACTCCTACAGGCAGGAGCAGCAAAGGAATGATCCAAGTTATTGCTCTCATTTGCTTAGTTCGCTACATGGCCAAATACCACTAGTAGTATATTCTGAAACATACTCTGATTGCTACAATGTGGTCCTATGTGTAAAACAAATGTTGGAACTATTCCATGACCACTGGTGAAACATAAATATTATTTCATTTATACCACAACTTCTTACAAAAGGTACACAAGACTTACATAAAATATGCATGATAAAACATGATCTGATCCAGGCACTCTTGGAGGAAATGGATTTTCTAGATCCATTTCAATCAGGGTTTAGGGACAGAAACTGTTTTGGGCCCCTTGTATGATGACCTCTGTTGTGAGAGAGAAATAGGGGAAATGTGTCCCTGTTAATTCTCCTCAACCTCTCAGACCTTTCGATACCATCAACCGTGGCATCCTTCAGGAACAGCTGTCCAAGCTGAGGTGGTGGTGGTTCCACTTTGTAATGGTACTGGTCCTACTTGGATGGTTATTCCCAGACAGGGTGGAAAGTGAGAGGGGCATCAAGGAATAATAATAAAAAAAACCTTTGGCAATCCCACCCACCATTGCACCCACTGTGTTTTGACTTTACACCATTTTGGCTTTATGAAGAAGAAGAAGAGTTTGGATTTGATATCCCACCTTTCACTCCCTTTAAGGAGTCTCAAAGCGGCTAACATTCTCCTTTCCCTTCCTCCCCCACAACAAACACTCTGTGAGGTGAGTGGGGCTGAGAGACTTCAGAGAAGTGTGACTGGCCCAAGGTCACCCAGCAGTTGCATGTGGAGCAGCAGAGACTCGAACCCGGTTCCCCAGATTACGAGACTACCACTCTCAACCACTACACCACACTGGCACTATCTCCAAAATGTAACTCCAGCATAAGCAGAGAGTCACTTGTATATATCTCAGTATTTCCTAGGTAAATGGAAGTGTGTGTGTGTGTGTGTGTGTGTGTGTGTGTGTGTTTGTGTGTGTGTGTGTGTGTGTGTGTGTGTGTGTGTGAGAGAGAGAGAGAGAGAGAAGGATGAATACTGACATAAATGCAGTGATGCTTAGTTCTCAATTAACTTGAGCCTGGGAACTTGATTTACTTGGATTAAAATGTTGTTTGCTAAGCCATTCCACTTTTGTTTTTACTTTCTTACCTTTACACTCGTGAAATGGTTGTATTAATTGGACGTTTCAGAGTCTAATAATCAAGATACTATGATAATCTGACACCTAGTGGAGAAGACAAAATATTCCAAAAGTGTACTGTGTTTTGAAAAATAAATGAAATGTTGTTTGCAGAAAACTTATAAGTGTTACAGCAACAAACAAACAACATGCACCTTTCCCTGTGTCAAAAGAAAAGTATGACTTCAGAGGCAGCAATTAGCACATGAAGATATTCTTGTAAGTTTCATTGATATGGACATCTCAGATTGAAGGCCTGAATATGAAGTTGGTCACTCAGAAAGGATGAAAGAGGACACAGATTTTCACAAAATCATCTTATATGTATTGATGTAAAATTAGAAATTACTATAATTAAACAGAAATGCAATACATCTTGCCAAGACAGACCACCTCAGTCTGATGTTCCTGGTGCTCACTGTTGATGGACAACTTCACTGCCCCTCCTGTGTCATCTCATAGTTCTTCATCTTTAAACCAAACCTGGACTGGACAGTTCTTTAAGGAAAGGACTGCCCTCTGCCTGGCAGCCCTTCAAAGAAAGAGCTTGTCCACAGTAAAGCAGGACTTGTGGTCACCCTCAATCTATGTATCAATGTGAGATTTGCTGGAGCCAATAAGAAGCCAGGCTAATAGTGGAACATTCTGAGCATCCTGAGCTGCCGGGCTGGACCCTCCCCTAAGATGCACCTTTACAGCTACGTGTATCTGTTAGAGGAAGAAATATTGTTGATGAAGGATGCAAAAGCTAAAAACTCTGACTGCTTACCTATCTGGAGGGCTGACAAGATTGAGTCCTCCCCCATTCCATTCACAAAAGCTAACCGGGCTGCCAGTTTAATTTTCTGCCAGCACTGATAATGGGACCTGTTTCACCACTGCACCTGAAAACTAGCTTATGGGGCATGGAGCACACAGCGGGATGGGGCATAAACTCAGTGTGGTTCACATTTTACTATAAACTCACCGAAACTGAACTTCCTGAATAGGCAAAATGAAATGCAGTTCTCTGTCACACTTTTCTGAAATCCTCAATGCAGTCTTCCAACCAAATAACGTGTGTGAAAATGCACTTGTTAGTGGCAATGTGCATAAAAACCCACATACTAGTGAAGGAACACACAACAAATATATTAGGGGGGAAATACATGCCCAAAATGTATGTGTTAGGCATATACAGATTAATATTAATTAGCACTAGAAGCCTGACAATTTTTCACAATAACTTAATTCTCCACATCCCAAAAAATGATTTAGAAATGTGTAGAACTGAACTTATGATAGGAAAATGAGAAACCAAGAGAAATCAAAACTGATAGATTCTTCCATCCCTGCCAACATTGCTCCCTGCCTATGTAAATATGCCACCCGAGGCAACTGCCTCAGTCTGCCTAATGATAGGACTGGTCCAGTCCATATGAACAGAACCTTTACCAGATAGCTAATGAGTCGTCTGCCCTGATCCAAGGTGAGTCTCGACAGCAGCACTACCACCATGCAAATAAATGGTAAAAGGTTAAGAAATGCATGTTTGGGTTACATGTGGGTTCTGGGTCTGAAAAGATTGAAGGCTTAGAGACAGGTAGTTAGTTTTTCCAAGGCTTTCCTTCCACACAATTATTGCACCTGCTTCACTGTGCAGGACTTGGCTCCCCTCTCCACCCTTTTAATTGTGCTGGTGACCTCTGCGTACTTGGCAAAAGGGAAAGAGGGTTGCCTTTCCGGCTACTGGTAGGTGGGCTTGTGCACTTGGTGCACAGGAGATGGGGGTCAGGCAGAATGGACCTCTGGGATGTGTCCCAAGACAGGGACCGGGTTGAGGGAAGGGGTCTAGGCTTGATGGTTTTGTTTTATGACATGACTGTGATTGTTTTGCAATGTGCTTCATAAATATATTGTTTGCAATACACAGGTGGGTTTGCAACAATTGGATTCCCATTAGGGTCACTAGCAGCCAGATGTTAACAGCTCAGTTCAGTCACAGCCCAATTCTTTGAATGGATGTCATGTGCTGGGGGAATGTATTATTTATATACCTCCACCCCCCACCAGCAGATATCCACAGATATCCAATGTTGCTTTTGTCCAGATGCAGCAGTTCTTCCCCGGCTTGTGATATAGCTCATAAAACTCAGAACATGAAAAGTGGGCTTGGAATTTACTGCATCTGGCGAGTCAGATCCACACATTGCCAATTTATACAATTTCATTTCCTCACTCTGCTATTCCATGATTATTCCATACTCTTTGCTGAATAAAGATTCCATGATTCTAAGAGATTAATGTCACCCTCCCCTTTAGTTTTGCAACTACAGCGGCAGTCATTAAAAAGAAATAAATGATTCCACTCTGCCCCCTAGTGGACCCGTTTGGATATGGCTAATCAACTTATCACTCCCAATATTTTGCTGTTGTCCTGCACGATACAAAACTATTTATTAAAGACACACAGTGCTATTTTTCTAGGAAAAGAGGTGCCAGAACTCACTATGAACACCCCCTCATCCTCTTAGAATGGCAATGGTGCTCACCTGAAAGGTGCCAGAACTGAGTTCCAGCATGTTCTGGATGGAAAAAAGCCCTGAGGCCACGGACATGTATTTAAGGCACTTAAAAGGTGGTAGCAACCTCAGGTGAAAGTGAGTAGTTGAGGATATAGGTCTGGAATGTGAGATCCAACAAATACAATTCTAAGATTCTATGAAATGTGTTTTAAACGCCCAGGAAGAAGGATGGCGCTCCTGGCTGCTCCTTATTATTATGCATTCCTAGAATGCCAAAGTCAGCATCCTGCTCACAGTATTCAGAAAAGCAGAACTATTAGCAAATAACAGACCTGCATTACCCCAGAGAACATGCAAACAGGTCAAGAAGAGGCTATTGTTGCCAGCTTCCATTCCTGACAAGGGCTCCTCCTCTGCCTTCAGCAGCTGTGTAACAACTAGAAATGCAGTACATGATTTGCTCTGGCACACAGCATGCAAGTGCAATGATAGGGACAGCTTCACCTTCTGTTTGTTTTGCAGCTATCAGATGCCCCTGAATCCCTTCCCCGGGGGTGAGGTGGTGGTGGTGAGAGGATAGCTGGTTTTCTTACTAGGAAGAACATGCTTGAGGATGATGGAGTGAAGAGAGAAGACTTGATACCACATAGCCTGTGTTTCACATAATTATGGGACTGCATCGTCCCTCTCTCCTTAGGAAAAAAAATGTCTTCAGAGAGTGGGCTGGACTGGGAACAACAGTATCACTTGGCACCAGAGACATCTAGGTTGGGGGATGTTTTTCCAAAGGCATTATTCTCCCCGTGTAAGAGTTCTGTTGCATTCCAAATGTTGCATTTGGAATGCTCTTTGGCCCAAGAGGAAAGGACTATCTAGACATGCTCTGTGTCTCTTTTTTCCAGGGACTGGAATGGCTAAGGAAGACTTTGGTGCACCAGAAGCACCTCTCCTGGTCGTTGCTTCTGAGCTGTTTTCAGATTAATGATGTGCAAAGCTCCAGAGAGTCGCAGCCTGAGCCTGGGTTCTCTGATCGAACAGCACCTTGGATGTAGAAAGGCAGGTGGGAGTCTCACAAGCACAGGTGTTTCATTCTTCCCTTCAAAGCTATGTATTGGGAGAGGGAAGCTACAGGAGGGAGTGGAAGGGAAAAGGGGAGCCTTAGTGTCAGGATTTCACTACAGTCTAACACATGCACACAAGCATATCTCCTGGCAGAATTAGCTTGTTTTTCTCTGGCTCTCTCTTTCATGGCTCCTTGTATATCTCTAAAGATTCAGCAGTAGCATCTCACTGTCAAGACACACACACACTCTCTCTCTAAGCTTTGCACCTGGGTGCAGATGAGAATTTGTTGTTGGTCCTCAGGTGGCCCTAGAGAAACCAGCTGAGTTTCTTTATGTCCCCTCAGAGAATAAACTTCCAATGAGTCACCCAGCACAGAAAAGAGAAACTGTAAATCCCACAACTACCTGCCAAGAATTCCCCGGTGTTAAACCAAACTTGAAATCCAAGGTACACTTATTTGGAAATAAGTGGCACTGAATTCTGTGGGGCTTACATCTGAGTAAATGCAAATAGAATCAAGCTTCTAGTCCAATTTACCTAAGAGGCACAGAAATATTGCTCATTTTGATCCTCCATTACTTTGCTAATCCACACACAGAAGTCACATTTGTTTCATGTGTTGTTGCCTGGCTGCCTGGTTTTTGTTGCAGCTGTTTTTCTGGCAGCTACCTCACTGCCTGCAAAGTGATGCAACATCCTGGGGATCAGGTGGAATGGAGTATCATGGGGGAGGTGTGCCAGCCTGCTTGGAACAGTATACAGAAGCATTCCACACTGCAACACTTTGTTGCAGATCCTACTTGCTCAGTCCAACTTTTTATCCATTCTGAAACAGAAACACACTCTATCTCCAGCATGGATTCCTGCATTGCAGGGGACTGGACTAGATGAGCCTCGAGATCCCTTCCAAGTCTTCATGATTCTATCTCAGTGCAGAATGCGAATTGCAGCGGAGAAGCATTCCTGACTCTGCAAAACCAGTTTGATCCAAGAAAGTCCCTTCCTCTCCCAAGCAAAACCTCTGACCTCCCTTAGATCTAGGCACTCTGCAGAGCACATGGCTGATTTGGCCATCATTTCCAGGTGCCCGATCTAAACTCCTCCTTGATATCAACACCTATATTTCCTATTGATTTCTGAGCAAATAAAACCAGCATAACATTACACCTGACCTTTCAATGTTTACATAGATTATATAGATGTGTATTGGGAAATCAGTGCAGTGCAATGCTGTGATGTTCTTCCTAGCAGTGAATATAAAGAAGGGGGTGGATGGAAATTAAATGAGTATCTTTTCTGGAAGTTCATGCCAGCTCCTGAATGTTGAAGCTATTCTCTTCTTACATACCACAGAACCTGAAGTGGGGGAACTTTGCTCATTATTCTTTTGAAAAATCCTTGCAATGACCATGAGGTGGCACTAAAGTATAGCTATAAAGGAATATGGAAACATTCCAGGAAAAGAAGCAGAAATTTAAGTGTGTAGGACAGGTATGGGGAAGCTAAGGATCTTTTTGGACCACAACTCCCATTGTTCCTGATCATTGACTATGTCAATCAGAACTAAAGGGAATTGAAGTTCAACAACATCTGGAGAGCCACAGCTTCCCTATTTTAGCCAAGAAGAGGTCATCACAGTTGTCTTAAAAAGTCACACAGTTTGATTCTAAGCATGTTTATTCAGTCCCTTACCTAGACGTTATGGAAACATCAGCAGCCACTGTTCCAAATCTCTTTTCATCTTACTTTTATGCAAGTCATTCAGTGATGTAATGTCATTTTTTTTGGAAGCCACCCAGAGTAGCTGGGGAAGCCCAGCCAGATGGGCGGGGTATAAATAAATTATTGTTGTTGTTGTTATTATTATTATTATTATTATGCACAGGGGTTCATAAAGGGAGGGAGGGAGGCAGTGGTAGTCTCGGTTTCTAAGTCCCAAACCAGGAAGGACTTTAAACATAAAGGTTACCACCCTGAATTCATTTAAAAAAATACACTTTGCGATATAGATTGCTGGCTAGTTTACCTCTACTGTGGCTTTTATAAGAACCTAAGACAACAGTTTTATTTTGTACTCCACGATACTTATTTTGGTGAATGTGTGTGCTGGTGCTGAGATAAAATGGCAGAGTGTGAAATGTATTTTCCCTTTTTGGTGTTTCCACCCCCCCCCCCCCGCTTTTGCATCCCGTTGTGAAAGTATATGAAACTGCTTGCAGGGAGTTTTTTTTGATAATGGAGGAAATATTGAGGCAACTGGGCTGAAACTCCCTCACCCCAATCCAGATGTGAACAATTGATTAGGTGGGGCAATATAAAGCTGGAAACGTATGCATCCCAATGCACACCCAATTGAAAATAAGGGATATGGATGATCTTGTCAGCTGGGTGAAAGAGCAGTGCTGGCAGGCCATGCAACTGTCAGCACAACAGAACATGACATCAGTCGGATTGCCTGACCAATGGGAATGGACTCTATCTCGACAGCTTTGTTCAGCCCTCAGTGGCATCACAGCCACATTTGATGGCTACACCTCATCACGATGCCTGTGTTCCCTACGTGATCCATGATTGGCTGGGCTCTCTCATCCAATGAGCCATTTGAAGTATTTATTGGGAAATGGAAGATCTGGAAGACTGTGGCTAAAAAGTCAAAACCTGTGCACAAGTGTAGAAAGGAAAGCTTCTTTTATTTCCCCCCATTCTCCAAGGCAACTTCTGCATGGAAGAAAACTGGTGCAGCGTTAGTTAATTTCATGGGACTATATGGTGTTCTTGTTTTCATGTTGGCTCACACGAATGTTTACAACTCTGAGCACCTTGGCGGGGGGACGGGACTATAAAATGAAGATGAATTATTCATTGTAATTATATTGCTACTCCAAACAGCTCACTTTCTGCTTCTGTTGGGAGTTAAAGGAAAGTGGGCTTTTTCAACCACTGGGTAAAGTGCATTCGAGTCAGGATAGTTCCTTCCCTTAAATCCATGAAAACAGTTGCCTTTAGACCCTATGACCTTGAGATTTGCCTAGTAGCTTATGGGGACTGACACACATGCAGCCTACAGTGCAGATCTAATCAAGGCAAGCCCTGGAACGCCACTTAGTGACTGGCACCAGTCACACCACTGCAGGCCACGCTCAAGACCTAATACACTTTCACATGCATTTAACTCCAGCTGTACTAGAAATGGGTGGCGTTCCCTCCTGCCTCTGATGGAATTGGGTTTGGAAAACAGCTATTCTTTTGGCGGAGGGAAATGGGAAACCAGCAAATAACTCATAGTTTATTCTAAGCCCAACTCCTTTCAAAAGGGAGGCCCAACCCCAGCCAGCAGTAGAGGATGGCAACAAGGGAATGGGCCTTTTCCTTGGTGGCCCCCACTTATAGAATGCTCTCTCCGGGGAGACTCTCCTGGGACCAGCACCGATATCATTTCAGAATCAGGTGAAGATATGTCTCTTATTCAAAGCTTCTGAGTGTTAATTTCCTTTACAGTAGGCAAATGGTGGTATCTGATGGTGGGAGGAAGGGTAGAAGGATTGTTTTTATGGTTTGGTTTACCACTGTGTATAGGTTTTAAGCAGTGCTTCTTTTATGGGGGCACGCAGGGGTACGCATACCCCTAAACATTTTGTGAATCTACACTTTTGTTAATTTACTGTATTTATTTTTCCTGATTTAAACTATAAAATGGTGGCTTTCTTGAGTCAAAATGAGAGTACCCCTAAACATTTTTTTTTTAGAAAAAAAGCACTGGTTTTAAATATTTTTATACTGCCTATTGTATTATTATTTTGTAAGTTGTGTGAAGTGACAAACAAGCTAAGCAGATAAATAACTCTAACCCCCCTGTTCTCCCAATTACATCACTGTGAAGGTGTGACCAGGACAGTGTATAAGCAGCTCACACAGCTGTTTGTGAGCCCCAGCCCACAAGCCCCCTATCCATGGGCATAGCCAAGGGGGAGTGGGCAGGGGGCAGCTGCCTCCATGATCAAGTAAAACAATAGAAATACTTAACTAACTGACCAATCGCATCGGTTCTGTGCCCCCCAACAAAAGTTCTGCCCCCCCCAACAAAAATGTTGGCTGCACCCATGCCCCTATCCCTTGCCAGGCCATGCCCTTCTCACATATCTGGCATGGTGCCTGTTGGAACACCACTATGGCAATGCCCCAGATGCCAGGGACTTTGGGAAGTGTCATTTTCCTATGGCTTCTGAGCTTTCTGTATGGTTATTAGGCACCCTGGAAACCAGAGGTCTCCAATGAGCCTGTCAAACAGACAAAGGATTCAGTCAGCCAGTGTGGTGTAGTGGTTAAGAGCGGTAGTCTCAGAATCTGGGGAACCAGGTTCGCGTCTCCGCTCCCTCCACATGCAGCTGCTGGGTGACCTTGGGCCAGTCACACTTCTGTGAAGTCTCTCAGCCCCACTCACCTCACAGAGTGTTTGTTGTGGGGGAGGAAGGGAAAGGAGAATGTTAGCCGCTTTGAGACTCCTTAAAGGGACGCGGGTGGCGCTGTGGGTAAAACCTCAGCGCCTAGGACTTGCCGATCGCATGGTCGGCGGTTCGAATCCCCACGGCGGAGTGCGCTCCCGTCGTTCGGTCCCAGCGCCTGCCAACCTAGCAGTTCGAAAGCACCCTTAAGTGCAAGTAGATAAATAGGGACCGCTTACCAGTGGGAAGGTAAACGGCGTTCCGTGTGCTGCGCTGGCTCGCCAGATGCAGCTTGTCACGCTGGCCACGTGACCCGGAAGTGTCTGCGGACAGCGCTGGCTCCCGGCCTATAGAGTGAGATGAGCGCACAACCCTAGAGTCTGTCAAGACTGGCCCGTACGGGCAGGGGTACCTTTACCTTTAAAGGGAGTGAAAGGCGGGATATCAAATCCAAATTCTTCTTCTTCTTCTTCAGTCATCCTGGGAAAGCTGCATTTCAGCCCCTGGAATGTTGTAGCAGCACCATTTAAAGTTCCAGGGAGGAAGGAATGGAAGTCTCCAGTGCCAGGTAAGAAGGCATTGCCAGCTGGAATTACAGTCCTGTCATGGGGCTGTAATTCTTGCCGACAGGTGGAAGTGAACATCAGGAGCTAGTGACGATTGTCTTCTGAATCAGGAAATTGTGTATTTTGGCAACATCACTAACCTACCCCTGATATGTACAGAGGGTGGAGTTCAGCGTCACATTGTGGCAAATGTTTCATCTGTGCAAGCATTGCAGTTTGCCAGATGGGAATAATTCCCCCGCTCCTCCCCCAGCATGCAGGGAGTGAGGGTGCGTGGGGAGAGGAAAGGGAGCAAAACCCCATCGCTGATGGGGCTTGTTAGGTGAATCCCACCCAGAAAATAGAACTGACATAGTTATTGCCCCCAGAGGGCTTCTAATAAAAGTATGGTGGGCAAGCAGAGGGAATGAATTATTTCACAAACCTTTTTCCTGGAAACACCATAGTTTAACTTTGTCTGCAGTTTGAACTGTAACCTTCTCCTGACCAGACCTTCTCTGCTCTCTCCCTTGATGTTTGTGAGGAATCTAAGGGGAAGTTATTGGGTTAATTCAATGGCAACCTCATCTACGGAAGTCCAGAAGGTTTCAAGATGTCCCAGCAGACCTCAGGAACATGGAGACACCTGCCCACAGGTCAAAGGGTCTAAAAGGCTATTGATCTTTCAAGAGCAGGAAGTCTCCTTACTTGCACAGTAAGGTCTAATGTGATGTGGAGATACAATCTAGGCCTCACCATGCATGTATGCTCCACTTGGAGTCCAAACCAGACCACTGAATTAGTTCCAGATTCTGCATATGTTTCTACACAGCAGAATTGGCTTTTCCTCAAGGTCTGCTTAAAATGTGTCTAGTGGATGTTTTACCGATCACTTTTTTTAAAAAAAGGTTACCAGGGGTTGCTTTCAGGTCAGGTTCATTCAAAAATAAACGTGTGCAAATATGAATGCAATGCATTTAATTTGTTTGTGCTTTCATGGGTTGAATTCATTCACGTTTTGGATGGATTGCATTGGTGTGCTAAAATCTTATTTCAGCCCATAGCCATGCATGCAGACAAATGGTGTGCTGTGGATTGAAGAAGCTTTTCCGGGGGGGACGGGACCCTAGAAGATAATTATGAAGCTTAGTGAAGAGGTAACTAATCTTACAGGCTGGCTGCAAATAGTGGTGGAAATGAAAACAGGAATAAATATTAATGAGAAAGGTGAAGTGGGAGGGCAGGGCATGAGCAAGATTAGAAAGACAGTGTTGCCCTATCCTTTGGAGGGTGCTCTGTTTTAAAACTTGCACATGAAAGAGCACTCACAGAAGCTCTTTCTCCAAGTAGTCCAGTGTGCACTGAGAGTATGCGTGGAAGACATTTAAGTTTGCTCAGGTTATGGGTATGCTCATACTTCCCAATGACCTATTGAATAATAGGAAGCACATTAGAAAGGTTGTTTGGGCTCAACCCCAGAACCAAACCCTGCACCATCACAGGTCTTATCACGGAAGCGGGACGGGTAGTGGGGTGGAGCTTGAAGGACAACAAAGCTATTTACATTTGTAAGGCATTCCTTAAAAGAGCAGGCTGTTTTTGCTGTTCAAAATGGTATCTCTCTCTCTCTTTTAGTTGAGTTTCTGAGATCAGAAGTGAAAGAATCAGATCTTTCCCTCCCTTTCACAAATACCTCACCTGAGCTTTGTAACTTAATAGGGAAGAAAAGGAAGTCACACAGCTTTGAAGGTGAGAACAGAATGGCCTGCAGGAATTTTTGTTTTTAGCAATGACTAGCCTAACACAAGTAGAGCGAAACGTGTGAAGAATTAGGAGTTACCCAGCAACTTTAGGAGCTAGGAGAAGTGTGAGATGATTTTTTTTTTTTAAGGTTTGCAAGTACATTAGGAACTCTGTGATTTGCATGGCTATTTCAAAGTTTTGGGGGCATAGGCAGCAAATGAGCCGGTAGGGAACAGAGAAAAACCATTCAGTCATGCCAAAAAGGATTCTAAATATGCAGAGAGAAAGTCAGGGTATGCAGGCCATTTGCTAGAATCTACCCAAGCATCATGTTGCCCCAATTTCACTTCCTTCCAGTTAACTGATTTGTAAATACACCAGGGATAATACTATTTTTATAAATATTATTATTACATTTTTACTGTGTGGAAGAAAGCATCATAGAATCATAGTATTGTAGAGTTGGAAGGGACTTTGAGGATCATCAAGGCAGAAATAGGCAGCTGTCCCATATGGGGATCAAACCCGCAACCTTGATGTTATCAGCACCACACTCTAACCAACATAAGAGATGTGCTTATGGGAGGATATTCTGCCGCAGGTGCCAAAGGTACTATACTGGGGGGGGGGGGGAGATGTACGGAGTAGCTTCAGGCACTAAAAATCCAGATGCTGTTGAACGTGAATACCTATCAGCCCCTTCCAGTATCAGATTGATGGGAGATTTGTTGTTTAGTCGTTTAGTTGTGTCGGACTCTTCATGACCCCATGGACCAGAGCAAGCCAGGCACTCCTGTCTTCCACTGCCTCCCACAGTTTGGTCAAACTCATATTGGTAGCTTCGAGAACACTGTCCAACCATCTCATCCTCTGTCATCCCCACCTCCATGTGCCCTCAAACTTTCCCAACATCAGGGTCTTTTCCAGGGAGTCTCTCTTCTCATGAGGTGGCCAAAGTATTGGAGCTTCAGTTTCTTCAGTTTCAGGATCTGTCCTTCCAGTGAGCACTCAGGGCTCATTTCCTTTAGAATGAATAGGTTTAATCTTCTTGCAGTCCATGGGACTCTCAAGAGTCTCCTCCAGCACCATAATTCAAAAGCATCAATTCTTTGGTGATCAGCCTTTGTCCATGGAGTTTTCTTGGCAGGGATACTGGAATAGCTTGCTGGTTCCTGCTCCAGGTGGATCATGTTTAGTCAAAACTCTCCACTATGACCTGTCTGTCTTGGGTGGCCCTGCATGGCATAGCTCATAGCTTCTCTGAGTTATTCAAGCCCCTTTGCCATGACAAGGCAGTGATCCATGAAGGAGATGATGGGATATGTAGTTCAACAATTTCTGGAGGGTGCTACATTGGCTGCCCTGCATTAGTCAATGATCCACCCTTGTCAACCCTCCATCTGTGGACATCCTTGCCCTTTCATAGGTCCTGAATATTCTGGGCATTGTAGCAGAGCTATGAGAGGTGCACTTTTTATTTTATTTTTTAAAAAGCTTCTTTTATTTTTGCAGCTGCTCCACAGACTGCCAAAATGAATCACCATTTCCCAGCCTGGCTCCTGACCCTCGGATTCTCTCAAGACTCCCTCTGTCTACAAAAACTGTAGATAGTCACAACCACCGCACACACATGCACACAGAGAGACAGACACTCACTTGTCTCAGTGTTTCACGGAACGTAACACAAGAGTTTATGACGCCCAATGGTAACAATAGGAGAGGGTTATTAGGGAAGTTATGAGGAAGTGAAATGAGTGCTCCTAAGAGAAATTTCAAGCAGCAGATGGACAGAATAGTACAGCACTCAGTTGCTCCCCAAGGAAGAACCTTAGTTCAAGCAAGCAGAGGCTGAAAGACACACAAATGTAAGCCCTTGGTATTTCTGAAGCTGCTGGTAGATCAGTTTTGTCAGACCCTGGGGACTCCATGAATATATTCCTTCAGTGTCATTGAAAGCCTGTGTTGTTTTAATATAAAGAAGTGCATGTGTTTCATACATATTTTTACATCCAGAAAGGTTATACAGTGGTACCTCTGGTTAAGAACTTAATTCGTTCCAGAGGTCCGTTCTTAACCTGAAACTGTTCTTAACCTGAGGTACCACTTTAGCTAATGGAGCCTCCTGATGCTGCTGCGGCACCGTGGAACAATTTCTGTTCTCATCCTGAAGTATAGTTCTTAACCTGAGGTACTACTTCCAGGTTAGCGGGGTCTGTAACCAGAAGCGTTTGTAACCCGAAGCGTTTGTAACCTGAGGTACCACTGAGGAACCTATTTTTTCCCTCTTTAACACAGCACTGTTGAATGTAAACACAAAATACAGTGGTGCCCCGCAAGACGAACGCCTCGCAAGACGAAAAACCCGCTAGACGAAAGGGTTTTCCGTTTTGGAGGCGCTTCGCAAAACGAATTCCCCTATGGGGTTGCTTCGCAAGACGAAAAAAATCTTGCATCCCCCCGCGGGTTTTTTCCGCTTTTTCCGCCCTTTTCTTAAGCCGCTAAGCCGCTTATCAGCTGTTCCGCTGATAAGCCGCTTAACAGCTGATCGCTGGAAGCCGCTTGACAGCTGTAGCGCTAATCCGCTAAGCTGTCAATGGGCTTGCTTCGCAAGATGAAAAAACCGCTAGACGAAGAGAATCGCGGAACAAATTCTTTTCGTCTAGCGAGGCACCACTGTATTAAAGAAACAGAAGCGCAAAACATGGAGGAAAGGAACTGGGTATCATGTAAGAGTGATCTTGGGCTACCTGATTAAGGTTGCCAACAATTTTAAGTTCCTTCACCTGATGTTTGTGCAACCATTTACTGTTGAAGTTACCTTTTAACTGCTCCGGTTCTAACTGATCAGTACATTACATAGCAGACCTATGCATGTTTAAAGGTAAAGGTACCCCTGCCCGTACGGGCCAGTCTTGCCAGACTCTAGGGTTGTGCGCTCATCTCACTGTATAGGCCGGGAGCCAGCACTGTCCGCAGACACTTCCGGGTCACGTGGCCAGCGTGACAAGCTGCATCTGGCGAGCCAGCACAGCACACGGAACGCTGTTTACCTTCCCGCTAGTAAGCGGTCCCTATTTATCTACTTGCACCCGGAAGTGCTTTCGAACTGCTAGGTTGGCAGGCGCTGGGACCGAACGACGGGAGCGCACCCCGCCGCAGGGATTCGAACCGCCGACCATGCGATCGGCAAGTCCTAGGCGCTGAGGTTTTACCCAAAGCACCACCCGCGTCCCTCTATGCATGTTTACTCAGATGTATATCCTACTGAGTTCAATAGGCTTACTCCCAGATAAATGTATATTGGATTGCAGCTTTAATCCAACAGCTGAGAATGGTGAAAGGAGGCTAAAGGTAAAAGTAAAGGGACCCCTGACCATTAGGTCCAGTCGCGGACAAATCTGGGGCTGTGGCGCTCATCTCGCTTTATTGGCCAAGGAAGCCGGCGTACAGCGTACATGTGGCCAGCATGACTAAGCCACTTCTGGCAAACCAGTGCAGTGCATGGAAATGCTGTTTACCTTCCCGCCAGAGGGGTACCTATTTATCTACTTGCACTTCATGCTTTTGTACTGCTTGGTTGGCAGGAGCAGGGGCTGAGTGACGGGAGCTCACGCCATCATGGGGATTCGAACCGCCGACCTTCTGATCGGCAAGCCCTAGGCTCTGAGGCTAGACTGCTGGAAAAAAAGTTAATATTTATATGGAGCTTCACTACTTCTTTCTGCTGGTTGGCTTACCATGGGGGGGGGTATCTTGTAGGGTCATGTTAGGCAATAGGCCAAAGCAGCCTGCAGGGTGCAGTTTGCACACTTCTGAACAAGAGGTAGAAAACAAGGACATGTGTCTTGGAGACTATGCATATTGCCCAGAGAATGAAAAGAAGTAGTCAAGATGTAGCTCAGCCGGTAGAGAATGAGACTCTTAATCCCAGGGTCATGGTTTCGAGCCCCATGTTGGGTGGAAGATTCCAGCATTGCAGGGGGTTGGACTAGATGACCCTCATAGTCCCTTCCAACTCTACAATTCTATTATGATACACACATTTCCCGAGGCCTCTTGAAGAGGTTGCATAACAGCTGAAAATGCACAAAACGTAGTTGGGATATGTGTATGTGTGTGTTAAATTTATAAACGGCCTTCCACATGACTAACCAAAAAGAAGGAGGAGAAAAAAGAGCAGCTTTAAAAACAGTACCAAAAATGACAACTAAAGACAGGTGATTATTCTGTAGTGTTTAAAAACCTAAGGTAGAGAGACCTTTTTCACCCAGCTGGAAAAGCTTGTCAAAACAAAAAGTGCATGGAAATAACCCTGTTAAGACCAGTGATACATACTTCTGTCCTTTTCCTTCTGTACTTTTAATTGCTTCTGTCATCCCCCTAAGAACCAAGCTGCTGCAGGGAAAGCCTTAAAAGGCACATAAGAGCATGCAGACAATGTAAGAAGAGAGCCCTGATGGATCTAGTCCAGCATCCTCACCAAGAACTTCTCTTTGACAACATTTTCTTGTTCTTGCTTATGCTATTTAACCCATGCAATACCAGAGAGAGGTGGTGGTGGGGAGAAGTGTTGGTTTCTGCTTCCTTCACTGAGCAGCGAAGTGCTTGTCACAAGACAATGTTTACATTCCACAGTCAGTGCTGTTGGGTTTTCTCACGGGAAAGGAGACTGGATGTGACGTACACTGGTTTCCTGTTTTTCACTGTTCTTTGCAGTTCAGTGGTGTGATTCTCTCCGTGCTTTAGAGGAGAGAGGATGCCTTTCTCTGCTCCGGCAGAGGGAAGATGTTTTCCTGTAAATTACCAGCTTTGAAGTGTAAATAAAGTAATATAGAGCATGTTGGCACGTACTTTTCATCATTCCGCTGTGCACTGGACACTGCTTATCTCCAACATTTGGTTATGGGCCCAGAAGAACGCAGTGTTTTGAGAATGGACTCCAGAAGTCGGGCTCCTGGCAAAGGAACAAAGGAGCAAAGAATTGGAGTGCCGGCAAAGGATCGGAATGCAGAGGGCCGGATCGGACGATATCTCTGCGCGTCAAGATGATTTGATGAGGTATGTGCTACAGCTCCGGGCAGCCTGCCAGCTTCTAATTAATGGCTTTATGGCTGGACTTTGAACTTTTATAGCCGGTTTTGCCGTGGCACAGGCAAAAGGCTAGAAGGCTAAATTTTTCCTATGCTGGGGGAAATCGAAAGTAAAGCAGCTGCAGCAGTGTCGCAGCATGAATTTAAGACAGCAGAGAGAACTTTCACTTTTGAACTTGCCTTTGGAATGCGGTTTGAAGCAGCTGCAGATAAGCAAAGCAGTTAAGCAGAAAGGCACAGGTTCACAGGCAGAGGCTGTTTTGAATTTGCTTTTTGGATTGAAGCAGCTGTACACAGACGCAGCATGTATAAAGCAGCCTGATTTAAAGCAGCAGAGATGACGCAGAAGGCTAATGCCAAAGTCATGATGGCTAGCTGCAGAAGGCTGGATGAGGCAAGTGGGGAATTTGATGCCAATCAGCCACATGCTCAGCTCAGAGTAGCCTGTGATACTGCCATGATTCAGAATGGAGCAGACCGCCGGGGTGCTAGCTGCATGGGCAAGGGGGAGTCTTCACAGACGTCATCCCATAGTGCAGTGGAACCACCAGATGGCGCCAAAGCTTTGAAGGCAGTGAAATGCTACTCGTGTGGACGTCTAGGCCATATGAAGAGGGAATGCAGATATCCCAGGGCCAAGACAGAGCAGCGCAGCGAAAGCTCATCGCGTGGAAAAGGCCGAGGCAAAGGCAAAGGTCCGGTGTCCAGGACAACGCAGCACAAGGCAATGGTCTCACGCTTCACTCCAAAGGTTGCAGAGGTCCAGAAGACATCTAGATCTTTCTTCGTTGTTGATTCAGCGGCGACCCATCACATGTGCAACGATAAGCGACTGTTCGTGTCTTTTACACCGCAGGAAGGTGCGATTCACCAGGCGGATGACCACACAATTCCCAGTAAAGGCTACGGAACTGTTGTTCTTCACAGTTTGGACTTATCGATACAGGATGTGCTTTATGTGCCAGATGCCAAGCATAATCTGCTCAGCGTTGGACAGCTGAATGAGCGGAAAATTGACGTTTCCTTTAAGAACAAAAGGTGCATCATCACAAAGAAAAATGATTATGTATTGCATGCTGAATATGTTGATCGTTTGTATGTTTTGTATTTTGATGATGTTGTGCAGGATGACACTTGTTGCATTGCAGGTTCTAACAAAAGTTTGCATGCAGAATGTATTCACGATTTTCATCGAAAATTTGGTCATTTGCATTTTGAGGCAGTATCTAAAATGCCTGCCTTGGTTGAAGGTATGACTATTAAACCCTGCAGGTACCACATGAAGTGCAAGGCATGCGCAGCAAACAAGGTAAAAATGGCTGCGAAAGGTAAGGTGTCTAGTAGGCAAGCTACAGAACCATACCAGGTTGTTCATGCTGATTTGGTTGGACCACTAGCGCCCTCTTTGGGTGGAAACAGGTACTTCATGGTTCTCATTGATGCATTTTCCAGGTATATTTATGTGTACAATCTCAAGCAGAAATCAGAGGCTTTTCCAAGGTTCAAGGAATTCTGTGCTTGGTTGGGAAATGTGCATGGTAAGAAGGTAAAGACTCTTTTCAGTGATCGCGGGGGAGAATTCACTTCTCAGCAGTTTGAAGCTTTTCTGACTGAGAAAGGAATTCAACACGATTTGTCTAGTCCTCGCTCGCCATGGCAGAATGGACTTGCGGAACGAGCAAATCAGACATTGCTTCAAGGGTTAAAAACCTTGCTGCATGATGCCAATCTTCCAGAGAGTTATTGGGCCGAAGCTCTCTCATGTTTCACTTACAGTTATAATCGCAGGTTATCTTCAGCGATTGGTTGTACCCCCTATGAGAAGATGTTTGGCAAGAAGCCATACATCAAACACATGAAAATTTTTGGATCTGACATGTGGGTTCACTCACCACAAAGCTCCAAGTTAGACAAGCGTGGATTGCATGGTATCTTTCTAGGTTATCAGAAAGGGTCTTACAGAATAATGATGACTGACTCTAAGGAAATTAAGCTCACAAGAAGTGTTGAGTACAATGCCAAGTGGGGGGAGAATGTGGGAATTTTCCAATGTTATCCTGATGACAGTGATGAAACTGAGGATAGTCAAAAGCAACCGCAACAACCCACACCCACTGATGAAGGTTCTGATTCTGAGTCTGAAACTGAATCGGGTGATTCAGAGGATTTCAAGAGTGCGAAAGCCTCTATGCGACCCTCTGAAAGCTCTGATCAAGAATTGGAGGAACCATTGTTCACAATAGGTCACTTTTCTCCTAAGAAGGAAGAGGAGAGTGTTGAAGACTTAAGGCTAATTCGCAGGTCACAGAGAGCAACAAAAGGCAGACCTCCAAAGAGATTTGCTGATGAGTTTGCTAAGATAGCAGTAATAGCTGTTAAAAGCTCCAAGAAGGTGTTTGAACCTTCAAGTTTCCAAGAAATCCAGGATTTAGATTCAAAGGAAGCTGAGCCATGGTTAAATGCCATGAAGGCTGAGCTTGATTCCTTGGAAAGGAACAAAACATGGGATCTTGTTCCAGTAGTTCCAGGAATGAAACTGCTTGGAAGCAAATGGGTCTTCAAAGCGAAGACAGATCAAAATGGCAAGATAGTCAGACACAAAGCCAGATTGGTAGCCAGAGGTTTTGCACAGGTACCAGGTGAAGACTATCACGAGACCTACTCACCCACCGTGAGGTATGAGAGCATTAGGCTTATGCTCAAGCTAGCTGTAGAAGAGAATCTACACATTAGTCACCATGATGTGAATACAGCTTTTCTGTACGGATCTCTAGATGAATCACTTTATATGCTTCCACCTGATGGCGTACAGGTAAAACAGGGATTTGTTTGTGCTCTGAAGAGGTCCCTTTATGGTCTCAAACAAAGTGCACGGTGTTGGCACACAAAACTCACTGAAGTATTGTTTTCTCTAGGTTTTAAGCAAGGGAAAGCTGATCCATGTGTATTTGTCAAAGAGGAGGGGCAAAAGAAACTGTATTGTTTGTTTTATGTTGATGATCTTTTATTCTTTTGGAAGGATGTCACAATGTACAATAATGCCCTAGCTCAACTGAAAGAGCACTTTGACATGAAAGATCTTGGTGAGGTAAACAACTACCTATCTCTGGAAATAGAGAGAGATCAAGATGGTAACATTCTAGTACACCAGTCACGTAAAATTGCTGATGTGTTAAGCAAACTAAACCTGATGGATGCTAACCCTGTAGACACACCGATGACAACAGGTTATCAGGTAGATGACACTGGAGAAGCATTTTCTGATACTACACTGTACAGAAGTGTGCTAGGCAAGCTAAACTTCATTGCCAGATGTTCAAGACCTGACATTGCTGTTAGCTGTAATTTGCTAAGCAGACAAGTCAACAATCCTACTGTTAAGGATTGGAAAGCTCTAAAACGCATAGCGCGGTATTTGAAAGGCACTATGCATTACAGACTGAGATTTAACAATCAAAAGTCTGGTGGTCTTGAGATATTTGCAGATGCAAGTTTTGGAAGTGACACTACAGACAGGAAAAGTACGTCTGGAGTTTGCTATAAGTACAATCAGGGTCTATTTGATTGGTCATGCAAGAAGCAAACAACAGTTAGCTTAAGTACTTGTGAAGCTGAACTGAATGCACTGTCTTATTCACTTAAGGATTGTGAATGGTTGTTACAATTGTGCAAAGACATAAAAATTCCTGTCAAATGTCCAATCCAGGTTTACCAGGACAACAAAGCATGTTTGGCTTTGCTGAATTCTGAAGGTTGTAAGCAAAGCACGAAGCACTTGCAATTGAAGTTGCAACATGCTAGGGAACGTATTCAAAAGGGACTCGTAACGGTGTCCTATATGCCAGGTAATGAAATTCCTGCTGATATATTGTCTAAGATTGTATCAAGGGATCAACACTGTACCTATGTGCAGAAGTTGGGTTTGTACTGATATTGTACGAACACGCTGCCCAGTGATGTTCACAGAAAGGGGGAGGATGTTGGTTTCTGCTTCCTTCACTGAGCAGCGAAGTGCTTGTCACAAGACAATGTTTACATTCCACAGTCAGTGCTGTTGGGTTTTCTCACGGGAAAGGAGACTGGATGTGACGTACACTGGTTTCCTGTTTTTCACTGTTCTTTGCAGTTCAGTGGTGTGATTCTCTCCGTGCTTTAGAGGAGAGAGGATGCCTTTCTCTGCTCCGGCAGAGGGAAGATGTTTTCCTGTAAATTACCAGCTTTGAAGTGTAAATAAAGTAATATAGAGCATGTTGGCACGTACTTTTCATCATTCCGCTGTGCACTGGACACTGCTTATCTCCAACAAGAAGAATGAATGACCCATAGCAAAAGGCTTTCAAAAGGCCCCAAAGACAGTTTGGAAAGTCATCTCTTTCCATGCCCACCCTCGGCTTCATTTCATTCTGAAGCAACGCTGGAAAAAGTTGGAAGAATGTATGGCAGGTGAGTGAGAAGGAAATATTCACCCAATGAGTGAGAAGGAAATATTCACCCAATGATCTTCGAGCGAACTGCTGTTTTGTTATTGTTTTTTCAGTTACGACCATTTCAGGTCAGCACTTGCATTGCAGAAGACGATTTATTTCTGAGATAAAGTACAGTTAGAGTCCATTGCTGGAACTCACTCACTGCATTTAAGACAGTCTTTTAACCTCACATTCATGTGTTTTTGAACAGTGACCGCTGGTAACCGCTCACATGAGTCCACCTCACACAAACTCAGTTTTCTAGACAGAGGCCTATTTCCCAATGAGCCAGATACACACACACACACACACACACACACACACACACACACAATGTTTAGATTAAAATCAGGCGATATCGACAACATATGTGCTTTCTGTCAACATAACAATTCTTATGTTCAGATGCACTTTTCAGCACCTGATAGTAAAAGGGGAAAAGGGTAAGAAAAGGGGCCTCACTTATGCAGTGTCGTGCTTAATTTTTATTCTAACTGAAATGTTATTAAGCTTTTCAGTGGATTAAAGATAAAACAGAAACGGGGTTCTGTGTACGGTCAGTGCAGGTGCCAAGCTATTTTGTGCCCTAGGCAAAGAGCCCTACCTGGCCCCATACCAAAACAAATTGCTAACTTCAATGTTTAAAAACAGATGTAGAAAAAATGAAAAGCACAAAACTTGGAACTGCTAAATTTATTTTAAATTGCCAAAATGAGTAATACAACAATCTTTGACTTTCTCAAGTACAAAATAAAATTTTTTAGCAAACAAATCATTTTGAATAAATGCTGTTTAAAAGTTTAGTCTCTTAAAAGTTTCAATTTCAGGTACATCAAAATCTCACTTTGTATGCCTTTTCCTTTGCAAATTTTGTCACCAATCCCTTCAGGTCATGTGCTGATGCTGTAACTTGGGCATGTTCTATTGACACAGTTGCCAAGCCAACTAGTCTCTTTTGCAACATTGTTGAGTATATGTAAGCTTTTATAAATTGGGCTTTGAGAAATTGTGTACACCACTTTCTACTGACACTGGAAGTGTAAGAAGATTCCTTAGAGCAACAGAAACACACACACACACACACACACACACACACACACACTTTCCTAAGCATTCATACAATGCATTTTTGTATGCTATTTTCAGTAATAATCAAACACAGTTTTCACAAAGTTGAGTTACTTTTTGTAAAAAAAAAAAAGTTTAATAAAAAATAAAAAATATGCATTTAATGCATGCGTTAATCCTGGCAATGCATTTTTGTACACATTACTTGGCTGGAGATCTGCATGGCAAAATTCAGAGAAGTGTGAATTTCACAGGGTAACTGTGTTTGCTTGGGGTTTTTTTTGGGGGGGGGGAGTGTGAATTTGGTAGGTTTACCTTTAAATACAAACTGCATCAAATTTCTCCCCCATCCCCACCCTTCAGCAAAACAATTTAGCATTACATGTAGTTGGCTCACATAAACTATCTCTAAGTGAGAAACATTCCCCCCCCCCCATACTTAAAGCTCCTGTTGAAATAAAGAAGACTGCTTTTATGCAGCGGCTCGGTTTTCCTTTGTCAATTGAGCTAACGTTTCATTGAATGTAATGGATTTCACCACACAGGGGCAGGAAAGAGCTCTCAAATAAAACAAACCTCTTCATCTAACAAGTGCAGTCTCAGTCCAGGCTCAAAGAAAGGAAGAAAGGGAATCCTTATTACCTAACCCTAACAGATAACAGAATCCCCCTGACAACTGCTTACACAAACATTTTGTGCCCATAGCACCAGCGCCTCCCAACCAAGATACTGGCTTTTCTGCTTATGAAACTTTCATATTATGCTACCCAATTATTCTTATTATAGCAGCCATCTTCCACACTGCATAATCTTAGTCCTGCATGCAGAGGTGGGACAGGAGACATTTTCCATGGCATTTCCCTGCTCCCTGTCTAAAGACCTTCATTCAGAGTGTAGGATATTCTCCTAATTCTTCACAATCCTATTCGTTTAGGTCCTGCCTTCATCATGTTCCCCACCTTTCCTGACTCTCCTATACATGAACCCTGCTGCATGTATATTATATGGCCTGGATGGGAACTCTGGCTTGAATATTTGTAAAATTTAATTCTTGTGATGAAAGACAATGAGCTCACCACCAAAAAGAGCCATGTCTCTACTTTGCAGGTGGTGAAGTGCACCAAACTTTCAAAACATTCCCTGACACAGGAGACAGTGATGATTATGAAAAAGCAAGTGTTTAAAACCACCCAAAAACACAGGCTTTGAGCGGCATAGTTTTTGACAGGCAGGGCGAAAGTCATACCCATTTATGCCTCCTTTGTGACTTTGCAAACACAGGTAATAAGATGAGACCACAAATAATGAAAGGATGCTCTTCAGCAATACTCCAGAAGCAAATTTTCCATAAGACCCAGATGTCGCTTGCCAAAATGTTGGACTCTGCTCAAGGAAACAAAATGTCAGAAAGACATGCCATGGAAATTGAGAAAGGAAGTCTCTTTAAAGAAATTGCACATATGCTTCAGAAGCATTCTAACCGGAAGTTGTTGGCGCACCCTCAAGGTAGCCATCCATCTTCCAAAGCACAGTGGAAGTCCTTAAAGACATCTCAGATAACCTGCTACAACTGTGAAGGGCTGTATCCCCATAAAGGCACTTGTCCAGTCACAGGAACAATCTGCCACAATTTGGGGGTCAGAAATTGCTACTCGCCAAATTGGCTATTCACCAAATAGTTACAAGCCAAGCAAAAGAGAAAGGGGAGACATATGTTTGCACAGTATGCTCCGCACAAACAAGTGCTTCCAAACAGAGTTGCCTGCCCTGTCATCACAATTTAATTCAAGGACGTGACACTGAAGTTTTACTTGACACAGGTGCATCCATGAATGTGACGACTCAATGTGCAAAAGATGTGTTCCCTCAGAAGCCACTACTACAAAGCACAGCAGTAAATATATATGCCTATGGAAATCCTTTTAAACTGTGTGTGTGGAAAGTAATGTTGTTTTTTACTATGATATACATTTTTGTGTTTTTATATTGTAAAATGTGATCATCGAGTGAAGGGCAGTATAGAAATTTAAAAAATAAAATAAAGTAGCCTGGGCATGCTTTCATTTCCATTCATACACATATGGCTGCCCATTCGCAATCATAACTGATCACAATCCATCCTTTATTAAACCACCCGTTCACATTGAGCACTGGATGCTTAAATTACCATCTGTTAACCAGGTAAAGGCAATCCAGCTGACGGTGTTTCCAGGCATCCCATATCTGACACAGCTGTTGATCATGCATCTACAAATAAAGCAGGGGCACATGCCAACCTCCTGGTCTCCTAGGCCACTCCTAAAGCTCTTTCTCTGCAGGGCATGAAGGCTGCCACGCAAGCTGATGCATGCATGCAGACAACAATCAAGGCTGTCCACAGCGAATGATGGAAAGAACTCCTGAATAATCTAGGATGAAGCAAAATTGGTCATCCAGTAATTTGCTAACAGAAAGAGTGAGCCAACTGGTACTAACGAGGACCTTCTTTTTGTGGCCCTCGTTTGTTATTCCATGTTCTCTATGGAACTATGCAATCAATTTGGCTCTTGAAGGCCACCAGAGAGAAGTTAAAACTAAAGCTCTGCTGAGGGAGAAAGTCTGGTTTCTTGGCTACTAATGATCATATAGGACAACATGTAAAATCCTGTGCACTATGCCAAGCAACAATTCCACGGAACCACTCTGCAGCACCACATGTTTCTTCCCTTCATCACCATGGTTAACAGTGGAAATCAGCATTAATTTCTGTAACCTCCCCAATGGAGGACATATTTTGATTGTTACTGATGACTGCAGCTATTATCCAGAGGTAAAAATGGTCATCACTACAAATGCTGTCACCCCCAAATTAGATCCCTTCCCCAATCTTATAGAATACCCGCTATTGCAAAAATTAACTATGGCCCACCTTTTCAAGGTCTGCAATTTGCTGTTTTCAGACCACCTTGGATTCAAACTCTGAAAAATCAAACCTCGTTGGGCTCAAGCAAATGGGGAAACAGATATTTATGACGAAACTCAAGAAATTCCTACAGATTGCTACAGCAGAGGGATCCAATATAAAACAAGAATTGCTTCAATTTCCCAGCAGTTTTTAAACTACAGTACTCATTGTTCCACTGGCATGACATCAGCTACCATGTTTGGCAGACAGGTACATACACAATTACATCAAATTGATCTACCAATCAAGGATGTTCTCCTGCACCAATATTATGAAAAGACAAGGTCCCAATCCATGCAGGTGAGCCATAGTAGTGCCATTCAAAGTGGGACACACAGTCCTTGTTAAGAACATCCAGCCTCGCAACAAATTCTCAGTGCCTTTCTATCCTGCACCATATCAAATCACAAGGATAAACTGCACAATAGTCAATAGAGAGCTGTACTTGTGAACCAAATACCAATCATCCAGTCTTGTTCTACTCCTTTAGTTGTGTGGTTTTGTTATAGTAGTTGTAGTTTTCTTATATAGTTGCTGAAGAGTTTAAAATTGTTCTGAGTTTTCAGTTACGTTTGCGTTTTATAGGTCTGGGGGGAAAGGATGGATGTAACAGCTATGTTAGATCCATTTGTTGATGCAGGCCAGGATTCCAGAATGCTCTGAACTAAACTTAGACTGTTCCACCCAAGGATTTAGGAGAAGGATTATATACAGTCTGTATATAAGTGTGAGCAAAGAAAGTAAAATAAACCTCTTCGTCTAACAAGCATAGCCTCAGTCCAGATGCAGAAATGGTAGGGTGTGGGAGCAACGTCCACAGCATACGTTTAAAGCACATTATTTCTTCCAAAGAACTCTGGGAACTGGAGTTCTTTAAGACTGTTTAGAACTGCAACTTCGTTAGGAGTAAACTACAGTTCCTAGGATTCACTGCAGAAAATAATCTGTTTTTAATGTATGCTGTTTTATGCAGCCGCCACCACCCTTTCCCTAGCTACACCCTTACTCTTTTCTTTCTTTGGGAAACATCCGTGGAAACAAGATATATAGGCAAGCATTGTACATTGTGTTTCTGAAATGCGAAATATCAACTTTGTTATTAAACAGGATTTTCTGAGATTACAGTATCCCACATCTTACTGATTCATTCACTTGTACCTTGACAATGAACTTGATAAAATAAGCAAATGTCAGGCCATTCTGCATGATTCATGTGCCGTTACATTACCACAGGCAGCATAAGCAAAAACACACAAAAAACCCCGAACATCAAAGTGTTCTGAAGATGCTTTTGATCTTGCATGCCAGACCCCCAAGAAGAGGCTTTATATCCCCACAAAAGCAATGCCACGTGGCTGAATGGGCTTGTGATGCCATTTTCTTTTAAATAAAAAGCAGACACAATGCCCCTTCCTGAGTATCTGCTTCCCCACCCTAAGAATAAACAGACAGAATTCCTATGCAGGGTTACTTGCAAGGAAGTCCCAGTGTGTTTGGTGGGATTTGGTTGCTTAAGTGTGCAATGGATTGTTTGAAGAGCCCTCTTTGGCCTTTGATAAAATCTGTCCTCCAGTTATACACCAGTTGTAGCATTCAGAGGTCTTCTAAAATACATTAACTATAGCCTTAAAATAACACTGATGCTTCACACAGAGCAGTCTAGGAATTTCACTGTCCATCCAATCTGGCATGAAATTGGGTGAAAAAGTCAGTTGTCTCAGTAGTGGCTGGTTCCCATTAGGGTTGGCACAGTGGAGGGTAGGAGAGCCAACAGTAGGCAAAGTGGTGCCAGAGCCAATGGCAGGAAGAACTCTCTAATTTTGGGTCCCCCCCATCCTCTTCCCTTGCAATGGATACTTGCAAAGAACCCTTAAGCACTGCAGCACACACTGGCGGAGGAACGGGGTGGGTGGGGGGCGCACACCGCCCCCGGTACCATGTGGGAAGGGGTACCATTGCAGCCACACACCCCGTACATGCGCCGTACCCCCCACTGTGCCGGGTGCCATGCCCCCATGGGCGGCATGCCCCACCCCAGGATGCACTCCACGCCCCCGGGACGCATGCCATGCACCCAAGGAGTGACGTGCCATGCCCCCGGGATGTGCACCTTGCCCCCGCCTGCTCTCCGCACCTGGTGCTGGAGCATGCAGCTTCGCCACTGGCAGCACATATCTTAATACTTAACTTAATGCTTTTTTTTCTTAAAAAATGTTTAGGGGTACTCTCATTTTGACTCAAGAAAATCACCATTTTATAGTTCAAATTGGGAAAAATAAATACAGTAAATGGACAAAAGTACAAAGATTGACAAAATGTTTAGGGATATGCATATCCCTGTGTCCTCCCCCCCCCAAAGAAAAAAGCACTGCTTGACACCTAACTTAATAATAGCCTCTTACCTCACTTCAATAGTCCTGCATGCTGTCAAAATTGATTCTGCTAGGTGGGACAGGGGAGGTGTAGCCTCCACTACTTATTCCAGTCATTCACACTTCCCATGATTCAGATTTAGTTCATGGTCACACACGACTTCAGTGACAGAAATCATTTAGTAAAATTTTCTCTCAACTATACCACAGCTGTATATCGGAAAGAAAACAGCCTGAAGAAGGCTTCTCCCTGACATGCTTATCTTCTGTGTCTGGGTGGCAAAGCTCTGGGCCTCCAGCTCCCATCAGCCCCAAACATTGGGCATGATGGTTGGGGATGATGGACCCCAACAACATCCAGAGGGCCCCATCCCTATTCTATATGCAGGGAGTTTCTTTTTAATAGGGATTAAGAGGTTTGGCTCATCCCTCTTTGACTTTGATCTCTGATTATGAAGATATTTCATCATGTTTGATAGTAACAGTATTGAGCATATGTCAGCAGTAGAGTTTGATAGTTGTTAGCTTGTGAGATTTGATGACTGCCAACTTTGCTTTCTAAATTTGGCAAAATATGAAAATTTAGGATGCAATCCCAAATTCAATTTCCAGAGAATAAACCCCACTAAACTCTGGGATTTGCCTCTGCATAGACCTGTATGGGACTGAACTGCTCGTGAATTTCGAACACTTGCATGTACTGTATTTGCTTTCGCTCCATGCCTATTTACTACTTGTTTTGTCACAGAATTCCTGTGTGTCTTTAGAGAAATCACTCTATATAGTTCATTCTCTTCCCCTTCAGGGAACTTTGAGAAACTTAATTGACCAAGTGTATTGTTGAGGCCTTGGAAAGGGAACCAACTGTCAAAGGGAGAAGTATTTATGATTGCTATTATTATCTGAGTTCCATGCAGATAAGACACATGGGCCTCAGTGGAGTTTTATGGGACTATATAAAACCCATCACTGCCATTATCAACAAGGAAGGAAATAGTGAGAAGAGTAAGCTGGCTTTTGGGGACTATTAAAAAAATCCCATCTACTTAGCTATATAAGCCTGGGGAAAGTTTGGCACATTTAGACTTGTTCTAGTTGTTTGAGAGAGATTTTATTTCTGCTTTACTTCATTGCTGTTGTGCTCATATCATGGGCACATATGCTTGGCTATTGGGAAGGGGGTCCAGTAAGCATATAATTCACTGAATTCCAAATGGACAGAAATTTGATCTTGTACTTTCGCACACCCATCTATACGGCAGGGGTGTGTGTGTGTGATTGAGAGGGGGAGAGAGAGACACACTTGTCCTGTGCTTTCTAGGTACAGGTCCGAGTAGTTTTGCCTTTGCCCCAGTGCTTTCCCCCAGAAAACCCACTCTTTAGTGCTAAATCGGGACAAACAGCATCCCATGGAAAACCCCATTGCCGTTTGTTCCGATTCAGAGATAAATCACAGCTTACCTGTGAGAAAAGTGGTAGGGCAAACAGAAGTGTAGATGAGCCCTAAGTGTGAGGCTGTGCACTCCAAATAGCTGTCAAGGAAAGACACCATCTTGTTTTCTGCCAGGATGCTCTTTATGCATCTTGTTTATTGTTCTAAATCAAGAGCAGCATGATATGGGTGACTGAGAGGGTAAGATCTGCCATCTAAGAAATCATCATTGATTTATCAAATTTGTAAACCAGTCTTCATAAATATATACACATATAAGTAAAACAGTACAAATTCAACATTCAATAAAATGTCCTAAAAACAAAGCACAGCTGTACATTGCTGTAAAACTGAGCGGTGTTGAAAACAAAATACAAATAAAAATTAAGGGTTTATAGAGGAATTAGAATTTTTATCAATTCAGTTCAGCCTGATCCAAACCTGATATATGATCAGCCCAGGTAGTAAATATGGCCACAGGCTCAGCTTCAAACATACGGGTTTGTTGTCAATATGCACAATGCCTTTGGAGCTAGCCTGAGAATGGTCCAATGGTGAGTTACGCAGTTCTGTTGAAGTTTAGTAAGTGTGGTCTTAAGTACTGTCTGATGAGCGACTGTTCGAGAATCCTACATAAGCTACTGTGATATCTTAAGATGGTGGAATAAATATTTCAACAGACCTGTTTTTAGCTCTGTCTACACTATACATTTAAAGCAGTATAATACTTCTTTAAACAATCATGACTCCCCACAAATAATCATGGGAATGGTAGCTTGTTAAGGGTGTTGAGAGTTGTTTGGAGACACCCCCCCCCCTTGAGTAATAAATCTGTTTACTTCTTTATTGATCTTTACAGGTCATCATCACCCATACCTGAGAATTTTGCTTGATGAAAAGGACATCTGCCCTGATTATTATTGGTTCTTAAATTACTTGAGGACAAGTCAGATACAGAGCTTGGCTGAGATAGGAAAGTGAGAACATATGCATAAGAGAGTTCCTTTTACTGGTGAAATGACTATAATGATACCACCGGATTTTTTTCACCTGATTCTCAGCTAGTTTGATTTTCTGCATATGTGATGTGGATTTAAAGGCCATGTTGGCTAGAATATGCATTTGATTTTTAAGTGGTTTCTCTGCTTCCCATCTTTTATCAGCAGACTTCACATGCTTCTCTTTCCTGACAGCCAATGTAAGCTAAGCCCTCTTTACGCCCAGCTGTGCAGGGTTTGGATTGAGTGGTGGTGTCCCTGTGCTCAGCCCTGCCGGCTGAGCCAACCTATTGCCAGCTGTCTAATGTGCAGGCAGCAGTTCTGTTGATAGTATCCTCACCAGCGAAGGCCAAAAGAAAGCCCTGAAATGGGGAATTCAAATACGGTACTTCATTGATGATCGTAGCCTATACCAGAGTTTCCCAACCTTTGGTCTCTAGCTGTTTTTGGACTACACTTCCCATCATCCCTAACCACTGGTCTTGCTCCCTATGTATGATGGGAGTTGTAGTCCAAAAACAGCTGGATACCCAAGGTTGGGAAACACTGGCCTATACAATAGGTAGCTTGATATGGGAGAAGGTAGCCCTTTAGATAGTCCAAGCTTAAGATGACAAGTAAGCACCATTTGCTTTGGGGTGGCGTGGGAAAAATAAGCAGGAATTCTGTAGGGTTTGATCACTGTTCCAACCCAACACTTAGATCAGGGTATCAACCTACATGTGATAACCACTGTACAGTGGTACCTCAGGTTACATACGCTTCAGGTTACACACTCCACTAACCCAGAAATAGTGCTTCAGGTTAAGAACTTTGCTTCAGGATGAGAACAGAAATCGTGCTCCAGCGGCGCAGCGGCAGCAGGAGGCCCCATTAGCTAAAGTGGTGCTTCAGGTTAAGAACAGTTTCAGGTTAAGAACAGACCTCCGGAACGAATTAAGTACTTAACCTGAGGTACCACTGTAGTTTTTTGCATATTCATTATGAGATTTTTTAAAAAATCTTCATTAGTTACCATATTGGCCTGAATATAAGCCTCACTACTTCTTTTTTTCCAAATTCTGACCATGAAAAGTTAAAGTGCGGCTTAAATTCGTGACCTTACAAAAATTGGCTTTATATGATATCGCTGCTGAAACAGGCATACAGTAAAATGGAATGGGTGTGAGTGCCTGCAGAATTTTAAGGGAGCGGCTTATATTCGGGTATTTTTTCTTCCCCCCGCACTTTGAATGTTAAAAGTGTGGCTTATATTTGGGTGCAGCTTACTGTATATTTGAGCCAATACGGTATATCCTACTTTTCTGTTCCATTAATAGTAAAAGTGACTTAAAGTGGATTGAAAAGCTCTGCTGAACTAGCACAACAAATTTGATTTAAAAAAAGAGAGACAGACTTTTGTGATTAGGAAAGTGACACAGAAATGCGTTGAAAAATGTGGGATGAAGAGGTTATCAATGGGATAAACACACTGCAAGCAAATCAGGATGAATGCTCTTTGTTGTATTCATAGAATCATAGAATCATAGAGTTGGAAGAGACCACAAGGGCCATCGAGTCCAACCCCCTGCCAAGCAGGAAACACCATTAGAGCACTCCTGACATATGGTTGTCAAGCCTCTGCTTAAAGACCTCCAAAGAAGGAGACTCCACCACACTCCTTGGCAGCAAATTCCACTGTCGAACAGCTCTTACTGTCAGGAAGTTCTTCCTAATGTTTAGGTGGAATCTTCTTTCTTGTAGTTTGGATCCATTGCTCCGTGTCTGCTTCTCTGGAGCAGCAGAAAGCAACCTTTCTCCCTCCTTTATGTGACATCCTTTTATATATTTGAACATGGCTATCATATCACCCCTTAACCTCCTCTTCTCCAGGCTAAACATGCCCAGCTCCCTTAGCCGTTCCTCATAAGGCATCGTTTCCAGGCCTTTGACCATTTTGGTTGCCCTCCTCTGGACACGTTCCAGTTTGTCAGTGTCCTTCTTGAACTGTGGTGCCCAGAACTGGACACAGTACTCCAGGTGAGGTCTGACCAGAGCAGAATACAGTGGCACTATTACTTCCCTTGATCTAGATGCTATACTCCTATTGATGCAGCCCAGAATTGCATTGGCTTTTTTAGCTGCCGCGTCACACTGTTGGCTCATGTCAAGTTTGTGGTCAACCAAGACTCCTAGATCCTTTTTACATGTACTGCTGTCAAGCCAGGTGTCACCCATCTTGTATTTGTGCCTCTCATTTTTTTTGCCCAAGTGCAATACTTTACATTTCTCCCTGTTAAAATTCATCTTGTTTGTTTTGGCACAGTTCTCTAATCGGTCAAGGTCGTTTTGAAGTGTGATCCTGTCCTCTGGGGTGTTAGCCACCCCTCCCAGTTTGGTGTCATCTGCAAATTTGATCAGGATGCCCTTGAGTCCATCATCCAAGTCGTTGATAAAGATGTTGAATAAGACCGGGCCCAAGACAGAACCCTGTGGCACCCCACTAGTCACTCTTCTCCAGGATGAAGAGGAACCATTGATGAGCACCCTTTGGGTTTGGTCAGTCAGCCAGTTGCAAATCCACTGAGTGGTAGCATAGTCAAGACCGCATTTTACCAGCTTCTTTACAAGAATATCATGGGGCACCTTGTCAAATGCCTTGCTGAAATCAAGGTAGGCTACATCCACTGCGTTCCCTTCATCCACCAGGGTTGTAATTCTGTCAAAAAATGAGATCAGGTTAGTCTGACATGACTTATTTTTCAGAAATCCATGCTGACTATTGGTGATCACAGCATTCCTTTCTAGGTGCTCACAGACTGTTTGCTTAATGATCTGCTCCAGAATCTTCCCTGGTATTGATGTCAGACTGACTGGGCGGTAATTATTTGGGTCCTATCTTTCCCCTTCTTGAAAATAGGGGCAACATTTGCCCTCCTCCAGTTTGCCGGGACTTCACCTGTTCTCCAGGAATTCTGTATTAACCCACCCGTCCCACCTCCACACAAATGAATCAGAATGAAGACTTGATAAAAGCTGGATATAATCTCGTCTCTGCGTAAGCAAATCAGGATGACTACTCAACAAGCAGGTCATGTGGAGGAGATCACAGATTCTAAAATATCCCCTTTATGGCTGTTTTGCTTGATGATGAACCTGTACTGTATATGTAGACTTGCCCAAAGTACACATTAGCTGCAGATGTATGTGCCTTCAATGCATAGCGCCACATATACAGTTAATGAGCTGGGAACAAACAGAAATACACCCCAAATTGCTCCATTTCCTTTTTCACTGAGTAAACTGCTACACTTAGGAAAGAGGGTGGGGGGATGCACAGTTCAAGGGTAAGTCCTTGAAAAGGGAACAGTGTCTCAGCTCACAAACCCAAGCAAAATCAAAGGGAAAATTGTTCCTGGAGATAAAGAGGGGAGAAAAACAGAGCAGCCTTCTTATGACTGAGTTTCCTTTGTTTTCTCTCTCTATTCCCTTTGAGTCTGGTTTCCATATCACATCCTGAAGAGGGAGACCTGTGAGTGGGACCTGTGCAGCCCAACAGTGAAGGTCACATACCAGTGGGCACAGCTCTCCCTCCTCTCGTGTGAGAGATACAATGTGCTACATTCCTGCCTTTGTGCGAGTATGAAGCCGCTCCAAGTCCATGTGCAGGCCTAAATAGGTGTGAGGTGTACCTAACCAGAACATTTGATCCTCCATATCCCACTTGGCAACTGGAATCCGAGGGGGCTGACCCTCTTAACCTCTTTGTGTTCCTTCTCACTGGTGAAGGGCCATGCTAGGCAGGGCTACTACAGAAAACGCCTCTTAGATATATTTGCTCGAGGCTTATTTTTCAGAGCAATCTCACCGGGTTAACATGGCAGAATAGCAGCAGCAAAGGGTCTTTCCACAGAACTCTATGAAACAGCCCAGTCTCTGCATGCAAAAGCATCCAAATCCAACCGCCAGCATCTTCAGGGAAGGCTGAGAAAGGTACTTGTATGAAATCCTGGAAAGTTGTTGCCTGTCAGTTTAGAGCAAGGGTGATTAAGGCTTCTGGCCAGTGGGCTATAATCTTTTTTACTAGAACCAGAGTCAGGTACAAATGTTTAGAATCAAAGAATTCTGAGCCTAGCCATTTGTTCTGAGTGCCAGAATAGAAGTGAGCAGTTCAGTTCTGGCACTGAACCCATTCCTTATTCTCAAAAATCCACTTCAGGTTTACCCTCCACCCCAGGTTGCTTCAGGTACTTCCACACTAGATATTGTACAGGGGAATGGCCAGGCTTTGCCCTGTAAAAAGTGGGTGAACGTGGACATGACAGGAAGATAGCAGGATGTACCTGTTGAAGCATGGGACATTAGGTAGCTTACAACTGGAAAACCTTCCATTTGGAAGCCCCTTCCTTTCAGCAGTATAATGTAGGGCAGAGGAGGAGTAATTCTGTTGTAACTATAGTTAAGCAACTAGAAACAGTTACTGATCTACTGCGTGTCACCATGAGATCACAAATCTACCTTTCAGTCACCCCTTGTGCAGACAATACTGTTCTGGTCTGACTTGGCAGTCACGTCAACAATTGTCTCATACACTGACCCCCAAAATGTTTTTGTGGACCACTTGAAAATTGCTGAGGGCCTTGGCATGATTTGTCTGCCTGCTGTTGCAATTGTAATGCTGTATTATTTTTAATTACTTTTGTTTTTGTGTCCTCTCACTTTTTTTGTGTCTCCTCATTCTCTCCACTCCTTTCAAGCTGGCTCCACTCGCTGTGTCCTTTATGCTCCTAATCCTCGCCCCTCCTTTCAAGTGCCCTCCTTTCCCACCCACCCTTCTCTGCTTCCAAGTTGACTACCAGGTTCTTAGAACAATGAAGCAGCCACTGTGCCCACCATTCTTCACAGACATGCCAGAGACTACTTGAATGGACCACATTTTGGGAACCCCTGGTCTAGTATTCACAAAAATACCAACATGCTAGAACTTATCATGCCGGCTACAGTGTGTTTCAGTTCAGGAACCAATTCTGCCTATGATCCAGTTCCAGCTGGTCATGTATGTGAAACAAAATTAATGTGTGAAGAAAAATCCCCGATAAGCATTTCATACAGGCACAATCAAGGAAGCCACTTCCTTTGTAAAGGAAGGGTTCACCTTTTGCATAAGACTACAAAACTCCACATGCTTTTGAACCACCAGGTGGCACTTGACAAATAAGTTTAATTCTGTGCAATCAGAACACAAACATTTATCATTTCCTCCTTTCAACATGGCATCTCCCCTCCTTGTAAAATCCGCATGGAGTCAGAAGTCTCATGAAGCAAAAGAATCACAGTGTTTGTTTATGATTATTTACAGAGCACCACCAAGACATGTGGCACTTTGTAGAGTAAAGAAAGGAAACGAAAGGTCTCTGTCCCCAAAAGCTTACTATGTAATTTTAGACTAGATGCCAGGGTGGGGGGTGGGGAATTAGATGGGATGCAACACCACATTCACTTTTCCATGAGCGAAATTTCATGAAATGCAGAAATGTGAAACCTGGCACTATAAATTGTGTGTGTGTGTGTGTGTGTGTGTTTTTGAAAGCTTACTCCCTGAGCATGACTTCTCTGCCAAAGAATTATCAATGGAAATGTTTATACAAAACTATTATTCATTCTACTTACAGCAAATGATGAGCCAATATCATGCATGTAGGCAGGCTCAGCAACAGAGCAGCACCTGTATTTTTAATCTTTGCTGGAAGCCACCCAGAGTGGTTTGGGAAGCCCAGTCAGATGGGCAGGGTACAAATAAATAATAATAATAATAATAATAATAATAATAATAATAATAATAATAATCCTTGAGCAGTTACCAGGGCCCCAGAAATCTAACAGGCCCCACCAGTGACACTTATCCTTACCCTCTTTCCTTCTAGTCAGCACTCTAAGCAGTGCCAGGTTGATTGTTCAGTCATCCTCTTAATTTCCCATAATGCCCCCTGACCCCCACCTCTCTGGGGCATTGTGGGAAATTAAAATGGTGACTAGATCCAGCTGTTCCACATTGCATAGGGTGCTACCACCAGAACCAGGTAAAACCACTAGGGCCTCAACTCACTGACGGAGAAGGGGCCTGGCTTTGCCAAGGGCCCACTCAAGTCTCAAACTGATGAGTATTAAGGATTTGTTTCAGGTGAGGATAAGAACTTACATCCACCAGCTCTCTTCATTTGGCTCATGAGGCCATTTTGGCCAAGTCACTCTCACCTTCTGTACACCTGACACCATATTTCCTAGTGCCCTCAATATTTGATTTCAAACCACACAGGCAAAGGTGGGTCACTGGGTGCCACTGTGACAGGTAGCTGACAGGTGGGAAGCCCTGCCCCCCCAACCTGGGCACAGGAGTGGGGGAAATAACTATCTGGCCAACCAGCCAGATCTACTTCCCCACTCATGATGTAGATGTTCTGTGAGGAGTTGGGGAAGATCCAGGCAACAGGCAGCCTTCATTTTTGTAGCAATGGGATCCTTTAACCTGAAACTTGGTCAAATTTCATTTGATTTGTATAAAAGAAGCTTGGGAGGCAATTTTTGGTCAGCCTTCCATCTTGAAACTTGTGCCTACCATCTCCCACAGCAGTATAATGTCTGTACTAATCCTTCACAAACTTTGTTTCTCTAGGTAACTAGTTAAAATACCCCAGATCATGACTATCACCGTATAACATAAGTGAGTTAAAATATACAAATCAATGTTATCCTTAAAAGTAACATTCTCACATATATTTTCTTCCGCAGAATGTGCAGCTCAACACATCACTGAGGGACCATTTGGGAATAAAGAACTTCTGTAAAATAATCGGCTTGAGTGAACAGAAAGTGAATCAATGAGTAAATTTTTTTAAAAAAACATTTGCATTGTCAAAGAGCAACAACCTTGCAGTCTGCAAGACAAGGTGCTTAAATATACTCGATTCATTACTGTCCATGCTGTAGCAAGGTTCCACAAAGGACCTGAAAAACGCTTCCTGCAAGGACTTCTTAGGACACAGAGAAATAAATGCTGTCTGACAAGCAGAGAACTTTTTGCTGAGGTACAACTGGGCAAGGAGTAAAGTGTGTGAAAGAAGATGTCAGCGGTTGCAGAGAAGAGCAATCATTTCCCTCCTACAAATACATTAGTATGACGATAAACAGAATTGCCTTGACAGTCCCCCTGTGCAAACTCTGTCACAGTTGGCAGCTTCTTAAAGCTGGAGTTTCTAGGGGGTGCCATCTGTTAATTCTCGTGTTCCATGGGTGACATATTATTCTTGGCAAATGACACTTCAGGTGTCCTGCTGGGAAATGTTACCCTAGTTTGCAGGATTCGCCGGAAAGGGTCAGGGGAAAAAAATCCCCCACTGGTCCATCAGTCCACAGGTGGATTGAGAGTGCTAGTACAGGAAATCTGAAGTCTATATTAATTATTCCAGCACTGGGTGCAATATGCTGTGTCTGAGCCTGCTTTTACACAGATACAGATTCCCAAAAGAAAAAGACAACATTCCACATAAATAATACTGCTGTGCTAAACTGGACCATTTGGAAATTGCTGATATACTTTCATTCTGGCTTCCCAAAAGACAAAATGAAATGACAAACATTCCAGATGAACAGTATTTTTGGAGACCTGCAGTCAGTAGTGCCATTAGGGCTGAACTTTAGGGCAAAAGTCCACGTCCTCACTGAGCAGAATGAGGGCTCCACAGGGCTGACTTAACACATCTTGAAGGAAGTGAAGTGATAAGCATGACCATCTAAAGGGGAGCAGTGGTGTTAAGACTATCAAGTCTAGAGTAAAAAATTATCCAACTGCACCACTGAGTGTCCCTATTTTCCAGGCACGTCCCTAATTTAGAGAACCCATCCCAGAATGTCCTGCTTTTCCTTAGGACATCCCTATTTTCATTGGAGAAATGTCGGAGGGTATGGAGTTATCCAACCCACAAGCCATCTGAAGGCAATCCTGTATAGGGAAGGGTTTTATTTTATATATATATATATAAAATGCTTAATGTACCGGTACTATGCTTTTATATATCTTGGAAGCTGCCCAGAGTGTCTGGGGCAACCCAGTAAGATGTGTGGGGTATAAATAGTAAAATGATCATTATGGAATGGGACATACCTATTTTCATCGGAGAAATGTTGGAGGATATGCCCCACTCCCTGGAATTGCTCACTTTCTTTTAAAATCTTTCAGGCACAGCTTTGGGCATAATAGGAACAAGTTTACAGTTGCCAGCGGTGCTGATCTGAGTACCTCAGATACATTTAGGCCGACCGCTGGGCTGACATACAGCCATGTTTACACAGAGGCACCAGCCCAGGGATGGGGAAACATAATCAGCCTGAGGGCCACACTCCCTTCTATGCACCCTTGTGTTGGCTTTATATGCCAACGGTAAGTGGTGCAAGGGGCAAAAGTGGGCAGAACAATGGATGTGAATTACCTTTGGACAGTAAGCCAATCTCCACACAGGCTCTCCCACAGCACTGTACTCTCCACCTAGGCCAGCAAGAGGCATTCAGAGAGTTTAAGGATTTATTCTAGGCCACGCAAGAACACTCAAGGGGTTCAAAGTATGTCTGAGGCCTGGAGAGAGGAGATTTGACTCCAGCCTGGGCTACAAAAGAGGTCTGAAGGGCTACATTTGGTCCCCAAGTCTGAGGTTGCACGTACCATCCTCAGGTGTATAATGCCAAATGCATGTGGGAGGGGAACAATGCTGGCTGTTCTGACCCCTTCCATCATGTTCCCATTGCCTAATCCAGGCAGAGGCAAACTTGGTCCTCCAGATGTTTTGGGACTACAACTTCCATCATCCCTGACCACTTGTCCTGTTAGCTAGGGGTGATGGGAGTTGTAGTCCCAAAACATCTGGAGGGCCGAGTATGCCTATGCCTGGCCTAATCCCATCGTCTTCCTTGCGCTGGAAGATGAAGGAGCATCAGGTGCTCCAAGGCCATTCACTCGGCTCCTCGTTATTTTTAAAAGGCCTCTTTGGTGGAGTGGTGGATATTAGGAGATTATCCCACTGAAGAACTGTATGTGAGATATTTCTGGCATGTGGTAAGTTTCACAACTCCACCATCACCCATGGCCTATCTTTTCCATCTTTGCCTATTTTGGTGACGTCAAACCCCATGCAAACAAGTCTCTGATTTGCAGTGACCCCAGATCACTGTCAGAGGAAATCTAAAAACATAAGGAAAGCAAAATATTTGAGATAAGGATGACTAAGGAAACAAAACATATACAAACACATGCACACTAGCCTAAGGTGATGTCAGGTATATATTGTGAAATAAACAACATGTTCAGAGGCCTAATGTTACCTTGTCTGAACTATGGATTTTGATGGACAGCTTGAAACTGATCTGATCCTCTTCATGGAAAAGTTTGCCCAGTAACAAATTAAAGGGGGGGCAATGCTCATTTTGTGTACTGAAATGCTTAGGCTGATTTCAGGCATGAGGGTAGTCACATCATGGGAATGCAGAAATAAATCACTTCAGGGTGGGTGGGGTCAAATTTTTAAAATCAGATTCGTTCAAGTATTAAATAAATGAAAGTTACACCCCTGCACTCGTTGGTTGATATCAGATACTGAACAAGCAGAGTGCCCATAGCATTAATTATATCACATGTTTTCATTCCAGACAAGCACTTATCAACATCTGGCAAGCAACTGAATGAATTCTTTACAACTGTAAATTCTCCAAAGTGTTGCAGCTAGGGATGAAAAGACCTGCCAATTCTCTCTCTCTCTCTCTCTCTCTCTCTCTCTCTCTCTCTCTCTCTCTCACGCACACACAATCTGAAATTCATTCTTCAGCAATTCTATTTATTTATTTATTTATTTTAAATCACTATAATTCCTCAGCATTATAGTGCAAATTTATCCAAATAAACCCACTGTTGTATCATGTTTTGACTAGTGTACACATTTTTGAAAGCAATTTCTCCTAATGTGCATTTTATGTTATTTCCACTTATATTGTCCTTTCCAGGCACACTTTCCCCTAACAGATGCATTTTTGTAAACATTGGTTTGGAGAATTCGGAACAGAATTCAGCTAAGTGAGAATTATTTAGTTCAGAGTTCTCATGTTCTGAAAAGAGCATATTTGATGAAAAATATTTATATGAAAACTTTATATGAAAACTGAACTGAATTTCTCCTCCATCCCTCATTGCAGCACACTTTGCATATGTCTGTGTTTGAACATGGACAAACACCAAGTTGCATGAGAAGTGATTATCTGTGTTTTAATCCCCCATAGCTTTTTCGTGTATGAATACTAGAAACATGTAGATGAGGATGATCAGATAAGACTGTGTGCAGTATTCAGACAGGCATGCATGGGATTGATCTGAGAAGCAGTAGCTTCCACACAGCCCAGTGTGGAATCTGGCATACTGATTTATTTACACCCCACCTTTCTTCCATCATGGCAGAACACATAGGGCGCTAAGGCCGTCTCTCATCCAGTCACTGACCAGCTCCAGACCTACATTAAGAACTGCAGTTTTAAGAACCTGTGTTTGAACTTGTTTTCTCTCTCTACATTTTCATTCTGTTTTTCCTTGTGTGTCATGTCTTTATAGATTGTGAGCTTAAGGGCAGGGAAATCAGTTCCTTAAACTGCTCTGAGAACCTTTTTGGCAAAAGGGTGAGATATGAATGTGGTAAGCAAGTAATAAATCAATCAATCCTATGCACACTTACTTAAAAGCAAGTCCTAGTGAATATTGTGGAATTCAAACATTCATAGAAACGGTTGTCATGCCATGACACGGAAAGTTAGCAAAGATAACATCTCATGGTGATTTTGTGGATGCTCTTCTGAAGAAAAGGGGAAAAAAGCCATTGTAAAATGGCCTGGATGCAGAACTGGTTCATGATTTCCCACAGAAAATGACAAAGCAATTCAATGCAACATTCCTAAGTGCCCAGTGAAAACAGATCTGCGCTAAGAGCCTGGGCTCCCTGTTGGTTGCGGAACGAACAAATGAAATATAGGAGCTGCTCCTCTTGTGCCGATCGAGAGCTGCTTTGTCCACCAGGTGCAAACAAGCAGGTGGCCTTTACTCCTCTTGCTTCATTGTCTTGGAATTAAGCCCCAGCCCCCACACTTATATAAAGCCACTGGAATCCAATTAAAACTACCCTCCAGTCTAGACTCAAAGGATCTTTCCATGTGGTGCCAGTACCATGAGCGAACACTTCTTGAGTGTTTAAAAGCATCAGTTGTAGGTCAGTGTGCTAGATTCTGACAGTTATGCAATAGGCGCACACGTAACAGGATTTGGAAAAAACCTGCCGTGCGATCTGGGGTTTATCTGAGGAGGTCACTTTTATCAGGCTTACTTTTACACGTCACATGGCTGTCATTCTTATTGTGTACGTCAGAGGGGATCTTCCACCAACCTCAAGGATAAGGTCAAATTTTATTTCTCTGTTAAATATGCAAATGACATATGGGATAGGTAAAAATTACAGCCATAACTAGAAAGCAGGCAGAAGTTCACAACACTGAAAATACCACATGTTTAAATGCAGAAATTCACACGCACTAAAATTAAGCAAATTCACTTTGGAATCAAAATCTGGTACCAAAATGTGAAACATGAGTGTTACATACAAAAACCACACTCCTGGCTTTCCAGAAATGTAATTTGTTTACCAGGATCTAACCTGATAGAAGGTTCTGTAGAACTCAAATGCTTGCACACTTTTTTTTTTTTTTTGTAATGTTTTGGTTGATCTGATATAAGCATTGCTCTAAAGTGTATTTTGGACTGGCAGAATGATGTTTTTATAAAAAGCATCTGAATCCTGCGTGGCAACTAACAAGCACCCAATGATTATGCTAAACATATGTGTCCAGAAAGGCCTTAACAATTTGGCATTGCTTTAAGAAGACGGACACAATGAAGTTATATTTCTGTCATTTTAATGAGCAAAGAACTAATAAAAGGCTGCTGATCATGCAGGCTGGATTTTTTTCCACCCCCACCATGGAAATAAAAGTTACAGAGTAAGCCAAAGCAATGTGCCTCAAAAATGAGGCTCGGCATGTATGTGGTTTAGGTGGGTGTTCTTGTGTTAGATGTTAGTTTCATCATACTCTGTGAGACGTGTGTCTCCATGAGCAGCTCAGCACAGGAAAGCCATATAATAAGACAATTAGCCTCTGTTCATATCTGATATACAGCCAAAGCTCTTTTGTGCTGAAATTGGGTGAATTACCCATGGAAAAAAATCAATTGCTTTTCAAGACCATCCATCACTATAAGTAAGCAGTTTCCATGTCCTCACACAACCTTAAAAAAAAAAAAATCCAAGGAGGGGGCGTCTACTTCTAAAACATTTGGAGTTTGGGATTTTTGTAGTGTGTTGTGGTTAGCCTGGTGAAGCTTGTTTTTCACTTCTCAGGAGACATATGGAGCTGATAACAAAAACAAAAGAACAAGTAACGATCTTTCCAAACTGTGTGCACATCACCCAACAAATGTGCAGTTCTTCTTTTGTTGCAAAACAGGATCCTCATAGTTTCAAACAAGGAAGAGTTTCTATTTCAGGATACGGGGTTTTCTCAGCAGTTATTGTTGCTTGAAAAATACAATTCTTTTCCCCCAGCAATTAGATCATTTAAAAAAAAATGTTAGCTGGAATGTAATTGGGGAAGCGTCATGGGCATCTATTGGACAGTGCCAGTGACACCACTGATGATAAGGAACAAAACTATTCTCCCCACATGCCCACACTGTGTTGTTGTGCTAGCATCAGGGCATAGTCTGCTAAGTGGGAAACCTGCACAGGAACTGGAACTCAAGGGAAAGTGTGATGTTCCTAGTCTCTCCTCCCCTGCCCTCCACAGCATCTTTGCCTCAGATTTAATCAACTTCCATGCGTCTTTCTGCTTTATAACCCAAGGGCTTCCATTTAAAGATAGGGAGCCTCAGAAGCATGCATACTCCCATGTCCCCTGTGCATCAATGTTACTGCCCCATCCACTATGTCTATAGCTGAGCTGGGTGTCTTACTGTTACCTTCGAACAGGGAATGCAGGACTATCCCATCAGGGCTAAAATGTGGTAGAGGCATACTTTGAACTGATCATTTGGATAAGCCCTATGCTGACCCATATTCCTATTGTGATACCGGTAAGCTGTATATATTTTAATACCTTGGCTCCTAGTGCGGTGCTAATAGTAGGATTATTATTAGTCGCTGAATAAGCAAGCTTAGCCAGACTTTATTAGGCTAATGAACAGATTATATATTTCCCCCCAACCAATGTCCCTAATTGTCATGTCCTGCCTGCCATAAAACTGCTCGAATGATTGTTAAAACAGATACAATTAAAATCTTCACTTGGATTAAAGTTTCGGAGTGGCTGGCACCAGGGTCTACATTTCCTAATTCAAGCTAATAGGAGACCTTCTGCCCCTTCTCTGCCTTAAGCCAGAAAAGGAGAAGGCCAAATGCAGGATTGGCAGAAGGAGGGCAGGGGGATAAATAAAAATTACCCTCTTTGCAGAATATAAGTTATTCCCCATCACCCTTGTGTTGCTTCCCGAATGAGTAATTTCTAATAAATAAGAATGTGTGTTGTGATTTGGGGATTTGGGAAAGCCTAATGGAACAATGAAGATCTTTCCCAGTTAATAAAAGTACTAAACCTTTTCTTTTTTCAGAAAAGTAGGCAATAAACAACAGCCTTTTTCTAGCACGTCCAAACTGTTGGGACAGAAGATAAAATTATTTGAGGGATAGATACAGATTCTCCCCCACCACCACCATCATCATCATCACCACACCCCCCCCACCCCTTCCCTACTAATAATAGCCTAATTTATTCATGCTTTTATTTGGCAACAGAAACTAGGCTGACCTGCCTCCCTTTTTATTCCCACAGATAAAAAGCGCTTTGGCGAAGGAAAGAGAGAGAGAGAAAGGCAGAGGACTCTCTCTGCATTTAAAGGTGTCTAGCATTGCTCTCCAAAGAAATCACAGAATTGTTACTGCCTCATTCATTGGCCCTGCTTTGCTACTTCTCTCACTCTCTCTCTCTCTTTCAAAACTAGGTTAAATCTGGGGAGGGAGAGAGGATGATGAATAGAAGCCAAGAAAAACTGAATGCCTGGGTTAGCTTGTTCGGTATACTGTACTATGGCATATAGTATTGCTGTGGATTATCTTTGCATCGACAGTGTCATCAAGCTTAACATCGGCCGGGTGATTTGGGGACACTGGGGAATGAGAAACAAGAGAAAAAACAGGAAATGTGATATTTCCTTCTGACCAAGAAAATTTGAGAGGTTTTACTTTTCCATTGACCTCGTGCAGGACCAAGTCTAGCTGCACATAGCCCCAAGTATGAATATTTCCAAGGGATGCGGCAAAGCTGCCTTAGTCAGCTGAATGCAGTCTGAAAACTGAAAATCTAATAAAAATGTTAATAGCGGGGAAAGAAAAGCAAAGAACAAAAGAACCACAAAGTTAATTGTCAAGGGCGAACTCTGGGGTCTTTTCAGCTTCATGCAAGCAGACACACACCTCCACGTATGCTGAAGTTCTTGCCTCTTCATTAGGATGGATCGCCAAAGAGCAGGGACGGAGCCAACAACTCTGGCTCATGAGCAGCCGTGGTGGGGGTGGGGGTGGAGAGGCATTTGAGTGCATGAAGAGAGGGCAGCCACTTGCTTGGCTAGCAAAGGATTCGTTTTGGCAAGGATTCCAATCCCCACCATCCAGAAAAGAGCTGGTTTGAGTGTGTTAAGCATAGGCAACAGAAGGCTGAGCTGTGCTCCTCCTTGGATGTCTCCCTATAGCAGAGGGTATACACACATTCACACGCACAAAAGCTCCCCCATTGTGCAGTTGAAAAGCCACCTTTCCAAAAGAATACTTTCTACAATTTTCTTCTCTCTCTCTTTCATTGTTGTAACTATTTTGGCTGTGGTTCCTAACTGCTGATACACCCTGTTTTCTCTGATGCAGAAAGGAGTGTGTTCGAATGAAGCACCTGAGAGACAAATCATGGTGTGGCATCTAAAACTGAAATCCTATGCACACTTAACCCTGGGAGTGCAAGCGCCATTCAGTTCACTGGGATATACTTCCAAGTGAACATATGCATAGTGTTCTGCTAGATGAGGGATAGTTTGTGTTATATTTTTACACTTGCCAAATATGAGCCAGAATTGCCAGGCTCAAAGGAAGGTGGCCTAAGGACTCACATCAGAAAAATAAATGGAGTTTCATTTTTAGAAATTAATAACAACATATTCCAGCATAGAAAACCTTACAACACAGTTTACAGGTTGCACACCACACATACAGGTTGCATCCTGTGACCACAGTAGCCAATCAACAGGCCAGTAACTAGCCACCACATGTGAGGTTATATATGGAGTAGTAAGAGCAGTTTTCCAAGAGGCAGACACTGCATATCAAATGCATGAGGACAAGTGAGCCCTCCAAAAAGACATCTGAAGATTAGGAGGTCTAGTTTCTTCTAGACAGGAGTTAGCATGTGAAACAAAAGGAAACCGATCAGTGCCGAAAGCGCTTTCTCTGTGTGAGCTTATCACGCTAATGCTAAATACCAATCACTATCACGTCAGCTTCTTAATGTGCACTCCCATGTAGCTTTCCAATGGGCCGCCGTGAGTTATCACGGTTTTATATACTACAGGCATGTTTTGCCACAAAATAAGGATTGAAAGGTCACACCTGGTTCAGTCTGTATCTCCTGATGAAGAACCTCTGAAATAACTACAAAGACACATCGCCTGAACCTGTTCACCGTTGGGTGTTCCCACCAGATATGTATAAGCATACTCAGGATCGGACACCCGATCCAGCATAATGCTGACAGCTCCCTGTTTATACAGTGGTACCTCTGGTTACAGACGCTTCAGGTTACGGACTCCACTAACCCAGAAATAGTACCTTGGGTTAAGAACTTTGCTTCAGGATGAGAACAGAAATTGCGTGGTGGCAATTTCAAGGTATGGGACAAATATAAAGAACTATTAGAACCCAAAACACCTTGGTGGTTATCACCTATTGAGGCATTATCACTAAAAACATTGGAAAAAAGGGAGAATGGCTGACATATAGAGAATTGTTAGTAGAACAGGAAGGGAAACTAGAATATGATGAAATAAAGGAAGATCTTCAAAGTTGGTTGCATCACAGGCAGCTAAAAGATATTTTTAAAGAGGACAATAAGAAAGGCTTTTTATACATGATAGAATGCATTTTTATATGTTACTAGCACCTGCATTTTATTAATATGTGCATTTATGTATGGATTCTTTTGCTGGAGAACTGCATTGCGATGCTCTGAAAAGTGCGAACTTCAAAGAAGAGATGTGTTTCAGTTTGCATACCATTCAGGAAGTGTGAATTTGGTCTATTTGCATTATAATGGGAACTGAACACATTTCTTCCCCATCCCTAGGGAAGAGAACCACATGGTACCTCATTTATGGAACTCTTTTTGCTATTATTGTGGTGGCACATTTTTTATCTACTGTGAACATGGAAATCACTCCCAGGAGAGTTTTAGCTATATTTCTAGAGTGGATGCATCACCACGTTATTTCTTCACACAAATATTGGAACTAGACCATCTAGTAGCCTATCTAGTCCAGCATCACCCTGTAAACTTTCCCACAGTGGCTATTTAGATGCCTATGGTTTTGCGATCAGAGGTATCATTCTCAAAAGTTTGAGTGAGAACATAGATTTTTAAGGCCACATTCTCTTCCCATAAGGTCAAGTGATCCTCAAAGTGAAAGCTTTCAGCATTTTATTTGAATGTTTACTTTCCCCCCCAGAGATCAAGTGCTATATCTTTTTTGCTCCATTTCAGCTTTCGTAACTGCCTGTATTTGTGTTGGCAGTTCTTTTACAACCGAACCCTTCAACAGGTTAGCAAATATTGGCTCTTTGCCAGGACCCCTACTCCCTTCTCCTTTCTGTGAAATCATTATTTCTCCTCCCCTCTTCAACAGTCTTTGCCCCCACCTGCTGCTTTTGAGTTGCCAAGACTTGATTGTGTAATGTGGCTCACAGCAATTAAGGCATCTTTTTAAATATCTCTTTCATCCATTATTTCACCAAAAGCATGGCATGAAGAACGTTGACTTCAGGAAACCTAGGGCTTCTTAAACAAGCTTTTTCTGTTTTTATATATAATAAGCACTGCTAACTGTCATTTAGCCTTTTGTCTTCAGAAGTACCGGTAGATCCCAGCTTATTATGCCACAGAGAAAAGGCTGAAAGAGGAAAGAGCCAGCTTGAATATAGAGGCTTAAAAATATCACCATGCTTGTAAAAGTTTTACAATAGGTGTGAGGAACCCTACTCAGCCCTCATTACCTCATGAGTCACCTTCCAGGGGCCACTGGCCGGTGGTGGACAGGGTCAGTGGGTGAGGCCAGATGCAAAGGCCGTCAGAGCAACAGATGTGACTCCCACCTTTGCACAGAGGGCCAAGGTTGCCTAAGCTGTGGCCCATGGACCACTGGTGGTCCACAAGCTCCATTCAAGTGATCTGCAGCATGTCTGTGCATTTGTGGCTGATGGTGGAAGGCAGCACATTCATTGCATAAAACATTCATATTGATTTTCAAGTGTCTAATAATAATAATAATAATAAATTTATTTATACCCCTCCCATCTGACTGGGTGGCTCCCAACCGAATATTAAAAACACAATACAGCATTAAACATTAAAAACTTCCCTAAACAGGGCTGCCTTCAGATGTCTCCTAAAAGTCAGATAGCTGCTTATTTCCTTGACATCTGAAGGGAGGGCATTCCACAGGGCGGGTGCCACTACTGAGAAGGCCCTCTGCCTGGTTCCCTGAAACCTCACTTCTCACAGTGAGGGAACCGCCAGATGGCCCTCGGCGCTGGACCTCAGGGTCCGGGCTAAACGGTGGGGGTGGAGATGCTCCTTCACGTATACTGGACTGAGGCCGTTTAGGGCTTTAAAGGTCAGCACTAACACTTTGAATTGTGCTTGGAAATGTACAGGGAACTGTACTGCTTCTTGCATTTCTTCTATTGCATTTTACTGCATTACAATGTATGGAATTCACATTGTTAACACAACAAAACACAATGTGTTAGAAATAAAAGGAGCAATACAGATGCCATTAAAAAGCATAGAGCATCTAATGCAGGCATCCCCAAACACAGCCCTCCAGGTGTTTTGGGACTACAATTCCCATCATCCTTGACCACAGGTCCTGTTAGCTAGGGATGATTGGAGCTGTAGTCCCAAAACATCTGGAGGGCTGATTTTGGGGGTGCCTGATCTAACGCAGCATTACAATGGCACAGAAAAGACACAGAAAGCATTAAGTGGTCTGCCAAGAGCCTCAGCAATTTTCAAGTACAGTGGTGCCTCGCAAGACGAAAAGAATCCGTTCCGCGAGTCTCTTCATCTAGCGGTTTTTTCGTCTTGCGAAGCAAGCCCATTAGCGGATTAGCGGATTAGCGCTATTAGCGGCTTAGCGGATAAGACATTTTCGTCTTGCGAAGCAAGCCCATAGGGAAATTCGTCTTGCGAAGCACCTCCAAAATGGAAAACCCTTTCGTCTAGCGGGTTTTTCGTCTTGCGAGGCATTCGTCTTGCGGGGCACCACTGTAGTTTTGGGGCAGGAGGAGTTTGGAAACTACTGCAGTAGGCTACATTCCACCAATGTAAAAGCCGGAGGTTCCTACACACACATCTCTCCATCCCACAGCAAAGCAAGCAAGATGAATTATCACAGTTCAAAGACACATTCCAGCCAGCCAATAGCACTTGTGGGGGTGGAGGTGAAGCAAAGCCATTGAGGAGTGTGGTCTAGGGAGAAAGGGGGTGGCCAAGGGAGGGGAGGGGCATGGCCTAGAGAGAAACATGCTTTGCCAAGAGAATGGAAGTGATCATTTTACTCTTCTACAAACACTGCATTTGGCGCTCCAGACTGCGAAGCCATTTTGCATGTTGATTGCCCTTTTGATTCTGTAAATAAACATTGTCCTTTTTTTAACCCGAAATTGGGACTCAGTGGTTTGTTTGTTTTTTGCTGCATTATCTATGTAGTTAAAGGAAGTACAGGTATGGTGTGATATCCCTCACACTGTATAATGAACTCCAGATTAAAGAACCCCAATATTATGCTTCTATAGTAAGGTTACCAGATTTCCCCCCCAATGAATCGGGGGACACTTTTCAACTTCAATGGATTTTGTATGGGGTCTGAGTTGTAAATCTGGGGACTGTCCCCAGGAAACGGGTACACCTGGTAACCTTATTCTGTAGTGCAATTTGAGAGTTGAAGTCATATATGATAAAGGACATGTGCAAGCTTGGGAATGCTGGATCAACATGACAATTGAGTAATAAGTGTATTATTACTACATTTTTTAAAAAGTGCTTGTAAACAGCCACCCAACAGAATCATGCAAATCTTAAGAAAACAAGCCTTTACGTGCTGCAGCGCCACTTCACCAGAAGTACTTTTTCAGCTGAAGGAATTGCCGAAGCCACAATGTGCTGCTTTCAGCAAAAGAGAAAACACGAAGTTGCTTGTCTTCCCTAATGTGCAAATCTGTTGCTGAAGCAAATCTGCTTCATTTTAATCTTTTAGGAAATGGAGCCTTTTGGCCACAATAGCTTCCATCTGCTCCTCTGAGTCATGTTGCTCTTTCCTCCCCAAATGATCAAATTCCTCCATGTATCCTTCTGAGCAATTTCCTCAAATGTTCATCCTTCCAACTATATCCTCATACTTCCTTGTCATTCAGGCAATCGAAGTGCAAGCAAAAGCCAGGTGTCCAGAATGGCCCAAGTAGGGGGTGGGGTAGAATCAGCTCCATTTCCCTCCTGTTGAAAGATGTCAGCTCCCCAAGCCCATCTTCCCCTGCTGGGCTCTGATGCTCTAAAACACAGTAAATCCCATCCCTTATGTGGAAAGGGACTCTTAAGCTCTACATCCTTCTGCAGGGGCAACAACGGCCATGGGCCACAGGGATGGATGAATCTGTCCATTTCACTTTATCTCAGTTTCTCATTTCCCCCCAAGAAAGTTTGGTTCATCCCATTTTCACACACAAAAAAGTCAGCACCAAAGATCCATATATGCATTTTAGGAAGCATTTTCCCTAATGCTGAATGCATTTTGTACACAATTTTGCCTAATATATGCATTTTTGCAAGCAGTTTTCACAAATATAATGATTCTGGGGTGATATTTCTGTCTGCACATGCTCATTTTTGGACCCTTTTTTTGGTCAGAAAACTGCATCACAAAATTTGGAGAAGTACACATTTCAATGGCTAGCTGCATTTTGGTTCACATATTAATTCAGGAAGGCAACTTACGGAGTTTTGCATTAAAATATAACTAAATCAATTTATTGCCCATCCCTACATGCCCAGCATACAATAATTGACTACTTTGTTTGCTTGTAACACCAGAAGACAGCAGCACAAGCTCCAGGGATACTTAACTTTCCAAAAGCAGAGCAATGGGGTGTTCAGGATAGTGCTTGCTACCAATTACAAAAGCCTGTTTGCAAATGTGAATCATGCCTATTCTTAGGAACACATCTCTGAGTTTCAGAGTGGGGTTTTCCCCAGGCCAGGACCCATATTTTGCCCTAACCAAAGCATCCACACTAAGCCTGTGCTACACTCACATATAATTTATTTAATTTATTGTGGAAATGCATTCTCCTTTCCTATCCTCCTCAGCCCCCTCTCTTGTTCTTCTATTTTTGATGAGCAAATGTGGTCACTGATATGATCTTATGTCAGGCCTGACCCACTAGATGAAGACTAATGCTTTAAACAGTATGTAATACAAAGCTTTCCTTCGGATGAGGTAAAAAAAAATGATGTGACCACCAAACTCCTTGGAATGTACTAGAATTGTTGTTCATTTCTACTTAAAATGGAACTGAGAGTTAAAATTGGATCTACCTAGTGACAGAAGAGTGTCCCAAAATGGTCACCATTATTTACCAAAATGTGCATTCCTCTGATGGGATCTGTTGCTTGTTTGTCTAGGAAATGCTCCATGCATTCAGAGTACATATGAGAATTGAATTTATCTATAAATTCCGCAATGCAATACAACTGTGAATTGAATACACACGTACATGGAAGCTGTTTATGCAGCTTTAGGATTATGAAATACAAGGTGCAGAATGACTATGGGCAAAATTTATATGCAACCAGAGCCATAGAGATGGAATAAGCACAAACACACAAATACGGGGCTAGTATGTTAGTACAATTGGGAAGTTTATCAGTATTTAAGGATAGGTAGGGAATTCCAAAGGAATCTTTCCCCAGTGAAATATGAAATTCTTCCAGGGATCTTCGTAAGTGGATCTCAGGATAACCAACTTCAGAAAGCAGTCCTGAACCAGAGTGAACCACCACTTGAATCTAGATTGTGTGAATATCTTCCTGGAGATATGGCCCCCTTCCGCAACACAGTGATAAATGATATAGGCATATAGGAAGTTGTTGAAGTATTGCGAACCATCTAGCTCAGTATTGTACAGTGGCTGGCAGCACTTTTCTGGGGTCTCAGACAGGAACCAACCGTGCTTTATCTGGAAATGCTGGGGACGGGGCTTAACCTAGGACCTTTTGCATGAGAAACTTGATTGACCATTGAGTTACAGTCTCTTTTTTTCTTAATGCCCAGCTAAGAGCTGCTTGGCTTAGCTTTATCATGGCCTCTATCAAAGATCAGCACCTTATGCCAGGCAAGTCAGAATAGGCATAAATTGGAACAGGTACCTGGGATATTCCCTTTCTTACTGTGCCGTTTCCATCTGCACCCTGCCCTACACGGTCCCCCTGGTTCTCAGCACCTGCCATGACTATTTGTCCTATGCAGTGCCAATAAAAAACAACTTGCATACTTTCTCACCATGCCTTTTGGGTTTGCCCATTAGTTCACACCTGTTTTGCAACCAACCTTAACCCTTGTTTGCTACTTAAAGGTTGCATTTGATTTATTTGCTTCTGGTGGAGAAAAATAAATGGAACTTGGTCAACCGACAAATTGCTAGGACCTCTACCTCTATGTTTGCTAGCCAGAATGAACTAGTAACAACCCTAGTAATTAGGTAATTAAATCCATGATTGACAGTCAGTCAGAGAGAAACATGCAGCCTGTTATTGTACAGTTCAGGAGCAACAAGAAACCTCTAACCTCTATAATCCTTAAACATCCACAAGAACCACCCATTTTACTCTTCAGGGTTCATGAAACTATATGCCAGACTAGAAGTACATAGCACTTTTAATTATAGTTTTTGATAGGAAGCTTTAACGTTCATTCTAATTCTAATGAAAGAGGGGCAAAAAGTTTCCTATGGAAGAATATACTTGAAAATGTTGTTGAAAATTTTGCAGCACGAAATCTCTGACATCTTTTATTTGTTATGTGCTCTCCCACCTCTGGTGCAGGTCTTTTTGTTTCAGCAACAGCACTCCAAATAAGTATTCATAGGAAATCTGGTTTCAGTTTTGCCCAGAGGAAAAATTACAAGGAGACAGATTCTACCTTTCTTCACACACACAGGATTGCATTCAGTTAAGCCATACTCAAAGTAGGCCCACTGAAATAAATGCACATAACGTACTCATATCAATTGCTTTCAGTTGGTCTACTCTGAGTATGCCTTGGATGCAATTCAGAGGCTGATGCATAATTGTGCTCAATTTTCCTATGAAAATCTATGCGATTTCTAGATTACTTTACTTTGGCTCAGTTGTGCCCACAATTGTACTTAAGAGTAGCCAAATATTTGAGGCAAACTTTCACATGTTAAAGTATTATGGATTCCTATAGAACCCATACTGAAATCTAGACCTCTCATTAAAATGAATAGTGGTTGAAGTTTGGGTCAATGTTTACCACATTTTCTATCTATAGCAAGTTCTCTTTCATTTGCTGAGTTTCTGTGACACCGTGCAGAATCTCACAGAATCTGTCTGCATCAGACCAACACAGCTACCTACCTGAATACAGAATGTGGCTGTATGTCTTCCAATTTTAATAGGTGGAAACTTCCCCTAATCATCAACTATTTTTATATTTTACGTTTTAAGCTTCAGTTTCATTCTTCTTTTATATATGCCACTTCATAAACCTTCTCGGAAGACCATAGTTTCTCAGTCTGCACATTAAAGCTTTAAAGCATGGACCTGTGCCTGGGAAGAGCAGGGCAAAAGGTGTGGATGAGCCCATAGAGTGAGTAGGGCTCACTCCATTAATTCTATCTTACCCCTTTGCACACTCAAACTGGACACCTAAAGAGGGCTTATGTTGTGCAGACATGTAATTGTAGTGATTAAGCAATAAGAAAACTTCAAATGCATGATCAGACAAAGCAGATTACATTTTAAGTTCTAATTTTTGAAATAGAACCTTTTGAGCATACAGTTACTTTTCTCCATTCAGCTGAATTCTCCTAAATTCAGGCAAACAGAAACATCTCTAAATGGGAAGCCTAAGAGTTGTTTGTTTAATTTATAGAGCGCTTTTCCACAGTGAAGGCTTTTAAAGAGGCTTGCAATGAAGTACTTAAAGTAATGTAAGAATAACATAAGAATAAACCATTAATTATGAGTAACACTGAGAGCAGAACGCAAGACTAAAATCACCATTAAAGCAAAAAATAAAATCCAGCTAATCAAAGGCTATACAAGTCCTAGAGGAGCAAATGGTTTTCACAATTCATCTAGACTGCAGCTGGGTAGGCCTGGTGGAGAGAGTTCTCTTCCCTTGTGGCACAACTTCCTTCCCAATGGCTGTTTCACTCAAAGCAAAGTTTCCCCTGTGCATCTTAGTTCTCAGAGGTGAAAGGAATAAGTGAGAGATGGCTCTCCCTGAGACAGGGATGGCAAAAACTTTTCAGCTGGAGGGTTGCATTCCTTTGTGGGCTCCAGGAACTGCATGCTCCTGAGGTGGGCAGGGGCAAAAACAGGCGGGGCAGTGAGGGTCACACCCTCCCTCCAACATAGGGACATTCTAGACTACATCAATATGCAACTCTGGAGTGTGATTTATGGGGAGCTTACCTTCTTTCTCCTCAGATAATGGGCCTCCTGGGCTGCCACCTCCTCTTGCTGCTGCTGCTGGGACCTCTCTCCCACACAACCAGACAGGGGCACCTCACGCAAAGAGCAGCCTCTTCTTCAACCATTTGAACTTCGCGGGAATCTCCTCATGCACACCCTGCCCAGCAAGCCACCCTGAGGCTTCAAACGATGCCACACCAAATCGGCTCTCTCCCTCTCTGACTCACCTGTATGTCACACCCAATCAGCTGCCAAGAGCTCCTTAAAGGGAACAGGTGTAAGGGCTTTTGTTGATTTAAGAAGCTGTTTAAAAAGTTAAGAAGAGTAGGGGGTTACAGGAAAGGGGGAAAACAGGTGTGGGGAGAGGAGGTGGGGAAGAGTGCCAATATTCACCCTTCTCCTTACCAATGTATGTTTATTCTATTCAGCTGCCTCTAGGGCAGGCTTCCTCAAACTTGGCCCTCCAGATTTTTTGAGACTACAGTTCCCATCATCCCTGACCACTGGTCTTGCTAGCTAGGGATCATGGGAGTTGTAGGCCAAAAACATCTGAAGGGCCGAGTTTGAGGAAGCCTGCTTTAGGGATTTCCCCACCCCCTACCTCTGGTGTCATGGCGGTGGGAACTCACTGTGTAGAGTTACGAAAAGATCAGATGGGCACAAGGCACCTACTCCCTTCCTGTTTGATGTTTGTTTAATCTTCCACTGCGTGGGGGGGGGGAGGAGAGACCTGCCCATAGAAAAAACAATGTGCATATCAGTCGTGTGCTCATACCACAAAACAGAAGCAAAAGGACAGCTAAGCAGTCTCCATTGTTAAAAAATAAAAAATAAACATTTATTTGAAAAGGTTTGCAGCTGGAGCATAAACATAAACTGTGCAAAGGGGAAGGGAAAGAGCCAGTGTGGCGTAGTGGTTAAGAGCGGTAGTCTCAGAATCTGGGGAACCGGGTTCGCGTCTCCACTCCTCCACATGCAGCTGCTGGGTGACCTTGGGCCAGTCACACTTCTTTGAAGTCTCTCAGCCCCACTCACCTCACAGAGTGTTTGTTGTGGGGGAGGAAGGGAAAGGAGAATATTAGCCACTTTGAGACTCCTGAAGGGGAGTGAAAGGCGGGATATCAAATCCAAACTCCTCCTCCTCCTCCTCCTCCTTCTCCTCATGATAATGAAGGCTTGCAAGCCCTGATGCAAAGCTACAGGCTATTTACATGTCACTCTCCCCTAACAGGAAGTGATGCTTATTGAGTGTGGTGTGTGTGTGTGTGTGTGTGTGTGTGTGTGTGTGTGAAGGGAGTGGGAGGCTTGGCCCTAGAAAAAGTTTGTATAGGGACACACGGATCTGAACTTCTTCTAACATGTTGAAATGCTGTACTGAAGGGAATCCAAGACTCTTTGGGATACCGTGAGAACCTGTGATGGCTAGGTTTTTTTTGTGATGGTCCTGGTATGTATTTGTGGGCACTTGGAGGGTATGGGATATGGCTCTTACTCTTGTACAATAAGCCGCATTCCAGCCATGCAAAAGTCAGAGGTTTCTTCCATCCCTCCATCTTCTATGCAGGCAAGCAAGAGGCATAATTCAGGTTCAAGGTCACATTTCATCCAAGTAGAAGAACTTGAGTAGGACCAGTGACACCTGTGGCCTGGGGAGAAGGGTTGTGGCTTGGGTGATGGGCATGGCTTGGGGGAGAGTCCCGAGAGTCTGACAGAAAGGACTGGAGGGCTGCATGTCATCCCTGGGACTGAGGTTTCCCATCTCTTCCCTGTGATATCCAGAACCAGGCCATTGTACTGATGAAATATGCTAGTAACCAATGGAGGCTTTAAACAAAGATGAAACAGTGTTCCATGGCAATAATAAATTCAGATCCAGTTAATTTTTAAATTGATCCTACCTAACTCACATTCCCTAAGGGCAATATGCAAAATGAAACCTCTATTTTTTGAAATTTTATGATTCAGTTTGCCAACCCAAATATGAGTACAAAAACCATGCGTTTTAGAGGAAAATGTAAATAAAAATGCATTTGTTAGTAATAATAACATACCAAAATGCATTGTGTTATAGAAAACTGCTTGCAAAATAGGTGTATATATATATATATATATATATATAGTGCCAAACTGATGGAGAAATGTGATGAACTGTTAAGACTGAGAAAATGTAGGGCTGCCATACGTCCAGGGGGCAGGGATTTATTTCTTAGGCAAGTAAATTGAAAAATTTTTTTTGGGGGGGGCTCACCAATTTTGAGGCTTTCCTAAAAAAGTGCTCGACAACTTTCAGAGTTTCCTGGTTTTTACTTTTTGGAATATGGCAACCCTGTGAGAAACTGAAACTGATAGATTTGTCCACCCTCCACTTTTCAGTGAGCTCCAGATGAAAGCCAAGATGCCCCAGTTTGACTGAACTTTCCAAATGGTTTTCAAGGGTAGCTTCACAAGCTGTGAAAGGCCACTGTTAACTCCTGCTGGGTGTATGACAGTGGATCTCCTCACAAGTTAAATATTTCAGCCACGGTGTGATACTGTGCTCTGTGAATCTCTACAAGCATGCACACACCTTTCATTATTTAAGGGGCAAATGTTTAATTACTTAACTGTAGCTATACTCCAAAAGGTTAGGCTCACCCACCCACCTTTATTTCCAACTTGGAGAAGCACCAAATTTCCATGTCTCCAAACAGGCACAATCACGTACTGTGTGACCTTAACAAGATTTATGACATGGTTTATTAACTCTCTAAATTGGTTCCATAAATCTGTAGTACTCTATTGCTACTTTGGTTGAATAAAAGTGTCTTTGATCTTTACACAAAGGGATAGAAACATACAGATCAGTAGCTTTCCATAAAATTACTGGCGCAAATTCTGCCCACATTTGCCGTGCAAATAATATGGAAACTGACTGGAATTTGGTCTCTGTGAGATATTTGATGTGATTTTAAACCTGTGGGGACAATCATTAACAACAGCAAAAGTCCCATAAAGACTGCCATCTTCCCAGTCATTCTCTATATTAAGGGTCAGTCAGCTGAATCATGTTCTGCCATCGTAATGATAAATTGGGGGCAGGAGGTTCTACAGCTTATAGTTAGAAAATTCTTCCACAGATTGATTTGAAACTTGGCAGGGTAGAAGAAGTAGGTTTGAGGGTAGCTCATGCCAATTTGGGGGTAGAAAGGATAAGAAATTGCTTTTTATTTGATGAGAGACTTTGGCAACCTGAAAAAAGGCATGTGCTTTTCTTCCACAGACTTTGTTTGGGTGGCGTTTCCAGAAATATTTGTACTGTGTTTTGGGAAACAGGTTGTAGTGTTGGGCTACAATAAACATCTGGTACGTGCTGTCTCATAGTAATGTAACACAGCAAACCTTTAAAAGAGGGTGGGGCTTGAGGCAAGCTGAGATGGAAGAAGCAGGGTGTTGTGTAAAGGAAGGGAGTTCGGTCAGGTGTGGGGAAAGGCTGGTTGGCAATGAGGTAGGTGGTTTTGACAGTTGAAGAGATCAGGAGAGCAGTCCCATGTATTGATATGTGTATAGAATGCACAGCAAAATACAGCAAGGCAGTACGCAACATACAGAATTACAACAGAATCATGAAAAACATCAATTAAATGGGTTGGGAGAAAGATGATCCCTAAGGAAGTCTGTCCGATGCATCTATGAAACATTGTTTTCTCACTACAGCAAGGCATAGTGAATGTCCAGGCAGAAATTCTACAGGTTTACCTTCCACAACACTTGCTACAAACACAACTGATTAATTTCATGCCCCTTCCACCAAGCCCATGTCAAACAGAAAAACCAAGGTACAATGTCAGTGAAATTTGGTGAAAATTCCTCAGCTAGATTCTGCATGCCAAATTTCATACACCACAGCAAATTCTTTTAATTTTACAAAGGGCTAGCAGCCTCATACCTGGTGTTGCTTGGGAATTCTCAGAAACCAAAGAATCAATGCAGTTTTTAATCAGTGCAGTTTTGAAAGATTCAGTCCACCATCTTGATTCAAAATGGCATCCAGTTGTATCCAGATAAAAATCTTCTTGATCTCAGGAACCATCATGAAAAAATGGTTTAAAATCAGTGCAGTTGATTCAAAATGGTGTCCAGTTGTATCTAAACACAGATTAAAATCTCCTTGATCTCAGGAACCATCATGCAAAATTTGGTTATGAAATCTTAAGACGTGTCCAAATACGTAACAAACAGACAAAACATATAGTAGATAGAATTTATAAACAGAGCTAATGCTTATTTGTTTCATTAAAAAAATATAATGCACTTGATTGCAAAAAGACCACCCAAAAACATCATTTATGTGGTTTGCTTGTGCAGTTTTGTGGGATTGTGCAAATGTGAGAGATCAAAAGGGGGGGGGGGTGTTACTCTGTTCGGGAGCACATCTGAAAGAGTTACGAGCACACCCAGAAAAGAAATGAAAGCATTGAGGGAATAGAAGGGATAGAAAAGTGAGTAACACTGGGTCTTAGCACACTTAAATTTATCTCAAGTGTTCCAGCCATGGTATCTAAAAACAATACTATAGGCACAAACTAGCCATACGAGAACCCTACTGATTTCAGTGGGAAAGTGCCTAGGGTGCCTTTAACCCTTCCACAGAAATGACATGGAAAGGTTACAGATGACTCAAACTGGGTTTGGGAAATGGAGTGGACCCCAAATGAACTTCAGGAGAATTACGCCCAAGGAGACATGCTTGGCTTGGCTGTCCTGATTAGCTTTCCTTGTGCATGTGTACATATCCCCACCCCGCAACATTTTGTGAAACTTGCAAATGAATGCCCAAGAGAGAGAAAAGAAGCCCAAGAAATAAGGTCAATTAAAACAGGGGGGACAAAAGAATTACATCAGTTGAACATTCAAAAAGAAGGGTCTTTACAGTACAGTGGTACCTCGGTTAAGTACTTAATTTGTTTCGGAGGTCCGTATTTAACCTGAAACTGTTCTTAACCTGAAGCACCACTTTAACTAATGGGGCCTCCTGCTGCTGCCGCGCCGCCGGAGCACAATTTCTATTCTCATCCTGAAGCAAAGTTCTTAACCTGAAGCACTATTTCTGGGTTAGCGGAGTCTGTAACCTGAAGCGTATGTAACCCGAGGTACCACTGTACAATGTTTCCTCAGAAGGAAGTCCCACTCAGTTCAGTGAGATTCACTGCTGGGGAAGTGACATAAACCTGCAGTCTTAACAGTGCAATGCTGTGATACTTATTCCGAAGTAAAGCTGATTGAGTTCAGTGGGTCTTAGTCCCCAAAGTATGCATAGGACTGCAATTCTGTGCTTGTCTAGTGAGAAGTGAACCCCTCTGAGTTCATTGGGATGAGTACACAGGACTCCAACCTTACAATGTTTAGCTAGAAAGAGCCGCAGTATCTGAAATGCTGGTTCTCTTGACCTTTCTTGCTACCTAGATAAAGAGCACAATTGTTTTGGAGGGGAAGTGCTTTCCCCAAACAGCAACTGATCCGCATCCCATTCCCAGGTCATTAAATAACCCAGATAATAGAGGGAGGGAAGTGTTGCAATTATTTATCTGCCCTTTGACGTTGGTATGGTTTGCAGTCTTTCTGGCATGCTGCGAAGGAACAGTCCATCTACTTGTGCTCCACGAAGATAATTGGGGACGTATCAGCCTCTCCACAGTGGCCAGATCAGGGGGAGCATGGGGAACTCTTACTGGAGTATGCTGAGCAATTTGGGAATGCATGCCTGAAAAAAACAAGCGGCCCTCTGCACAAGAAGGAGGGTTTGAAAAATGTCCTTAGGAGTACATGATCAGCAAAACATGTGAAGGACAAGAGGATAAGTAAAGCTGTACGGTACTCAGATTTCAGGGAGGTTGTTATAGGGGGCCCTCCCTTAAACATCTTCAGACTGGGGTCAGAACTATGTGTTACACCAGGGATATCCACAATTTATCTCTCAAGGGCTTTTTTAAACAAACTGCTTCTGTGGGAATTAGACCGCTACTTTGGGGGCACGGTGTGGGGAGGGGGTTGTGTTTCACTCTTTCCTAGTGCCATCTTTCTGAACTAAATATTGCTGGGTGGGAGGGTCTTGTGGCTGATTCTTGTGGGTGAAATTTTAGTGCATTGTGTTTTTTTCAAATTGACTTATTTATATGCGTTGTACTTTTTAAAAGTTACAGATAGGTAGCCGTGTTGGTCTGCCATAGTCAAAACAAAAAAATTTCCTTCCAGTAGCACCTTAAAGACCAACTAAGTCAGTTCTTGGTATGAGCTTTCGTGTGCATGCACACTTCTTGGGTGTATCTGAAGAAGTGTGCATGCACACGAAAGCTCATACCAAGAACTGACTTAGTTGGTCTTTAAGGTGCTACTGGAAGGTACTTTTTAAAAGTTATTATTGTTATTAGTCACTTTTAAAATTTTGTGCGGAAAGCAACCCACAAATAAATATTAATTAAATTTCTTCTTTTCTTTGGCGATCACTCATAGCCAAGTACAATTGTCTTCCATAAACACGGTTTTAACAATGAGTCTGTATGTGACTGTGGAGGCCAATTCTGGAACCACACGTCCTTCCACAGTGGGGACATAGGTTTCTGGGTGGGGGTTGATCATGGTAATTAAATTTATTCCCCCCAAATCATGGGTTGTGCAGGGGAGGGGGGGTCATAGGAAGTTGGTGCTGCCTTATACAACTCAGACCATTGGTCCAGCCAGCTCCATATTGGATTCTGGTAGTTGTTCTCCAGAGTTTCAGGCAGAGGACTTTCCTAGCCCTATCTGGAGATGGAGAGCAATGAACCCAGGACTTTCCGCATGCACAGCTGATGCTCTTCCACTGATCCTTTCTTAATGTAAGAGAGAAAATGGAAACCAGACGTTGTACAAGTTCTGTATTTCTCTCTCTCCATCCAGTGGAGCAAATAGCATTCGGGGGGGGGGGGGGGGCATTTAGATTTGGAAAGTGTCTATTGTGGGGTGGAACCCTCAGGAGTAGAAGCAAGGAGAATATCTGGGCAGCACTACTGGAGAGCTGGCTAGTGGAAAGTCTAGATTTCTTTATCAGGTCTTTCTGAGGGACATCAGACAAATCTTACACAAGGAACCTTTTTCAGCCCAAGGGCCACATCCCCACATGGACAATCTTCTGGGGACTACATGACAACAGGGGAAGGTGGGTGGGGCCAGAGGGAAAAGTGGGTGGAGCAACAAGTGCGACTCTTACAACCTTTTGCTATATTCCAGCCACATAAAAGCCAGAGGTTTCTACACCCAGCCACTCCCACACATCCTTTGCATCCTCCAGCAAGAGAAACAAGAGGCATGATCAGTTCGAGAACACAGGCCAGCCAAGCAAAAGTCCCCAAGGAGAGTCTGGAGGAGGGAACATGCCTTGGAGAGCTCCGAGGGCCAAGAAGAAAGGTCTGGAGGGTCACATTTGGGCCCTGGTTCTGAAGTTCCTGATCATTTATATTCTGTATCATCTTCTAAAGAATTTATTTACAGTAATCCAGGTCCATGATCTCTGAACTGAAGGAAGAACCTTTCTAACAAACCATATGAAACTACAGTACTTTACCTTATGCTCTTTTTCCGGCTGAGGCTTGTTTTTGTTTTTAAGTGTGATGTTGTTTGTGACACATGACAAGGGACACATGTGTTCTTTCCCCCCTTTATCCCTATTCAAATAACTAAAAAGGGGATTGTCCCATAAAGCATTTAGTTGGTGTAGACCAAGTTAAATATTCCTCTAGTCTTCAGTAAGGGAGATGTTTAGTTAATAAAAGGCTTCACCCCCCCCCCAAGTGATATAACCTAGCACACTCCACATGTGATAGAATCCTTGGTTATAATCAGTTTACATAACTACGGGACCGCCTCTCCTGGTATGCCCTGCGGAGGACCTTAAGGTCCGCAAATGACAACACTTTGGAGGTCCCAAGTTGCAAGGTGGTTAGATTGGTCTCAACTAGGGCCAGGGCCTTTTCAGTACTGGCCCCGACTTGGTAGAATGCTCTGCCACAAGAGACTAGGGCCCTGCAGGACTTGACATCTTTCCGCAGGGCCTGCAAGACAGAGCTGTTCAGCCTGGCCTTTGGTTTGGACTCAGTCTGACCCTCATGTTTCCCTCCCCTTATGGTTTTTATCTATGGGCTACTTTTAAAATGAGGCTGCATTTTAAATTGCATTTTAACCTGTATTTTAAATTAATCCCCCTCATTATGTATTTATTGTAATTTTACTGGTGTTAGCTGCCCTGAGCCTGGCTCTGGCCGGGGAAGGTGGGGTATAAATAATAATAATAATAATAATAATAATAATAATAATAATAATAATTATTATTTATTCAGTAGGAGCAGGACAGGGTCCTGAAGAACAGCTATCTCCTTCAAAAGAGAATCCAGTTTAATGTCACCAAAACTTTTGATCTGAGGAATTTAATCCAGTGGAAGCATAAACGGAATGCCAGGCTCTCCCTATCAAAACAGGATGAAGTCAAGTCAGATCTGTGAAGCAAACCAAGGATACATGAGGCTTTGCTTAAGTCAACATAAGGATCTTAAAAGTTGAGATTTGTCCAAGGAGCCTGGCTGCTGTGGTGTGAACTCAATACGGAGCAGCAGCAACCAAACAGAGCGGATGATAGAGTTACCCAGTAATCCAGTGTGCTAATCACAAAAGCATGGATAAGTATTTCAGTGTGCATTGCAGAGGGTGAATGTCTAATCCTAAAGGAGATATTCTTTAGTAGAAAGTAACGGTGTTGCTGGCTCGTGATGAGGAGCAATACACAGATGGTCCGGGGTTCACTACCACACCACTGCAATTCATCTCTGCCACACAGCCCCATTCATACGACGTTGCAACTGGCAACCCAAGTCTCTGCCATACCTCTCAATACTACCTAGGTAAGGTAACATAAAGGTAAAGGACCCCAGTATAAGTTAAGCCCAGTCAAAGGCTTTCAGGTGAGGGAGCAGGCATTTGTCCTCAGACAGCTTTCCAGATTATGTGGCCAGCATGACTAAACTACTTCTGGTGCAATGGAACACTGTGATGGAAACCAGAGCGCATGGAAATGCTGTTTACCTTCCTGCCACAGCAGTACCTATTTACCTACTTGCACTAACATGCTTTCGAACTGCTAGGTTGGCAAGAGCTGGGACAGAGCAAAGGGAGCTCACCCTGTCATGGGGATTCGAACCACCGACCTTCTGATCGGCAAGCCCAAGAGGCTCAGTGGTTTAAACCACAGTGCCACCCACATCCTACCTATGAAAATGAAGTCAATGGGACAACCAGATCCACATCATGTCACAATGGACATAGGGATGCGAGCTGAAAGAACATCTAGGGTGGCCTTATTTTACAGAGAACAGTCCTCTGTTTGAAGACATTCTCTGTTTGAAAAACTGGTTCGTCTAAATCTAGTTTAAAGAGAAAGAATCCCAGGTTGGGAGAACAGAAGGTGTGGTGTTGCTCATGCCTTCAAGGGGGTACAGACTTTGAGCTTCCGTTGAAAAGAAAAAGTCTATTTGTCTTTATTATGTCTTCCTCTCAGGTAAGACCTTGGCTTTCTGGTGAGGAAGGTTCACAGTGAGCTTGTCAGAATCTGTGCAAAACAAAGAGGATTTAAATGTAGGCACCAGGAAGAAGATTGTGGGATGGAGCAGTTGCATTGCTGCAGCTTCCTGGGAGGCAGAAGGGAGGTCAGTGCAGTACAAATTCAGAGGTAGAAGCACCAAATTGATTCGGCTTGTGTGTTTGCACAGCTGCCTCATTCCTCCCACTCTAACACTTGGTAAGCAGCAGAAATGCAACTGACCAGAGTTCAGGTGATCCCCACTGTCTCACCACACCAGCTGCTATTGTAAGCAGCCCACTATTGTGACAGCTATTTTATTTAAAAAGGGGGTATAAAATCAAATAATGGTTTTAACACAATTAAATTATTATTAATAAAATACTGATTATTTTATAAAATTTAAATATCCTAATAATGATTTTAGCAATTTTGCTATTAGCAGCAGAAACCAGGAAATGGGGAGCAGGTTTGGTTTTTTTTGGGGGGGGGGGTTTACTGAGCAGCTAAGAAAAATACTGCATGCTTTTCCTTACTATTTTACCTGTGAAAGTAAAATAGAAAAGGAGACATCTTAAAATGAAAGGAGATCACTCTGCCTCCCACAATCCCGGTGGTTACAGTCCTAAAATAACTCCTGTTAGGAATCAATCCTATGTGCACACTAACCGGGGAGTAAGCTCAATTGACCATCTAAAACACTTTGCATCTAAAACACACAGTGATCAGGCCATACAAATTGGAGAGAACAAAATCCCAGGCTACACCCTAGTCATGTCATGCCCTTCTTGGTTAATTCCTCTCACCCATGGAGACATTCAATACCAGGTGCATGAAGAATAGGTGTGCCAAGCTAATGACATGATCCAAGGACATGATCACTTCCTCCCAAGGTTCCCACTACTTCCATCTCATCCATCAGTTCTTCTCTGTTGGTGAGGATCCAGTCCAAGTTAGTCAAACCATTTGTTGCTTCTTCCACTTTCTGGGAAATGAAATAGTCAGCCAGGCAACCGGAGAATTGTTTGGATCTTACATTTGTGGAAGAGTCTGAGCTCCAACAGATATCAGGGTAGTTGGTCTCCCATGATTACTATATCTCCTTTTTGAAGGCATCATCAAAATTTTCAGTCTGGTCTCCAAATCAGTTATCTGTACTTTCAGTTGAAATCAATGATAAAAACTGGTCTCAAAGTAAGTCCCATTGAATTCAGTGGAACTTCAGAACCTAACTTTTTCTGGGTAACTTTATTTATTTTATTCAGTTTATGAGTCTCCTAATTTTTTAAAAAAAGTTCTCTAGGTGACAAATACAATAAAATAGGCAAACCATAATAAAACCATACACTAACTCAATAAAACCCTAAATCAATAAAACCAACTTGGCAGTAGATAAAATCTAGTAATAAAAACCATCATAAATAGACATAAATTAAAACCCCATCTACAAAACCAACAAAACTCAGCTACATTACAGAAGCTAAACGCTGACTAAATTGTGATTACTCTGCAGATAAGAACAACAGTATTTGGTTGTTTCACTCACTGCTTCTGTAGAGAGCCAGTGCAGTTCACCACTTCTGAGAATATGGGACTTGCAAGTGGGGAGACCCTCATTCAAATCTTTACTTAGCCATGAAGCTCTCTGGGTGGCCTTGAACCACTTGTTTTCTCTCAGCTGAACCTGCCCACAAGATTGTTGTGAGAATAAATTGAGGGGAACTATGTACCCCACCTTCAGCTTCTTGGAGAAAAGATAGGATATAAATATAATAAACTAACTCATTTAAATGTATAGTCCACTTTATCCTGAACAGTCAGGGCATATAACGCTACATTTAAAAAGAAAAAGAAAACCCTCATCTCTCTTCTACCGTTAGGTAGAGTGAGGCAGCCACTTCAGACAGCAGTTCTTGGGAGGCAGGGAACAATGATGAGGTGTCGGATCACTTAACTGTGTGTCTCTCAGAGCCTGTCCTGTGCCTCCAAAACTAATCTGCTGCCCTCAGGTGCAGTAGATGAAGCTGCCCCATTGCCAGTGTTGAAGTCAGATATGACTGCCAGTCCAGTCAGTTTCTGTATATTGGAAAGGGAGTGTAGCACCATCTTAGCTTTTGCTTCAGGCAGCAAAATTTATTGGGCCAGCCCTGAGGAAAGGAGGCAGCTCAGGGTTCATGAAGAGATGAGGAAGCACAGAAGTGTCTCCTCTGTTCAGATGGATGCATAAATGGGAGCTCTGTTTCTGCTCACAGTAGGACCAGGAAGGTTGGCCCTCTGAACTCAAGGGGAATGAGTAAAGAAATCTAACAAAAAATGTAAAGTTAAGACACAAAACACATTACTAAGCTCTGTGTTTGCAATCTTTGTAAATCCTACAAAGATGGGTTGGGTGGAGGAAAGAAGCCCATACTTTTCCACAAGGAAAACTGTGGGAATATATTACCCTTAACAGAGAATAGAAGCAGATGTGTGAACCAATTATTGAGTCAAATGATGGCGCTTAAAAACATTTTTAAACTGCAGTTTAATGAACACCTTAAAATGATGTCCCTAGATTCTTTCTTGCAGTGTGCTTAGTTAAAGCACTCTTAAAATTAATCATCCCCCTGCTCAGCCTGGCAGGTGTAACAAAGAAAACTCCTTTGAACCTTCTGCAAAATGTGCTTACCACTTCTGTTGGTTTTTTAAAAAGGAAAGAAAAAGCAGCTTCAGTTAACCATGGGTGGGTAGATAAGATTAGCAGTCCTCTCTACAGTCAGTTCTCTCCACAACGCCAGACATGGTGGTTATATTAAAGACACAGGGTTAAACTAGGTTTGACTATGAGTACTCTCACAGAAATGAATGGACCTAACTTAAGTCATGTTAATTAATTTCAATGGGTCTACTCTGAGTAATACATAGGGAGTTGTTTTTAAAGTAGACTTTCAATTACATGCACAATAAAAAGAAAAACTAAATATGCAAAAGACAATGGAAAGAACATAACTTTAATCCCAACATAGGATAGATGCGAGGTCAGGAGTTTACTGAGATACAACTGGATAGAAGAGAAAGTCCATCTACAAGGAGACGAAGAAAGAAAAGTCTTGGCTGTTGATGTACGTCCAACATATTGTAATTCAAGATAAAGTTCCAGCAAACAGCACTGAACCACTGTGGTTTCTCTTTCCCTTGTAATAGGCCTATGTTGTGGGTAATTTTTTCTAATACAGAGTTAGACCCAATATTACTGCACCAAGCTTGAAGAATCAAGTGTTCCAAAGTCATCTATTGCTGAACTCTAGTCTGCCAGGCCGCAATTAATAGAAATATTAAAAGGGGTTTAGACTGAACATCTTCGGCCCAAGTAACAGTGATAATTAAAACAGTTCAGCTCCAAAAGCAATGAGTTCCTTTACAATCCTGACAAATTCATTGTGGATCAAGTCCCCAAATTATTGAAAGTTATTTCCTTTAATAGCATATCCTCTCCAGCAGTTAGGGCTACTAGCAGATGTGATATGAGCCAACCAGGGTTCTGTACCAACAGTGGAATATTTCAGTGACACTTCTTAAAAAAAAACCTGCTGATATGTAGCCAAATGAATTTCTAGACCAGAGTCCAGAACAATCAGAGTCTTGTAATCTTGCCAAATTATTTTCAAGTCTGACAAAGTGCCTATTTGGGTTTCTACTAACGTAACGTAAGTCAGTAATACTTTCCTATTTGTGCCCGTCAACAAAAGCATTTGTTCAAATTTCATTGGGACTTAACCAAAGAGTCCTTAAGAAAGTGCCTAAACTGGTGTTTCTGTAACCAACTGAGTAATTCTTAGTTGAATACCACCCATAATGCTACAGGATAGGATGTCTTTTTGTTGTTGTTGTTGTTCTGCAAATGTGGATTAACCTACACTTAGAATATTGGCAGGATTCAACAGAGTAGAGTAGTTGTGTGTGGTGGGCTGTTGTGTGGTGAATGTTGTAAACTGCACCTGAGGAGGCTCAGTGATGCCTTAAAATGAAGAGCTCTCCTGGGCGTGGTGACATCAACGAAGAACTGCACCCCCAAGCCTCCTGCTTTATTATTGTTGGGGGTTTTTTTTGGGGGGGGGAGAGGCAGGTTTGCACTCCTCACACCTGCATTTTGGCCAACTGCTAATCTATATTATTTTCACCTGTAATGTGGTTGATGAATGTAGCATTCTCTGTGGTCCAATCACACTCACTGTCTAACTTCCATTTGCTTTAAGGATAAAATTGGATTGTCCCCAAGTCCTTCAGAGGGAATTGTTGGCATCCATCTGTCTTGAGAGACAATGGAGTGAAGTCAAACCACTGTGTTAGCAGCACCAAAGTGACCTTCCAAACTAAGCAAGCCTGGACAGTGTCCTGGGCTGCCCCGAAGACAAGACCCCCCTCTTGGCCTCACTGATGTGGTCCAAAGGAATGCAGAGCAATACATTTGGCACTAGCTTGGCTGCAGGAGTTGCTGGAAGGAGGCATAAAAGGTGCCACCCATCTGTCTTAGGGACTCCACTTCTGATTCATGTAGGGTTTACTCCTTAGCCTTTTCTTCTCCCAGAAAATCGTGTGCTGCTCTGGTTCACCAGAAGCGGCTTAGTCATGCTGGCCACATGACCGGAAGCTGTACGCTGGCTCCCTCGGCCAATAAAGCGAGATGAGCGCTGCAACCCCAGAGTCGGTCATGAGTGGACCTAATGGTCAGGGGTCCCTTTACCTTTACCTACTACCTCTGGTGGGGGACCTGTTGTGTGCCTTCTGGGGTAGTTTGTCCACCTTTGGTCCACACCCTGCACACAGCTCTCACCTGTGGCTCCTATAAGCTGTCAACATGTGTCAGGAACAGCTTTGACTGGCCAGCTAAACCAGATGAGTATAGCCGATGGGTCTCAAAACATCGGTGAGTTAGGGACTTCCTCTGCATGCAGAGACAGGTTCCAACAGATTGAGTTGACGAGACCAATAGTGGGTTCAACAGTCAAGAACAGGCTTCCTCAACCTCGGCCCTCCAGATGTTTTTGGCCTACAACGCCCATGATCCCTAGCTAGCAGGACCAGTGGTCAGGGATGATGGGAATTGTAGTCTCAAAACATTTGGAGGGCTGAGTTTGAGGAAGCCTGGTCAAGATGGAGGTTTCTGCACATGCTGCAGAGGGAAGTGAAGGGCAGGTGGGGCTTTAGGTAGCCCATCTAGAAGGAAAACTCTGATCCTACCTCCACTACCTTGTGGGATACCTCTGGAAGAATACAAACATAATAAATGCAAATGTATTAATATGTATTAATATGTATATATGAGACACAAATGCAATAAATGCAATAAATCATGTATCTATGTAGCCCAGGGTTGTCTACTGTGACTGACAATGTCTCAGGTGGCCCAGGGTTGTCTACTCTGACCACCAATGTCTCAGGTGGGCTTCGTCTTGTTATTTATGATTCCTTTCAACTGATGATGCCAAGAATAGAACTTTGGGCTGCATACATGCACAATATTTGCATCACTAGCCAGCTTTGGATCCACCCCATCAAAAACAGTCCCAATTCAAAGCTAGCATAAACACGTTGTGACAATAAACCTCAAATTCACTTGGTAGCAGGATTCAGGTCTTTAGTCTTTTCAGTCTTTGGGTCAAGATGAATTGCTAGGACACAGGCCCAAAAGCACATACGTTTACATATGTGAATCTGCATAGGTTAATATATATATGTATGGATTTGAATTTAAGAATAATCACTAGAATTTACACACCACAGAAAGCAAACAAACTATTTCTTACCCCACTTCACCCCTCATAAATTATCCAGTTAATTTGGACACCACCTCAGATCACCTCAAGTCAGTTATTCAAGCCATTTGACCCATCTGTTGAAGACCTCTGCTCTATTGCAACTTGTTAATAATATCTTCCGATTTATTAAGTGCAACTATTTTCACTTTTGTGCTAACTGATGGCCAAAGATCTTTATGTGATTATTTTTTATTATCTGGCACACATGGCCTGGTCTTTTTGCATTACTAATATATTCAGGGCATCTAGGAAAAAGAAGGGTAAAATCCACCACGTTTCTTGACCCACTAGGAAAACTACCTCAGCACTACAGGAAATGTAATTTGTATTGCCAACAGGAAAGTATCATTATGGGAGCTGCAGACACTTTGGAAGGTTGTGTATGTCTCCTTGCCTTCACTGGTAGCTTTGTATACTAATATATTCTTAATTATAAAATCATTAGTTAAAATTGAGACTAAACACACACACACACACAGTTTAAATAATTTGTATCCCAAAAATATAGCAGAGGTACGATGATGTTGCCATGTTCATCTTCTGCCTCTGCTTTTTTCACATCACTTAGTTGCCTTTTTCTGTAGCTAGATCCTTTTTCATCTCTCTGGAATAAGTGGGCGCATACAGCCATTTTTAAAGATATTATAATTTCTTTTCACTTTTCTTTTTAACAAGTAATTGTTGTTTCATTCTGGCAATGATTAATCAATGAACAGAAAGCAGCAGTGAAACCTACAGAACAGAACATGCTCACAGAAGTGTTGAATGAATATCCATATACTAATTTATATGCCACCTATGTATGTTTACTCAAAAGTATGACTTTAACTGGTTCCAACAAGACTTGCTTCCAAGGAAGGGTGCCTAGTTAAAAAAAAAAAATGAACATATGTAGATGTCAACTTGAAGTAGGGATGATATGGAGTGTGCAACCCTGAAATCTTCTTGGTCTTTTTGTGCACCAGATATTGCTATGGAAATGTCATAAAAATCTGTCCCATTAAAACAACCAAGGGATTTTGCAGGAAACCTAGTGGCACCATGTAAGCCAGATCATACTGTATCTGCTATGTCACCAGTCCAACACTAGAGGTTTCCAACCCCCCCCAAAAAAAGAGAACCCATTATCTCTCTTGCATGAAATGGGGGGGGGGATTAAGGAGGAGAATGGTGATTTTGTATTTAATCTCTTCAGCCTCTGCTACTTTGGAGTGAGCCACAAAATAGCTAAAATCGCTAATTAAAATTATAATTCCAATCTGAAGCAATAAAACGAAATCCTGTAATAATAATCTCCCCATAGAGCTTGACAGCTGGCCCGTCTGATCCTTGTAGTCTGCTTACAAAGTGGAATTAGTGGCACTAATAAAGCTGCTTAATAGTGTGAGTAGAGATCCAAGTAACCTGGCATGGCCAGCTGGGCTTTCAAACATTGCCAATCTACGCAGCAGCTGTTAAGCCGCCACCACTGCTGTCTGTATTATAGGAATCACCAGTATCACCCATTCATTTCAACCTGTGGAAAACATCTTTTCCATCTTCCTTCCTTCTCAGCATTCTCTTAAAATGTCACGAATACATATAATTGAATCTTATCTAGAGGTGTATTTGAAATTCCATTGAGGAGTATGAATAATAACCATGGAAAAACAGGGTGAGGAATGAACAAGGAAAGATGCTCCCCAACGTGGAGATGTAGGGGCAATCATTTTTCAGTCTGATGGATGCTCTTCCTCTCGGGCAACCTTCCAAGGGCCGCATATCTCTAACTGACAGGGCCAAGGGCAAAAGCGAGTTGAACAACTGATGTGACTCTATCCTTTTGTATAGAAAATCAAATTTCTGCCATGCAAAAGCCAGAGATTTCAACACACACATACACTCGCCATCCAGACAAGCAAGAGGTATCACCATCGTCCAAAGACACAGTCCCACAAGGCAACAGCACTCAAGGAGGATGGAGAGCAGGGCTGATAAGAGGCGTGGCCTATGAGAAAGGGGCGTGGCCCCTGGGGAGTCATGAGGGCCAGGTTGAGAGGCCTGGAAGTCCATATTTGGCCTCCAGTTTCCCACCTCTGTTATAAAGTCACATTCAGCTGATATTATAGCATCAACCTTCACCAATGTGTAATATTCGTCCACAGCATTTATTTCAACTCATTTTGCACCAACATATGAAACAAAGTATGTTTCCTTCGTAGACTTGATAAGCAGAGCAAAAGTTCCCTCCTTTGTCTGAGTTGTCAAAACTTCTGACGTTGATGGGGTCGACCAAAGTCATATTCCACTAGCAGTAGTTTAAGGGCTGAAGTTTCCTATCAGAGCAGAAAGGCAGCTGTTCCTTTACCATGTTTAATTTAATTTTTTTTTCATGACTGCAGGATGACACCATAAATATTTAAAATCATTGATAGAGTAGAATGCATTAGAACACAGTGCGGCTGCTGCACAGCTGCTGCTAAATTATAGATCTCTTATGCAATGAATACATTTTACCTCTGTCTTTTGAAGAATTAAAAAATGATGGACTTGTTCTAAAAAATCCTTTGTCAACTCCTTGTGGGAGTTCTTTGTATAAACCAAAGCTTCCATATGTCTGAAAGAATTAATTTGTTACGTGTGCTGATAGACAGGTAGGCAGGAGTCTAGAGGATGGATCCAGCACAGACCTGCAGATATGTTGAAGGTGTGAGTGCATAATTCTACCCTCCCCACTACAGACGTGCTTTGTCAGTTTAAAACTTATTTTCTTGCAGTAATAAAACTCACACAGGTTAAATCTATCTCCATCTGCCAAGCGAAGATACTACACCAGCTAATGAAATCACCTGTTTTAAGTTTGGTGTCCAGGGCTGTGGGCTGACATGGAAAGTCTCCATTTCCCACTGTGTGTTCATTAGCAATGAAAAAAGTGGCCAAGATTGTTGTCCTTTTTTGTTGTTGTATTTTACGAGGAATGCTCTGCCGCAGTAATTCCCCAGCAGTATGTTGGGAGCCAAAAATGAGTCACTGGAGAATTGTAGGTGGGCTGTCTACTACAGCACACTAAATTTCCTGGGGAATGTCTTGCCAGGCTTGGCGTCAGTGCCTGACATGGTGCGGCAAATGCTGGGGCCCAGGCACCCCAGCAAGATCGGCTGGGGCAGATACCAGCATCTCTTGTGTGTGGATGTGTTTGCTTTCTTAGTTTGTTGAAATGTTCCAGCGCTAAACATGGAAACTCAGAGGCATTACAGAGCAATAAAGATGATGGCAGCTGCAAATGGACTCAGTGATTCTCCTTGCAGCCTCAAACTATGGATATAGCTCAGGTCTTCCCCAGAGTGGCTGGGGAAACCCAGCCAGATGGGCGGGGTACAAATAATAAATATTATTATTATTAGTATTACTATTATTATTATTATTAGATGCGGGTGGCGCTGTGGTCTAAACCACTAGCCTAGGGCTTGCCAATCAGAAGGTCAGTGGTTCGAATCCCTGAGACGGGGTGAGCTCCCGTTGCTCAGTCCCAGCTCCTGCCAACCTAGCTGTTCAAAAGCATGTCAAGTGCAAGTAGATAAATAGGTACCGCTCCGGTGGGAAGGTAAAACGGTGTTTCCGTGCGCTGTTCTGGTACGCCAGAAACAGCTTAGTCATGCTGGCCACATGACCCGGAAACTATCTGTGGACAAACACCAGCTCCCTTGGCCTATAGAGTGAGATTAGCGCACAACCCCAGAGTTGTCCGCGACTGGACGTTACAGTTATGGGTACCTTTACCTGTTGTTGTTGTTGTTGTTGTTGTTGTTGTTGTTGTTGTTGTTGTTGTTGTTTCTGATGGATGCACAGTAGGAAATGGAAACTTTCCATGTCTGCCCACAGCAATGGCCAGCCAAACAACTTGAGGGGGACAGTTCCGGTAGCCTCAGTGGCTAAGAATGCATTTTAGCAGTTAGGGCTGGTGCATCAACTATGGCCCATTCTGCAGTTTGGCTGCAGTGATTCATGCACATGTAACTTCAAGGCTTGATTACTACAATGCACTCTGTGTGGGGCTACCCTTTTGCCTGGGTCTGGAATCTCCAGCTGATGCAAAATGCTGTGCCTAGACTGTTGATGGAAACAGAGTATAGTCAGCACATAACTCTGGTGCTTAAAAGCCATACACTACTGGGATAGATTCAGGGTCCTTGTATAAGTTTACAAGGCCCTGCTTTGAAGGTATGTAAGCAAATGTGGTGCAAACATTCAGCTTCCTGAGTAGTTATCCATTTTGTACCTAAACACATCCATCTGGCCAATCAGACAAATGGAGTTGGCTGCTAACCCCCCCCCCCCATGTTGGGGGAGGCTGGTAAGCAAGGTCCGTAATTGGGAACTACTGTGTAATTTTCAAGGACAGAGAGAGAAGCGGTTTATCCCTTATTAAATGGGTGCAAGTCTTAGAAACCCAGATCGTGCCCATATTATGCCGATACACTTTTGTTCTGGATATGGACAATTCATGAATCTCCCTCCCCGCCCCATCTCATCTGGGGTTGCTCACATTGCTTTGAGTGGGCATTTTTGGAAGTAAGCTGCCTTACATAAACAGCACTTTCTTTCCCCTTTGCCATCTGCCTAATGGTTGCTTCTGTATGTATTTAAAATTCCAATCTGAACCACTCAAACAAAAGAAATTAAATCCAGTGGAAAAACTGGCAAAGAAGTGTTTTGTAGCATGGCAAAGGAGGGGAAAACCATGGTGTAAGGGGCAGCTGGAGGGTATCAAATCGAATGTGGCAGCTCTCTCTTTTGCTGTTATTGGGAATTGCTTTCAGGAGACTGACAAAATGAAACCTGAACTAATAGAGATCCATGTAAATTTAAACCCTTGTCTTCTGAAGCAGTCACTTTAGCATAGGATCAAAAAAAGGAGGTTTGCTTCATCTGCTTTTGATGTCTGTGTGAAACCACATTTGCTAAACAAATTGTTGTGGACTGGACAACTTCTAGAGTGTGGGTGAATATGGGTGTGGGAGAAAGACACACACACACACACACACAGAGAGAGAGAGAGAGAGAGAGAGAGAGAGAGAAATTCTGTTACTCCCAGACATTCAGAACCCAAGAGATTCAGTGGCAAGCATGTTGGGCTTGGCTATAAAAAACAAATCCAAATCTCCGCCCCACTAAGGAACCGACTAGGTGTCTTTGCCATGCCAGTATCTCTTATTCTAACTTACCTCAGGCATTTAGTACCAAGGGAACAAAAGGGAGGAAATAATTTCCACCTTCTTTTGGGGTGGAAAGCTGAAGAGTACCTGTTAATAGAAATATATCTGTCGTACTGCCAAAGCGTTTTGTGTGCTGAGGCAGACTATGCAGGTTGTGTATCTATATCCTCATTCCCAAAATTAAATTTAGGACATTGTGAGAGCTTCCACCCTCCCACTATGGACCCCAGGGATCTTCAGTGCCTCAGGAGTTCCCTTGCCTTCAGAAACCACCTGATAAGCTTTCTACTTGGTTGAGTTTAGAGCTCTTCTCATCCTCAGAGTCCTTCTGAGATTTGTACAATTAAGCAGTCTTGGTTCCCCATATCATCAGATGCGTAAGTAGCCTTGGCCATCCTTCAGTTAACCCTTTCCCGCCTTGACTTGCCACTGCTTTGGCTAGGCCTGGGAATGCTGCCTTTTCCTTCCTCCCATACTGTGCCCTAAGTCATGGTGGCAACTCTTTGCTGTTTACTATTTCTGCTGCTCCTTCTATCTCCTTGCTCCCTCAGTCCTTGGAACCCCTGCCTTAAAATGCCATACTTCTGTCCTCTGGCTGGCCAAGCATTTCTCCTTCACCAATAAGGCCACCCTTTCTAGCAGCATGAAAAGCTGCAGGTGCCACAGGTCCCTTAAGGATGATGAGCAAGAAGCCCAGTTAATGTCACGAAAACCCAAACAAGTGCAGCTGAAAGGCACGTGCTGAGAAGAAACTGTGGGATACACTTTAGGAATGAATAATGTCAGATGATGATGTTAGAAAAATGTTGAACCACAGAAGACCAGCAATTCAGGAAAAGAATATTTATATTCCTTTTGCCTTTCTTCCAAGAAGAGCTTTTAAAAACCGCTTCATCTTTTCTTTTTCAGTGTGCGTTGTGGTAGAGCTCAGGGTCAAGCTCAATGCACCTGTGAAATCTCCACACAGGCTTCAAAAATACTCCTGTCTGAAATCCTGGAGTGTAGGCAACAGGGAATTAAATGGACAAATGGTGTGACTCAGGATAAGGCAGCTTCCTATGCTCCTAGACCAAGATAATAATAATAATAATAATAATAATAATAATAATAATAATAATAATAATAATATAGCACCTCTACCTTCCATGCCCTGGAGGTTTTATGGGTAGGGAACCTAAGAGATCTCCTTGCCCAGAAAGTAGCATTTAAATGGTTAATCCTTTCCCCCCCAAAAAATTACATTCAACGCTATCATGAGAAACATGAATCAGTTCCCTTGAGCAACAGCAATTCATAAATCCTTTTCTCTTCCAGCTTTGTTCAAACGGGAACAAACACACCAGTGTACCATGGAAAGAACAATCCAACAAGAGGTAACCTTCTCTGCTGAGCACAATAGCTTTAAGTTGCAATAGAAACGTGAGTTGTGCCCCTCCCCCAGCTTGGGGAAAGAAGAATGGCTATGCATGTAACTGTACTGCATGGGGGGGGTGCCCATTAAATGCCTCGTAAAATAAACAGCGATGACTACAACCAAAGGTTTTGTGAGGCTGAAGCAAACAAAAAGTTCAGGCTACTTAAGCTCTGTGTTTGTTACATTGGCTATAAAAACAATTAGCTTTAGATCACCAGTGCTGCAAAGTTTGACTTCCACATACCTTTATAGTGCTCCCTTGGGTTATCACCCCCTGAAATCAGGGCCCGCATTCAACCAGAGCTGAGCCCATTATTGATGGAGCTGCCTCTTGTACAACAAACAATAAGATGCCTAAAGGTTAGGGTGCCACTAAAACCCAACCTCAAAACAAAGTCAAATAGCAAAATGCGTCAGAGAGTTCATGCAAGGATCCAGGCCCATTTTTCTATTTCAGGGTGTGTTGGATTTTGGCTATGTGTTCCCTTTTGTCCTGGGATTACTCACTATGTTAACCTCTTGATGGTGGCCATGAAAGGTGGTTTTTGTCCAGGGCACAATCTAGTTGAAGCTCAGCACTATGGGGAAAGGGCAGTAGCTGGCAGAGCATATATGCCTTGCATGCCAAAGTTCCCTCCAGGTGTCTCCAGGTAGGGTTGCGAAAAACCTTTGCCTGAAAACCCTGGAGAGCCAATGCTAGTCAGCGTCAACAGTGCTGAATAAGGGGTCTGATGTGGTCTAAGGTGGTTTCCTGAGTTCTCATTAGTTAAAACAGGAAAGCATGACTCCTGTAGCAGAGAGGCCCAGATCAGGTCCATTGGCAGTAAATGGACCAGTTTAGAATCAGGCGGATCCTTGGCCGCCCCAGCTCTGCCCCTTCCTCACTGCAGAGGCACTCTGTTATGGCGGTTTCTGCTAGCTACTGCCTGTGGAGATGCCATTAGCAGTACCCTTTGTCTGCCCATTCAGTGAGCACAGCAGGGGCCTCTATAGTGCTGGTGCCACACACCCCACCAGCTCGAGGAGCCTGGCAGAGTTGAGCAGAGCCAGGCAGTGATACCTCAGCCACAACCAAACTCCCGCTAGCACACCAGATTAGGGATTTGGAATGCTGTGTGTGTATTTTAACACTCACTTTGAAATCCATCTTTGGTTCCATTTTTCCTACCGTTCTCAACAAATGCCATTCTCTTCAGCAGAAACTGATTATGACCTTAGCTACTGTGGCGGTTAAGCATCTTTGGGGAATTTGCCTCCTTAAGTGAAACAGTATGTGCAGTTTCCAAACCTACTCTTTCAGGCTTTTGATTTGTTAGAAACTAAAGTTATATATAATATGGTATTGTTTTAACAGCATCATATCAAAAACAATGTGGTATATCAAGAAACCCAAGACTGTAGACATTTCTTGGGGGAGGGGAACCTGGGGGGGGGGGAGTGCTTTTGACAGGCTGTGAGGAGAATTGACCAGGCACTGTTTTCTTCTCACTGGAACTGCCTGCTTTCTGTATTATCCAGGCTTTCTTGGATGAAACTGATTTATTTGGATCCTTTCCAATGTGGTTCCCAGCTGGGTTTGAACAGAAACTGCCTTGGTTGCCCTGGAGGTAGGGATGGGCAAATCTGTCAATTTTGGTTTCTTTTGGTTTCTCAGTTTCCCAGTCTTAAGTTCAGGTCTCTGCATTTTCACATCAGTTTGTGATTTATTGTTATTATTTTTTAAATCCTCATGAAAATTCACCAGCATTTTAATGTGAATTTATCCAAATATACACATTTTAGTATGCAATTTCGCCCAATATGCAAAGCAATTTCCCCATATATATATAAAATGCACTTATGTATATAATCCTCACTAATATATTCACTTTATCCTAGTATATGCAAGTATGTGCACATTATTTGACTAGAGAACTTCAGGGAAGTGCAAATTTTGAAGGATGGCTGTGTATTGTTTTGGAAAGTGCAAATGAAGTAGGTCCACTTTTAAATGCAAAATGAAACCAATTTCTTCCCCATCCTTACCTGGAGAATGGCCGTTACCCAGACACATTAGTTGGGGAGGGATAAACAGGGGAAGTGCAACCAAATTAATTCTCCCAGAACTTTCAGTGACTGGAGATATGCCCCAATCACTGAGCTTATGAACTCCATAGAAACCCAATTCAGGGGTCCCCAACTCCAGGGTCCTCAGTCTGATGGCCTCAAACCAGGTCATAATGATAGGGTCCATGTTCGCTTCCCATGCTTATGCTTCTGGTGCCACTAGACTGATAGATCTTGCCTCCTAGCCTCATGTTTTGCCCCCTCCTTTTTCCCCTGCTGCATGTTTTAACCGGTTTTGTTGTATAGTCAGGAACAGGTTGGCTGCACTGTAGTTTTGGGATATGTAAGCTGCTAGGGGAAAAAACAAACAACCAGTGTTGTTGTTCCAGTTGGGAGAGAGAAGAAAAACACAGTCTCCTAGTAATTTTGTCTCAAACCTGGGAAGGTGGAGGCACCGATTTGTAAGTCAGTCTGAGATGTGGAAATGTCCCACTATTGGCTCCCAGAAAGGGCTGCACTTGTTGCAGTTATCAAATCACCCACCCAAGAGAAAACACAGCACTGAATCACAAACTGAAGGAAGGAGTTATTTCACTACAAGGATTAAAATGGTTAAAAATCACTGAATGGGTAGATTTCATTGGAATGCCTATCAGTAGTTCACTGCTTGTCAATAGTTAAGACCATAGCTGTCAAGTGTCCCTTATTTGAAGGGACAGTCCCTTATTCCAGTGCCATGTCCCACTGCTGTCCCTTATTGATGGATGTCCCTTAAATGTCCCTTAAATTATGTCCCTTAAATTTCAAAGGAAGTAGCTCCTCTCCCTCCCTTCCTGCCAGCCAGGGAGGAGGCAGGCTCCGGCTGTGTTGCTCACCCAATAAGAAGTCTAAGAACGACTGGGGGGTGGAGCTTGCATGCCTTGTGTGTGGCTAGTTAATGCAAGCTGAGGGGTTTTTTGAATGCTGGACATCATTTTGTTGCACGTGCTGCTGCAAACTTTGCAGTGCAAAGCCAGGCCAGGGAGCCATCTTAAGTTGAGGCTGCATAGGCCTTGTGGTGCATGTGATTCAGATTCTATTCAGTTGAATCTCTGGTTAACAAGTTGGTTGGACAGTGTTCTCGAAGCTACCCAGCATGAGTTTGACCAGACTGCAGGAGGAAAGGAAGACTGGAGTGCCTGGAACAGGTGAGGCCGCAGGTCCCTTATTTTCAAGGCTGCTGGTCCCTTATTTTCAAATCTGTAAATTGACAGCTATGGTTAAGACCAGGCCTGGAGAGGGTGAGAGAGTTACAACCCAAATGTCTTCATTGTATTCTCCCGCCTTCACCCATGTCTCATCTTCAGTTTGGGGAAAATACAATGTACTGCTCACACCACTTTCCTCAAAATCATGTATATCAAGTACAAGAGTATAGAAATAAATAATGAACCAATGATTTATATTCAGAGTGTGGTGGATGGCACCACTGTGTGTGTGGAGACTACATTTAGTATATGAGCATGAAAAACATCCTAAAACATCTAGGAAAGAAGCAGGTCATAATTATTATGGCTACTTCGTATTTATCTTTATGAAACCGCATTTATCACTGGTGAAATTGGCACAGGCTGACCTTATCCCAGCCAAAATACAGCTGCTTTGGTCATGTGCTTTTTTGTACAAAGATAAGAATAAGCATGGGTTCTTTCATTGCCTTAAAGAGAAAGAATTGGTGGGGAGGGGAGTAGCAAAAGCCCCAATAGTGAATATGTGTGTGTGAGAGACATATATATCTTGACAATGTATTGTATACAACCCTATTTTTATAGTGCCGCTGAAGGAGATTCACAGATCTAAAATGTGTTGGGCTCAATAAAATAAATATTCTGTGCACTTTTAAGGCGGCTTCTCTCAACACCCCCTCCCAAAAAAATAAGTACATTTCCCCACAGAAATCAATGGCACAAGGTAGGCAATGCCCCCTTTGTCATAAGATGCTACCCGCCTCAAATGGTAACATTATTTCTTCGGAGCCTCTTTTCCCAGGTGGTGGGAGTGAAATGTCCTTGTTAAAAACTGTCAATCCAGAAAGGAAACTGTGTATCTTTTGCAACTGTGAAATCGTCTTCGAGGCCAAGTCTGAAACTTGGCCATTTCTCATGCCACACCTTCATTTTCATTTAACCAGGAGCCAAGACTGGAGCTTAGCAGAAAGCCTTACCAGAGAGACATGTTTACTTGCTTTGTTATATTGTTGAGGATTCTTTTTTTCTTTTCTTGTCCCACCAGACTTTCTTCATAAAATGGAGCTTTGCCAAAAAATGTGTGTTTTTGGAGGTAAACACAGATCCAGTTTATGGGATGAGTATCTGTTTGATGGCTTTAAAGCAGCTGCAGTGAGCACTGACGCAGGTATGCTTCTGAAGAAAAAGGACAATAAATACAAACACCAGAAACCTGGCTCCTTTATCAGACTGCATCAAAGCAATTTGGTGGCACAAAGGAGGGTTAAAGACATCCTTACTGACAAATGAATTGCAATATTTCCCCTGTGTGTGCACATCTAGTGAAACGTGTTTCAAAAACCAGCTTTTCCCAAATCCTGTTGCCAGTTTCACCTTGACTGTACTGCAGGTTGGCCTGGAGATTGATGGTTTGCACAGAAAGGGGGAAATATCCAACAGGTCAAGCTTTTTCCCTGCTATGATGGAAAAATGGTCGCTGCAGGAATGCTATGTAAAACTTAAAGGTTCAGAATCCCTCTCAAGGTCTAGATGTGGCAGTCTCAGATACGCTTTCTTCAGTCCATAAGCAGATGGGAATGATAGCTGCCTCTCAAATTGAGCTTGATACATTCAGCCCTAAGAGAAAATAAGTCTTCCCCAATTCATAATTTACAATGTCTAAAGCTAGTGCTGGGCTCTTTCCAGTCAGCTTCTTGAACTTCTTTCTGACACCCTTGAACAGCGCTCCCCAAGATATTTGCTCAATGTTCTTGGCTAACTCTTTCAAAACCATATAAGTCATGGCCATCCCACGTGTATGCTTATTATCTATCATTCATTCACATTCATTTCTGTGCTGCTCAATAACCAGGGTTCTCAGAGCAACTTACATCAAAATGTTTAACAATTACAGTATTTCACTATCACCAGGATGCCCGCTGCATGGGAGCCACCCATTAGATCTCACCACATGGGGGCACCTGGCACAACTATTGTGGATCATCACATCTGTAAAGCCACAGAAAGGTTTTGATATCACCTCAAACAATGCCTTTCAGCAGAAGGCATTCACACATTCAACTGGCACCCATCAAGGGTGAATATACATTGACACTTTAGAATCTGCAAGATCATGTATATGTATGCTTTGGACTGTTTTGCAGTCTTTTCCCACTGGAAACATGGTTGTTGTTTTTAAAAGATAGTTGTCTATCTTCTTATTCAAAGCAAAGCTGAATTACCATTACTTCCTATGTCCATTTGCTTATTGCCATCTGAATGTGTAAACCCATTCCCAGGTGAAAAGCATTGCCCAATCTGAGAAGAAATGTGGTGTTATAGCTGTGATGGTCCATTCATCCATGCATCACATGATGTCAAAATCCTCAAGTGACAAACATGCTGGTGTGAACTACCCCTAATAATACAGTAATTAAGAATAGAGAGATCTAGTTATGTGCATGCATGTGTGAAATAGCTATGCATCTTCTAGGAATGAGTTCCACATAAGAACACAATCATTTCCTTAAACTACATAAACATATAAATTATATTCTGCAAACCATAAATACACTAAATCAGGTTTAATTTGTGTGTGTGTGATTTTGTTTCATTTGGAACATAGATTTTAATATCCATGACTCCCATCACTCTACAGTACATGTTCTTATTCAAAGCAAGGCAACACTGTTATTTCCACACCTCCATAAATAATGGAGGAGGTATAATTTTCCAAGTTGGATTACAGCTGGCTAGTCTCTGGTGCAAGGTGTTTCCCCATTTATGTAGCAAATCCAATACAACGGTTTATTGTACGGAAGGCAAAGGATCTTAATCAGGAATTAGCTGCTGCTAATGAGGAAAAATAAGCACCAAGCCTGCGAGAATTATTACTAAGAGATAAGGATGTAATTGCCTAATGTGGCTAATAATCTGATAAGAGCCCGTTTTATCTGAATTAACCCACGGAACTGCTGCTGATATATAGACTTTACAATAATCCCTAAGGAATTCCTCTTAAATGGAACTGGAAAATTGTCTATCTGTCTATCTGCACACATATTCATAATAATATCGGATTTGTTTAGACATTTTGATTCACAAGAATATAAATGCTACATGAAAGTTGGAATTGTTTTTGCTTAGAGCGTTAATGTAATAGTTCCAGATTATACAATATAATTATAACACAGAAATGAAACATAAAATTATGATACATGATCAAATGCTCTCATCAGGACAAAATATATTATTATTATTATTATTATTATTATTATTATTATTATATGGATCAGAAATCTCACTACCCATAGGCCTGGCAGATTAGAGTCTATCCTGAATATAATCTGTCTCTGTCCTCCTCCTCATAATGTAGCACATAATCATACTAGTGGAGAAAAGAGCAAAGCCAGTGTGCCTGACATACAGCCTAGACGGAACACAGGCCACACCAGCACCATATATTTAAAGCACATTTAAGTTCTATTTAAAGCATACGGCTTCCCCCAGAGAATCCTGGGAACTGTAGTTTGTTAAGTGTGATGGGAACTGTAGCTCAGTGAAGGATAAACTACAGAACCCAGGATTATTTGGAGGAGGACATGCGCTTTGATTTGATGGCATGCATGTGCCTAAGAAGGTCCAGCTAATCTAGCATCTTCTTTCTCACAGTTGCCCTCCAGAGGCTTCCAGAAAGCTTGACAGAAAGAGAAGGAAAGAGGAACGATATCAGTGTTGGCTGGGCTGGGCTCAGAGAGCCATTTCTGATTAACCAGCATAGACATGAAACAATCGGATATGCCCATTCACGTACTGGAAACTATATGCTAAGGATATGGCAGGCTTTAAAAGTCTGAAGTACCAAACTGAGTATATCTCTTCACCCATCAGAGCCAGCCCAACCATGAGGCGGGGTGAAGCAGCTTCCTCAGGTGGTGAAAAGAGAAGAGACAGCACCCTCATGATGGACCCACCAATCTCAGCTGCAGAACCAATTTAGGTAAGGGGAGCTTTGGCAGCTGCACAGGGTTTCGCCATCCAGCTTGCTGCCGGGCTCCCCGCCCCTGGAGGTAAAGAGGGACCAGCAGCAAAACTGTGCCGCCAGACAGGAAATGGGATTCTTCTTAAAAGCCCTTGCTGAATCTCTGCTCCCTTAAGGAGAAGCGCTTTCCAAAGCTCCCTCCAGCCCTGTGAGGTGCAAAGGCTTTGCAAGGGAGTCTCCCTCATTTCTAGTGGCAAGGTTTTGCAAGGAGAAGCAGGGTGGCATTTCACCTCAGGTGCTGAAACATCTTGGTCCTCCCCCTCCAGCCATGAACTAGATGAACTCCTAAGTGTTTAACAACTCACCACAAATGTTGTCCCATATAGGCCACAAATTGCACAGGCCTGGGATAAGGCACATAGAACACAGCACTAGCTTGGAGTCTTAAACAGCTGCAAATAAAACGTTTTAAGTGCGATATACAATGTGACACCAGATGGCGATGGTGAGCCTTAGGGAAAATTCAGTGTATTTTTAAAAACACAAAATGGGTATATTTCTTTGGAGTAGGGTTGGAGGATTTCATGTATTTCATTACAAATGGACTTTATGAATTTTATTTTACTGCTTTCAACTTTGCATTTTAAGCCTCATTTCTTTTACGCACACACACAAAAATTATATAAACCAGGGAATGAATTGTTCTGTTTCCAACTTCAAGAAAATGAAATAAAATATATGTGCACTGTTCTTTTGTGCAAATAGGTCCACTTGATTGGACTCAATTTTGTGCAGGATTGCACTTGAAGGCTAGATAATTTAGTTATCTCTACATCTTAATTACACAGGAAGGAAATGAAGAGGAGAACATTACATAATATAGTGATAATCCAAAAACGGGCAGCCCACAGACGGAATCAGGATTGAAACCTAAGTAGCAGCTTTTCGGTTCCAGAGCTGCTTAGGAAGTCATAACCCCTCATAATGTTATTAATGCACAAATCCACTGATTGTGATAGGCAATTAAAACCACAAATCACTCTGCAAGATATGACGCATGCTGATTCAGTGTATTCATGTTGGGTTTTATTTAGTTATTTTGCCACACAGATGGATGTCATGTCAATTGAGGATTATCTCATAATGGTCGAATTTACAATTTTCTGCTGCTGTTGCTGTTCATTTTGAACATGTGTGCTCCACAAGTTTCTTTCAGAAAAATGGGCTGTGAACAATGCTCTGTTAGATTGCACTTTGTATTATCATTTGCTCCAAAAAATTGCACGCATGTGTTGATATTTATCAAAAGACAGTGATGCCAAATGGCTGTCTTGACAAAAAGAACCATTACAAACATTTACTCCAGCCAAAGCAGTTATCGCATTTGGTGAATTTTCACCTACCTAGACTACATGGGTTTTCAAAGTTCTACTGGCTGAGTTGGGATGAGGGAGTTCACCAGTTAGTTGAGCCAGAACAGCCCAAGATCTGCCCATTCCAAACCAATAGATGCTGGTGGTTTTTGGTTTGGATTGCACTGTTTGTTCTGAATAAACACTGTAGAATGAGCATGGCCATGAGATCAAATTTTGCTTGCAAATATATGGCTCTGTTAAGTGTTAGGTGGAATTGCTCAGTTAATTTTCACTCAGAGAAAAGCAATGGCTGAATAGAACTAGTGCAGAAGTAACCCCACTCTCCAAACTCCCTGTAGAACTGTCACTCACCAATCACATTTCCAGACTTTACATAGACCTTTACAGTAGTGGACCTAGGACTCTCAAATTTCAGTGGCTCCCTGTGCAACTCCAAAATCCCCACCCCCACCTCTCACCTTCCATTGGACTTTGTAGTCACTGCACCTGCTGCAGCGCCCCAGAAGCACTGCACCAGGTTTGACCAAACCAATCATGCTCCCCTAGATCCGTCTTTGAGCTTTATGTTCCTCTTTGGTGTCTGTGACCAAAGATCCTCAGGCAGGTGATATAGCAGGCAAACTCTTTCTTTTTAAATAAACTATATATTGCCTGTCTAACAGTGTAGTTCAGCATGCTTACTCAGCTGTAAACCCCACTGAGTTCAATGAAACTTGTGCAGCACATTGCAGCCAGAAGCTTAAATTTCCAAGATGAAGAGTACCATCTTGGCATACTGCTTTGCCAGTTATGATTTCTTTCTTTCTGACATCATCTTTGTCAGAAACCTTTGGGGGTTTGTTTTGATTTTGTTTTGCTTTATTTCTAACAAGGGTCTGTCCAGTTTAACCGCATGGGCTTTGGTAGCTTGGTTATGGAAAAGGTACCTCATTTTTGTCTTGGGAGGTGGCCTGGAAAATGTAGCACATCACTCTGTTTTGGCAGAAGTAAGCAAAGCAGGTGTCTCTTGATGAGTCATCTTTAATTGCACATCAGCTGGGACTGGAAATTATCATTCTGACCACATTTATTTAAACTGAGTTTGCTATGGCAAACACTTCCTACTTGCCTCACTCCAAGTGAAAACTGGCACCACCCACTGCTTCCATTAGAGAAAAAATAAAAGCTGTAAAACAAGCAAAAACAAAAAAACCCAACAGGTATAGTTTTCTTTAGAATAGGGAGTGCCAGGAGTTTTTTTTAGTTTTTTAAAAGACTATACCTGTAGCATTTCTGTCATTACTCTGTTATGCATTTCAGGCAAAACTGTTGCAATAGTGACAACTCATTTGTGTCCCTTTTTTATTGATATCATTTCCTTTATCCAAGCAAAGAATATGGTTGATGCGTAAATAATCATGGGAATCAGTACCTTTATAGATATTTATATTTCTTCAAGGACCTCGAGCGCATGTGCATGGATCTCCCTCTCCTTATTTCCATCTCACGAGAACCTGACTGGTCCAAGGCTACCTAGTAGACTTCACAGCTGAGTGAGGATTGGAACATAGGTCTGCCAAGCCTAGCCCAACATTTACCACAACTCTACACAGGTCGGCTATGTGAAAATATCCTCCCTGTTTAAAACTGGCGATGTGAAAATACATTGGAACTTGGGTTTTTTATGATTCATTTTCTTTGCTGAGTTTATCCCACCTTTCTTTTCTCAGCAGTCTCAGAGCGAGGCACATGGGGCTCCTAGGCAGTCTCTCGTTTAGGCACTGACCAGACCCAGACTTGCTTAGCGTCACTGCAAAATATGCCTTCAGACAGCAACAAAACAACTAGCAACAAGGCAAATGAATGCAGTACTAGCCATGGGCATAGCCAGGATTTATGTTAGGGGGCAGGCTTCATGTTAGGGGAGGAGGGGGCAGAACGTCAGTTAGGTAATTATTTTTATTGATTTACTTGATGGGGGGGGGCAGCTGTGCCCTGGTACTAGCTTGTGTTTGCCTCTGAAGTTTTCATGATATATAAGCCAGGCTCCTTCAACAACAGCCCTACATAATAACAAGAGAATATGAACACATCATTTTAACCATGATCAAGGTCACATGGCTAATTAAAATACTTTGCGGTACCATGTTGCAGAAGTCCTGCTGATATGCCATCTGCACCTGCAGCTTGACACATCAAAAAAACCCTTCCACAAATTGCCTGCTCCTAATAGGTAATTGCAGTGCCAATGACCATTACCTAATTAGTCACTAAATTGGTAAGGGGAATCCTCTAGCCTATGCTAATTGTTTTAAAACACTGAACGGTATAGATCTATTCTAATTAAGGGAGAATTCAGGATGTTCGCAGTGCAGTGAAGCAGACCAGTTTGATGTCATACTCCCCCCCCCCCCCAGTGCTCGGTGCATGACCTGTTTCAGAAACCGTTCATGCAGACTTCTTTAACTTGCCCATTTAGAAGCAGCTCTTGAGACAGAATGAGGGCCAGTAAGAAAGTTGGCAGCCCTAGCATCTAAATACAAATACTGTGATCCAGAGCTTCCCTATGGAAGTAGGGTTCCAATAAACTTTTTCTGCCTATTAGGCTTTCCCTCATTGACTCTGTCCTACTACTGAACCATCTAACTTAGTACTGGGTACATAGCAGCTTTCCAACAGTTTTAGACATGTCCTTCCCAGTCCTATCTATAGATCAGAGATGAGACTGCAGCTCTCCCATTCAAGTGCACACAAGCTCAAGATCAAAGTATTTGATTATCACGTTTTCATAAGGCTCATGAAGATCTAAAGCACTATATATAGAGAGTAAATTAAGATAACTGTCATTCTGGAGAATTGAGAGCCAGATCATTTTTCCTGGACCGTGTCCAAATTAAATAAATCCTGGTGACATCTACCATCTTCTCATCTTGTGGGAAAGAAGGGAAATTGTGCAGAAAACACATAGTGACATAGTAGCTTTTCAACTGATACACTGTCCATGTGATGTATTGTGTGTTTTCAGCCTGTAGATTCATCACTTCCAAATGCCTAGCCCTAGCACCTATGGAGCTGCTGGATGTATTGTTTACACTTTACATGGTGTTCAAAAGTATTGGTTAAGACACACATAGGCAAACTCGGCCCTCCAGATGTTTTGAGACTACAATTCCCATCATCCCTGACCACTGGTCCTGTTACCTAGGAATCATGGGAGTTGTAGTCTGGAGGGCTGAGTTTGCCTATGCCTGGGTTAAGAGAATGAGGTTGTTGTTTTTTCAGGACCAAATGCTCTTTTGCATGCAGAGAGAGGGTTTGACCTTTGAAGAAATGGTTTAAAGCAAAATGTATGGGTATCTCTGGATACTTGTTTTTGTTTTTTTTAAAAAAGGTAGGGAAAAAATAATCCTTTTCAAGGAATGCAGGTGAATCATAAAAATGAAACAACTGTGAGGCAGGAATAAAGGCATGAAGGGCCGCTTCCAGGGAACTTGTTTATTGAGCATCATTGTGATTTGTTTACCTAAAATTTGCTGAGAGGTTGGACAGCATCAGCTGCATATTGAGCATCCGTGCTGATTTGTCTGCAGGGAGGTCAAATGGCATTTCATCAAGCAAATGTTATCCACCACTTCACAGTACACAGTACACACCCTCCCATCATGTTCCTTACCATAAAACACCCATGATGGAAGTGGTGGGGTGAGAGGAAGGAGGCTTGTTGTACAATCATTTTCAATCACACAGCCTTAATTGTCTGGTATGAATCTAAGGAATCCCACCCACAAAATACCAAGCAGCCTGGGAGCTCCCTACGTAAGTCCCAATCAGTTCTGCAAGCCTTACTTAATGAGTAAAAATAATGCAGACTTGGGATGTAGCAGGAAGAAAGTGAAAAAGACAGTGTGGGAGGAATGAGAAATGAAGTGAGAGAACGAAGAAAGGGTGTGTGAAAGAAGAAGTGGAAGGAAGGCCCCTTTGGGAGGAAGGGTTTATAACAGCATCAACAATGTGAAAAGACGTTCTCAGAAAAACAAGAGAAAGTTAAGGCTGCTGCCCTCTAAACGCTTTCCTGAAAGTAAGCCTAACTGAGTAACCATGCAGAGGTCTGGACTGCAGCTATGAAACAGATTGTACTGTAAAGGCACCAGGAAAGGGATAAACAATAAAGTGGGGCACATGCATTTGCTTGGGGAGACAGCTCAACTTGCCCCTTTGGCAGTGCTGGCTAGTAGTCTGACAGGCAAGTGGGGCAGTTGGTTTGGGCAGGGGTGGGTAGGTGGGCTATCAAACTGGGATTAACTGCTTCTCCTTCATTAGCCCTCCCCCCCCCAGCAAAAACACACAGGGAAAGATAAAGAAATCAGAGCTGCTCATTCCCTCCTTTTGCTGTTGACTGACACAAGCCCATCCTTTATAGGCTGCACACCTTCATGCTGCTGCCCAGACTAGCTTTTTCCCACCTCACCCCACCCCACTCATCCCCAGAACAGGACTCACCAGCTCTCACTCCTGCCCTGGAAAGCTGAGCCATCATTTTAAATTTTCTCCAATACCCCCAATGTAACGTCACTCTGGAGCACTGAGGAAAATGGCAGTCCCAATGCCCTAGACTCACACTACATTAGAGTCATCGTGGGATATTTAAAATGGCAGCTTGTAGTTGCCAGCTGCTGCTAGGTCCATTGATTTGGATCACAGTTACTTACAAGGCTCCCCTCAAACCCACACCCAGCCCTGTTCATTACAGGTAACACACAGGAGCATACTTAACCATAGATGAGGCTTATCTCCAGAAAACAATGCTGGATCAAAACTTGGGAGTTAGCGCAAGATTTGTAAGATAAAGCTCAGCTATCATTACTGGAAAAGCTGATCAGCTAGTGACCAAATGTTTCAAATCCCTGTTTAAATCCCTCATTTCAAATCCCTTCTCAAGAGTCATTTTTGAAGCAAAGAACCAGCCACTTATTAGTGTCCAAGATGAATGGAAGGTGGGGGAGCGTATTGCCCACCCCCATTTGTTAACAAACTGAACATTTAGTGATTGCAGCTATACAGCAATTCCCCTTCCTCCCTATTCTTCCTTTTCTACCTGTTTGCTGGTATGAACAGTAGACTTTTCTTCAAGCCACAGATTGCATATGCTTGTACAGCATCTAAAGTTGCTGGCAGCAGCTTCGTGTTGGAATGCCATGACACTTCCTGTAATTTGAATGTTAGATAAGGATGATAGGCAGAAGATGCTAAAGGAGATGGGCTGACTGAAAAGCTAAAACACATCCTGCAGTTTGAAGCCTGCCTGAGGAGACTTGCCAATCTTTTGCAAAGAAGAGGAGACAGCCTTGGACTGTGCATGCAAAAAGGGAAGTATACACAGAGCTCTCTGCCCACCTTGAGTAGTAAAGTGAATTTTTAATATACCTGCTTATGCATCCTGCACCACTGAAGCAAACAAATCTCAGTTATATCTGTTTCTTATGAAACCAATAAAAGGGATCCAGAGTGGATTCTTGAAATTACAGGCCAGTTATCTTAACATCTGTGCCAGGAAAACTGGTGAAAAGTATTGTTAAAGCTGAAATAACAAAGCATATAGAAGAACAAGCCTTACTGGAGCAAAGCCAACATGTCTCATTGACCTATTAGAGTTATTTGAGAGTGTCAACAAGCTAAAATGTATAAATTATTACTTGAGTGGCATACTAAGGATGAAGAGGTTAAAGTTGCAATGATTCAGTGGGGCCAAAGATTTTGGTTATAATATTCAATTTGACGACTGGATAAGACTGTGGAAAGAAGGAATGGAATTTACTGCATGTGCTACAATAAAAGAAAATGTTATGAAAATGTTATATAGATGGTATGTAACACCAGTAAAACTCGGAAAGATGTATAAAGTTAGTAATAAATGTTGGAAATGTCAGGAGAAAGAAGGAACATTTTACCATATATGGTGGGAATGTAAAAAAAATGAAAGGTTTCTGGGAAATGATTTACAATGAATTGAAAAAAAATGTTGAAATACACTTTTATTAAGAAAACAGAAGCCTTTCTGTCAGGAATATTAAGAAATGATATAAAAAAGGATGAGAAGTTGTTTTTATATGCAGTAACAGCAGCAAGAATTTTGGTGGCACAAAAATGGAAACAGGAAGAAATCCCAACGAAAGAAGAATGGAGAATGAAGTTGATGGAGTACGCAGAATTAGACAAACTAACGGGGAGAATTCGGAACCGGCGAGACCAAAGATTTACCGAAGACTGGAATAAATTTACAGAATATATCAAAAATATATGTGAAGGACAATTAACATTTGTAGGCTTTCAAGAAGCTCTGTGATAATAACGGAAAGAAATATTGTTTTATAATAATGGTTAAGACCAATATGGATTTTTAAAAAAACCAATACAGATGGAAGAAATGTGATTAATTGTGATAATATGGAAAATTTCCAGATAGACTGAAGGAAGTCTGAAAGTGGAAAGAAATTAAAAAAAGAGAGTCAACAAGCATATATAGATAGAGATGATCTGGTTGACGTAGCGTAGTTGGACTTTCAAAAAGCTTTCAACAGAGCACATCACCAAAGAGTACATGCTGGGTGATCTTAGCAGTCAAGGAATAAGCGGAGATGTCTTCTTGTCAGTCAGGAATTGGTTTATACATGGGGCTGCTGTTGAAGATCACTTTAAAGCTTCTACTGGCTCAAAATGCAGCAGCCAGATTAGTGGCTGGGGTTCCATTTACAACTCGTAAAAACCCTGTTTTACAACAGCTACATTGGTTGCTGTTTCTGGGCCTTATTCAGGGTGCTCACTTTAGTGTTTAAAGCACTAAACAACCCAGGCCCCAAATATCTGAATGACTGCCTCTTTCCCCACGGACAGTGTCAGGTATCAAGAGCAGCCAAGAAACCATCTTGCTAATTCCACCATTTCCAGAAGTTTGGAGGGGTGGCCTGGGAAAGGGTATTCTCTGTGGCAGCCCCTAAATTGTGGACTTGCCTCCCCACAGCCGTATATCCGCTACCTTCAATAGCTTCTGTCATATCCTGAAGACACAACTTTTTACCCTGGCCTTTGACACTTGAGGTATATATTTTTTTTCAGGAGCCATCCTATTCCTCTAACTGTAATTTGTTTTAAAATGTTTTTTATATTGAATTTTAAATTGCTGTAGCCCACTCTGGGACCTTATGGTGAAGGGCAGGTAAGAAATCAAATTGCTGTTGTTGCTGTTAAAATATTTTTATTAAGTCCTCAGCAGTGGCATTTACACAGGATGGTTGGACTGGAATGAGTATATATTAAAAATTGAGACATCTGTTAGGATTGTAACAAGAGCATAGCTGTGTCGAATCTGAACATTTTCAGAATCTTCACATATCAGTTCTTGACAAATCCCAAAGTGACACTGACCCCCGTCATAATGTGCATTGTCCTGAATCTATGTCAGTTAATAAATATCCAATAAGAGGAACATTGCCCAGATAAGCTTTAAGCACTCAAGGCTCTCTGCATGCCTCCCTGGACTCAATGTCATTTTGACTGCTAGGAAGAAATTTATTTCCTTGGAATTTGGTGTCCCTTTGTGTGCATTATTACCAGATATGATATGTTGCACTTGATCCAGTGCAGAAAATTGTTCCTGAACGCACACACATATATATTGTTGAATATCTCTCTAGCGCAGAAGAATTCACAATGAAGTATTCTTTCTGATAGGAAACAGGCTAATGTCTGAAATTTAGTCAAGCTGCTGTAGTATAGTGAGCCGTGAGCCAGGAAGACTACAGCTGGGAACTCTCACCTCGGCCATGAGCTCACTAGCTGGTCTTCGGAAAGATACTGTTGCATGGTGCCCCATCTATCACAGAGAACTGTGGGGCTCTATAATGTGTTGATGTTTTCCCCATATCCTTCAATCTACTGCTAAACATTTTAACGTTGTGCTGTGTGGGAACCACTGTAGTATAGCTCCTTGCCACCTAACAAAGATTATGTCACAAGCCCTGTGGATGGGAAAGATCCATAACACAGTTCCAACACTGCCCTGATTCCTAGGAGGGATAACTTTGGTAGAAATCCATTGTGGATCCTTCCACTACTGCAGGAACACCCCCTATCTCTTAATTAGTATTAATTATCCAGTACCACAAGAACACTCAGTGAAGCCGGCCAGTGGAAGATTAACCTGAGCCTACGGGCAGATAGGCCTGCCTGCCAACCTAGCACCCCCGGGTGCAAGTAGATAAATAGGGACCGCTTACCAGCGGGAAGGTAAACGGCGTTTCCGTGTGCGGCTCTGGCTCGCCAGATGCAGCTTTGTCACGCTGGCCACGTGACCCGGAAGTGTCTCCGGACAGCGCTGGCCCCTGGCCTCTTGAGTGAGATGGGCGCACAACCCCAGAGTCTGTCAAGACTGGCCCGTACGGGCAGGGGTACCTTTACCTTTACCTTTACGGGCAGATAAGGTATAGCAAGATGCAGCAATGGCAACCAACTTGGATGGCTTGAAAAGATGGTTAGGAAGTTAAATAGAGGACAAGACTATCAATAGCTACTACCCATAATGGCTGCATTCTATCTCCACTGTTGGAGGTGTTATGTCTCTGAATACCAGTTGCTGGTAATTTCAGGTGGGCAGAGTGCTGTTTCCCTCAGGTTCTGCTTGCGCACTTTCCATGCGCATCTGCTTGGCCACTGTGAGAACAGAGTGCTGGCCTGATGTGGCAGAGCTCTTCATATGTTGTTTGAGTGTTTTTGACACCGTGTGGGAAGATCCCTTGCTGCTGTGGTTCTTATGTTTGCAAATTATTTTTTGAAGAGGCCCCAAGTGGTTGCATTGGAGATGCACCTGTGTGGCCACAGCCCAAGATTCCCTGTGCAAAAAATGATTTCCCTTGATCTCTCTCAACCTGAGTTTCCTGTTTTAATTGCTGCTTTAATGGGATTATTGGCTGCTTTAATTACAAACGCTTATATTTCATGGTTTGTGTAACTGTTTTTATACGTTGCAAACGGCTTAGCAGCCTATCATGGCATTAAGTGGTCCTGAAAAACCTACATTGGCTCCCAGTATGTTTCTGGGCACAATTCAAAGTGTTGGTGCTGACCTTTAAAGCCCTAAACGGCCTTGGCCCAGTATACCTGAAGGAGCGTCTCCACCCCCATCGTTCAGCCCAGACACTGAGGTCCAGCTCCGAGGGCCTTCTGGCATTTCCCTCATTGTGAGAAGTGAGGTTACAGGGAACCAGACAGAGGGCCTTATCAGTAGTGGCACCTGCCCTGTGGAACGCCCTCCCACTAGATGTCAAAGAAATAAACAACTAACTGACATCTGAAGGCAGCCCTGTTTAGGGAAGCTTTTAATATTTTGCTGGAAGCCACCCGCAGTGGCTGGGGAAACCCAGCCACATGGGCAGGGTATAAATAAATTATTATTATTATTATTATTAATTGTTTATTTGCTTAATATATTTATATATCCTGCCTTTCTGCCAAGTTGGGACTCAAGGCGGCTTACAACATTTTAAATCATCTTTATAAAATATAAAGTAATAAAAGCAACGACAATAAAACACATTTAGAACCAGCATTAAAATACCAATTGCTCTGACAGCAGTCCAGTGGTCAGCATCATCTGTGCCAAGTTTCCAATGTCCTGTCTGAATAGGAAGTTCTTAGCCAGCCAATGGAAAGTTAGCAAGGAGCAGAGGCAGATTTGGTGGAGTGTGACCTGTTCACCCGCATTGGATGCCACACTGAGAGGGAGCTGCAGGGGTCACTGCAACAATGATGAGCAATGGAAGGTGAGAGGCAGGGGGCGGCTGAATTTTAGAATTGCACAGGGTGCCACGGATATTTGAAAGCCCAAAGTCTGCCACTGCAAAGAGGGAGCCAACTAACCTCTCTTAGGAGGGATTTCCACAAAAAGGACTCGTGTCACCAGCAACTTTGTCTCTGATTTTGATGGTACCAAAAAAATTTGGCTCAAGGAATGAGGGGAGCTAACAAAGGAAGATAAAATAGAATAAAATCCCCCTCTCCCCAACTTTCTTTACCGCTTCTCCATCATGCTTATGCAAGTAAAACTGAACTATGGTTTTAAGTGGGTTTTTGCTGAATACAGAACCATCTGGCTACTTTGAAGAGGCAGTGAGGTTATGCCCACCCTATTCTCTTCCTTAACTTGTCTTTATTCACAGCCATGGAGTTATGCCAGATTTGGCCACTCATCTTGAGCCAGGCTGAAGCCTTCCTTGGCTTGTCCACTTCTCCCTTTTTGGAGAGAGGGTACAGCCTGTACAATGCATCATCTGTTATGTAATTATAACGAGCTAGAGGTTCCGGTTTTCTTGTCAGTGTCTGAAATATATGCTTCCCATTTTCTCTCATTACCCACCCACCACTCATTCTCCTTGGGCCGTTGCCTCTGAAGTTCCCAAAGGAGATTCCAATAATAATGCCAGCAGCTCTAATATGTATAGGCAGGTTTGCTCCTGAAAATACAGTAACTTCTCTTTTGTTGTATGCCAGAGAAACAATTTGTAACAGAAGACATTGGACCAATTTCAGTCGTGGCTCATCTCCAAGAAAAATAATGGCACCGAGCCCTCTTCTACCAAAGCTGAATTTGCCCCTTGGTTGTCTTTCTCGCTCTTTCTGGCTTGTATCAGTTCAGTGATTTATTATGGACTGTACTTTTGATGGTGACACCCATCATCACCAGAAGCCTACCAGCAAAAATTTATGACACAATAAACCAGATAGTCTCTAACATACCATACCACAGTATGTATGTATTTAATCTATTTATCAGTGGCCACTGTTTTTGTCATATTGGGTGCTATGTAGGCATTTGGTATGAATTGACCTGCTGCACAATTTCCAAGATGAAAGTTCATATTGGAACTTAGTCATCCACTGGATCTCACACTGAATGGTCCAGTGCAATTCTCATCTCAAAGAATATATAATGGTTGGCATCCATTTATGTCTGCCAGCTTTCACAATAGAAGTCCACTTGCACAAGACTTTTGATTTCTCTTCTCTCTCTCACAGCCTCCTCTGCACCCCAGAATCTGTTTCAGAGCAGACTTTAGGAATGGAGAGCTGTGGGGAGGGGGGAGGAGTTCAAGGATGGGCCCCATTGTGTGAGCAGACACCTGCTCAGGCTACATTGGATCTTGCCTAATACATTTAAATTTTATGGGGGTGACGAACATTATTTTTAAAAATAAATAGTTCACAGGTTAATACAGATACTGGACAGAACATACTTATGGGTGAACACATGCCAAATGGTGTAGAATGGAAAGAGATTTGTCCATCTCTATGCAATCCATTATCAGTTGTATTTTAACCATACATCTGTAATAAACATGCATGCATCAATTTATTTGCATGCTGCCTTTCCATAGTTAAGGCAATCCTCATGGCAGCTGCCTTTAAAAAAAATACATAACAAAAGTAGTCATAAACAATAAATAAAACATCAAAAAGTACACAGCCAAATTGAACAATTTCCACATAAATCATAATAAAATCTAAAATGAAGATACAAAAAACTGATAGTGATAACAGCAGCAACCCCCCCCAACAGAAACCTCTAAACAATTCCCCAGCCCAATAAAAAACATTGTATCACTGAAAATAAAGTCCACAAACCCCAAGCTGCAAAATGGTGTGATTCAATTTTCGAAAGAACCTTATGAGACCACCTACATGTGCATGAGATAAATCTGAGCCTAGCTGAGAACCGTCTCTTCTAAGACAGAACTGCACCTATTGCCTCTAGTTAATTCACATTATCAGGTAAAAGGATAGGATATGGCAGCTGCTGGATTTGAAGGTAAAATATTAGCCATAGGATTGCTTCGGTGTGAAGCCATGATCATGAATCCACTGAAATTTCACATCAGTTCATCCCTAAAGGGCAAGGTGCAGAAGAGGAAGGCAGAGCGCACTAATGCAGCATATCTGCATCAACAGTTTTACACAAACACTTCACATCGTTGCATTAAAAAAACCACAACTATTATCCCAGCTGTGTAGGAGTCGCTCATGTACGATCAACTCCTAAACAGCTGGTGTAATTTAAAGGGCACCACTGGTAGCTACATAATTCACACATAATAGCTTCATTCTCACAAAGGATAGTGTAAGCAGTATGCTTTTCACAGATTATGCAAATAGATTCTAAGTGTGAAAATGGTTGCTTTTAAAAGCAAGGTGTATTCAAACTGGGAAAGGGAGATAAAGAGTTTTCTGCCTGGCTGAAAACACCTACTGTTGTGTGAAAGGCCAGCACTAACAATGGGACGCAGGTGGCGCTGTGGGTTAAACCACAGAGGCTAGGGCTTGCCGATCAGAAGGTCGGTGGTTGGAATCCCCGCGACGGGGTGAGCTCCCGTTGCTCGGTTCCAGCTCCTGCCAACCTAGCATGAAAGCATGTCAAAGTGCAAGTAGATAAATAGGTACCGCTCCGGTGGGAAGGTAAACGGCGTTTCTGTGCGCTGTTCTGGTTCGCCAGAAGCAGCTTCGTCATGCTGGGCACATGACCCAGAAGCTGTACGCCGCTCCCTCGGCCAATAAAGCGAGATGAGCACCGCAACTCCAGAGTTGTCCGTGACTGGACCTAATGGTCAGGGGTCCCTTTACCTTTAACAATGTAGTTTAACAATGTAGGCACTGGGCAACTGTGCCATCGATTAAACTGAAGAGCAGAGGTGACACATTTAGTCCTGTAAATGGATTCATGGTTTGAACTAAAACTGAAAACACTGGTGTTCCATTTTAGGATTATCATGCTCCTCCTTTTCTCACCATAATGAATGCAACATACAATGCCATCTAGATGTTGAATCATATAACTGTACCCCCACATCTAGAAGGTCCCAAGGAAGCCCTTATGATTGAATTTAAATGGAGTATCTCCCAAGGTTCTTACCCTGAGCTATCTTTCTTATACAAAATGTGCAGATGGGAGTTCAAAATGCACAGGTGAAGGATAGATACAAAAATACAAGGGATAAACATGTTTCAATAGCCTTTGTCCACCTTGTACTTCGAATTTTGAAAACATTACGCCTGCATTTTGAAATTGTATAGGTCCAACAGAGCTATGCTGTATTCTCCCCTCTACAACCTATGCATCCATCATTAGAACCTGTGTATGCACTAATACATGCATTTTTGTGTATACCTTCTAATATACACATTTTTGTTCACTCTTTCTTTACACATCTTTATATAAAATTCAGAATTTGAAAGTACAGCTGCATTTCAGCTCACATATTGTTTTGGTAAGTGGCTATTAGGTAGACTTGCATTAAAATGCAAATTGAATCAAATCCCCCTACCCCCCCAAATTATTTACTACTTTTCATATATTACCACACACATACTGCTTCCTGTATGCATGATTCCGTAACTAAATCTCCAAGTTGATGCAAGGTTTAATCTGTTTTAAATTTTTCTTATTGATGACTTTATTGTTCTACCTTTTTTGTAAACTGCTTTGAAGTTTTGTTATCAATAAGAAAAACGTACAATAACGTAATGAACGTATGTGACATAAAATTAAGATACCCATCGTGTGCTAAATAAATTGTATTTATTGCATATCCTGGCATTTAATCCACAACACAAGAAAGAATTACATTAACAAAGCTATATATGTGTTTGCCAAGGTTCTATCTCAGCAGTTCTGTGCTTACACTGTTTACCATGGCATCACCATGAAGAAGACTAATGTCTCTCTCTTGCCCTCCCTCTCCTCTTTTTTTAAAAAATAAATAGAAAGGAGAAATAATAGGCACTGCCAGTAGGCACTGTTGACCCAGGTCTGAAGTGTTTGAAATTAATTTTTCCACTTTGGATAGCATATATATTTCTCATTATTTCTCAGCGATGGACATGAAGCCCTTCCAAAAATGTATCGGGTATCATGCCAAATGCAGCAATCAAAGTCTCTTGCAGAGGCTGTGGAACACACAAAGGGTTTCACACAGGCAAGAGTGTTAGCTATGCATGCTTTCACGTTGCCCAGGCTCAGTGGAACGTTCTATGAGAACACCAGATATACATACACTGCTTTGTTATGCCTCGCAGCTACTTCCCCTGTTGTTGTTGTTGTTTATTTTGCAAACCTTGTTAGGGTGTGTTTCCCCCTTCTTTTTTATGGGTATAATAACTCCTTCCTGCCCACCCCCCACCTCCACTAAAGAGGTGCATTTCCAAAAAGTTTTCCTAGAAAGCTCCTATGCTCATTGCACAAACCAACTTTCTTGGATGGAGGGAAAACTGAGATTTCACCTACGTGCTGCTGAAATGGCAAGTGCTGAACAGATTTGGTCAATGACAGCCAGAGAAAGAGCCCTGGAGAAAGTGGCATAATATATTGGGCTACACTTATGCCAAGGCAAGCTCTTTATTTCTGTCAAGCGCATGTACACTTTGTTCTCGTTATCCTCAGTTAACTCCAGCGGCTGAATAGGAGCCGAGGTGGGAACTGCTCAAATGCCTCAATAGCTCCACTTAGGGTTTCCATCCCTCAACGATTGCTCTCACTCTCCTTTGGAGCTACAGTCAAGCACTCTCTATTGAGGGCCAATTAATACTTTGCCTTTGAGGTGGTAAAGTCCACACAGTGGCTTGTCGCTGGATTCTCATGCAGGAAGGAATTTGTCTGAAAGAGTTCCAATGTGAAAGCCATACTTACATTCGCATGTCTTCTCTGAGGTAATACAGAGTTCAAGGTGACTACATGAAAGTGACGTGCGGATGCTACCTAAAAAATAAATATAGCTATCAGACCTGAAATAACAATAGTAACAGATAAAGAAATGAGTCCACACACAAACACACACTTTCTTTGCAAATTTCAGTATAATTCATAGCCAGTCACTAATTAAATTGCAGGGAAATCTCCAAAGTTCCATTTTTAACTCTACCTAAACAACAGCATATCACCCATTTAAGCTAGCAATATAGAATAAGTAATTTAGAACAAGGTAAAGTTAATATAAAGGTAAAGGTACCCCTGCCTGTACGGGCCAGTCTTGACAGACTTTAGGGTTGTGCTCTCATCTCACTCTAGAGGCTGGGAGCCAGCGCTGTCCGCAAACACTTCCGGGTCACGTGGCCAGCATGACGACGCTGCTCCGGCGAACCGGCACCAGAGCAGGACACAGAAACGCCGTTTAGCTTCCCGCTATAAAGCGGTACCTATTTATCTACTTGCACTTAAGGGTGCTTTCGAACTGCTAGGTGGGCAGGAGCTAGGACCGAACGACGGGAACTCACCCCGCCGTGGGGATTCGAACTGCCGACCATGCGATTAGCAAGTCCTAGGCACTGAGGTTTTACCCACAGCGCCACCCGCGTCCCAAAGTTAATATACCATGTAATAATAACAACAAAAAACTCAAACGTTGTGGTAGTACTGGTTCAATGTAGGAACAATGTTGGGTGGAACCGATTAATTGTTCCAACCCAGACCTTTTGGGCTGATTTCATCAAAGAATCTGGTCTGGGTTCCTAAATATATTGTAGATTCCATAACAGGAATACTATGCCCAGGAATGGCTGCCGATTCTCATTGTACATGAGTGGTGGACTGGACTGTTGCTTGCAGATGAAAGTGAGGGTGCCCCTCTGCAGTCCAGTCAAAAATTCTTTCTGTGTTCATTATTATAGTAGTGCTTAAAATAGCTACATTGGGGAAGGAGAGTAAATTTACACAATCTCTTTGTTTCAAGCGTAATATCACATTCATGTTGGTAATGTGACTCTGCTGTGTGTAAATGCCTTCAGTCTCAGAATAGGGAAAGGATAAAGTTATGGGAGACCCCTCTCCATAGGTGGAAGGACCCCTTGAGGCATGCAGGTAAATCGTTCTTTCTGAAGAAACAAACCACTGCTCCAGTGGCGTAGCGTGGGGGGTGCAGGGGGGGTGGCCACACCGGGCACAACATTTGGGGGTTAGGGTTAGGGGGTGCAAATCCACGGGTTAGGGGGCGCAAATTACTTGCCTTGCCCCGGGTGCTGACAACCCATGCTATGCCACTGCACTGCTCCCCCAATTCCCATCTTCAGCCTGAAAGAACATAGACCCATGCAAACCAGCACCTGACTCAGATTGGCTCCGGGTCCTGCAAACTGAGCTATTTCCTCCCTGCAAACTGTACAGCACCTGTTTTGTATGCAAAAGGTCCCAGATTCAACTCTCAGCATCACCAAGTAGGGCTGTAAAAACAAACAAACAAAACCTCCTGACTGAAACCCTGGAAAGCCAGTCCCATTCAGTGTTGCCAGAGCTCAGCTAGATGGAGCAGTGGTCTGACATGATATAAGGCTGCTTCCCATGTTCCTAAAAAAATAATGGATGGGGATTTTCTTGTGGACAAGTCTTGGTGAGCTAGGTATGGCTTTGCATAATCCTTGAACAAAGCAGAAATGTATATGCAAAATAACTAAGCAAGTATTAGAAGTCCTCTCTCAGAACTGGCCCTACTAAACATCTTCCAAGACAATAATGCCCACTCACATCACAAAGAGCTCATAACCCACCTACTCTCAGCAGCCAGAAACATCATAGCCAGACAATGGAGAGACTTGTCAGGAGAAAGCATGGACCGGTGGTATCAAATAGTTTGGGAAACAGCCTTATTAGAAAAACTAACCAATAAGCTGAAAGTGAGACAGGGACAAATGGAAGAATACGCCTATGGCTCCCCTTTATCACATACACAAGCCAACAAGACAACGACAAGAATCCACCAACAGCATATGAATCAATCTGGCTAATCTGATTCAAAAACACCCACCCAACCCCACTCACACATGAAAACAAAGTTCACCACAACCAATCACAAACAAACAACCACACCCTAGGCCAACCCCGACCTCTCTCACCACCAAAGGAACACAAGCAAATAGTAAAGAGAAGCTACACAAGCGACGCTGACACAAACCCCCACACATGCACTAAGTAGAATAAAAGCATTGCCACCCGACCCCACCCCCACTCACCATGGCCCCCTCCACCCAGTGGAATAGCGTGGGTTGTCAGCACCTGGGGCAAGGCAAGTAATTTGCGCCACCTAACCCATGGATTTTAGCACTCGAGTGCGAGCGCCCCCCAGATGTTGCGCCCGGTGCGGCCGGCCCCCCTGCACCCCCCACGCTACGCCACTGCCTCCACCTCTCCCCCCTTTTCTTCCTAATGTAACACTAACGTCTCAACAAATGAAACTGATCTGTAGAAAATGTAACTTGAAAAAAGAGACACTGCACATACTTTTGTAAACCAAGAAATCTTTAAATATGTTTTTAAAAATATGTTTTTAAAAAACACAAAAATGTTTTTCAGACTCTAAGAGCCTAAGCTTACTTACAAGAGTTCCCTCAATGTGCACGCACACACACTCTAGTAAATGTAAGCATTTCTAGACTTTGATCTAAACTTTGCTAGTGTTCCATGCAGTAGTTTTAGACTTGTCTTTGTCACTAGAAGCAGATATATGTTTACATGACATTCTTAATTGCTGTTTTTGGAGGACTAATGCAGTGTAAAATCATAGTCATCAATAGAGCCATTTATCCTGACTGCAATTAACAAATCAAGTCCCAGCACGTTTTTGCTATTTGCCAATCTGTTGAATATTCACTCTTCCCTCTCTCCCTCCCTCTCTCTGCTATTCATTTAGTGGTAAACATGTAACCTAGCAACGGAGTGTCAATATCAGCAGTGCCTGATGAAGTTGTGAATCGTAGAGAAATGGGGAAGCCTGGTGCTGGTGAGATGAATGTCTTCTAGGAAGAGCTCCCATTGGCTGAGACTTACACTGGTCCACAACTATAGAGTCAACAGCGTGATGCAGCAGCAAAAAAAGCTAATGCATCAACAGAACTATATTGTCGAGAAAAAGAGAAGTATTAGTACCACTCTATTCTGCCTTGGTCAGACCACACCTGGAATACTGTGTCCAATTCTGGGCACCGCAATTTATGAAGCTCGAGGCGGGGTTAGTGTGGGTGGAGAGCTGTAGCAGAATCTTTCATTTTGATTAACAGGCCTAGATTTTCATGATAGTGGATTAATTTCCTAGGACACTCCAATCACAGTGATTTAGGAGAAAGCTCAAAAGCTGTGTTTATTTTTAAAGTGGATTTGTTTTTTCCCTCCACCACCCCTTTCCCTGTGCAAGTCAATACAGATCTCTCTCTCTCTCTCTCTCTCTCTCTCTCTCTCTCTCTCTCTCTCACAGGGGCAGATCTATTATGAAACTAATGAAGCTTAAATTTCAGAGCCCCTAATCCCAGAGGGGCCACCAAACTGACTTTAGTCCACATTGCTTAAAAGTTTTAGGTCTAGCAGACCAAAGTAGAGTTGCACGAATCAAACTGATTAATTTTTTTGTTGCATATATTTCAACAATCCCAAAGTTTGAAATCCAGTAGCACAGATGTTATAAAAGTGTGGTGATCTGTGGTGCAACCCACTGAAGAAGATAACAGTGGTTACTCAGACATTGTTGCTGGTTGTAAATGGGGTGAAGATGCCTATCCAACATCAGTGATCCTTGGTGTAACAAGGTACAGTGGTACCTCTGGTTAAGAACTTAATTCGTTCCGGAGGTCTGTTCTTAACCTGAATCTGTTCTTAACCTGAGGTACCACTTTAGCTAAAGGGGCCTCCCGCTACCGCTGCACAATTTCTGTTCTCATCCTGAGGTAAAGTTCTTAACCCGAGGTACTACTTCCGGGTTAGTGGAGTCTGTAACCCAAAGTGTTTGTAACCCAAGGTGTTTGTAACCCGTGGTACCACTGTATTTGCTGGGAGGGTATCATTCCCCCACACCCATCTTTCCTGAGGATCCATGCTCTTTTGCCTACAACCCAGTTTCTTATTTCTGTACTTGTAGGAGAACCTCTGCAGCTGTTACACTGAAATTTGGCAAGCTTTGCCTTCTCAGAAGAAATGACCATGTCTGCAAATTGCATCAAGTTCTGTGAAAATGGGGAGAAGAGTTATAGTCAGTTTTAGATTTCCCATTATAGTGAATGGGGGGGGCAGAGTTTCATTTCTAACAAATCTAATTCAGTTTTGAATAGTGAGTCGAACTGGGAAATGACAGAGCTGCTCCAAAACAGACCCAACTGCTTCCCCAAACTACAGTTACAAGTCTAAGCTTGTGACCAGTGCACACTTCTCAATATGCATCCCCCCCATTTGATAGGAGCAACAGCAATCTCAAAACACAGAGTACTAAACCAGATCTATTAGGGGTGGGCTGCCTTCCTACTCCCCAATGCAGGCCCTGAGCTTTCCAAACCTCTCCTGGAAGTCCTCATTAAAGGGTGGGTGGGTATGTACTGGGAAGGGAGGATTGTAAACCCCCTCTGCCTAATTTTCTTTGATTCTGTTATGTACTGAGTTGAATAGGATCCAAAATGCAGCAGTCTGATTGGTCCTAGAACAACAGGATCCAAAATGCAGCAGTCTGATTGGTCCTAGAACAATGCAGCAGTATGATTGGTCTGCAGGAGCCACCCAATCCAGCTCCAGATGGAAGTGAATCCACAACCTGATTGGCCTACAGGTTCCGGAATTAGCCAGTCATGTGCAGCCCATTGTGTAAATAATGTATATAAAGCAGATACTTTGGGGGAACTTTCATTCCTCCTCCCACTATGAGCTGAATAAGGAGCATGAAATCCACTCTCAACTCTGAGTAGATTTCAGATTTCCTCCTTTTAAGATGGCTACAGAAATTACCCTGACTCCTAGAACCATCCACAATATCTAATGCCCCTTCTGTGGGGATGCTCAGAACTAGTATTGCGTACCACAAGGATTATCACCAGCATTACTGCTATGGGTTCTTGTAACGGATGTGACGTAAGCTACATGCAGAGGTAATGGAGGGAATTCACTGGGCAATGGGCCCAGAAATGAACATTGTGTGCCTGCAATGCTCACGTCAAAGAGGCGGCAGATTTTCGCTCGGATCTGAGCTGGATAAACATTTAAGGCTAGCAACAGCAGACTTTGCCAGAAGGAAACTGGGTTCCTCTTTCTTTGTCATGCAGTTTATGAGTGCAAAGGGGGAAGAGCCCCAGGGACTGCTGCCATTGCACCAAGACTCTTGGGGGGGGGGACATGGAAAAGAAAGGGATTTGGTATCCCTCTGTAACAACTTGAGCTAGCTCTGTTGAAAGGAGATACAGGGGAATGAAGTTGGGGCAAGTGCATGGGTGGAGGCAGAGGCGGGGGAAGGGGTTCGGTGGGTGTGGGCTGCCCCGGGTGTCATCATTGAGGGGGTGACAAAATCCTGGGTGGCACTCACGCAGGGCCTGCAAAGCGCCCAAGCCACGCATCTCTCCTAGGAGAGACGCAGTGACTTGGGCGCATGCAGGCTCCACACTGCCCAAACGGTCCGCCCTCTGCCTCCCCCCTAGCTGTAGGGCAGCTGAGTGGGAGGAGGCAGGCAGACTCTGGGGGCCTTGCAGTGCGCTCTGCCCCTATGGCCGGCTTGCCCTGCCCTTGCCCTGCCCCTATGGGTGGCTCCTGCCACCCCTGGGTGCGCCACCCCAGGTGCCCACAGCAGCTTCCTCCACCCCTGGGTGGTGGACATATGAATATTGAACTGGCTTGGAGGGAAAGTGAAACACTTTCCAATTTGGGTGGAGGGGAGCATCTCATTTAATTTCCTGATCCCATGCAAGTGGATGGGAATGTAACTATTTCTAGCAAGCCATGGCTGAAGTGCAAATTCTACAGCTGCCAGAACTTCCTGTTCTTCTATCTATTGTGGGAAGGCATTGCAGTGGACTCCCTCTCGCAGTCCCATTTGCGTAAGTGAATTGTATTGAATCCTTTTCAGGCTACAGGTTAATTATTTTATCAGGTGTTCCATTATGGGTTTAAAAGATTCCACTGAATAATATATATATATATATTAAAAATCAGCATCCTACAGATGTGGTGAATGCATATGGAAGTTCTTTTATAGTGGCTTTTCATTTCAAATATTGACTCAAGTGGGCGCTGCTATATTTAGAACATCATAATGAAGGGTGCTCTATGCATATAGATGCTTTGTGCCCTTGCTGTGTAGAAATTGTTAAGAGGGACTTCTGTGAGCTCGGCCTCTTTGTGCTTCACTTCTAAGCTTTCTCTCTCTCTCTCTCTCTCTCTCTCTCTCTCTCTCTCTCTCTCTCAAATAAAAAAATCCCAGCCAGAATTAGACAAGAGAAGCGTCATTTGGCATCGGAGTAGATGACATCTAAAGATTAAAAATCTGAGGGCCAGGAATCAGCAAGCTGTTGGGTTACACTTCTGTCCCTTTTTATTATTATTTTTTGTATTAAGTGGCATATGGAGTTAGAAGAGAGGAAAGCAGCCAGGCTCTCAGTTTGATTTAATTTTTAGAACTCATGCCCCACCCATTTCAAACACATTATCAGGGTGTCTTAGAATAATAAAAAAAGTATGTGGAAGGGTCTGGAGGAAGGAGCACATTAAAAGAGTGTATCCATAACACAGAGAAAAACCCATATTCCTGCCTGCTCAGGACTCTTTCTTTATAGGCTTTCTGCCTTACAGCACAGGATCATCCTCATGTAAGAATCATCGTCTTTTCCTCTCCAGTTTCCCCTAAGTTCCAGCACTGGACTACCCTATGGGTGGAAGCATCTTTTAGGGCTTTTTTTGGTGGCAGATGAATCAGGGGTCGGTTTGGGATTTCCCCTTGCAGTGAGCTTGCATCCAAGGGGCACTGTGTTAGTTTTTTCCACCCTCAGGCACACAGACTCTTCTGGAGGCCTCTTGTTCCTCACTGCTTGAGCCAGTGAGTGGGAGTGTCTTGAAGGTCTTGCTCTTAGTTTCACTGCTTTTATTCTCCTTTCTTTCTGGTCTCGGTGCCCCACTAAGCCCCCCAAACCCAGGTTTCTTCCAGCAAAGTGTTGGTGGCTTCTGTCTTTCCCCAGTTTCAAGATCCCACCTGACCCCCTTCTAAGCAGCCTACCCTCCTACTAGTGTGCCCAGGCTCTGGCGGTCCATAGGCCACCTCTCCTGCTGGCTTCTCTCTTGGGCTCCTTGGGATGCTTCCACAGCCGTGTCCCTTTGCTACTTTGGCTTGAGATGTCAATCAGCTGACTTTGGATGACATTGGGTGGTTGATGGCTGGGCAACTGCAAAGCAATTCAAAACAAGCAGGGAGAGTCAAGCCCAAACTGCAGTTAATCACACTCTCCAATAGAAAGGGCATCTTTGGGCACTGGGAGCAGTCCATTTTATTTCCCCAGGCTTTGAAACTTTTGTTGATTTGTTTTGCTAATTTTAAAAATTCTGTATTTATTACTTCCCTGGTTTTCTTTATCGGGTCAGTGCTGTAGCAGAAGCCCAGTGCTGGAACTCACAGAAAACTAGCCAGGAAAAAACCTGATTCTTACCTAAGAATGATCCCGTTCTGTATGGCAGAAAGCCAATAAAGAAAGATCCCTGTCAAAATGACCTATGGAATGTTGGCCACTTCTGGATTCAGGCCTTCAGCCAACTCCACCTCCCCAACACACCCATACACACCCATCAGTAAACAGGAATGCCACTTGTGGTGAAGCGCTCTGCTATGGTGGACGCCTTAAGTTACATCCCAGTAAACTATGAACGTCAGTTTTCTAGCCAGAAGTTTGCAATAGAATAGTCTTCAACAATTCAGAGAGCCCCTTTGCTCACAGACCATCTCAGTGCTGCAAAAGCTTCCGGGAAGTAAAGATGGAGTGGGACAAGCTTAGGTCTCTCTAGGGGGCAGATATGGAAAGAAGACTCCAAGATCCTTACCACTTCTCCTGACCTTTTCCTACAATTTTGACCACAGATCCCATGAGACCTGCAAATTACTGGAGATCGCTGGAAGCACCTTCTGCATTATTGAGTGGAGGAAGCAGACCTGTGCAGCCCTCGGGCAAACACAGCGTATCCTTGTCTGTGTGCCCAAAGAGGCAAACTTTGAAAAAAGAAAAGAATATTTTTCTTAGATTACTATAAAACTTGGCCATTTTAAAAGTTTAAGTCATGGGCCTCAAGACAGGTAGCCAAAGGACAATGGAACAAAAAGGCATGTGCAAATAGGACAGTTCTCAGGGTCTCCTTCATGGAAAAAAAGGCTTAGGGTTTTAATTTTGACTGCACATGTAGCAATAAAACCACATGAACACATACTCATTTCTACCACTGCTTAAAATTATCTGTCTCCTTTTAGTTTGTTCTTGCATGGATCAGAATTTCACTTCCTCTTTGAGGATTATCAGTTAATGGCTTGGATCCAGGTTAACCACTGAATCCTAAACACCCTCCCAATTTGATTACTGGGGTGGGTGGCATGTACACTGGTGCCACTAGTGATGAGAGTGTCGTATTGCAGCAGGCACCCTGAACTCCCCAGTAAACTACCAATGTGGTTGCTCTCTCCAGTGATTCAGTGTGGAAATCCTCCCAAACAGGATTAAACATCTACTCAGAAGTAAATCCCGTGGAGTTCCGTAAGGCTTACACTCAAGAAGCTGGTGAGGATTTCAGATTAAGTTACTCACACTTAGGTCCTCTTGACATCAGTATTGGAGGAGGAGTATTTATTTATTACATTTGTACCCCACTTTTCCTCCAAGAATCTCAAGATGGCATACACAGTTCTCCTCCTTCCCATTTTATCCTCACAGCAACCCTATGGGGTAAGATTAGGCTAAGATATAAATGCTTAAGATAGAACTTTAGTGCAGCTAACTCAGTGTAGATCTGATGCAATGTTACCAGTACAGAGGCATTTTATGTGCACTGAGTGTTCAATTTAAAATTAGCAATGTATTTATTTAATTAGTATATTGGGCAGGGTGGGGGGGATGTCAACCTTGCATTTTAAGCACAGAGAAACAAAAAGCATATGGGAAATCAAATTCCTTCCCACCCACTCACATTTCTTTTGGTGTCTGTTATTTGTCCATCTCTACCGTGCAGACTCTCTCTCCCCCTTCATATTTTTTCCAACTTGCTTCAGAAAATGGTCAAGTCAGCACAGTGAAAGGCAGAACAATTGAAATTTTAGACCACCTTTCTGCATGGAAGCTGTAATGCATGCACTGACTCATGCAGAACTGCATAGGTGTGTGGTTGTACCCACATAACAATTTACTCAGGTTCACATAGCAGAAAGGTCTGGTTTTTGCAAGAGATCATTTGAGAGTCAGGTAGATTGCACCTTAAAACAGTAGGTTTGGTGGAGTGGAAGATTAAATTAATGAAACAAAAAACTTTTGAATCGGCGAATAAATGTGGAAAACTGCTAGCTTGGCAGTTGAAGAGGAGACAAAAACTAAATACAGTTACAAACTTAGAGATTGAAGGAAGAAACATCCAGAACCCTGTGGACATTAGAAAGTGCTTCCAGAGATATTTCAAAAAATTATACACTCAAGGGCTGCAAGATGAGGTTGAGATTAAACAATTTCTGGAAAAAAATGGGCTACCAAAACTGTCACAAGAAAATAGATCAATCCTGAACTGCAAAATAACACGACAAGAGATTGAACAAGCCATTCAGAACATGCAATTGGGCAAATCTCCAGGGCCAGATGGGCTGACCTCCAAGTATTATAAGACATTAAAAGACTATTTGATACAACCACTGATGGAGGTCAGCAATGAAATCATGGAGGGGAAGAGGGCGCCGGAATCGTGGAAGGAAGCTTTTATCACATTGATACCAAAATCGGAAGCTGAAAAGACACAACTTAAGAACTATCGTCCCATCTCTCTTTTAAATGTGGATTACAAAATATTTGCAGACATTCTGGCAAGTAGACTTAAAAAAGTTTTTAATGAAGTAATTCACAAGGACCAGGCAGGCTTTCTCCCAGGTAGACATTTGTTTGCTAACACAAGGAACATTATTGACATCTTGGAACTTTTGCAAACAGATATAAACACAAAAGCAGTGTTAATTTTTATAGATGCGGAGAAGGCCTTCGACAATATCTCCTGGAAATTTATGAAGGGAAATTTAAAAGAAATGGGAGTGGGACGGGGTTTTGAGAATGGGATTGATGCAATATATTCAGAACAAAAGGCTAAATTGATAGTCAACAATGTGGTTACAGAAGAGTTTAAAATTGAAAAAGGAACACGACAAGGCTGCCCTATTTCCCCTTTGTTGTTTATTTCGGTTCTGGAGGTGCTCCTGAACATGATTAGAGGGGACCGGTTGGTGAAAGGAATTCAGGTCGGAGCGAAACAATATAAACTTAAAGCTTTTGCAGATGACCTAGTTTTGACCCTGCAGGAGCCAGAATCTAGTACGAAAAGAGTATTACAATTGATTCAAGATTTTGGTCGGGTGGCGGGATTTAAATTAAACAAACAGAAAACTAAGGTATTGGAAAAAAATTTGACAAATACAGTCAGAACGGTTTCAGAGAGAGACAGAATTAAATGTGGTTAAAAAAGTAAAGTACCTAGGGGTAAATATAACAGCAAAAAACCTGAGTCTATTTAAGGATAATTATGAAAAATGTTGGTCAGAAATTAAGAGAGACTTAGATAGTTGGACAAAATTGAAACTTTCTTTGCTAGGCCGAATTGCTGCTATCAAGATGAATGTATTGCCAAAAATGTTGTTTTTGTTTCAAACACTACAGATTGTGGACAAGACAGAGTGCTTCCGGAAGTGGCAGAGAGACATCTCTAAGTTTGTCTGGCAGGGCAAAAAGCCCAGAATTAAGTTTAAGATATTAACTGATGCGAAAGAAAGAGGGGGCTTTGCCCTTCCAGACCTAAAGCTATATTATGAGGCCGCAGCTTTCTGTTGGCTAAAAGACTGGCTACTTCTTGAGGACACTGACGTTCTGGATCTGGAAGGTTTTAACAATGCTTTTGGTTGGCATGCATACCTGTGGTATGACAAGGTTAAGATCAATAAGGCCTTTAAGAACCATATTGTCAGAAAAGTAGTGTTTAATGTCTGGACAAAATATAACGACTTATTGGAAAATAAAACTCCAAGGTGGCTTTCACCGCTGGAAGCTAAGGCCCGAAAAAGACCCAATATGGAGGCCAAATGGCCAAAATATTGGGAAATATTAGAAAAAGATGGAGACAATTGGAAATTGCAGAGTTTGGAGAAAATGAAGGACAAAGTGCGAGACTGGTTACATTACGCTCAGATTAATGAAGTTTTTAAAAATGACAAAAAGTTAGGGTTCCAGGTGGAGAAATCGAAATTGGAAACAGAACTGTTAGAAGCTAAGACTAAGGTACTTTCAAGAATGTATAACTTGCTGCTAAAATGGAATACACAAGATGAAATGGTTAAATCGGCTATGATAAAGTGGGCACAGGACATCGGGCATAATATCATGTTTGAGGACTGGGAAAGGTTGTGGACCAATGGGCTGAACTTCACTGCATGTAATGCTTTGAAGGAAAATGTAATGAAAATGATATATAGATGGTACATGACCCCAGTTAAACTTGCCAAAATATACCATTTGTCTGACAACAAATGTTGGAAATGTAAAGAAAATGATGGAACATTCTTTCACCTCTGGTGGACCTGCGCTAGAGTGAAGACCTTCTGGGAAATGATATATAATGAGCTGAAAAAGATATTTAAGTATACCTTTACTAAGAAACCAGAGGCCTTCCTTTTGGGTATTGTCGGCCAGAAGGTGTTAAAGAAGGACCGAACATTTTTTATGTATGCAACAACGGCAGCAAGGATACTCATCGCTAAGCACTGGAAAACCCAAGATCTACCCACACTGGAAGAGTGGAAGATGCAACTGATAGACTATATGGAATTAGCTGAGATGACCGGCAGAATCCGAGACCTGGGAGAAGAGAAGGTTGAAGAAGATTGGAAGAAATTTAAGATCTATTTAAAAAAGTATTGTAATTTGGTTGAATGTTAAGATGGAGGCTAGATCATAAATAATTGACCACCACTAAATTAGATGCAATTAGGATGCTAAGTGAGATTGAGGAAAAATCATAAACCTTTGGGAGAAATATTAGATTATATTTTAAATGAATGGGACATAAGTATGTAAACAAGATGGTAAATTGCCGGCAAGAACTGACAACGATGTAAGTGGGAGCGGGAGACGTGAGGAAGTCAAAAGAAGTGAAGAAAATATGTTATGAAATATGTTATATTGTTCATTATATTTGCATCTATGTTTAAAAAACTTAATAATTTTTTTTTAAAAAAAATATAAATAAAACAGTAGGTTTGGTGTGTGTTTTTTAATGCTTGATATGGACCATGCACCTATGCCATCCCTTTTCGGCTTGCCAAACATTTTGTTTGTCTCAAGAAACAATGGAGTGCACTTCTGGGGATGAAGGCAAACCACTGTGTTAGCGGTTGACCTCTCTGGAACATAAGCTTGGGCAGTGTTTATGGAGGTCCTGGGTTGCCCAGACAGCAAGACCCCTCTCTTGGCCTTGCTGATGTGACCCAAAGGAAAGCAGAACAAACTTTGGTAGATATGAAACTGCACAGAAACTGTGAATCCTGGAAATTAAATAGGCACATGCCACCGACTGAAGAATATATGTAGCAGCGGGTCCACATCTCAGAACATTTTAAGTCATTTCAAAAACCCAGTGGATATTTTCCACACTAACCCCATAATGTGGAAAGCTGCTCTCAGATCCTGGCTGTTGAATATTCATTTTTGATTGAAAAATATACAATAAGCATGTCAGATCAAGTCAGTGGCCCATTTAGTCCAGCATCCTGTTTTCACAGTGGCTGATCAGATGCCTTTGGGAAGCCTGCAAGCTGGACATGACAGCAAGAACACTCTGCCCACCTGCAATTCCCAGCAGCTGGTGTTCAGTAGCATAATGCCTGAGCCAGTAGAGGGAGAACACTGGAGTGAAATCTGCATTCAGGTATCCAGATTCAGTTCCCTATTTAAAACAGGAAATAGCAATATTCCTGAACAATGATCCACAATTAAATTTGGTGCACTGGGTGCTTTATCACCAACCTTAGAGAGCAATGGACCTCAACTATATGCTGCATTCCTTTCTGAGTGCCTCCTAAACTCTGCATCCCTGCTCTCCAACACTACATGTGCAATGGAAGCTCCCCTACCTCAGCAACCAAGGGACCTCCAGATGTTGTTGGACTCTACAACACCCATAATCTCTGACCATTAGCCATGCTAGTAGAGGCAGAAGGGACTTGGACAACATCTGGAAGGCCACATGTTCTCTCCCCCCCCCCGGGGTTAAAGAATCCGAGGTCACAAGATTGTCGGCCCTAACTTGGCAGTGTTAATTTAAATTATTATGTGTACGAGTCCCATCATTGTCATCCCGGTTGCACTCAGCCCCTACTTCCACTATTCCTGGTGTTGACTGAAAGCACATCGTAACAGAACATGGCGGCCCCCATGGAATGCTGGAAGCCAATTGGTACAGTAGAAAACGTGAGGAATGGCAACAGGAAAAGAGGCTCAGCGCTGAAGCTATAAGAAGTATTTTCTCTTCTACAACTACATATGAAATGGGAACTATAGTGTACAATCTCTGGACAATTTCATTTTTAATCATACAAGAATGACTGGAGAAATAACATTTGTTTTGTTTTCTTTTTCTTTTTTAAAAAAGCAAACACATACAGCCTCTTCCTCAAATGTTCTTTGTTTGCAGTTAAATAACATTGGCACTCCTGGTAGAATTGCACAAGAGAAATTCTGCAAGCTGATTACACTTCAGGGGAAATATGCATGCCAGGCAATTAAGGGACTGCCGTTTATATACAACGTTACCTCGGCCTAGCTGATGACATCTGCATCAAAGCACCATCTGTGTGGGTGAAGATGGACTTGCGTCCTTTCATTTCTAGTTCTCGGGACCTGTAGGGTTCTAAAATAATGTGTCTCTAATTGAAGTTGGGCATTTCCATCACATGGGGGAAGAGCGTCTCTTGGTTTAAAGACCTTACAGTGGATCTATTGCTAGATCCAGAGCTTTGGAGCTGAGGTTGGAAGCAGCTAGGGCAACATACTACAAATTCCATTCAACAAAGGGATGAGCGCTTACGAAAAAGGCATTGCCAACTCTTCTTTTTGCCACTGTAACCTAGAGGCATGATTACAATATGATGCTCTGTGTGGCACTGCTGGGAAGACTGTTGGAAGACTTTCTACCTTGCTGCCCCTGGGCCCATCACATTTGAGCTCCACCTAGGAATGGGAATGGGGGTGAAATTCAATTCAGTTTGCATTTAAATATGAGCTTACCTAATCTGCACATTACAAAACAGTATGTGAACTGAAACACAGACATCATTTGAAATGCGTACTTCTCTGAATTTTGCAATGCAGTTCTGCAGCCAGGTAATGTGCACAGAAATGAATATACTAGGGCAAGGGTGTTCCCAAACTGAGGTCCAGAAGCCTCACTCAGGTGGTCCATGACAGGTCTGTAAAAATGCAAATAAATGTCACATTTGAATAAAGGATGCTTATGAGACTAGACTTGGAGCACAATCAGTTTGGTTGCACTAGGCTCGCAGCTGCAGGGGGCATGGCAACTATTATTTAGAATGGAGTGTGAGAGGCAGGGGGTGCCAAATTTTAGCATTGCATGAGGTGCCACTGAAATTTGAGATTCCAAATTTGGAGTTTGCTAGACTTCCTCTGTTAGTTGCCCAAATGCCATGCACAGAACACCTTCGTGGTGTTCTCCTCTTCAGAACTTCACATGTTTATCATGCATGTCTGAAGAGGGCTTCGAATCCCTTAGAGGCCTCCCCACATTCAAGAGCCCCGATCAGGCAGTGCTCCTAATCACGGGAAGGTTTTTCCATGCATAGAGACTGCCTGTGTTCATGCAAACCCCAGAACACCACTGCAGAGCGACTGCATTCTGGGGCATTTGCTTTCACATCAGGGAATCCATGTAGAAACAATTTCCAGGCCCCTGTCCACAGGCATGCTTGAAACTCATAGTATTTGTGACGTGACAAATATCTCCCTTGGTATCTCCTGGGATTTCCTCTTAAGAGTTCCCCTTCATCATGGGATTCTCTATTTGTAAGAAATCATGAGGTTAAAAAAATATATGAAATCCTTCACTCAGCACGTTCCGAAATGTTCACAACTGAAGATGAATCGGCCAGGGCCCAGGGGCAGCAGCCTGGACATATCTTTGTGTGTGTTTTGAAGAATTGACTGTTATGAATGTTCTGTTTATGAAAACAAGTATCATTCCGTGGCCAGATTTCACTTTCCAGCTCAGTTATGTGTACATTTAATCCCTAAAACTGTACGTGAATCTCATTTTTGTTGAATGATGTCAGCTAACACTGCACTTTTTCATTTCGTTATGGTCTACTCTTGGCAAGAGCATGAAATACCCAGTTCAGTCCCATTACTCATGACGTTCCCCCACCCACCTTTTCTTCAGATGGAGTTACAGCATAATCCTATGCCTGACAGCTCAGAAATGTAGTTTTCTGATCAGTGGTTTTCAAACTTTCCACCAGAAAGGGGAAAAAATCCATTTTGATTTATTTCCTGGGGGACCTTTGCATTTATATAATAGGCAAGGATTCCAGTGGCAAAGGATTCTGGAGAGTCGCTCTGCCCATGTGCCCTCATAGCCCTGTCCTCATCCTGCTTCCTCTTGGTAAATAGCAGTAAAGCTTGCGTTGTAACTCTGTCCCACCTGCTTAGGGGCACCAGTCAGGCCTCTTGGAACTAGTTATCATCCCATGTAAGCTGAAAATGTGCTTGATAGTATTCCCCACTTTTCTCTGTGCCTGCCTGAAAGATGGTAAAGAAAATCAGGGACAGTTGTCTGCTATTTCTGATCCCCCCACACACTGAGATAAACTTTTACAGAAACTCCAGAGCTTTCTAGAACATGGGGCTATATCCTAAGTCCCACTCAGAGTAGACCCACTGAAACCAATGAATATGGCTAACATCTCTGTTTTCAACTGATTTTCTCTCCCATCTCCAGCTACCAGCAGGGAGACCAAGAGCCACTGGGAGGCTGCACCAGTCCATGCAGGCTTAAATGTTGCACGACAGAGGAATCCAGTGCAATATATTGTATAAAGTTACCAGCAAGCTGCTTATACATTCTGTAGTGCAACAATGTCCCTTTGACACAAAACATTAATTACACCAGTGGAGCAAGTATACCGCTTGTTGTTGTTGTTTAGTCATTTAGTCGTGTCCAATTCTTCATGACCCCATGGACCAGAGCACTCCACGTACTCCTGTCTTCCACTGCCTCCCGCAGTTTGGTCAAACTCATGTTGGTAGCTTTGAGAACACTATCCAAACATCTTGTCTTCTGTCGTCCCCTTCTCCTTGTGCATCTTTCCCAACATCAGGGTCTTTTCCAGGGAGTCTTCTCTTCTCATGAGGTGGCCAAAGTATTAGAGCCTCAGCTTCAGGATCTGTCCTTCCAGTAAGCACTCGGGGCTGATTTCCTTCAGAATTGATAGGTTTGATCTTCTTGCAGTCCACGGGACTCTTAAGAGTCTCCTCCAGCACCATAATTCAAAAGCATCAATTCTTCAGTGATCAGCCTTCTTTATGGTCCAGCTCTCACTTCCATACATCACTACATAGCTTTAACTATACAGACCTTTGTCGACAAGGTGATGTCTCTGCTTTTTAAGATACTGTCTAGGTTTGTCATTGCTTTTCTCCCAAGAAGCAGACGTCTTTTAATTTCGTGACTGCTGTCACCATCTGCAGTGATCATGGAGCCCAAGAAAGTAAAATCTCTCACTGCCTCCATTTCTTCCCCTTCTATTTGCCAGGAGGTGATGGGACCAGTGGCCATGATCTTCGTTTTTTTGATGTTGAGCTTCAGACCATATTTCGCGCTCTCCTCTTTCACCCTCATTAAAAGGTTCTTTAATTCCTCCTCACTTTCTGCCATCAAGGTTGTGTCATCTGCATATCTGAGGTTGTTGATATTTCTTCTGGAAATCTTAATTCCGGCTTGGGATTCATCCAGTCTAGCCTTTCACATGATGAATTCTGCATATAAGTTAAATAAGCAGGGAGACAATATACAGCCTTGCCGTACTCCTTTCCCAATGTTGAACCAATCAGTTGTTCCATATCCAATTCTAACTGTAGCTTCTTGACCCACATAGAGATTTCTCAGAAGACAGATGAGGTGATCAGGCACTCCCATTTCTTTAAGAACTTGCCACAGTTTGCTGTGGTCGACATCGCTAAGTGACTTTAACTGAGTGCTGGATACAACCGTTTGCCTCCCATGGAGAACATCATGGCAAGGGCAACACCAAGCTGTCTCCATCAATCAGCCAAAGGAGGAGGAGGTGCTTCCATGATTGTCTTCTTTCCCCGTTTCTTTTCCCCTTTGCACTGTGTGTGTTGGATTCGGAGCCTGCAGTCAGGGACTCTGCAGCACTTAGAAAATGCTAGGGAACAGAAAGAGCAATCAGTCAAGGAGAAAGGGTGTGTATGGAGGCTTAGTGAAGTTGAATACTTTGATGATGACAACAAACCCAGAGAATTTCAGCTTACAAAAAAAAGTAGTTCCACCTAAGCAACAAGCGGCCAATTAATATTATTTGGAAATATAAAAGTAATTCCTTTTATTACACACTGGCTTGCTTCACCACTCTTCAACCTTTAATCTACTAAAGAACAGTCTTTTAGGTAATGCTTTGTAAGAAATTTGGTCCCCATTTTGAAGTCCCATTGGTTTGCATTTAGCTAATGTGCTCCATCACTGCAAGAATTATCCCCCTTATCTCTAGAAGTGCTAGTCGACATCCTGTTCTCTTATTGCAGTTGTGCATGGGCAAGATGGGCATGTATGTAAATGTGTTTCTGTGAATGGGGTAGAGACCATGTATGTTTTGAGAGCATGGAGGGAAGGAGAGAGAGAGAGAGAGAGAGAGAGAGAGAAGAAGAAGAAGAAGAAGAAGAAGAAGAAGAAGAAGAAGAAGAAGAAGAATTGTGACATCTGAACATCTAAGGAACAGCCTGACCATCTGACCATCTAAGAGGACAGCCTTAGAAAGAGAAGGAGCTCCTCACTGGGCAAAGAGCTCTGGAAGTTGGAGCAGCACTTTTGTTTCTGGAATTCCACACAACATCTTGATTGCTGAAAGAGAGCTTGTCAAATGGGGCAAGAGGAGAAGGGAGTTCTTGGTGAAAAGACCAAATGCGTCTTGGTTTATACTGTTAAGTATGGCACAGCAATATTCATGTTTAGAATGATTATGCCATAGTCATTTCCCTTCAGTTGGAACTGCATCAAATTTCTACATCACAGGCCTTCAATGCCTATTTTTCTTTTCTCAATTGCCCTTCAAAGCAGGGCATTTATTAACTTGGTTATGGTATGATTGGATTATGTTCTTTCCAGCTCTGTTAAAGAGTTGCTTGTTCAATGTGGAGTGTTGTTGCATGGTAGATATTTAAGTTTTAAAATTTTGCATTATTGTTCTTTTCATCTTCTGTTTTTTTTTCTTTTTAACTGTAAGTCACTTTGGATGGGCATCTTTCCCCAAAACAGTCTAAAAGTATTATTATTAATAATAATAAATTATTTCTTTTAGGGTACCTGCATCTATATGATCACACACTAAGTTCTTGCAAATCTGACACTGATGTGTGCGCATGAGGTTTTGACTCAATTAAGGTGCTGCAAACTGTTTTGGTGGGTCTATGGCTTTAAGCGAGCCAGTGTGCAGTTTCCCTTCAGAAAGGACTTAGCGTGCTCATTAGCATGTCAATACCCACAATGCACTTCCAGCTCATTTCTGTTTCATTGTGCTGCTGGTGTCAGTTCTCTGGAACAGCTGAAAACAACCCGATTTGCACGTGCATGTGTGTGTGTGTGTGTGTGTGTGTGAATGCATCATTTTCTCTCTCTGGCTCAGTCAATATTAGGGTATTAGGATTCTACCTAAAAGGGAGGATTTGGGACAAGTTACCCATATCTCATCTGAACCACACAGCACAGAAAAAGGGATAGGTCCATCCATGGCCACCCAAACAAATTGTGAAATCTACTACAAAGGACCGCACAGTTCCTGGAAAGCAGTTCCCTGCTTTCTCCCAAACAAAGAAAAAGCAATGAGAAATGTGGAACCTTCAGCATTATCCCACTGCCATATCAGATACCACATGTGGTAATGTGTCCTAGCAGTGGGGTGATGCTTCTCAGAAACAAGACCATGGAATGTTTATAGATGCATCTTTCTTTTCAGTAGATGGGTTTTAATTTCAAGAAATTGGATGTAACCAAAGTGTATATGGATGCCACACATTTATCAAATAACAGAGAATAGACATGGCTCCTTTCTGCTCTGTAGAATGAGAGGAATCTTATGATATATATTTTTTGTTTTTTAAAATGCATATTAACAGAACAATAGATTACTATCCAGAAGTGTTTATAAGAAACTGGCAAATCATGATCTCAAGGCACATGCTGCAGAAACCTTGCTGAAGCTTTGCAGTTATGAATTTAGGCGGTAGGTTAACAGGAGACCACCTGGATACCATGCTGAACTCCTCTGGAGAAAGATGGAATTTTATCTCCATATGAAAATGAGTATGTCTACAACTTTGAAACTGGATTTCCTCACTTTCATCTCTGATTACCGTACCTTTGCCTGTCTTTCTCCTCTCTCCCTATGTTACTGTCAAAGTGTAAATACTTAGTTCCCTGGGTTGGGGATCTTATTTGTGAAACTGTGTACATCACCATAAACACTGAATTGTGTCAATGAATTAATAATGCTGTTATTTGGTGAATTTTGTAGTACTTACACATTTCACTTTCATATAAAGTTGCCTTTTCCCTATCCCAATAAAGGGGGACTGGTACAGCTACTCATTTGTTTCATTAAATAAGATGGTCACAGATTTGAGTGTGAATGTTTACCTCTTAGATTTCCTTCTCTCAGTTTAGCCCTGGCACTAGGCAATGGCCAATGTTTATTCTTTCTCCCCTTAAACACCTGACTCTATTGAGAGATGTAAATAAAGCTAGCCAAATTTCTCTCTCCTGCTCCTTGTTAAAGGCTATAGTATTGCTTTCTTTTCCTCTGCTTCTTGATCTGTACACATTATGGCGATGCTTAAGCTCTGCGCCACTCCATATGAAAATGTCCCTCCTTTCCCTGAAGATATATTAACCACTTTATTATTCTTGTCTGATTGTGCCTCAGGGGAAATGTTGATGGATCCCACACAGTGTGAATCTATTATAAAGATAATCTGATGCTATTTTGGTTGCTCAGAGAGGTCTTTTTTCCTTTCCTTGCAAACACATAACTCCCACTCGTATTAAACGTGCAAAGGGGGAGAGGAGGGGTTGCATCCCCAGGGTTTGGAAATGTGTTGCTATCCTTCTCAGTTGATTAAATCCTGGTAAGTATAGCTGTTTAGAAATCAAGCTGGCATTTAATTAAAATACAATAGGCCCTTTTCCTGCAATGCCAGTTGTGAATCTGGAGGCCTGGTCATACAGATGCTAATTTAATGAATATTCATATATCATGAATATTCAGCAGGTGCCACAGCAACGTTCTTTTGTGCTCTGCTGATTCACCAGGTCCTACTGGCACGGCAGATGGCAAATGCTGAAGGAGGGCGGCTCCTGAGAAGGGGCATGGGGTGGAATCCTTGGTCTTAGACAGGCTGCATTTGTCTGCAAGGCTCTTAGAACAGGCAAAAGACAGGAGACTAGCTGGCAAAAGGCCTTGGTGTGTGGGTAAAAAAAGAAAGAAAGAAAGCTGGACCTATTGTTGCCATAAGTAGACATCTTAAAAAGTTGTGCTTTAATTCTGTTGTATATATAATCCTGTTGTTGAAATTCACTTTGTGTTAGCTACCTTCAGAATTCCTGGGCATGTCGACAGTGGGAACCTAAGAAGAGCCCTTGTGGATCAGGTCAAAGCATCAGCCCAGCGTCATATTCTCACAGTGGTCAACCAGGTACCCATAGGAAGTTTGCAAGCAGACCCAGAATTCAACAGCATTCTCCGCATTTGGTTTTCCAGCAACTAATAGTCATGCTGCCACATACTCCATGAATTTGTCTAATCCTTTTTCAAAGCCATTCAAGTTGCTGGCCTGTACTCACTTCCACATGCACCTAAATCTATGAAGAACAGTCTGGAGCACAGCTTTGGAGAAGAACATGAACCTATGGCCTCAACCTCATTAGTCAGGTTCTTCATTGGAGGGGGCAACTCAGTGTGTGCTCCTGTGTTGATGTGCATGTGCATGTTGATGTTCTCTGCATTAAAATGAATGAAGATGCTCTTGCATGTAAATATAATTTCTGGTCTCTGGACTAATGTGACAATGCCCTATCTGTATGGAATGAATGGACCTGTTTCCTGCTTTCCATCTTACTTGCTTTCCATTGGAAGCAGCCAATAGATGCAGAGAGTCTTTTCATTTTCTTCTTGGCAGTGGTAGCTGAGAGATAGGCTTGATAGCTACCTAGGTCAGTGGTTTTCCAATTGTGTTCTAGAGAACCCAAGTGGTCCTTGTTTGCTTCTCAAGATTTCCTCAGTGAATAGATCAGTAGTGGCAAATAAGAGTCCCTGAAGGACCACTATGCTATCATTATGGATTTCATCCTATAGGGTGCAGGTCACAAAAGAGCACTGGGTATGTTTTTGAGTCAGGCAAAGGGAACATGCAGCCCCCCAGATGTTGCTTGGCTACAGTTCACTGTTGAGAGCCAGTTGCTTGGCTACAGTTCATGCTAGCTGGGGTTGATACGATTTGGAGTCCAATAACATCAGGAAGTCCTATACCTGTTCTGAGTCAGGTCATGCTCTTAGCTCACATGGGGGACAGGTAAAGTCCACAGGCCTCCCTGGACCTACATAAATTCAGGATGCACCCTTGAAAGCAACCCCCTCAATTCTTGGCAATGTGCTGGAGTTCTGTGTTGGATGGACAGGTTTTCCTTGGCAATACTGGTCAATATGCCATGGCTTTTCTGAAGGCAGAAAGTTGGAAAACCTATTATCACCTGGCACTAATTATGTTTTACTGAAGAAGAGAAAACAAGAAGACATTTGAAAAAGTACATGTTGCCAACGTGCTGTCTCTTAAGTCTTTGATATTCCTGTTTGCCTATTCAGTCATCCACATTTCATTGTTCACCAGGCTTCAGCATGTGACATAATTACATACTCGAGGACAAAAGTGAATTATATCTGGGGATAAGATGTCAACTTCTGGTAAGCACACAGTACAATTCACCTGACTCTGATAAACATTGATCCTGAGGTTTTCCACAGCTAATGGTTTAACCTTTCCTCAATCTCTTTGCAAAGTTTGTTTGCATTCACACCATAATGCAATTAATCTGACAACTGATTTGACTGCACCTAACCAAGGCATGATGCCATTTCAAACTAACCTTCCCTTCACCTCTTCCTTAGCTCATATGCAAAACACAGTAGTCTTAAAGCATGGGGTTGTCAGACAACATAATGTCCTAGCATTTGCAGCAGCGCCTTTCAGTTTGGAAAGTGCTGAACAACTGCGACTAAACTAATGAACACATTCGCTCTGTTGACAATAACATTTTTGAAACTTAAAAGGCATGATTACACCAAGACAGATTTCTAATTTCCTCTTTTGCCATTGCTTCCAGACACTATTTGAGTATTTAAAATGTTCTTGCCCCATTCATATTCGTAACAACAACTCTGCACCATAGATGACTGGCCAATCTCAGAACTCTCATGGGTGAATCTGTCCCTTGGGTGGCCAGCAACTGTCCCTTCAAAGGATGGAGCTCATTCCAGATGCTTGGTTGTCCACCTTCTTCCATTTCTTATCTATGGCTTTTTCAGTATAAGGATGATCATGGAGAAACCTAACCATTTAGGCAGCAATCCTAACCCTATCAGTCCCATTGCATTCAGTGAGCTTACTCCCAGATAAATGAAGTTAGGATTGCAGCCTTAGAGCTCTACTTCAGCCTACTATGTAATATTAACAAAGTTGTGTTTTTGGCAGAGTGGTGGTCAGGAACACAATTCCTGGCCGGATAGATGAAGTCAAATAAACTTCATAAAAGAAGACAGACTTGATGACAAGGGGATGGGAATGGAGGAGGAATGTAAGTAAGTCCCTTCAGATCATGTGAGCAGGTGGCAGGGAAACTTCAAAACGTCTAAGCCTGTAAGCCTATACCCATTTACCTGAGAATAAACCCCATTGAACTGAATAGGACCATCTTCTGAGCAGACATCATAGGGTTGTGCTTCTCCTCTGAATGGCCAGAAGTCAATTTTCCAACACTTAACAAGTTGGACAAGGGAGAATACAAAGTGGAGTGACTTACCTGTGCTTGACACGTACGATAGGCATAGATTAACCCTTTATGAGTTGCAGGAGCAGTATTTCCAAGTATAAACTTGGAAATGACCTTGATGAGAAGAAGGGTAGAACTGTGAAAAGAACAGAGGGAAACAAACAAATGTTAGGTGAGATTACAAGTGCTGAGCAATGCACATATATTCAAAACTGCTATAAGAAAATGAGGCTGCAGTAACCAAGTCAGATCTCTGGTCCACATATCCAGTACTGTCCACTCTGACTGATAGCAACTCAGTACCAAGATATCAAGAAGAGAACTTTCCCCAGATCTGCTACCCAAGATGCCTTAATTCAGTGCTTTTCAACATAGGCTCTTCAAATGTTGTTGGACAAGACGCCCCATCATCCACAGCCATCTCAGCCAATGATCATGGATCAAGGGAACTGTAGTCTATCAGCATCTGGAGACCCTAGGTTGAAGAACACTGCTTTGACTGGTAATGGCAGTGATTAAATCTGAGATCTAAAACATGTTCTCTATTGTCAACTATGTTACCTCAGCTAATCAGCCAAGCACCAGCTCCAAGATGGTACATCTGACTCTTTAAATGTGAATTTGTCCCAATAACACCTGAGCTGGAAGTCTAGTTTTAAGTAACATGTCAGAGAGCGTTGCTGCCTAAAATCTTTCTCTACAAAAGCAACTGATCTGATAGGCATTGGTTCCACCAGTATGGCTGCACAGCCCCAACCTCACCACACCTTTGTCTCCTCCCAATAAGCATCAGTGACATGCCTGTTGGGAGGCTAGCATTGCAGCTCTGCCCCACCAAGTGAGCTATTTCCATTACTGCATCAATGGTTGGAAGATACATGCCCTCTACCCTTGAACTCTCTTGCCTTGGAGATTCACCCCAATCCAAGCCTGCCTTTTCCCCACCACCTAGCCCAGTGCTTTATTTTCTCGGGGGGGGGGGTAATACACAGGGGTACGCCTAAACATTTTGTGAGTCTAAGTTTGACCTCATTGAGGGGCAGTATTTCAATATGAGTTGGAAAATGGGAGTACCCCTAAACATTGTTTTAGAAAAAAAGCACTGACCAAGCCTATTTAGAATGATGCTGTTGTGAGAAGAGTGGGGTGGGGTGCAGGGAGAGATACACATTTTATATAAATATATATTTCCTGCAAATGATGAAATTAAGCTGCTCTGCAAATCCAATGCTCTCTCTTACCAGTTGAAGCAGTACAAGGGGGGGAAAACCCAGACATCCTTTTTTGCTTTGAGATATAAATAATAGAGCTCACTTGTCTCTTCTCTCTCATTTCCAGAGCTTCTTATATCAGAGCTGTGTCAAGAACCATGAAGCGTTACGACTTGACCAGGCTCTGACCCAGCACTAAGTCCTGAGCCCATGTTCCTTGGAGGCAACATGGTCAAAGGTATGAAATGCCTTCCTTTGCAAAGAAAAGATGTTCCTGTTAAACAGCTGTAACCATTGCTGCTGCCTCCTTTGGAACATTAAAACACACACACTTTTTTCTTCTTCTTTCTCAAATAATCACATTTCGTTTTCAAATGGCAAATCAGCCCTTCAAAGACTACAAGACAGGGTGATCAAAAATGAATCATCCAACTTTTAAAAGTATTTCTCCTTTCAATGGCAAGGAACGTGCCGCCTTTGAACTTTTACACTCTTGTGTGTTTTAGCTGCAAATCCTAAATGTAATGTTTAATAAATAATTCAGGACCTTATTTTTAGCAACAGGAGCCCAACAATTTGTGACTTTGGAAAAGTCTGCATGCCAAGACGACTCCATCTCAAGGAAACCTTATGTGACACGAAATCTCTTAACTATTTTTACATCCTCGTTTAAAAGCAGCAACATTCATAAAGTGAGGCAGAAATGCGGGGAGCAGAGAAAGGGAGAAACTGCAAGAAATCAAGATGTGACAGATTTCTCCCTCCCTGTTTTCTGGATAAAATTTCACCAGTCACAGACCAAATCAGATTAATGGTCCACCTAGCTTTGTACTGTTCACATTGACTATCAGAGGCTCTCCAGGATTTCAGGCTAGGGTCTCCCACAGCTTTACATGGAGATGACAGAGATTGAACCAGTGGCCACTTGCTCTACCACTGAGGTACAAAGCACTCCAGAGTGATCAGAAGTGATTCTCCAGGTGGCATGGAGCTGCTATGCTAGCTGCCTGGCAGGTGGGTTGCTCTTGTTTACTGTGAGGGACAAGGTGCTAAGGAGGACTGTGTGGTGCAAAAACACTGGCAGAGCCTATCTGGCACTCCTGGTGGGGTGTTTGCACCCTGCCAACCTCCCCACCACCTTGACCTTCCTCCTCTCCCTCCCGGTAAGCAAGTACAACCTACCCATCAGCAAGATAATGCAGTGGCCCTGCCCCTCTCAGCAAGCCACTTATGGGAATGATCTTTCTCAGCTTCCTATATAAAGCTTAATTATAATCTCAAGGAGGAGGGAAGTAAACCCTAATAAAACTGCCATTAAACCAACACAGCTATAAAGAAAACTACATGCAACTTCTGTAATCCTGCTCCTTTGGAGTGACTCCTGAATCTGCAAATAGTCAAGGATTTAACAGCTGGATGATTTATATATAGTTCAGGGTCTGTTTTTTGAAGAAGTGTATCAGAAGACAAACAGAAGGTGGTGTGTGTTTCTCTCTCTCTTTAGTATCACAGCAAACTCAGACTGCACCAGTTTGGCTCCTTTTGTTCAAGTGGGAAGCGAATTGAACTGGCTCAGTCCTGGACATTTAAAAACGATGCAGCATTATTATCCAGCCTGTGAAGGGGACTAAAGCTTTGTCCTATAAGATCCTGACTGGATCCAGAAAATATTCTTTCTGAATATTCCCTGAAGAACCATTACATAACCAGTTACCAAATTATGCGCCTTTAGATCACACTTTAAAAGCCTCATCAAAAGTGCACCTGTAAGGTAAGAAAATCACAAGTGGTTAAATATAAATGTGTAATCTTGGAGGGGGGGAACCTCAGTGAGCTCAGTTATGGAATATTTATTTGTCTGAGGAAAGAGATGCATTAGTCATATAATCACATGTGGATTTTACCCTAGATTTATGTGCTTTTTAATGCAAGATTCAACCCAAACTACTTATTTTAAGTGTACCTTAGTGTGAGCCATTTGCAGGGGAGCTGTCATGCTCCAAATAATGTAGAAGCAAAAAATTAAATAAATGTCATCTGTTTCCCCTTTTAGAAACTTTGGTTCCATGTCTGAGACCAAGTGCTGGAGCACATTGAAGGGCCACTTTCCACTTATTCCTTCATTACCTCATGACAGATACTAAAGGGTCCTTCCAAACTCACTAAGTAGAGAAGCCCCTAGCAGCCTCTGGCAAAATTTCAACTTGGATGCATTTGGGTGGGCTCAGTCTACTTTGGAGACTATATTTAGCCACATCAAAAAGCTGCTCTACAATTCAACATGACTGCCAGGATCTTTGCTCAAAGAGATGACTGGATGACAACAGCAAGGTGTGTCAGAGGTGGAAAGTGAAGCACACTCCCAGAACATGCATATACAATCATCTCCCACTCTCCCAATTTACCAGAGTCTCCATTTCCTAGTCCCTCTTTGGTATATCATTTACCCCGTTTTCTGTCTGTTCTTGCCTGTTGGGTGTTCTTTGTTAGCATTTTGAGTTGCTAATTCTTCAGGCTTTCTGCACCTCCCGTAAAATTTCTAGGAGCTAAATGTGAGAGTGGAAAACAGGTCCACATCCTGTCTCTAAGCACATGCATGTAGATGCATACACATGAACACCAGGACACAAGAGTGTATTCACAGCCTGCCATTTCAAACATGGCAGCTGCTCGCAACTGGGGATCAGTATTCCTTATTCTTGAGCTATTTTGCGCTGTTGATAAGCTATTTTAGGACAATTATGTTTCTTTTCTAGTCTCTCTTATTCTAATGAAAGAACATATGCCATTCTATTGCAGAATGCATGGATGCAAGTGGGTGCAGCTGGGTTGAAATCTCATCCATACAGGCATTCTCTTGATCTCTCTTTCTGAGTCTCTTGCTTCAATTACTTTGTTGCTTAAATGGGATTGTTTCATTGTCTATTTTAATTACGGATTTATTTAGCTTATCAGGATTCTTTTATTGGCCATTTTAATTATGGTTGTTTATATTTTAATCTTTGCATTGCTAGTTTTTATACTTTGCAACTCTCTTAGAAACCTATTTTGGCATTAAGCAGTATATAGATATCATAATTTCCCCAAAGCATTATTCTCACCATGAAAATGGAAACTAATTTCCATTTTCCGGCTGCTTTCTGAAGCTGGGGGAGACATTTCTCCAATATTTTCAGGAGGTTGCTACCAGAAGGGGCAGCCAGTAGAATGCTACGGAAATAGCCTCACACCATGTCTTACCAACCACTCTTCCCACAGTGCCTTGGGAGCAATGTACTGCAATGCAACATTGCTCCCAAACATGAATCATGGAATCGTAGAGGTGGAATTGACCTCAGGAGTCATCTAGTCCAACTTCCTACGACGTAGGAATCACAGCTAAAGAGAGATGGCCATCCAACCTCTACTTAAACTGCAGACTTGGGCCCACACAAAGTAGCAAGAGAAGTCTGGAAAGCAAGGTTAACGTCAAGCCAGGATCAGGCATGAGAGAGATCCAAGTCAAAGCAAACTCCAGGGGCAGCATTAATAAGCAAAGATCCAGAAGCAACTGAGAAGATCCAGTAACAAGCGAGCAAGGAAGCAAAAGGGTCATGTAGGGATCTGAGTGGCACACATTGCTTCAGCAAACGGCAGATTCCAGCTGAAGGCTCATTAGCCTGGCCTCCCAGATCATATCCAATACCTGCTGCAGGTACTGAAGTCTGTGCTAAGATCCCTGTACCATTACTCTCAATGAAGCCTTTACTCTAAAGTTGCTTTGTGACATTGGGTTCTCAGGTGTTCACTCTGTCATCAACTAGCTTCCAGGGCTTGAGCCTTCTGACTCCAACACTCTCAAGGGTTTGGGAGGGGTGACTTAGCCTCTGACTTGGCTGGAGGCTGCTCTGGTGGAGGTGAGGCCAGGAACCCACCCTGAATATCCTTCCAGGGCATCCTATGGAGGCAGGCCTGGGGATGGTCCTTCTGGCATACTAGAATCTTCAGCTCTGGTCTTGGGAGTTTTGTCTGCACAGCCAGGCTTTCAATCATCCATCTGGGTTCTTACAAGAAGATTAATTGTCCAAGGTCTCTAGAGCATGTGCAGAGTGCCATTCTCTGCTCATCAAGTCATCATCACAAGCCACCCCCATATAGCATTTATAGAGAACATATTAGTCATCAGCCAGTACCCCAGTCCTTATCATATATCCTTCAATTGCATGGTTAATTGATTTAATTAGTAGATTAAACAACTAAAGCTTTAATTGTGGTTAAACTTTTCTTACTTAATTAACTGGTGTGGCTGAAAATGAAAGGCACTCTGATAGGCAGTCTGTATAGACATGCCTGGTTGGGTGATGAAACATAGAGAGGACTTTTCCTTCCTGTTTGTTTCCTCCAAAGGTAGTGGTTAGTTTGCATTTCAGTCTCCCCGTAGGACCAGCCCCTTGCCAGTTCTGTTCTGTGACTTCTAGGAGTCTTTTTGTCTCATCCTAGAGCTGTGATGATGTATTTCACTTGCCTATGCAGAGCAAGAGAGAAGTGTATGTGTATATGGAAGCTCTGGATTTTGTGTGCCTGGAATGTATCCTCCTGCACAAAGGTAAGAGCCACATGTGTTGCTTTTACCTATGCTAGCATTTTGCCCCTTGTCCTGCCCACTTCTGGCCCCTGGAGGGTTGTCCTTAGAGGTATGTGACTCATGATCTGGAAAAGATTCCCCACTCTTGCTCTACAGCAATCAAGCACTCATTGCAATGCATGTTATGGCAAAATCTGGACCATTTACACTCCCCTCACCATTTGAGCTCATCGAATTCCAAAGTCATTCTTGCTCTGGTCTGTTGCTGTAACGGAGCAATACCCAAGTAAGAGGTTGCTTTACATTCCATATTTCCAAAGTAATGAAAAGGGAAATGTTGAAGAAGGGTTTTCCCCTCCCTACCTAATGCTGTTAGCTTTCTGCCCACAAGTTCAAACTTCAGAAAATCTGAGCCCTTCCTTCCTGTGCCAACATCCTCAAAAAAATGGGGAGGTATGCATTTAGAGATTTAAAGTCACGGAATTTTATTTAATTAGCAACAGAATCTTTTCCAAAGGTGATAGCTTAGATATTTACCCAGAAGCACTGATTCCAATGGGAAGTCCTTCCAAGAAGAAACTTGTTCTGCTGAAGTTCTGATAATCAGCCAAAACCAAGGGAGTGACAAAATTGGTTACTGCAAGAGAAGAAAAATGGTCATTTCCATGAAAAACAGGGAAGAAGAACAATAGTATTGTTATCTCTGTAGGTGTGGCAAATTCACATAAGAATACCCGTTTTTTTTATTTTAGAAGAGGCTGATTAACAAAGCAAACAGAGAGTTATGGCTTCTAGCGTTCTACCACAGGAGTTTGTGGTAACTGCACTTGGATGTCTCATTATTAAGGAAGGAACTGAAACTTGATAGCAACCGGAGGTAATTAAAATATAAAATAAGAGGTGGTTGTGAAACATTTCATTGTGTTAAGGACTGAGCCAACAAAAATGTTTACTCTGTAGCAACTCAGCTATAATTGTTTGAGTAATAACTCAAGAATGAGGAATACTGATCCCCACTTGGAAGCAGAAGAAGTGAACACAGGATCAGAAGACAAAAGGAGGAGGAAGCAAGGAGACGGGATACTGGAATTAAGCAACTGCATTTGCCTAATGAACTTCTGCAATGCTCAGCCAGAACAGCCAAGGGTGGTGCATACACCCTAAGGGTCTTTCAAATGTACAGAAGGAAGAAGATTGGAAAAGCTCAAATGAAGTGAAGACTTAATGCAACATTGAGAGCTGTTCTTCCAGGTGGGAATGCTATAGAAATGCCCACAGAGGTTCCCCATGACCATTTCACATGCTGGCTACTATTATGGCAGTGGCTATCAATCAATCAGCTGCCACATTGGCTTGGTGGCCACACTGGTGGAGGAACAGGAGTGCCCCTGGCAGAGCGATCCTGGTGGGGTGTCATTGTGGCTGTCCCCCACCCTTACTGGGCACCACGCCCCCAGGATGCGCACCAGCCCTGCTCCCGCCTGCTCTCCCCCACTGGGTGGCCATTGCTTAGGACTCCAGGAGTGCTACTGGCAGGAGGGAGGGAGGGATGGTGAAATTTCACACTTACTACTATTAAGCTCTGAAACATCAAAGAGCATTTGCCACAGGAAAGTGGCAGCAGTGCAGCTCCTCTGCAGGGTCAACTCATCCACAACGCCTTGCTCTGAAGAAGCAGAGGAACTTAGGCTGCTTGAAAAAATTGACAGATTCTTCCTACTCTAATTGTGGTCTGTTATATTAAACGTGTGGCTAGCTTAGTCACACAATTGTGTGTGGTCCACTTATCTTCCTGGCTGTTGCCACCTTCAATGCAAAGCAGGACTCTCAATACCTTCAATGATTGCCCAGAAGGAAGATTGTTTAGGGGTGATTTTTCAAACACTGCCCATCCCAAGCTGGCCACATTGTATAGGAAGCTAGATCCAATATATATTGTATCCAGAAATCTCTGCATCTCTCAAGGGCTAGACATTTCTTCAGGGATGCTGTGGGCAGGGAATTGCAAGCCGTGGCCTCTAGCTGACCAGGTGTGCAGTGACTCACTCCAAGGTTGCCCGGTCCCTTTGTTCCCAACAGCACGCAAGCTCTGACCTTGCCTGAGCATAGGGCCATAAATCTGTCTTCTTCCATGTACAATCCCACACATCCAGATTTAACAATCTTTCTAATGGAGACTCAGATAGGCCTCAAGAAGAGACTCCCAAGAAAGTGAAATTCCTTGTGATATTTACTGTTCACCTGGTTTTGCTAAACAAACAGGCACACATATATAAGCACCTGCTCCTTAGGTTTGCAGCCCAAAGAGGTCGTAGGGTTTATTGTTACTATTCCAAGATCAGACTTTTCCACCATGTGGTTTTCTCATTTGAGATACTAGTAGCCACTGGGCTACCCTTAAAAATGTTAGGCATTCTAACAGGGCTGCGTCTTGTTCAGAGACTATAAGACTGCCACCATTTCACTTTTCCTTGTCTTTTAAACACAGCCAGAGCTAAAGATCAATATATAAAGGTCAGAATATTGCTGTCACTTGAGGCCTGCTCATGCATACACTTGAACAGGCAAATGCTCAAATGTGTGCACAAATCCCATCCCAAATATCTCTGTTCCCAGTCAGTCCAATATTGTGCAAGGGAGGTCTGAATGTGGTTTTTACTTGTATTCACTTGATCATGCAGCGATAATGTTCCTGATCAAACACTGGATGAAATACTGCATTTGTAAAAACCATATTGGAAGCTGCAGGGGGTGTTTCAATTCAGGGGTGGGTTGTTGTTTTTTGTCTGTTGCAATCCCCTCTGATATTTTTTTTTACCAGTTATCTATTGTTAATATAGATGAGGAAGGTGCTCCAGCAGGAAATCTGAAGGCAAGGAAAGCTTCAGCTGCTGGGCTGGGTGTGGTTGCAACTCAGCGATTAAAGTGAAGGAAGCGACAGAAGACGTGAAGCTGCGATTAGGGGTTCCTAAGCGGACTACATAGACCTCAGTTACCTTTTGTTGAAAAAGACCTCAGGATGCAAGTCTATGTACATCTCTCTGGGCATCTGGCTCACTGAGGTAGGGCTGGGGGAGAGGTTTGATTCAGTTCACATTTAAAGATGAACCTGCTGAATTTGCACTTTCTGAAACAATGCACAAACCGAAGCTGACCCGTCCTTCAAAATTTGCACTTCTCTGAATTTAGCAGTGAAGATCTCCAGCCATCTTTTAAAAAATACATCCACTGGAGTAAAGTGTGCATTCAAATGCTTATATTAGTGAAAGCAACATGCAAAAAATGCATTCAATTGGGGGAACTTTCTTTAGAAAAATGTGTGAAAAGCAAAACTAAATGCAAACATATTCAAAGAAATTTGTGGGTGAATTTTGATGAGGTTTGGGGTTTTTTTTCTACAATCAAGAGGTATATAAATTTTATGAAATAAATAAATTAATATTCACAAACTTACGTGGAAATGCGGAGAACTTGGCTTAAGACTGGAAATGTGACAAAACTGGGACAGATTTGCCCATCCAGAGGATGGTCAATCAAGCAAGAGTAAATGGGGTAAGTGGAAAGAGAGAATTGCAAATGGAAAAAAGACACTTTTGGAAAAGAGCTGTAAAGCCTGAAACATATTGGACCATTTCCTGAAAAGAAAGCCAGTCTTCTACAGCACCGTTGGATGTTTTGCGCCAATGGATGACGAAACCTGTCCCAGTGCTGTAACACAACAGATATAAAAGATGGTTGCAATGTGCCAGGCCAGACATTTATGGTAAAACAAGAAACTTGAGAAGAAATATGCTCCATCTCAGTGTTCGCAGTGCAGCCGATCATCAATAAAACCTTGGGGCATTTCACTCTAGGTTCACTACTATCAGAAAATTGTGGCTATGCTCTTAATGTTGAGTCTGCTTAGCTTGAAGAGTTTACTACTAAAATACTAATAAGTTCACCTTTCCCCAAGATATACCTGTTTTCTGGCTATTATCAGGCCTGTGTATTTTGGGAGCATATTAAAGAGTTTCAGAATTCTATGCACAATGCTATGAAATTGAAATTGGTCTGAAATCTGGAAGTGTGACCTACCAGATACAGAACCAGATTTATGAAGCTCATCCTGCCTGAGCCTGCATTTTGAAGGGTACCCACTAGCCCACCCCAGAACTTGGGCATACATTTTAATTTTTATCCCACCTTTCTTCCAAGGAGCTTGAGATGGCATCATACATGGTTTCCTTCTCCCCATCTTTTCCTGAATGATAGTGAGTGGCCTAAGGCTACCCAATGAGCTTCATGATTGGGTGGGCATTTGAACCCTGGTTTCCCAGGTCCTAATCCAACACTCTCATCAACATTGGCTCAATGTAAGATACCTTATCTTTGGTCCATCTAGCTCAGCACTGTCTACACTGGCTGGCAGCAACTTTCCGGGATTTCAGACAGGGATCTCTCCCAGCCCTACCTTGGCAAAACAGTGTTGCCAAGAAAAGTCATTTTGGCACTGTATGAATTGGCTATGAAATCTTACTGAACTCTCTATGGTTTTGTTTTTTTAAATCAATCGGTGCTTGGGGAATGGTAGCATGTAACTGAGTTTTTAAAGGGATAGCTGTTGACTGGGTATGTGTGACACACTCACAGCATTGTCATGGATTTCTTTTGTAAGTGTATGTCTATTTCTCCAGCTTGACAGTTTAGAGCAGTTGTCACTTGCTTCCATCTGGTGGGAAGATGACATTTCTTTAAGTCTTCTGCTCAGAGGTTATAGCTCTAGGGTCCCATTCCATGGGGCACAAAAGGCCCTTGAAAGGTGTGTTGTACCTTTGATCCAACAACATGCTAGCTGTAGAACTTTGGTCCTTTTTGCAAGGCTGGCTCTTAAACTGTCCTTGGGAAAGGCATTGTTTCTTCCCACAGAGACCATTCCCAGATTCTTTTTTCATTTAAAACTGTTCTTAATTCCCTTTTGCCATTGTCCAGGTTGCCATTTTCTGTTACATATGGTGCAAAATACCTTTGCAAAAATATAACTTGCTGAGCTCGGTAGACACGAAATGTCCCTGGATATGAAGCAAATGTATACAATTCTCCAGGGTGGAAGGTTACATACTTCTGTTGCTCCAACAAATCAAACCCTTCAGCCCTGTCACCATGCACAGTATGAATTATCTTGGAGTTAGACGTGTGGAAACAGATTAGGAAAACAGAGCTAAAATTCTAGGGTTCTATTTCACGCCCCCGTTCTGGATGGGACAAGAGATATCTTCCTTAGTGGGGACACAGCTGAAACTCTATAGACCTCCATAGAAGGCAAGGGGGTTAAGGGATAAAATTCACCCTATACATAGCTCTTGGCAAGAAATATGGCCCACAGGCCTTGTTTCAGTGGTAGAGGTCCCAAGAAAAAAAGAGCCTGCTCGATGACTTTGTTGCTTTCTTGTGTTTGGTACTTCTGGCTATCCAGCGGATACACTTACATATTCAGGTACAAGCAGGGGTACATTTGGGAAGTGCTCTATATATGCACACACAAAGAACAGCAGTACTTCCCATAATACCCAGATTACTAGGATCAATATGACTGCAATCCTCTGCATAGCTTCCTGGGGTTAAGCTCCATTAAACACGGGGCTGTTTGCTTCTGACTGCATAGTTGTGGCTAGTGAAACACACCAAGCTTTAATTATATGTCTTTAGCCAGCTGAAAGGTTTTCAGCTTTGAATAAAAAAAATTCAAATTATCTAACAAAGAATTGTTACATCTGAAACTGTAAATGTGAAGTAGGAACCCCATTGAAGAAAAGGGAAAAAGGTATTCAACCCCCGCCTGATAATTTTTCCTCATTCTCTTTCTCTGTGCTAATCTGTCACAAACAAACTTGAAACCCTTGTTATCACCCGATTCATTACCCAGTGACAAACCCTACGTGGGTCTGTCAATTCCCTTGGCGGTCCATCAGATGGTGTCATCTGCTCCAACCAGTCCAGAAAAGATAGCACAAAAAAATGTGGAAAGTGGAAATGTGGAAAGTTGGGAAGTAGAGCTCTCTGAGGAAGAGATTCAATGAACTTTCTGCATTAGAGCAAATAAACAGCTGCTAGAAGTGGTGGTTGGTTCATTGGGGGCAGTGCCAACCTCAGTCAGCCTTCTGCTTAAACAATCAGTGCAGGGGATTGGCAGTGGCCATCAGCTTCCTTGCTTTTAGGCTCAGTTTTGCCCTTGTAGGGGATGCAGGTGGCGCTGTGGGTTAAACCACAGAGCCTAGGACTTGCTGATCAGAAGGCTGCGGTTCGAATCCCCATGACAGGGTGAGCTCCCGTTGCTCAGTCCCTGCTCCTGCCAACCTAGCAGTTCGAAAGCACGTGAAAGTGCAAGTAGATAAATAGGTACCGCTCTGGCGGGAAGGTAATTGGCGTTTCCGTGCGCTTCTCTGGTTCGCCAGAAGCGGCTTAGTCATGCTGGCCGCATGACCCGGAAGCTGTACGCTGGCCCCCTCGGCTAATAAAGCGAGATGAATGCCGCAACCCCAGAGTCAGCCACAACTGGACCAAATGGTCAAGGGTACCTTTACCTTTACCTTGTAGGTAGGGCAGAAAGGGGGAAGGATGGAGGCAAGATGAGAACTAGTTGCTTTCAGAGTTTGTATGAGTGGTTTTATTGTTTTAGAGTTTGTTGAATTGATTTTATTGTTCTTAGAACTTGTGTTTTGGTGTTTTATTCTGTTTTCACCAGGTACACTACTTTGATGGCTTCATGCCACCTACTACTACTACTAATAATAATCCTATACCTGCTTACCCAGGAGTATCTTTCATTGAACTCAGTGGAGCTAACTTCTGAGCACCATATTGTACAGTTAATTACAGGACAGCTAACTGATAGCAAAACATATTTCATAATTTAAAATAGTTAACATTGCTATACTTCTAGATGAGCTCAAATCATTTTTCCCAGTGCCTCAGGTGGGAAAAGGGGGAGATGCTTTAAGAGGACAGAGAAGTAAGATGTCATGGATGCACAATGTTTTGATTTTTTCTTTTAACCTTAAAATTTTAACTTCCTGTCTTTTTAGAATAGAATAGCCAGTTATGGAAAATTAATAACATTAACCACCCAACTTAACTCTTAGTTAAAATACAGAATCCCCCCCCCTCCATTTGCTTTAGTTTTGGCTTGTCAACAATGTATTAAAAGAATGGAATCAGAATAACAATTCCTAGATTCCAATGATCCATGGGCTTCATAGTGGTGACTTAATGCCAGACTCAGATGTTTCTGTTTACATCCTAGACTGAAGACATTTCATTTCTTATCATTCTTTAATTTTGCAGATAAGAACAAATGTCAATATTTACTTATGTCCCCAAGAGAAGCACATGTGATGGGGAGATGGTGTCTCTACTGCGTCTGCAAACCAGGCTTCAAAGAAGTTTCACAATCTCCCCAGCAGAGCCCTACATCTGTTCACTGAAAGAAGCTTTTATACCCACAGCCTGTATCCCAGACAACTTATGCTCTCAGATGAAGCCCAACGTGCTTTGTACATTAGGTGTCAAATGACCCAGTTTTGTATATTTCAGCCTTGGTAGAAATAGCAGCAGTATCTGCTACTTGCCTATTTACTTTAGGGGGCACGTACTATTGAAGTATCCTTGATCACCACTGCTAATGGTCCAGAGGGTGCCAAATTGGGGCTCTTGCTTCTGCATTGGCTGCAAGTAATCCCCAGAGCTGGCAGGAAAGGGTTAAGTGTTCTCTTTCACTAGTGTTATCTGGAGCTAAAATGCCATGAGTAGCAACACAGTTTATACCTTTGGCAGCACAGCCAATGCCTCCCCTTGCTTGCCTCTTGGATAGTGCTGGTGGCTAGCTGGTGCAGGAAACCCTTAGTGAGTGCTCAAGAGTAATATAGTTATGTAATGCCATTATACAAATCTATGATGCAACTGGACTTAAGAGTACTGTGTTTTGTTCTGGCCCCTATTCCCCTCACAGAGCTACGTCTCCCAGAGAAATGTGTGAGTGAAATAGGGGTCTCCTATCAACTCTCAGCATGCTTAACAAACTTCAGCTCCCAGAATTCTTTGGAAGAAGCTATGATGGTTTAAAGTAGTATCAGGGTGCCTTAAATGAATGGCACCAGAGGCTGTTCCAGCTGTGCTTTCCCATCTTCCTACAGGGGAAGCCACCCTGCAATTAGGGACCTGCTCCAAATGAACTCCCCCATGGGACCATCTATATTTTAATATTGTTACTCTAATTTCATTAATAAATCTGTGTTAGGTGGGATTTAAACATTTGTAATAAATAAATTTATAAATATAAAGAAAGCTGGTAGCTGAAGAATTGATGCTTTTGAATTATGGTGCTGGAGGAGACTCTTGAGAGTCCCATGGACTGCAAGAAGGTCAAACCTATCCATTCTGAAGGAAATCAGCCCTGAGTGCTCACTGGAAGGACAGATTGTGAAGCTGAGACTCCAATACTTTGGCCATCTCATGAGAAGAGAAGACTCCCTGGAAAAGAACCTGATGTTGGAAAAGATTGAGGGCACAAGGAGAAGGAGACGACAGGACGAGATGGTTGGATAGTGTTCTCGAAGCTACCAGCATGAGTTTGACCAAACTGCGGGAGGCAGTGGAAGACAGGAGTGCCTGGCGTGCTCTGGTCCATGGGGTCACAAAGAGTCAGACAGGACTAAACGACTAAACAACAACAATAAGTATATAAGCAAAGAGTTTGCATGTAATAATATCACTTCTATTGCTAAATATGAAATTTGAAAACAGATCCCTGAAGTCAAAGTCTTTATGGCTCCTTAATATCTTACATGGAGCAATGCCACTTTTGAGGGAGCTCGTGTGAAACACCATGCATCATTGTTCCACAATGTTCGGTTGCAATCCAATACCTACTCAGGACATGTAAATCTCTGGTCTATGAGGTGCATGATTCCTTCATGTGGTGTGCTGCATGACTGCATTGCTTCAGTTCCCCAATAGAAGACTCAACTCATCCAAGTCAAATGAAAGATTGTGTCACTCTGATATTGCTTTTTAAGAATACCAGGAAGGAAACAGGCTGTAATGACTGCATGGGAACTCCTGCCTGGGTTGCCTTGAATTCTACAGAAGTAGGATGCAAATATAATAATGAAATGGAATGAAATAGCCAGGATCTGTCCATGCATTAAATGTCAGCACTCCAAAATGAAAACTTTTTTTTGGAGCACAGAGCATAGCAGTGCCTTCAGAAACCTTAGAAACTGGCACTTGGGGAAAATGGGTCATGTATGTTGTTTCAGGGTTGCTTTTAAGGAACCTGAATCAAGCCTCTTATTTGAACTCTAAGGGTCCAAATTCCTCCACCCATTGCCGTCTCCTAAAGGCTGGGTTTTTGGTCCAGCACTATTATGTGTTCTGTAAAAGTTATGTTCTGTGAAAAATATTTTTTCCATGGCCTGTTAAAAGTCCGGCAGACCTTCACTGGCTGGAACCAGCAAGACAGCGAGGCAAGGAAGACGGTGGCACCACAACCACATTGTTCACCTTTGGAAATCCTTTGTTCCAGCTCGTCCAGGGCATGATTGAAGTTTGTTCCAGGGAGAGCTATGAATTAAAGTTCAAGCCCTTGCCGTGAGTGCTGCTCTCACTGGGAACTGCGTGGGACTCAGCACTGTGACTCAGACCATGAGAAGGAAGAAGTAGCGAGAGAGTCACTCACCCTGTGAAAGCTGGGCATAGAACTTCAAGTCCCAGGGATGAAGGGCTGGGGGGGGGGCATGTTCAGCTTGCAGGAACAGGGGTCGGGGTCACATTTAAAAAAACAGTGCCTGAATCCACCTCCTTCTCAACCTTAGGCAATAGCCTCAGTGACGAATGGGAAGGTGGCAAAAGACAAGGGTTAGGAAGAAGGACTGAAACTCTCTTTTTAAAGGCGGCGTTTTTCTATGGTGAACAGTATGGCTAATAAGGTACTCCAAGAGTGGGAAACCTGTGTCCTGCTAGTTGTTGTTTTTGACTACAGCTATCACCCCCAGCTAGGGACATGGGTGGTGCTGTGGGTTAAACCACAGAGCCTAGGATTTGCAGATCAGATCAGAAGGTCGGTGGTTGGAAACCCCGCGACAGGGTGAGCTCCCGTTGCTCGGTTCCTGCTCCTGCCAACCTAGCAGTTCGAAAGCATGTCAAAGTGCAAGTAGATAAATAGATACCTCTCCAGTGGTAAGGTAAACGGCGTTTCCATGCACTGCTCTGGTTCACCAGAAGCGGCTTAGTCATGCTGGCCACATGACCCGGAAGCTGTACGCCAGCTCCCTCGGCCAATAAAGCGAGATGAGCACCGCAACCCCAGAGTCATCGGCGACTGGACCTAATGGTCAGGGGTCCCTTTACCTTTACCTATCAGCCCCAGCCAGCGTGGCCAGTGGCAATATATTATGGGAACATCTGGAGTGACACAGGTTCTAAACAAAACCATGGAATTATAAAGCTGGAAGGGACCCCAAGGGTAATTTAGTTGAACCCACTGCAGTGCAGGAATCACGGCTAAATATCAGCACGGTGTATAAAACACGGCAATATGTAAAATACGACAACATACCAAAGGCAGGGAAAGTCTGTTCTGGAGATGCTAGCACTTCCCCGGTTTTCCTGCTCCATTAGAAAACCCTTCTTTCGGTTGCAGGAGAGGGGTTTAGTCATACTTAGAGTAGGCCCATTCTCCCTTTCAGTGGCTCTGTTCTAAGCATGGCTGCAGTCCGAACCCCACCTGCATGAGAGGAAGCCCCACTGAATCCAACAAGACTGACTTCTGAGTGGACGTGGCTAGAATTACAGCCCAAGCCTGGCTCTAGCCCAGGAAGGCTTTTTCTGATGTCCAGCCAAAATCTGCCTTGCAGCAATTTGAACTCATCGCTTCTTGCTCTTCCATCGATGGACCTGGCAAAAGCTTGTTTCCCCTCTTCCTTCTAACAGCCTTACAGCATTTGGTGGCCCGCTCTAGCTCTCCTCCTGAATCTTTTCATCTCTAAACGGAACGTACCCCTTTCCCTCCTGCCTTGCATTTCGCTGACTTACAGAAAGCAGCTATAGAAAAGACCCAGTGGGGCATCTACTTTGTACCTCGCAGTTTATTCTTTAGTATTTTGTTTTGTCTAATTTCTTGCTCCACTTCACATGGGAGACTTAAAAAGTCCAGAGTCTGAAAAAGGCCATTGTTATCCCAGTGTTTTAGCTGAATGTAGCCATTTCTCATGCCGCTGTAACCAGCCAGCCAACAGCAGCGACGGGCAGCAGCTAGGACGATGTTCCCTTCTCATTTGGCAAGACTGCCCAACCAGACACCTGGGGGCACACTGCATTGAAACCACTGCAAGCTCAATCCTCAGTGTGCATGGACCCTTGCCTCCCATGTGCCCCCCCCCCCCGGGGGGGAGCAACCGAGGGTGATATTCAACTAAGTTTTAATTAGAGTACACACAGTGAAAAATGACTAAATCAGGTCCAAACCTAGTTGAATGCCTTGAAGGTTAGGGGAAGGCATTGGGGACCCAGAAGTGAAAACCTTTTATATCAGTAGTGAGCTGTGTACACCCCATACATTTAAAGCACATGGCTTTCCCCAGAGAATCCTGGGAACTGTAGTTTGCCTGCCACAGAGCTACAGTTCCCAGCATTCTCTGCAGGGTGTTGGTTGGTTGATTGTCATGCATCTGTCTCGGGAAACAAAAGAAGAGTGCGCCTTCAGGGGTGAGGTCAAACTGTTGGAGAATTACAGCACCTGCTGTGGCTGTAGAGACCGATATGGGAAAGACATGTTTTGCTGCAGGTGGAACAGATTAAGGTGTCCATTTGTGAGAGTGTTGTGCTTATTAAATATGCATGTTTTGGGTATAGTTTCTTTTGAATCAAAGTGCTTCGGAGTTTGTGCATCCAGATCTCTGTCTCACACACGAGACACCCCTCAAAGAAAGGAAGCTGCTCTGTGAACCCTGGACAAACAGCCATTTTGTTAATTCAGTTCCGAAGTGCAACATTTTGACCTACAGGAACCAAAAGTTGTGGCTGGCAGTACTTGCAGAGAATAGGCATGGAGATGTCACAGCAAGAACCTGAATGTTGTTTTATCCTTAAGAGGTGAGAAGTTTTCATGGTTTCTTACAACATTTTAGAAAGTTTAATGGGTACATACATGGGGAAAATCTGCAGCCAAAATGACAACTTATGTTTACTTTAAGTGCTATTTTTCTAGAAAAAGAGGTGCCAGAATTCACCATGAACACCTCCCTCAGTCTCTTAGCATGGCAGTGGCCTGAGAGATGCTGGAACTGAGTTCCATCAAGTTCCGGGTGGGGAAAAAGCCCTGCTTGTAACCAATAAAACACTCAGAAATACATGGGCAGCTGCTTTGCCACTATCTTCTTAAATACGCTTTTCGTAATAGAAGTCACATGCTTCTGCTCCTTGTCAAGAGAAGCCATGGGTTAGGTGCACATGGAGTGCATTGCACAATAAAAAACAGCCCAGGCTGGAAACAATGGCACTTTTAGATGCACATTTTTGAAGTTTGTATTCTGTGGGCTCTAATTACAAGAAAATTATATGCCTTACATTGTTTACATTAATTGAGTAACAGCCCATTCCTCCAGGCTGGCATAAATCTTCCTGCGTCAGTCTTGTGCGGAGACAAGGAGGCTGTAGTGGGAGGAAGAAGCTGCATTACGTTCTCTGGAAGGGCCTCTAAGCAGTTTTGTAAGTCGATGTGGTGCGACCCCTACTTGCGCTGCAGTCAGTTCCAGCGGCCGCATCTCATAAAAGGATATTGTGGAGCTGGGGAAGGTGCAGAAATGAGTAGTCAAAATGAACAAGGGCCTCAAGCAACTCCCTTGTGGGGAAGGGTTACAGCTCAGGGGGCTTTTGCATTTGGAAAAAATGCAATTAAGGAGACCATCATGCTAGAGGTGTGTAAAATTATGCCTAATGTGGAAAATGCGGATAGGGAGAAGTAATTTTAAAACTGGAGATCTAGTAAAGCTAAATGGTCACAGAATCAAGTGAAAGTCCTTGCTCACACAGCACATAGTTGAACTATGGAAATCAACTCCACAAGTCACAGTGATTGCTACCAACTTAGATGGGTTTAAAAGGTGATACTGATGAAATGCATTTTTGTTTGACAGGTACTGCACAGGACATTTAAAGAAAACCAAAAACACTTCATACACATACCAATCTCATGGAAGGGAAACATAAGGAAAAGCATATCAGGGCAAAAGTGAGTAAATAAATGCCATGATTACATGGGGAAATTAAATCTGTCCTAAACAATATTAAGATGTAAAATAAAGTGGCAATTACATCTCCAAGGGCCAAGGATTCATACCTGAATTTTCACATACCAATCTCAATTTTGTTTTTTTGTTCTTCCTGGAAGAGTGGGTAGAATGGGGCAGGTGTAGTCCTTTGTGGATTGCACTTCTATCTACCAGACAGATGCAGTGGCAGGTCTTCTGCTTTTGCATTCAAAACAATTATTTCCAAATGGAATATATCCTAACAACTCTCTACACCTTAACAAATTGCAGCTCCCAGAACTCTTTGAGAGAAGCCATGGCTGTTTAAAATGACATCACAGTGTTTTAAATGTATGGTGTGAGTGTGGCCTTAGTATAAGGCAGAAGGGGATTTCCAAAGTCCATTTTTGCAATGGGAGAATTGGGCTGCACATCTGCAATTCTAAGTGTCGCCCCCTCTTTTCTTTTTGGGAAAAAAGTAAAGGAATTGGTAGATGATTCAAAATTAATTTCTCAAGTACATAGCAAATGTACATGCAAACATCTAGCAAATATTTTGCTGCATTATTGAGGGGGTGGGAAGCATCTTATGTTGCAGCAAAAATACCAAAGCGTCTTGTGGCACCTTAAATACAAATTGATGTATGGCAACATAAGCATTTGTGTTCTTTAGTCCACAAAAACATATGCCAGCATAAGGGATGGACAAATCTGTCAATTTCTGATTCTCTCCATTTCTAGGTTTTCCTTTTCTAAATGCATCTCAAATTTCTGCAGCAGTTTGGATTAAAAAAAAACAACCATGAAAATTAATCAGCATTTGAGTGAGATTTTTTGCCAAATATACCTTTGCAAGCAATTTCCCCTAATATAATACATTTCTGTATGCTATTTCCCCTGATATTATGTCTTTTTGTATACCTTGTTCAATAATATGCATTTTCATATACCTTGCTCGACTAGAGAACTGCATTGTAAAATTTGGACAAGTGCAAATTCAAAGGATGCTGTGCTTTGGCTTGCATACTGTTTGGGGAAGTGAGAAGTGGTAAGTTTGTCTTTCAATGAGAACTGAACTGAATTTATCCTCCGTCCCCAGCCACAATAAATCTCAGTCTTTAAATTGCTCCAAGACTCTGTTGTTTTTACAGTAACCACCTTTCCTACAGGCAGTCTGGATTTTCTGTAATCACTGTTCATTTCTCTGTCATCAAGGAAAATTGAGAATGAATTAGAGTAAATGAAGACATTAAATAATAAGTCAGGCCTTAGGTGCCCAATGAAGCAATCATAGGACTATTTCACCATCTGGGCCTTAGATTTGGGAACTATAATCTGTCTAATAATTACAGCTTGATTAACATTTCCAAACAGAATGTTGGGGATTGGTTTTCTTATTCTTAGTGACATGCTCAAAGAAGTCTGGAGAACTATATAACATATTTGAATATGTTGGCTTCATAGTTAGATAACAATCAGTTTTATATCTGTGGTGAGCAAATTTTGGCCAAAAGGTATGGAGTCTTTAAAAAGGGGGGGGGGGTGGAATAGATGCAGGTATAATTTGGAAGTACAAAGAAGTTACAATATAACAGTACCTATGAATTTATCCTATATATCACCCTCTGATTAAACAAATTCCCACTGTGTGGAGGAAGAGAGGAATTATTTGACTGAGGATCTGGTTTCTGCCTATATTGATGACACATGCTATATCATAAGCATCATTTGTGGTTGCACAAAACCATACCCTGCTTGCATACTGGCTGGTCAAGGCAGAGAATGATTTGCTATCAGCTTAGCTTTAAACGGAGATTAGGGACGTTCAGAGTCTACTATGAATGGCTACCACCTCCAAGATCAAAGGCTGCTTGCCTCTTAATACTTAATACTAATTGCTGGGGGACATCAGCAGGAGAGCATTATGACACTCATCTCCTGCAAGCCAGCTTCCCATTGGCATCTTGCTGGTCACTGTGGAAGACAGGATGCTATCTTAGATAGGCCTTTGGTCTGATCCAGCAAGGCTCTTCTTATGTTCTTACACTATCTGAGTAAAAGACCGGGAATGTCGTCCATTAGAAATCTCAGAAAATAGACAAATTTTGCTTACAACAATTAGCCTCTAGAGCGATTGGCATCTAAAAACACATGGTTTGTGGAGCATCATGTTTCCAGCTGCGTCCCGTGGCTGGCTTGTTAACAGGAGGACCTCATGATATTAATAAAATACAAAAGGCATTTGTTTTCTTGTGACAACAAAACCCCCAGATAAGAAATCAGCAGGGCTTGACAATGTACAGTGCAAGTAAATGTTTGCATTATGCATCGGAATGAAAATCAAAACAAAAAGGATGGCTTTCACCTTGGGACAAGTTGTAGTTTCTGATGAAACAGTCCTCTACATTATAGCAGTCATCCCTGTCCAGTTGCATAGCTTGACCTCAAGTTACTCTTAATCTCTGACCCAGCATGCACTGCCACCGACCCCAGGTATCTTATGCCATATAGGACCTTTAGGCAACATTATTCAGAAAGGAGCTTATCCTGCTGAGTTATAAATACCACTTCATGGAATCGCATCTGCTGTATTTAGGTATTTTTTTCCAAATTATCCTCATCATTTTTATCACATTGGATTGTGTGTCTGGGAGACTTCACATTCCCATTAATCAAACTGGGACTTGATGAGCAGATAATTGCTTGAGATTTTGACTTTTTAAAACAAATATTGAGAATTCAGTATTGACTGTCATATTTGAAATGTCCAATGTCACCATTAGATATTTTTTTCAAATTTAAAGGAAGTTTAATTTATCACTTTGCATTCCTGATCCTTTTGTCAATCTGAGTCACTGGGTAGCATCCAATGAAGTCATCCCATTCACCCAAGGTGCTTCCTCTGGTGCAACAGAACTTTACTGCAAAATTCAGTTTGGTTCACATTTTAATGCGTACCTGAAGCAATACACAAACTGAAATGCACCTACCTTCAAAATGCCCACTCTTCTGAATTTTGCAATGAAGTCCTCCAACCAAATAATGCGTACAGAAATTCATCTATTCAGGAAAGTGTGCATTAAAATGTATATATAAGAGAACATAGCATACAAACGTATGTTATATTACTTAGCTGTTTATTTTCAGCACTTATTTATACCCTGTCCTATAGCCAAAAATGCTCTCAGCTTACAAAAATCAGTTCTAAGATGGTCCTTGTCATCAGGCTCACAATCTAAAAAGACCTAACACATGAGGGGGGAAAGAATGTGAGGGAGGAGGGGAAAACAAAATGAAGCACTAGTTCTTTGTGTTACAGTTTTTAAGGTTACATCTGGTAACAGTGGCATTTATGGTTGCCATGCCCTCTACGGAGGCACTGTTTCCCCCAAATCAGAACTAGGAGCGGAACAGGTGTCCAGGACAGGAGGACAGGGAAGCTCCTACCACAGAGTTTTCCCCTCAGACCATTGACTTGGCACTTAGAATCTATGTTATAGTAGAATCCATATTGGGCAAAATTGTGTACAATAAAATATATATACTAGAAGAAATGTGAATTAAGATGCTGACAAATTTTCATGAGAATCTAAATCACAAACTGATTTAGAAATGTGGGCAACTGCACTTAATATTGGGCAAATGAGGAAGTGAGAGAACTCAAACTAGTTTATAACTAGTTCCACACTTCCGTAGGGGGAAGATGGGCTGCTGGGGGCAGGCGGATAGAGTAAAAGCAAGGACAAAGACTACCCGATAAGACACATTCTTTCCCCCACCACAGAGCTCATAAAGGTTAGCCGGATTTCTGCTGAGGAAAACAGCTGACAGCTCTATGTTCCTCAAACAGTCTATGTTCCTCAAACACTCAAACACACATGCACAGCTGGTTAGTCTACTAAAAGCCACAATTATTACTTATTTCCATTAGAAAAATTACTCAGTGTTGTTTAAGAGTTTGGGGGAAGGGAGTGATGATCTAAAGCTTGTGTCCAAACCAGAACAGAAGCAGCCAAGACACAACAAAGATAACCAATATGCTAGTGGCATTGTGTCTGAACTCAAACAAGGGACAGCAACAAAGGACTCTAATTTCTCAATGTAACCAGCAGGACTTCTTGAATATGTCCTCAGAATTGCACATATTTGCTGAGAGTGTTAGAAGCTAATGAGAAAACTCCCCATTTATTTTTGTGGCAACAGATGCCTAAAAGCTTCTCTTGTGTCTTTGAAAAGCCAAATAGTAAAGCAAGGCAGAAAAGCAGAAGGAAACTGTTGGTAATGATGGTCCCTGTCCATTGTTATTCGCCTCTCCCAAGCAGGTTTTGTATTTTTAAGGTACCTCGTTGAGAGGTACTTGCATGCCCCTCACTTGGACATGCAATTCTCATGCCTATTCAAGAATGCCCTCAAGAAGCCTCTATATGATTGATCTTCAGTATGATTTCAGCTTTGGAATGGCAGGGCTGGAATATCCCAAAGCACCACCCAGAGCTCCAACTTTCAGAGTTTCAGAGTTGACTGTCAAACTACTCTGGATTTTAGCTCTGGGAGGGGAAAAGGGACTTCCTATCAACTCTCCACACTTTGAACAAACAACAGCTCCCAGAATTCTTAGGTACCTAAGATGTATGGTGTGAATGTGGCCAAAGTGATAAATCATCATGCATCCCTCCACCATCAGGTTGAGCTTGGATTCCACATTCACTTGCAATTTGATAACCATGCAAACAAGCAACCTGATTGCTAATAAAGCTTCATGTGAGTCACCCGAGTTATTTTTGAGGTGTGGCATTTTTGTTTATTGTGGAGGCTTGTCCATTTGGGCACATGAGTTGTTGATCCTTCAACCTCAAGTCTGACCTCAGCCAGCCCCCCACCTGACTGCCTTTTTACTCACATCCAGCCCAGGGTGTGGCACCACTTTCCAGCTTCCTCATCCTTCATCCCAGCACTGCCTTTGTGGAACTCAGCAGGGAGGAAGAGGAGGGGGGGACAAAACTAGAAATACTTGGCCCCACCCATCATTGGCTCTGTGGGCACCAGACACCATTGACTGCTTATTTCTTAAGAGCAGCAAATGTGCAGATTAAAAAGTGCCTTGGGGGGGGGGGGTTGATGGCATTACACTGCTGCATGGGCCGTGCCAATCAGGTGCTTCCACTGGTACATCTGCATAGGCCGCAGCCTTTCCTCCAGGTAAGGAGACAACACTGCTGCTGGGAGACCTGCAGCTCCACTCCACCAGGAGAACAACTTCTGCAACACTCCCACAATGGATGTGCAAAAGTGCCCCAGCATTCTTACATGTAACACTATTTCCGTTTTATGATGGCTCCCTTAGCTACAGGGGGGTGTGTGCATGTGTGTGAAAACCTGAGTGAGTGAGAGCTAGCTATGAAAACCAATAAAATTTACTTTAAAAAAAGTCCTTTTAAAAATGCTTGTAGAGCTTAGAAGGCACTGCAGAGAAACTGGCAGGGAAGCCAGGACAAACAAACAAGAACATTTATTCACATAGCTTGTTGCTGAGCTTTGAGATGCCACCAGATATAGTGATGGCTATAATCCATCTTTATTTTAAAAGATGGAAAGAGAAATCCTTGGAGAATACGTCTAGAAAAGACTGGTGGTGTCAAAGACTAGGTCTGTGTCCTGTGTTTTCAAAACATGTGCTCTGCCACTGAGCTACAGGTCTTTCTAATTATAGGAAGTTTTTTTAGCCTGTGCAGGTAGAACGTGGCAGTATCACTATGCTAGCATCACATTAAGCTACATTCTTGCAGCCAGTGCCCATTTATGCTTCTTTGTTGATCCCCGACTGCTTTCAACAGGGCATAAGCATGTGTACCTGGTAATCCCTGAAGAAAATATGTACAGTATGCAATGTTATTCATTCCCACCCCACCCTCAGGGGGAGCGGGGAGCTATGCTGAGCTCTTGCGGCAGATGCACTCAAGGAGTCTTATGGAACCTTAAAGACTAACAAATTTATTGTGTCATAAGCTTTCATGCACTTCAGTCCGCCTCATTCAATGCATGAAATGAACTATTTAGTTTGCAAGCATATAGAAGAGGAAATTATAATGTAGGAGCTAAATGGCAATGAGATATGGAAATTGCAGTCAGTGATAACTGGAGCTGAGATCTATGGGTATAGGATGGCATACAAAGGTAATAAAAAATAATAAAGGCACACCTTTAACATTTAACAGTAACAGACAGTTGATGTATTCACAGCTACAGAAGAGCTGGGAACTATTCACAAGAAACAGAGCACAGATATCCTGGCATTGGTAACACTTGCAGTGTGATTTTAAAAATCTGTTTTGTTGCTGTAACTGCTGTTCTTGCTGTGGTATACAGATCTTAGGAAGCCTGTGTTCCACAGTGAAATGAGCATTCAGCTGTACCTCACAAGTGCCTGCGTACATGCATAAAACAATCCCCTGTGAAAGCTTACAGTCTAAAAGAAAACCTAAGCAGCTATCAGCAGAAAACCCCATCAAGAAAATAAAATCCAGCCCACTAGTGATGTTACTGAAACACCAGATGGTGCTTTGCCACCCACTTTGGCACATGTCAAACACAGATGCCTGAAAATGCTCTTACTAAATTCAGTTCGTCTGCAGCACCAATCCTACCAGGCACCAGAAAGCATAAAGCAGGTCTACAAATAGCAAAGAGAATGGATGGGATCAGGGACAGAGCCCCTATAAGCCACCCACGATGGTGGCCAATGAATTTAACAGAAACAGCCTGCGGAATTGTTCGGCACCTCTGCTCTGGTGTCATTACAGGGGTTACTTCCATCTTCTATCCTTGACTGGGTCAGAGCTGAGGAGCTGGAGAGGCTGCAAGCAGGCACTTGGATAGACAGCTCCCTCTTCCTTCAAGGCTTAATGTGGCTTCAGTAGCTGGAGGAAGATGGAGCTGTCTTTGCAACTGCTTGCCCCTCTCAGCTCTCCTAAGTCAAGCAACTTATTGCATTACTGGTGCAACTCTGCTCTGTGCATCATTCCTGTATGGTTTTGCATCTGCTGAACATACGTAGGATGACTTTAGGTTTCCCTAAAAATCAATGGGATGGCATCTCACTCCCCTTTATGGTGAAGATAATGCCAGGTGCTTTGCAGAAGCAAGAACAGAAGAACATTGAAATCCTCCTTACCAGGCATGCATGGGATTTATCATAGCCAATGTCACAGGACAGCAACAAATTAAATCATTTCCAATGCCCCAGACATTTCAGGAAGCTTTAAATTTGAGCCAGCTGTTTCATTTGTGCTACACCATTCTGCAAATTATTTCAGTCAGGCTCCCTGCATACGGCAATGGCCTTTCTCCAGAACCAGTGTGTTGTAAGGAGTCTGTAGAATAAAATGATGAAGCGGTTCTTGAATTGCATCACTTCATGCTGTGTGAGCAGGAATAAAATCCTGGAATGTTCCCCACAGGAAAACCCCTCTGTGTGTGCATAGAAAACTTAGCACATGAGGAAGAAAGCTAGGCGAAATTGCCCTGATTCAAGGCACCTGAGAGGGTAGCAGTGCCAGGAGCTGGTGATACCAGAACGAAGGAACAAGTTGTACTCTTGTGTCGGTACAAATCCGGTGAGCTCTGGAGGTTGAACACCAATATACAGAGTCAGGTTTTAAGATGGATAAGACATTAGGTCATGTAAGTTCATTGTCTTGTTAATGCTGGCCTGTGTACATTCCTGTTTTCCCAAACTAATACCCCTGATAAAATAATTGAAGCTGAGGGGTGGGGAGAGAGAGAGAGGGATGACACAAACCATCCCTCTGCTGAGCACACACTGAGGAGTGGTTTTCAAAGTCAGTTTATGACATGTCCATGAGCCTTTCAAATCCCCTCCAAGAAGTATGTTCTCCACCCATCCTGTCATGTACCCAATGCTAATTCCCATTTCAGAGCTATTTGGCTTAGCAGAGGCAAGTAGATAAGAGGAATTAGAAGCACATGGAGGGGGCGGGGAATAATAATTTAAAAGGCCTCCTGTCCAGTTGGTACCAGGGATGGAATTGTTCCAGTGGAGGTCCAGCTAATCCGCCCAGAAAACACCCTGTAGGCCTGCTCAGAATCAGACTGAAACCCATAAAATCCAGGGAATTCAGAGATAAGCTTGGTTATCTGGACAAATGTCCTGCCCTCAGTTAACCTAATTGTCCTGCAAGCAGCAATTAATGCATACACCCAGGCATCTTCCCTGGATGAACTATCTCCTTTGGTCAGCAATGGTCGCAATCTGCCATGACATTCTCCATTCAAATGAAGACAAGCCTCACAAGAGAACTTCCTCATAGGTTGCCTGTCTTCCATTAAACACATTCACACATACATTTCAAGCACCCATCAGCAGCCATGGCTTCCCTCAAATAATAATAATAATAATAATAATAATAATAATAATAATAATAATAATAATGGAAATGTAGTTCGTTAAAGGTTCCGGGAGTTGTTAGAAGACACCCTCAGAGAGCTCCAGTTCCCAGCACCCTTAACAAATGACAGTTCCCAGTATTCTTGGTGGGGGAGGGGAGCCAAGACTGTTAAAGTATTATAAAAGTCTTCTAAATGGATGGTATTGATGTGACTGACTTGGTACACCAAGCTTAGCTGTATGTCTGTCTCCTGTCATCTGAAACACAGTTCAGAATTCAGTTTCAAGGTCGGATCTCATTTTGATGGGAAGCAGAAAAATATGTCAAAATGTGGTTCCATTTATAATACCTCTTTTTATCAGTTTGGGGGATTTTGGGGGGGGGGGAGCAAGGAGTATGATGTGAGTATTTGGAATTTCAACCATGATAGTAGTTTAAAAGCTTGTAAGAGAAAACTCAGTGGTCTTCCCTAATTATTGGCCATTATGCACCAAAACCCTAGAACTGGGAAAAGGAGTGGACAAGCTCATGTAATATTTGACTGGCTATTGGTGGTGTAATCTAGAAGAGCACAGAAAAGGGGAGATTTCAAGCTGCACCATATCAGAAATTGCTATAGGAGAGCTACACTTCATTACATCCAACCCACCCTTGTATCAAACAGGTATTGTGTTGAGGAATGAACAGCATCCAATTTTATCTTCAGTTCTATCTTAAACAACTCAAAATGCTTCAGAGAAAAAAATCACTATATTTAGGTATCATGATATCACTAGGTAGACATTTCCATAACCTCTAATTATCTTCCTGCCCACCCCCACCCCCCGCCCCGCAAGCTGTGTAGCACCAAGTTGGATAAATATATAATTAGAGAGTGTCTCAACATGTAGGCTGGCTCACGACACTTCTCTATCAGCTCCTTCTCACCTCCCCAAACTGCATTGCTATTTTATTTAATAAATCTTGGCAAATGAGTCTTAATCAAGCACCTTTATTGTGGCCTCTTGGCTTCTTGGAGGATTTAGCTAAGAACCATCTCACTTTGTATCATGTGCCAGGGGTACTCATTACAGCATAGGAGGTAGGGTGTTTGTCCAAGTGTATCTAGCAAATGAAATTGTTTTTTATATGGTCTTCTCAAATGGTTGTTGCTTTCACAATGGCCTGGTTCAGACATAAAGATAAACTATAGTTCAGCATGATGTGCACAAGCCTTGGGCTTCTGTCTTCTTCCTTCTGACTCCTCCTCCAGTGTGGAAAGGGGAAAAGAAGAGATTGGAAGCTTTCATTTCTCTTTTCACTTAACTGCAGTTGATTGTTTACATCCAGTCACCTGAAGCTTGAAGTGTGGTTAATCATAACTAAGGTTTAAGGAAACTTGGTTCAATGAACCATAGTTAAGACTAACCACAGTTTCTTATTCAAACATAACCATATTTTTTAGTTAGTTGAAAGTGGAGGTGAAAGTTTTCAATCTTCTCACAGGTATGCCAGAGGTTGGGGGGGGGGAGATTCTGATGAGCCTGAGAGTTTCATTCAAATAATGCTAAACCATAATAACACAAAACCATTCTATTTTCATGATCTGTGATGCTGAAGTGAAACCTCTGAACTCCCTTCAGCCATATATATATATATATATATATATTTGCTTTCGTAGATTTTCACGGGTACAGGAATGCAGGTTTTGGTGTCCTCGGGTGTCTTCCCGTGTAAAAGTTGGGGTGTCTAGGCGACGTTTCGACGAGGTCTCACTCGTCATCTTCAGGCTGGTGCTTTCGGCTTCTTGTTACTGGAACAGAGTGGGATCTCAATGTTTGAGTTCCTATAAATACTGTAGAGGGGGTGTGGTGTCTAGCCTCCAATGTTCTGGGCAGAGAGGAAGTTCCCAGGCTAGTGTGCCTTTTCTTCTTTTGTTCCTTAATTACTTGAGAGATACCTTGAGTGATTTCTTGAGTGATATCCTGAGTACCACTTAGGTGGGTCATTAGGTGTGGATTAGTTGCTAAAGTCTTTGTGTCTTGACCTCTTGAACTTTGTGAAGAGTTTTCCTGAGAAGATGGCTGTATTGCACTTAGTTGTGCTTTGGCTTGGCTTCGTGTATAGGGGCGAGCTGTGGTTTTGTGGCTTGTGTCAGCCAGATCCGTGTAGGGATTGCAGGGGGAATATATATATATTCATATATATATGAATATGACATCCAGGGATGGTTCAGAGCTGGGAGTGAGTTGAAAGAGAATCAGCTGTCTCTTCCAAGATGAAGGATTTTGACTCACCAAGTTTTCATCTCAAGGTTGCTATTTCTGGTGAATCTTTGCTGCCTTCAAGAGAAAAGACCAATGAATGAGTCAAAGTAGTCAGCAAGGATATGTGGCTGAAATACCCTAGGACTCTTTGCTCATGTCGACAGCAGTTGTGATCTCAACTCTAGGAAAGCAGTATCCAGTGCTTCCAGGATGGGTGAAAAATGAGGCACTGGTACTCCTATCTTGATAAAAGGACCAAGGGCATCCCCACAAAATGGCTGCCATGAGAAACAAAAAAAAAAGTGACAGTACTCCATGCTGGTAAGTATTCACACCAAAAAAAGTACTAAAGCACTGGCAGTATCTGAATCTTAATTATATAAAATCACTGGGGCACTCCAGAAATGAGGGTGATGACAAGTCCCATATATCCTGCCAAACCACACTCATCACAGAATATGTATGTGTGTGCATATGTATGAATATGCTTGTGTGTCCACATATGTATATGTACATACACACCAAAGAGCAATAGTACATAACATATAGCCCAGTTTATGAGGACCAGAATGACTGCAATCCTGTGCATAGTTTACTGGGGAAAGACTCATTGAGCTCAGTGATGCGTACTTCTGACTACATTAGGTTCAGCCTGTAAAAAGCATTAAGCCTTAGCTAGCTGAAATGCAACATTTAGCTTTTAGTTTGAAATGCTAAGAAGTGTTACCATTTAAAGTGCTAGTGTGAAGTAGGAACACCAAAGAAAATACTAACCTCTACTTGATTATTTTCTTATCCTCTGACTTCTGTGCTAATCTGTCCCCAACAGCAATAACATGTGAAAGCCTTGTTAGCACCTAATTCACTTGCCAGATCAAGGACAGTCCATTGACTGCTTGGGCATATAACATCACTCCTGCCCTGAATAAATCCTGGAGCCGTGCTCTCGCCATCACATGTTTCCTCATCAGTTCCACCAACCCAAAGTCACTTTTACTTGCTCTATGCCAGCTCCTCCCATTGAAGATTATCCTGTCAACCTGGATTCCTAAATGAAACCTCCATGGTCAGACGCAGTATATCTCTCAATACAGATGCTGGGAACAAGGGAGCATTTTTCCCACATGGATAGCCCAACATTAATTCCCCCCCCCAAAAAAAACCCCTCTTCAATTTCCCCTTCCTTCAAAATGTTTATTTCCCTTCAGACCCACTCATCCCCAAAGAAAGGACAAACCTCCTTCTCATTTAAATCCGTCATGCCACCTCTCCTTTGATCATGATGGTTTGTGGGGCCATAGGTAAGCTATCAGGTGGTAGGAGAGGGTTCCAGGAGTGCCAACTTAAAAAAAAAAAAAACATTGGGGGGCAGGTAAGCCCCACCCCACATAACCGATCACAAGACGCACACACCATTTGAATGGCAATGCCCATCAACTTGTGGGGGGGCAATCCCCTCAAATATTTTGTTGAAGGGAGCAAAGGGACCTCAGCCCCTAAGATGTGCATGGTAAGTCCCATCTAAGTCCCATCTATGCACATGGTAAGTCCCATCTGCTCCGAGCACACCACTAGCCCAAAGCTTATCCACCACCTTCCAAAGAGGCAAGTCTCAGAATATCAAGGTGCACAAATCAGCTGGTGCTGCCCAGTCAGCAAGCCAACCTGCTTCCCTCTCTCCCTCTCAATGAAGAATAGCACAGGGCCTGTCTATGAGGTACTCCTTCCTGATTTCACAGCAAGCCCTGTGAACTCAATTGGTGCAGCTCTACGAATGCTCTGGCCCTGGTGAGAGCTTCAGAACTTCCTTATTAGAGCTGAAGAGAACAGAAGAGGTAGTAAGCAAGTCCTTGGAAAATGCATTTATGCAGCCAAATCATGCCAGTGTATTTGACTCTGTAATCACGGGCACCTTATTTATTTATTCTGGTTTACCAGACAATCTACACAGGTTACGCACACATTCAGGTCTACTTCCTTCCCCAATGACCCACAGTACCTAAGCCAAAATATGTGCAATTGAAATAATTGCACATTCTTGCCCTCCTCTGGCCTACCTGGCAGCAAGTCAGTACGTCAAGTCCAAAGTTCAAAGTCCAAGGTGTGTGTGTGTGCCAGTCCTCACAAGCCAAGTCCAAAGGTCAGGGAACACAATCCAGGGTCTATCCAAGTAGCCAAGTCTGAAGTCCAGCAGTCAGGAAACAGTCCAGAGTCAAACCCAAAGCACAGCACCATAGAGGTCCAAGAGCATTAAGGTCCATCAACATGAGCACTTAAGCACAGCCCTTCAGCTCTGCTTCCTTTTTGTACTTTGCCTGCTGATTGCAGCATCTGGGCTTGATGAGGCATGTGACCATCACCTGTTCCAATCCTACTCCAGCTGAGGAACCACACACCTCCTCCCAGAGCTGGTGAGCCTCACTTGGCCAGCTAGGGAGCTGGGCTGTGGGCCCTTGCCTGCCCATTTTGGCAAACAACTTCCCCTCATATTATGCACCTTTTTATATTATGAATATTATATCAATATGTTCATTTTTATGCACACTTTTTGGTCCATGAACTGCCTCACAAATTACAGAGAAGTGCAAATTTTGAAGGATGGTTGTGTGTTTCAGCTTGTGTGTTGTTTTGGACTCTGTGGATTAGGCAGGTTCACATGCAAATACACACCAAACCTAATTACCCCCCCCCCCAATCACAGGGGTGCCAAATTGAATAAAATATGGGGGCAGGTAAGCCTTGCCCCACATACCGCAATCAATCACAAGATGTGGTGCACAAACACCATTTGAATGGCAATGCCATCAACTTTGACAGGGCTCAGCAGCCTCAAATATTTTTACTGGGAGGGGGGAAGGGACCTCGGCCCCAAGGAGTTGGCTTCTATGTCACATTAAGCAATGACTCCAGCTTATCAATATTTCCTGAAACAGTCTTCCCGTCATGGAAGGTTTTAAGAACACTGAAGGCAGAAAGTTAAACAAAAACTTTATTGTAACTCTCCAACAAGAACATAACGTGTGTGGCCCAAACACATTGCATTGGTTGAATATCAAATTGTCTTTGTATCACCTCATAAATCACAAAGCTGCTTGGTGACAAGCAGGGACCCTGGGCAGTGTGGAAACAGTTTATATCACTGCTCTTCAGGGGTGCCAACCTGAATAAATTATTTGGGGGGCAATATTTCATAACCTACCATAAGCCGTTTTTTCCTCTAGTAATCCGTTTCCTCCTGTTCAAAGGAACAGCCAAGGCAAAACCTATCAGATAATCAGATGGCAATGGTTGCACACAGATTGTGATATTTTCTTATTTTTTGGAAGGTGGGGGGGGTGTAGGATAATTTTGAAAATGAGCAGCAGATCACAGGATACACATTTGCTTGGCAAATAAAAAGTTCTCTGCCATGGCGTATTACACACTGTGGTTACGTGATCCCAAATAATTGCCCCAATTATGTAATTTGAGTAATTATACTAATTACATAAACAGAGAATCATTTACGAAGTTATTCCAAAATCTATGCTGGAATGACATTAAAGAAATGGATTGTTGTTGGTGGTTTTTTTTTACTCCTATCTACACTGGTACAAGTCAGGAATGATGCCATTAAAAACAATGGAATTATACTAACGTTGAACTGGGGCAAAAAGGCAGCCTGTATGAATGGCATCCCCTCTTTACCCAGAAATCTTAGCCATTAGGATAAAATTAAATATCCCATGGTGCTTTGCAGGAAAAAATGGTGTCCACTGTTGAGTAAAATGCCTGTGTGTAGAAAACAGTGCTGCTCTTCTAAACAGCCAATGCATGTTCGCCCCAACACAGGAAACGTGATTCAAACAATGTACTCAGACATAAGATTCAATTGCCAGCTTTGCAGCCAGAGCACTTTGTATGTGCTTATGTCTGAAAGGGGGGCGTGTGTTGAATATTGTAGTAGGTGCTCCCCTCCTTTGATACAATACACTTTGTCTTTCTCTTACTGAAATCTGAAATGAGGCCCCTGACCCAAAGCATTAAAAAAAGAAGAGAATTGCTTCCAGGATGTGCCAGACATTTCAGACATTTCACCTCTTCGATATATTGATTTGAACCTCTCAAAAATAAAATGTCCTGTGTTCAAATATTGGTTCTGAGGGAGCAAAAACAGCATGTTTCTCTCTCCCCGCCCCCACCCCTCCACAAGTGAAGGGCTCAGGTTCACATCATCCATGACACCCATTTCACAGTCCAGGGCATGGGGAAAAAACCACCTGCTTTGGTTTGCCTTGGCTCAGTCATCACATTTAGTTACATTCTTGTTAAAATTCTTTTTAGGAAGTCACAGCCTGACTGACGTTAATGTGAGTTTTCCCATTGATCTCATAAGGGACAAGTATATTTCTGGCTAGGCTGTATTGCAACAGTGCTGAAACAGAAGGCACTGAAGAAAGGAGAGGCTTCACTGGGTGTTGCTGGGAAGATTGATAACGAATCAGATACACTCCTCAACCCCACTAACTCTGGAGCTGGGGTGGGAAATCCAGATATTGTTCAACTCCAACTCCCATCTTCTCTGGCCCATTGGATGTCCTGGCTGGGGTTAGGATGGCAGCCATATGTTCAAGATGCCACAAGACTCTTTGTTGTATAAGTCTTAGGTATCGTGACACCATTTGTAAGTATTATAGATCAGCCTCTTTCAGAAGTGCAGTTGAGGGCTTTGGTTGCTCATGAAATGCCCTTAGGGCAGGGAGGAAGGAGTAGCTTTAGGTTCTGCCCCTGCCCTGTGCAAGTACCAAGGCCAAGCAGCCATGTGCATACAACCAGCCTTGTGGACATATTAACTAAATGCACAGAGCCCCAGCTGTACACTTCTGAGAGGGGCTTGACTAGAATCAGATAGATGGCTACTTGCTTTAAATATATGGATTTTCTGAGTTGGGCAAATGGAGACAAGTGTGAGAACTATTGAAGAAAGTAATGTAGGTAGGCAATTTGAGGCGTATGCCTCAACTCTCTCTTTTTCAAAAACAATCTCACTACAGTGGTACCTCTGGTTACGTACTTAATTCGTTCTGGAGGTCCATTCTTAATCTGAAACTGTTCTTAACCTGAAGCACCACTTTAGCTAATGGGGCCTCCCGCTGCCGCCAGCACGCGATTTCTGTTCTCATCCTGAAGCAAAGTTCTTAACCTGAGATACTATTTCTGGGTTAGCAGAGTCTGTAACCTGAAGCGTATGTAACCTGAAGTGTATGTAACCTGAGGTACCACTGTATTGTGAATGAAATGGCTCTGGTATAGCAATCATTGTAAGTCATCTACTGAATTGCAGAGCTTGAATTTACTGACTTGGAGAAGCAGTAATATAAATGATGAAAGATAAAGAGTGTGTGCCTGGGGGCGAAGTCGGGCTGAATTTTTCTGTGATGGAGACAACAGTATCACCACTTTCCAATTCCATCTGGTATCAAATGGAAAGTAGCTCAGGAGGGGACATGGGCATAGCCAAGGGGGAGGCGATGAGGGCAACTGTCCCCCCATAAAGATCAATAAAAATACATAGCAAACTGAGGTTCTCCCCCTTCCCCAACAAAAGGCCTGCTCTCCCTCACAAAAATCCTGGCTACACCCATGGGAAGCAGCATCACAGCTCAACAGGACAGTACATGTACATATCCTGAGTTTTATCCCTGGCACCTCTACAAACACCTGCAAAATACTCACTGCTGAAACCCTGAAGAGTAGCTGCCAGTCAGTGTAGGCAATACTGAGCTAGATGGCCCAACAGCCTGACTGTGTCCAGTGGTACCTTGGGTTACATACGCTTCAGGTTACATTCGCTTCAGATTACATACTCCGCTAATCCAGAAATATTATCTCAGGTTAAGAATTTTGCTTCAGGATGAGAACAGAAATTGTGCTCTGGCGGCGTGGCAGCAGCAGGAGGCCCCATTAGCTAAAGTGGTGCTTCAGGTTAAGAACAGTTTCAGGTTAAGAACGGACCTCCGGAACAAATTAAGTATTTAACCTGAGGTACCACTGTATAAGGCAGCTTTCCATGTTCCTACCACTACTAGGTCAATCAAAACTTTGGATAGATATTATAACTGTTCTTGTCTGTTGTGCTATCTAGTGTTGATCTAAACCAGTGAAAGAAGTGTGACCTGCCAATTTGACTTTTATGTGGCCTTTGACTCGTTTTTTCTTTGTGTGTGTATGTCTTCCTCTCCCTTCTGTTGCCCCTTCCTCACTTTTAAAGGACCCCAAAGTGTGCGGAAGCCAGTCTCCTTCTTCACCCAGTCAGGTCTCTTCACTTCCATTGCCAGGTGCAGGTTAAGAGCAAAGAAGCCACCTAGTCCAGCCTTCTGTTTGCAACAATGGCCAGTCACAAGTGTCCGATAAGCTTATAAGCAGGTCATGAAGGAAGCAGCCCTTTACTACTGTTTGTCCCAGCAACTCATATTTAATGAAAATCTCCAGGCCCTGAGGCAGTATGTCTTCATGTTGATAGAAATGGACAGAGAGCATTTGAGAAAATGAAAATGCAGGCATGTCTTAGGGAGGTTTCCATGACTGCATGAGCAAGAAACCAGAGTTACTTAAGGTAGCTTCATAAAACAAAAACAATGTGTTTAAATTAAAATATAAACATTTTATGGAGCATGAGTTGGAGAATTTGCATGACTTGGCATCTCTTTGTTAATTTTTTGAATGGCTATTACAAATGTGTACGTGGGTAGCTCAATTCTGTTATCATTCATTGGTTGTATGCTTTGTATTGTATTTTCGGCTGATGAAGACTATCACGAAACAGTGGTATCATTCCGGAAACACTGTCCTTGAGACTTTTGGAACGTCTTCCGTTGAAACTTTTGAAAAACTATTGAGAAAACTTTACTTTTTAGACTTTTGAGACGTCTTCTGTTGAAACCTTTGAATAACCACTGTGAGACTGACCTTTGACGCCTCTCTTGAACACATGGCTTGACATTCTGCGCCACTAGTCTCTAATAGATTTATTTCTACTTTTTGAATGATGTCATTATTCTATTATATATGCTTCAACAGTTATTAGCCTACGTGTTGTGTCTATATTTCTGTGACTGGTTCTCATTGCAACACAGGGGTTTGTTTTTATTACAAATGGGAGTCAGCACAATTCCGACCTCCCCAACCCCTCATGCACAGAGGAGCAGAGGGCATCAGTGTGGAGGGCAAAGTAGCAGAGGAGAAGGAAGGAAAGAGGGAAAAAGGATTTCCCATGGAAAAAACCTCTGCTGGGAACTCAACAACATATAAGAAGAGCTGTGGATCAGTCCAATGGCCCGTCTAGACCAGCAACACAGTGAATAAACAGATGCAAGCAGGATTTGAACAGAACAGCAACTCTCCCCTCCTGTTGTTTTCAGCAGCTGATATTCAGAAGCATTGCTGCCTCCAGCTGTGGAGCCAGAGCATAGCCATCAAAGCTAGTAGGCATTGATAGCCCTCTCCTCTGTGAATTTGTCCAATCCCCTTTTAAAGCTGTCTAGGTCAGTGGACATCACTGCAGCCCGTAGCAGCAACTTCTGCGGTTTAACAATGTGATGCATGAAGAAGTACAGTGGTATCTCAGGTTAAGTACTTAATTTGTTCTGGAGGTCCATTCGTAACCTGAAACTGTTCTTAACCTGAAGCACCACTTTAGCTAATGGGGCCTCCTGCTGCCGCTGCGGAGCACGATTTCTGTTCTCATCCTGAAGCAAAGTTCTTAACCTGAGGTACTATTTCTGGGTTAGCGGAGTCTGTAACCTGAAGCGTATGTAACCGAGGTATCACTGTACTTTCTTTTATGTGTCCTGATTCTTCCAGCATTCAGCTTCGTTCTAGTGTTATGAGAGAGGGAGAAAAACTTATCTCTAGCCACTTTATCCAAACCATGCATGCTTTGATGAATTTCTATCACAGGCTTCCTCAAACTCAGCCCTCCAGATGTTTTGAGACTACAATTCCCATCATCCCTGACCACTGGTCCTACTAGCTAGGGATCATGGGAGTTGTAGGCCAAAAACATCTGGAGGGCCGAGTTTGAGGAAGCCTGCTCTATCATGCCACCTTTCCTAATGATCCCTAGCATGGAATTTGAATTTATTTATTTTTTACAGCTGATGTACACCGGGTCAACCTCTTCATCAAGCTATTTACTATGACTCCAAGGTCTTGTTCTGGGTCCATCACCACCATTCCAGACCCCTTGAACGTATATGTGAAATTAAAACTTTTTTTGTCCTCTTTGTGTCCTTAACACTACATAATTGCCTGTGAATAGCTGAAGTATCATCTTCTTAAGTTAGAATTCCACCCCTGGTTAACATTGTTGTGCAAGGTCTCAAATCTGAATGTGTGGGCATATCCTATCCCTTGCACATATTCATGTACGTTCATGCACATGAACACTAAGGCATCTTGTGGTGCTCTACCTAGCATTTCACACACTGCAGCTGCCAATGTATATTTTGAATGGTTGCTAATGCATTGTAGGACCGGTAAGTTTTCTGCTATATTTTCATGGATTGGCCAGATGCAGAGGAGTGGTGGGAGGCAGACCTGCCTTAACTCAATAGCTGCCTGCACTAAAAGAGAGTCAGTGTTGTCTAGTGGTCTGAGTATTGGACTAGGACCCAGGAGACCAGGGTTCAAATCCCCACTCAGCCGTCATGAAGCTCACTGGGTCAATTTGGGCCAGTCACTGTCCCTCAGCCTAGCCTACCTCACAAGATTGTTGTGGGGATTAAACAAGATAGGGAGAACCATGTGACCACCTTGAGCTCTTTGGGGGAAAGGAGGCTATAAGTGCAATAAATAAATGGAAATGCAAATTAAAGGCAGTGGTGCCATCAGGGCAAGATTTGTGGGTTAGAAATCCACTCAGCAAAATAAGCAGAAGGGCCCCAAACACAGCAGTGCCTATTTTGAAGTAAGCAAAGTACTATTTCTGACCATCTAAAAATGGGGAGAGGATCCCAAGATCATTAAGTCCAGAGCCTAAAATGGCCTAACAGCACCACTGAGGCCCTGATGGTGCAAACAGTGATATTTAACAATACCGTGTACAGTAATAAAACTGTCAGCACATTTGCAAGGCTGAGGAGGGTCTGGGATGGTTTCAAATTGGATGGGGGACCACATGTTGAGATAGGAGTATTGGACTAGATGACCCTCAAGTTCTATGATTTTATTATTCTACTGGCCTAAGTAGATGGGACAACAGAGATCTGTCACTGAACTTCCTGTCTCTTTAAATTTTAGGAAACAGCTGTTTGGTGGGGTCAAGGAAAGCAGATTCAGATCAGGACCATGGCTCCAGGGAATAGCAGGGGTAAGTTATTTCCCCAATGAAACTCCCCTACTTCAAGGCTGCTCTTTGTCCCACCAGGAGAAACTCTCATATACTTAGACAAAGTGGGGAAGCAATTTTCATTGGGAAAATATCACTGGAGGGAAGGAATCCCCCCCCCCCCCGTTTGTGATCCCATATACAAATTGAGGGTTTGACTTCTGTGGCTGTTTCCTAAACTGTAAAGAACTGAGAGGTCCAGATTAAGAGTCCCCATTACCTTGTCCAGTTAGGCCCTAATTCTGCATAGCACCAAGTCTGCATCACAGTCAGTTGTTATGATGCAAAACAGGAAACGACTGCAAGATTACACCTTATTCTGAAGGCCAGACTTCCATGGCTATTGGTATAGTCTGAGGAGAAGCCAAGCAGTTCCACTATCTACATTGTGCAGTGCAGACAGAAACACAGGTTGCATTTTGCTCAGTGAACAAGCCCTAAGTAATAGCGTTCATGTGACTAAGGAGAAAACCCCCAATGCCCTGCATTGGATTGCACCATAGCTAGTACAGTACTAGTCTGGAAATGGACACTGTACCCTTCAGCTTTCCCTCTCTCTGTAAGACATGACATGTCTGAACAAATCCTAGCTGCTGTCTCAAGGCTACAAATTGCATAGGCCACTGATTTTCCAGGGGACCCCAGGCTTGACCTGAATGTGTTCAGGACTAACTCAGGAAGAATAACTGCAATATCACACAACCACCCCTAGAAGAGAGTGTGTCCAGTCTTACCAACCTTGACTTGCATCATGGCAGGAGTCTTGGGAGGCCTTGTGTCCCACTTAACAGCATGCTAGCTGGTCCAAGTCAAGCTTTATGATGAAGAACTGTAAGAAGAGGCGAGCAGATACCCTAAGGCTGCCCATCGGCAGGTGGCCATCAGACTAGGTAGGCATAAAGGTAACCTGGACACAGCCTTCCCTGCTATGGTGCTGCATTTCGGCTTAAATTAGCATAATTATTTCTACATTTTCAGCTATTGAATTTGGATTTTTTTTTTTGCAAATCTGGGTGGTGGCGATGGTTGTTTTGTCCTCTTTTGAGGGGGGATTCATTTCCTCTTTTTCACCTGTAAGTGACCACCCTAGTCAGGTCACCAAGCATTCACTCAGGCTACACAAGGTGATTGGGAGACCAGCATGCTGAGCTACTGACTGTGCTTTCTAAAACTACACACATACCATCCCCTGCAGAGATCCTGTGGGTGACACTCATGGGTCCCACAGCAAACAAGCCAAGGTGGAACACATTCCCTGTACGTAACCAGCTTGAAAACCACCAGCCCAGCTCTTATGGGCTATTTCACCCCCTGCAGGAAAAGAAAGAAAGCCTTGTCTTGGTACAAAATGCATTTGTAGGAATATTCTGAAAGGGAGGGTGAGAGCAAAAAAGCAAACTCCTTCCCAGTTAATCTTGGCCCTCGGCTGTGTCCCACCTACCCCCAGATTGTGTGTGCCTAACCTTAATCATGTGTGCAATTGAACGAGGCTTGCACCTGCACTCCTTGGCTTATCCAACAAACGGTTACGCATGTGTGGTCCCATTCAGTGGCATGTAAGCATCTTCAGCGATGAGGCTCTGGTCCTCTCCAGCTCTGGATAGACTTTGTAAAAAGGGGTTTCTGAAACAGGCCAGGAAAACTGCAAGAAGCTGCCGCAGCCCTCAAACTTTTTTTTCTCTCTCGCTCCTTTTTATTTACTTAAACTGTACACAAATGTAAAATACTCTGACAGCAAAATCTAAGTGAAAGTTGTTTTGTATTTAAATTATTCTGGAACAGAACCTATAAGGGACTTTATTAAATAAACAACAACTGGGGTTTTCTTTCTTTCTTCTTCTTCTTTTTTAAAGGATGCACATCTCGTCTGCTATGTGTTGTTGGTATAGAAAAGACACTGACCCAAATGTCACAGAATCAATTTTGTACCCTGAAAAAAAATTGGTAGGCCTCACAGCAGAGTATTCAGTATCATTACATGATATATAGATATATGATGACCTTGCCATCTGATAAAAATTACAATTAATATGTTGGCCTCTTTGGTTCCAAAATCTTATGTATAATACATTTCACTGTGTTCATCATCATCATCATCATCATTATTATTGCTGCTATAAAAATAACCTTTTTTCTTCTTCTTCAAATGGCAGTTTTCTCTTGACTAAGTCGTGCAACTACATCAGTGCAAACATGAAAAGCAATCATTCGCTTTTAAAAAAAAGAAGCAAAAGATTTAATTTCAAGTATAAAAAAAATATTAAAAAGTCATCTCATTTCAGTCCAGTTTCATCTAGTACGGGTCAACACTTTTTTAAAAATTGCATAGCTCATGCGGCACTTGTTTTTAACCTAGAGATAAGTGAGCAAAGAGAAGTGCTCCATCAAGTCCCAACCATTCAAGGCATTGAAATCTGCAAGTGCTATAATAATGTGCATTCAAGCAGTTTGCGAGTGCTGTGCTGTAGCAGGGGGTGGGGTGGGGTTTGAGCTCTGCAGCCATCCTTGACATATTCTGGAAAGGGTTGTTTTTTTTTTAATTAAAAAAACCCTCTCCCCACTCTTGTCCCCCCCCCCCATCCATAAGTCTTCTCCAATGTTCCTCAACCGTTACAAAACACCTTGCAAATCCACACCTGTATACACTCCCTCAAAATGTATCCACTGTGTGGCTACAATTCATCACCACCACCATCCGTTTCCTCTTCTCCCTGTTACTCCTCCCCAGCCGCTCCAAGCCTGCTCTTGCTGATTCCCCTGATGCGGGACACAAGCTGCAACTTTTGATGTCGCCGATGTTCTGAGAAGGTGAAGACTGTTGAGATGAATAGCGAACAAAAAATGGGGACAGGATGGACCCAAGCCCTTTTTGAGATGATGAGGCCAGGATACCGATCCCACATGGGGTGAGGATGGGAGTATCTCACAGCCCGTTAAAAGCATGAAATCATGCCAACATACCATTCAGAAGAATACAGCAACTGTGATTATATTAAGCTCATGGTACTTGCTTAAGTATATTTCTCTTGTAGCAATATTCTACTCTGGAAGTGCTATAGGCCATTTGTGATTTCTTTAAATATATATATATATACACATTATGTTTAACCTCAAGAGGAAGGGCTCATCATGCTGTAAATCAGGTAGCCTGCTACTCCTTCCCTTTTTTTTAGACCTTAGAGGTGAAGGTTGGTCGTTTGGTCACTTAAATACCTGCTTATGCGAATATATTAGACTGTTTTCTCTTTTTGTGCTTCCCTGTGGTTTTATTTTAAACACATGGCTGGCTGGCTGGCTGACAGATGAAATGGCTATTGGCCCACTGTATTATTTTTTAATCACTGGCAGACATTTAACTCCTTTCTTTTCTTTGTTTAAACTTGCTTCTGTCCTCCAATCTGCATCATGCAACCGTGTGTGCT